>NW_026138071.1:23189455-23856410 GCF_025592945.1 Manacus candei | reverse complement strand
CAACCTCTGCTCCACTGAAATATGAGCAATTCTGCCCTTCACCTCCCTGGGAGTGGGACATGCTGCTTAAAGAGTGATGGTTCCAAGTGTGCAGGAGAACTAATAAAACTCTTTGTCATACATTTGGATTTGTTGGATTTCTCCTTTCCAGGTTTTCTTAGTGGGGGGGTAGTGAAAAAGCTGTCTGTACAGCTGCTTTGCTTTGTACATGAGGGTTGTCAGTTCACAAATTACAATTCAATTTGGCCACGCCCTTCCTGTAAATGAGTGATAATTAAAATCAAATAGACTGTAAATAGTAATAAGAGGAACTGATAGTTCTAAAGGGTGGGTTTAGAAATAAATGGATAAATAGAATTAAAAATAAATAGGATGGCTTGGTAAACGTAATTGTTGAATGGGATGAGGAGTGGGATTTGAAGCTGAAAGCTCTTTCTTGTTACAGTTGTTTGCCACTAATATTTTCAGGGTAAAGGAAAACTGCTTGGAAATTTCTGGTCAAATCAGAGTTTTCATGGAAAATGTTGATTTTTCTCAAGCCCACATGGATAATTTAGGTGGACAAACAGCAGTGAGGAAGGGCTCTTTGCATGGCAGGGGGCTTAGAGAGTGCAGTCAAAGGGAGTGCAGTGCAAGAGGGACTGAATCCTTTCTTCTGAAATACTTAATTTTAGCACGTACTGAATAAAATTTGAACCAAATTAAGCTTTTAATTTACTGGGTCTTTTCAGTTGTTCGAAAAGGAAGGGAGAAATAAACAACCTCAGCTCCTGTCAGCCGGGCGTTGGTGACCAGCTGCCGGAGAAAGCTGATGCTCGTCAGCTCATTAGCAACTCATTACCGGGATAGAAATGGGACGGGAGGGAAGGCTCCAGGTGGATTCCAGATATGCAGCACGTGATTGGTGTTTGAACCCTTTCAATGGAGCAGAAGGTCTATGAGTGGTACTTTAAAAGGAGGAGTCTCTCCTATGTGTTGTTCCTGCAGGTGCAAAGCTTGTCAGGGGTGCTGGCTTGGAGAAGGTATTCCTGGGTTATGCTGTGTTATCCCTTCTTGGTTTTCTATTGCTTGACCTAACTTTGCATGAAACTTCCTCGACGTTCAAAAGTGTAAAGATTTGTTATTTTGTGCTATTTTTTTCCTGAAAAAGTAATCTTCTAGGGGAAGAATCTGCTGTGTCTGTGTGTGCAGGGGGGCTTTTAGGTGCTGACTATTTTGCTCCATTCTAATTATGCCCCACTTTCCTTAAAAACTAAAAGGTTTTACAGAGAGCTGAACTGACTTCAAAATCTCCCTTGTGCCCAGGAAGATGTTTCAAATGAGGAATAGTCAACCTCTTGCTGCTTATGCTTTCTGCTCTTACTAATCACTGGTGACTGGAATAAACCTTTGTGTTCCCTTTGCTCCCCCTTGCTTTGAGTAGCTCTGAAGTGTGAGACTGGCTAGAAAACCCCGTGAAAGTCCAGACATGAAGGTGACTGACTTAGAGTTTTTTTGTGTTCTCTCTTTCAGCTTTATTCTCCCCAGTTCAAAAAAGAACTTACATTTGATATCAGCAAGTGGTTGGCTCCAGCCTCAGTGTCTTCAGCAGGTAATGCCTTTCATTCATCTAGTTTTTGGTATTCTTTGTGGGTTTTGTTTTTCAGCATGGTTCAGTTTTACAGATAAGACAACTATTCTTGGTGCTGCTGTGCAAATGAGTGAAAAAGTTGTATAAATACAGGTATTCAGAAAAAAAAAAAATATATAGTCCATGTTGCCATGTGGAGAAATTGGGGTCATTCATGGTACAGAAGCCTGAAGACTGTGTGCCCTCCTGTGTGGGAAATGAGCAAATGGATGGGGAATGATTTGACCATGGAGATTCTGAGTCACCAGAGACATTGCCCATGATGTTCTTGAGAAACAGCATCAGAAATACTGTTTTTTCTTGCTTTTTTTTCCCTGGTAAAGGCAATGGAGTCACTCTGTAGACTTCAGGCAGTCTTTGAAAACTTCCTATTAGCAAAAGGAAGAAAAGTAAGATTTATTTTTTGTGCTAAAAAGACAGATTTTTTTTTCTTCATTTTGTGGCCTTTATGACAAAGAAATGATTTATTTGCAAAAAATGTGTAGAGTGTAAATAGGAGCTTACTCTGTTTTGTCAATTATCCCAATTCTAGTGTTTTTTTTTTAATTGTAAAATCACTTCTTTGTTCCCATATGCAAATAGTAAAAGTCTTGTTTTCTTATTTGGGGAAGTGTTAATATTTCTGCAGCAAGCATTGAAAGCGCTTTCGTTCGGAGGTCTAGACAGAGTGATATTTCCCTTTTTGAGCAAAGCACAGAAAGCCAGCCCCAGACAAAGGCTGGCTTGTTTATGGCTGTGGCACAGATAGCAGCTGCAAGCAGTTAAGGGTTGGAGGAATCCTTTCATGGCCTCTGTCTTCCCCACATGGACCCACCCACTTCTCTTGCTCCTGGTCCCCGGGGAACAGGTCCTAATGGAAACAACTGTTTCTTCTTATTCTTGTTGTTAACTATTTTGGGAACTGTGTATGGTAAAATTAATAGATAATGGTCTGGGATGGGCAGTTGTGAATGCTCCTAAATTCCCCCAAAACCCTTAAGTTCCTATCCTTGTTTGGGTAGTTTAACAACTAAGTTAAGTAGGAAGGTTTTCTGGTGCTCTTATTCCTTGCAAAATGCATTTTCTTCTGTGTGCCCATTATTAAAAGCCAGGTACTACTTTGCTCTTGAGTGCTTGGATTTCTGTCAGCTAAATTGTTGATGCCTTTGAAACAAATGCTGATTGGCCAAATGTCAGAAACAGCCATTCTCCTTTACAAAGAAAGGCAATGTATCAATGTATTCCTATGCATCTGGTGCTTTCACCTCTTGTTCTTACATCCTGGTGAAAGAGCAGCATTGCTCCTCCAAGGTCTGTTGTCAGCCTACAAGGCATGTTTTGAGTGAGGGATGAACTGGGTAATCTCCCTCTGGACTAGGGTGAACAAGGAGCTGTGGTGTGAAGTCTTGTCCAACTCAGTGACTGTTTTCTGGTGCTACATTAGCCTGTGCTTGTGGTCATACAAGCTGATGGGAAGTTTTATCCCAGAATTGATAGATTTTGGGCAAGTGCTAAACTAAATCACCAACTCTGATACCTCCTGTTTATCACTAAGGTGTAGGATCCCTCCTGGAGACTTGTAGCCTCCCCCTATTTTGCTCCTGACTTGTACAGCTCTGGCAAGGCTGTTGAGGGCTCAAACTGCAATGTCCTGTTGGTGCTTTGATCACAGCACAGCCAATTCCAAACTCTTGCCCTGCAGCTGGCTTCACCCTGCAGTTCTCCCCTGGGGTAAAATGAATCTCTTCCCTGCTGCCTAGGGCGTTGCTGTGAGTTAGCAGCTCTATGTTATTGAAAGCTGTGTTTAGCTCCCAGGTTGGGGAGGTTACAAGTTTGATAGAAGTAATTATTAGTACTTTTTTTAACTAGCTGAAAGCGCAGTATGTGCTGAGAGTCAGTTTGGGGTATGGGGAGTGCGGACAGTAGTTGACTAAAATAACCCAACTGGAGATTGCCATCACTGCAGAAATAGCACAAACTGTAAAACCCCCCTGCTGGTAGGTAATTAGGAGATTGGGCCATAGTCATCCACCACATTATCCCTGCTCCCTACTGCTGCCTCCAGCAGTGGATTTCTCATTTTCCAGACAGTGGCCGAAATGCTTTGTCCTTGCACCACATCAACAGCGCAAGCAGAAAAGGCTGGAGCCTGTGGCCCAATAGTCCTCATTTTCCTTCCACTTTTTGAGTCATCCCAATCTTAATATTGCTGCCCCTAAATCTGTGTATTTCTTTTCTCTTGCCCAGTCCTTTAGTTTTTTGCTTTGTTCTTTCTGGCTTATTTGCTGATTATGCAAGTAGAATGTCAAGACTACTTTTTCTGCACTGGATTGCTCCTTTGGAACCAACATAAATTCCACTCACTGAAAATTTATCAGTGCAATTAATTCCTTTTCATATGTTTGAGATTTACCTCTTGGAAGAATTTAATGATAAATACAAGATTAAAACACAGGTATCTACCGTCACTTCTTTGAGCACAGTTATGTGAATGACTGTCCCAGGGGGTGGGTTTTGTTCCTGCTCCCTGGCAAATATATTTTACCACAGATTCCCTGGTTCCACATGGAGCAGCATCAGTTACAGGAGCTGTTACTATCCATGAGAATAGTGCCAACAGTTTGCTGAGTGGGAACTGCTTATGTGAGTGAACCTTTAGCTGGTTCTAGTCCTAACAAACAAATCCAAAACTCTTATGGTAAAATGCTGGCATTGGTGTAGCTCTGTCATATAAACATGAAGGAAGATGAAGGATTTCCTTTCAGAATATTTCACTGGAAATGTGTTGAGTTACAGTATTATCAAGCTTCAAAACATTGTCTGTGCAAGTCTTCTCAATTTTATTGAAGTAGGATGATTTTTTGACTCCAACAGGCATTCTCCTGAGATAGTAACTTAATTGTTGAAATAGGAAACTTCTCTAATTTGGAAAACTAACTTGGAGGTTTCCAGTAAAATCGAGATCTCTAACTGGGAGTTCTGCCTATGTTTAACATATGGAAGGAAACTTTGAATGGTGGAGTAGGGGAAATGCCAAAGCTTGTTTTGAATATGTGCTTCCAAGAATATGACTTCCATGGATTAATTCCTGTGATCCATGACTATATACTGTGATGCTGGGAGTAGTTCACAGAATCTCATTAGAAGCTGGTGGTGGTGGAGGAGCAATGGGAGTCTTCTCCTTTTGGAGAGCCTCAGGTCCACACCTGATACAGTCATGTACTGATTAGAGTCTTTAAAGCTTGTTCTGACTTATTTAGCTGACTTCAGGCTACGTTTCCAAACTGCAGTGGAGCCCTCCTGTTAGGAATGCCACTAGCTGAAGCTGTTATTACTTCCTTCTCCAGCTCTAGGGTGAAAGTACGGGCAATTTCCTCATCCCAGAGCAGCTGACTCTGACTCTGCTCTGGAGTGGGGACAGCAAAGCAGAAACATCTCAACTGTGTTGACTAAAAAAACAGATTGCTGTCTCATCACCAAAGCATGGAAGGAGGGATGGGAGCCCTCTAAGTATTACCAGTCAGCACTAAGGAGTTAATTCCCTTGAATACCACAGAGTATTTTAAGTATCTTTCTCCTTGGCCAGCTGTCTGCCTGGTCTCTGCTTGTCTGGAGTGAAAGTCTTCTTCCCCTTTGGACAGCTTTCTCCAAGGGGTCAGCCATAGGGTTTCATAGTTAGGGGAATGAGGGCCTTTGCTGGTGCCCAGATCATGACTATTTGCTTTGAGGGAATAAAGCCTATTTAGGCAGGATGCTTTTTGCAGCTTTTGGATCTTAGAACTACCCCAGACAAGGAACAGTTGCTTAAGAGTAGTGACAGAAAAACGTGAACAGATTGGAAAAAGTAAAGGCAGAAGAGATTTTTGTTGGTTGGTTGGTTTTTATTGTTGAATAAAGGTGTTTCTGCCCTCTGGGTTATGATGTCCTTAAGTCAGACTGATCACAGAAGAGGTGGTAGCAGATGAGGCAGTTCAGTTTCTAGTACGAATCAAAGGAGTTCTGGGGCTGTTCTTGCTCTTCACAATAGTCCCCAGAAAGCCAAGTGAATATCAGAGCTCTGTGATGCACAGGGAATGGCACATACTGAGGGAAGTATTCATTACCTGGGGAGCTTATCACCTAGAGCGGGAGGTGGGTATCGCTTTCCTAATGATGTTGGGCTTTGCAGACAAATCTGGAAAGCAACACTAATACATCTCACTGATGTTGGTCACAGTGTGGGAGGAACCCTGGACCTCTGGGTCATATGAATAAACCATGAGCTGGATCCTTCTTTCCCTGTTCTCGCCTCTCTTAAGGAGCTTGAAATAGATAAGATAAAATCTTTTGAGGCAGAGGGAGAACAGATAATTTCACCTGGATCATAGCGTAGGTGATGGACCAGGAACAGACCTCAGGTCTTGCTTTGCAAATCAGTGTCCTGCCTATATGTTATAGAGCTTTGTGCTGGGTTTGGGCTGAGAAAACAAGGTCTGGGTGCGCTCCCAGTGACATGTGCCTGCAAACCAGTTTTCTACCTCCTTTTGCCCTGGCTATGCCCTGTACTCTGAGCAAAGAGGGTGGAGTAGGTGCTGATGCCAGGCCTGCAATAAAACGTTTCCCTACATCCAGAGTAATGACACTTGGCTGGCTCTGGGTGTTTAGGTCACCAAAACAAACCAGTGCTGCTGGGACCACTCTTGCAGGGCTAGATGGAAATGTTTGAGTGTCAGTAAACTGCCAAGTTTGTTAGTGTTTGGATCAGGCCTTAAATGGTCACATCAGCCACAATCCACTTCATGCCAGGATCATAAAAACATGCTAAATCTCTGTCTGCCAGCTCTTGATAAAAGAGCAAAACTGTCATGAAAATTCCCTCCAATAAAGCTGTGTTTAAGCACTTCCACTCTATAATTTAATGCCTTTTTTTAAACTGCTCAAAAATGATGACTTTGCAACGGGCAACTTCAGTAGATAAATATTATTTTAAAGTGGTGTAATGGCGGTTTGTTATGGTAATGTTCAGACAAGTCATACTGGTTCAATAGCTAAAACAGTAGAAAGTAATTTCTTCCAAATTTCTTTCAACTCTGAAGCTTTCAGGTTTGTATTTTCAAGCATGTGTGGAGCTGGTTACTGAGAACGTACAATAACTCATTGTGCAAAAAACAACTGCACAATGATTGAGGATGGACCTTTTCAGAGAATTTGGAGTTTGCTCCTGCTTGGAGGAGAGCTAATACTCATCCTGGTTTTCACAGCCTCTACAGACTATTGCTGTAACCTTCTGGAAACAAATATTCCTTGAGTGAAGGTGCTTTTTGCTTCTATCCTCTCTTAGAAAAGTGTCGAGTAGGAACTTTCTCACACTCCCCAAGCCAAAAGTAATCTTGCCTATTCCAAGCAGGCAAATGGAGAAAACATTCCAATTCAGTGCTGTTTGAATCTCCAAATGGTTTGGCTCATGTTCTACTCTAGACGTGGCTAATATTTGAGGTGAGGAGTTATCTGAGGACTGTCACAGGAGTGTGGCTCCTTGTCACTGCAGTAATTGTATTGAGTTGTCTTCTCTGAATCATTTCTGGAGGGAAAAATATCTGTTGCTATTGTACTTGTAAATGTAAGGACTTGTAAAGTCTCACCTCTGAGTCTAGAGCAGTTAATTCTGGGTTTGAACATGCAGTGAGTCACAAGACCTGGCTCATGCTTGACAGTGGAAATGTAGGTACAATCCTAGGCAGAAATGTGAAAAAGGGGTTAAAGAGCACTAGGGAGGGTTTGATGGGATGAATGGAAAAAGCTTCAATGGCATTCCAGGAGGATCTTGGGGAACAGATGTCACATCAAGCATAAATTTTTTAATGCAAAATAAAGAGTAATCCAAAGGGGCTGGATGATTTAGTTGATATAGAACTGGTGTGTTTTACATCAGACTCCAAAAGCAGCTGATCTTTGTATGGTTTTGATGTGAGTTTCTCACAAACCCCACAGGATTAAAATCACTTGAAGTCTGATTTTGACTTTTGAAGCTTTGTTTTCAGTTTGGAGTTTTTAATGGCTTTTAAGTTGCTGTAATTAGCTCAAGTCTAAGTTTTCCTGTGTAGCCTACACCAAGATATGTCACAGAGGAAATCCAACATAAACCCAGAGTACTGATTTTATTTTTCTTGTGAGGACACTGTTTGGAATAAGGTGCCTCACTGGGTAGTGCTGGGGTTTTGTCCAATAGCCATCAGACTGGGACTTCTGAGGCTGGATCTGAAATTCAGGCTTGAAAACACACTAAAATGTGTGATCAGAAGTGGAGGGAGAGACTGGAGAGACTTCCTATTAGGGTGGAGTGTTTGCTTTGCTCTGTGAGGTGTTTTTACAGTGTTCTTTGTTTCTTCAAAGCTCTCTGTGCAATCATTTCAGAAACCAAAATGTTGTCAGCCTTGTTAATGGCAACTCCTGGAAGTGTTTTTCAAACCACCTCACTGATCCATCCTGCCAGTTCTCTTTCAGATATCTAATATATATGTAAACAGTTTATTTTTCAAGTTCCATGTTTCATGCTCAAAAGGCTGCTTCTGCACGTACTTACAGCTTCCATTCCTGTGATGGAGAGGTTTAATCAGCAGCTGTAGGGTTACACTGGTGCTCTGTCAGTCTGTCCAAGCATAATACTTTCTGCTCAGGACTTTGCCTTAAACTGCTTTTGGATTTACCATGTGAGGAGCTGAGACTGTAACTAATTTAAGGACTAACTCAGCTATATTCTTGTTGACTCTCTACATACAGTCCTGCTGCAGGCAAAGCTTGCAATGGCAGGAGCCCGAGCACCCACGGGGCAGTCTTGTATCACTCTCCATTGTATCAGGTGATCATGCTCTCATAGGGCATCCAGGATTTCCATCACATTCCCTCTGTTCTGTAGGTCACAAAACTGACCCCAAAGAGATTGTGGCTGAAGTTACAGACCCTGTTCTCATGCTGCCACCTCTTTGCCTCTGACTTGAATTCTTCCTTGATGCAATCATTTCCAGGCTGCATTAGAGGGGAAGAGATAGATGTGGTTTCCAGAAGCACTATAACCAGCTGCTGCAGCTGCTCCAAGTGTGTGCCACAGACAGCAGGACAGAACAGGGGTTGAGTAGTTATTTTATACAAACAAAAGAGGTGCAGTCAGGTGGTTGATCAAAAACCCTCCAGTAAATGGTTTGAACTGGATTGGCTGATCCTGTCTGCTGATGTCTCCTCGACCTTCACAGGTACCACCGACTCCTTTGGGCTTGCCCAAGCAGTGTGAGTGTAGTTTAGGTCACAGGAGCTGGTGAGACTTGGTTTCAAGCTCCCCTGGATGTGGCAGGGCTGCAGGGAGCATAGTTATTCCCTAAGCTTGGAGCCATGCCAGTCATTCAGAGCCTGCCACTTCCAATAAGCGTGTACTGCTCAAATCTACATACAGTTTGTGTTAAAATGAAAATCCAGAATGAAAGCAGCTAATTCCACTCTGAAATTGGACAAGAGACATTGAGTGTGCTAAAAGGAAACACATGCTATGGTAATCACTCCACCAAGAGTGCTGGTGTAGTTCAGAACTGCTTGAACAAAGCTGCCATGTGCTGTGGGAGGAAGTGTTTCACAAATCCCATGAAAAGGTGCCTTTTTGAGATGCTGCTGCCCAGGAGCAGTGTTTGCATCTTTGTGTGCCCCAAGTTCACTTTTGCAGTGGCTCTGATGGGAATGCCAAGTGGTGAGCCACAACTGTGCCTTCAGAGAGTGTGCAGTGGGTTTGTGGGGAGTCCTGGGGAAGACTTATGGGGTGTCAGATGCAGCTGTAGCTTGCTGAGTATCAAAAGCTGCAGGGTTATTAGCTTGAGCTTAGCACTAAGCTCCCAGAGGGCTCTGGGAGCAGCCCAGACAAGCAGTTGTCAGGTGAGCAGGACTTGGTGTGCACAGATAGTTAACCACAAGGCTCCCAATCCTGGGGCAGCACAGATGCACCTGCTGCTCTCTGCCTTTCTGGCTCTGCAAACAGCCCCTACAGGTTTCCTTTCAAATGCTGCAGGACTTGCATTGGGCAGTTTAATGGCAGGTGTGCAGAACTTGCAGCCTGAAGTGTTGATCAGTCGAGGTACTTAAGAGCAACCCAATCCTGGTGACACTGCAAGGCTCTAAGAACCTGCTGAAATTCGATGCTGCCCAGTCTGCCTGGTGGTGTAGAGAAAAAGGGGGAGGGATGGCACCATCCCTGCTGTCACCTCAATCACTCAGTGATTAGTCCTGCTAAAGCCATACTGACCCTCCAAACCACTGCAGCAAAACCCACCTGCTTCCCCCATCTTGTTTCAAGATCATAATCTTTTCCCCTTTTGTTCTCCTCACTGCAGGGGGGGCTTGGCTTTTACCTGTGGGTGATATTCAGGCTTAGATTAGCATGGAGATGGAGGAAAGGAAACCTGAGGGAGGCTTAAGAAATGCCCAGCTCTTGTTCTGACTCTTGATTTCCCCCACCTGATAAGAGCTTCCTCCTCCCCCAGAAAGCTCACAAACAGCAACTGGTTACACAGTAATGGAGATTAAGAAAAAGGAATTTGTTGAAGACCTCAATGCTCTGGGAATTCTCTTGTTTAAACCCTGTTTTGCACTTTGCTATCGTATTTTACTTGAGTTATTCCAAACCCAAGGAAGGAGAAGGTGTGCTGCCAACTCTTGGGTCATTAATTTCCAAACCATGCTGAAAGATGGAAAGCTGTGTATGTTTTTCTTAGTGGTTTACTGACAACAAATATTTGTTTGGAATATTTTTGTGTAGAGCAAAGACCAGGACTGGCTTGGAGCTGCTCATCACACCAGTCTGTGGTGAGGTATTTGGGAGACCTTAAGCTGTGTGAGATATGCCTAACAGGCCATGGCAGTCATTCCTAGCCTGAGATCTACAGGATGATAACAGGTTCTGAGGGTTGTTTTGGGGTTTTTTTTGTCAGCTGTATGCTAATGCTTTTCCTTTAATAAAACTTACCCTGCCAGTTACTAGGAAATTCTGCAGCCCCCAGGCTGTAGAACTTGGAGTATGTTCCCCTCCAAGCTTTGCAATATCTCATCTCTTGCAGGTGATGCTCATGGCAGCAAACTGGTGGCTCTCTCCTCTGGGGTTTGCTAAATTAAGATAAACCATCTCTGTCACAGGCTAGATTTTTCAGGAGATGCAGAGGCAAAGTTTTGACTCGTGAATATATTGCTAAATACCTTGTGGTGTGCTTTTTGTTTAGAGAAATAATGCAGAGCCTAATCCTGATGAAGTTTTAACTTAGCCTCGTCTGTTCTGCGTTTCTCTCTTCCCTGAACCTGACGGCTTTATTTCCTGCTGCCATCTGTGGTGCAGAGCTGCTGAACAGCTTTGTCTTGCTGCAGAGGTGTCTGTATTTCAGTGGTATAGAAGAAATCTTTCATGCAGACTCAATTCTGCAAATACATAAACTGGTGACTAATTTTAAACAAATGAATAATCTCGCTGAGTTGGGGATGAATAAAAGTCCTCAGGGGTTTTCTGGGATTTGAATGGATTCCACATGTAAAGTTCCTTGGGAAGAAGGTTTTTGTATAAAAGACAATTCTAAATATTTGTATTTACACAACTGCATTCCTTCAAAGATAAAAGAATACCTTCAATTTGTAGCTTAAACAGTGTAAATCGTTTGTTATAGGTAGTTTCAAATATCCTATTTTCTATGTCAATTTTTATGGTCTTACAATTACAGTTTCTTACAGTTAAAAGTATGTTTTTCTCCCTGTTGCTAAGAGAAAAACACACAAACAGCAAAACAAACTAAATACAGTCAGTTTAACTATTCATAAGAAAGTGACATTAAGACCAAATAAAACCCTTTCTCTTGACTTTTCCATTTGCAATACACACATTTCACAAAGCAAGAGTAACATTCTTTGGGCAGAGCATAATTAAGACTATGCACTTTATGGCAATGATAAATTGGGTTTGTAGAGCTTTAATACATGCCTCAGAAAATAGCGTGGCTTTGGAGCTGGGTGGCTTTAAATCAACTCTGTGTGTTCAAAACCATAAATTCCATAAATTTATTATTTGATCTTGGATGCTGTTTTAGCTACGGCAGTGCAGTATTTATACACATCCCCAATGCTGGTCTGATCAATGTCATTATAAATAAACATAAGCAAAAGTTTTTTATTGTGCATTTCAGATTCAAAATAAATGTCACCCACCCCAATGGCTTTGGTTACATTGCTGGCTGCAATTTTTCAACCCTACAGTTGTAAGGCCTTGGGGGGAATGTGGTGTTATCCGTGGTTTTTCCTTGGTTTTGTGTGCTTCAGTCTTGGATGCTGGTAGTCAACAGTGAGGGCTTTTCATGTGGAAATACCTGCTGCTTTGAAATTCCTATACTTCTTAAAAACAAAAGCGTGGAAAAGATGAAACCCTGAAAACTGAAGAAGATACACAAAGGCTAAAAGGAAAAACGTGGGTTTAATGGAGTGCAGATGAGAGCAATGTATGTGCTGCTCCCACTTTTGTGCCTGAAAGCGGGAACAACTCTTGAGGTGTGCTCACAGAAAGGGTGGCTGTGCCTCTCTCTGTGCACGGGGGATCTGGCTGAGTCTGGCAGCGTGAGCTTTCAGCTGTGGAGTGTACAGGTATCCTCAGGAGCCAGAGGAGGCTCCCTGGGGAGGCAGAGGAGCATGTGTGTTGAATTTTACTAGTAAGGTGCTTGAATTTAGAGAGTGAGAATCTTCTCCACCTCTCCCCATCCACACCAAGAGGCACAGAGTTAACGCTGGGTACTGCTGCATCCCAAATGCAGGCCATGTTTCAAGGCATGTTATCTGTGTAACTTAGTTTACCAAGGGGCATTAAACAGATGCAACTGTGATGGATGGTGACATGTTATGATGGAGAATGTATGGAGTGTCTAAGTGTAGCTAACAAATGAAACAGTAGTATATTTTTTCCCCCAAATGTGCTCCGATGGACACTGTGGATTTATGCCAATGTGTTCCAACTCAGGAATTTTAGTTCACCTGAATTTTGTTCAGATCATGTAGGATACAGTTTGGTAACTAAAATAAAGTATTTGAAGAATTTTTCTTCAGCTTCTTACCTCTGACACTCCATCTGAAAAATCATCAGTTTCCTGCCAAGAAAGAACGCTTTGGAAAAGCAGAAATCCAAAATAACTGTTGTGACTCGCAGCACAATGTGCTCCAAGACACAGCAAACATAACCAGCCAGGTCAGAGCCATTCTTGCTACTTCTATGTGTGTCAGATATTCATAATTTCCTACTTTGAACTGATGATTTAAAACAGAAAAGGTGGCATCTCTATTTGTGTGACCTGGAAGATAATCTGATTCCTTGGATTAGATGATTTCTGCTGTCCACAGAAATATTTTTTAGCTCCTGGGTGACCATCATTGTGGAGACTGTTTTTTTCAGTAGGATAATCTGTATTATTGGAGCAAAGCCTCCCCAGCACAGAACTTCACTATAAACATATCTATTTTGAAAAGTTTATCCCAAACCACCTCAGCTAAGGTTGTGCTTTAGAAGCTCATAAAATCTGTATCAGCACTGACCATCCTGGAGGTGAGTCCAGCATGTTGGGCACAGCAAAGCAGAGCAGGGATGTGAGTGAAGAGTTCAAGTATCCCTGGATGCCTTATCCACTAAACTAAAGCAAACAAAAATGCTTATTATTGTCTTTTTGGCAAAACAGCCCTTAGGTCCTTGCTGCTTCTTTCTGCCAAAACTTCTCATCTGGGTTTAGTCACCACTTATGACTGTAAGACTAACAAATGTTTATCTAAACACTTATGTCAAGGCTTTCACTATTGCTTTGGTATAAAGAAAAGTACATAAATTCTGTCTCTTTCTAACAAAATGTGATCCTCATAAAGGACTAGAGACACTTAAATATAAACATTGGGTTTCTCCTATTTTCCCCTGAAGCTGTGAGAAATTTGCTGATGTCATGCAAGCCCCCTCACCACCTCTAACCTCTCCTAGACCTGCCTTTTCAAATCCAGCCAGCTCCTGCCACCTTCCTGTACTTCCAGGCTTACACCTCGACCTGGCACCTCTCCTGAGATCTTCCCTTTTATCCTGTTTTATGAGCCTGTGAGTGACCTTGTCTGAGTCCTTGTGCTGTTGCTGCATTTCACATGGATGCTGCTCTGCATTTTGTGTGTCAGGGTGTTCATTCCATAACTTGTCATTGAACATGATTCCAGCTGTTTCAGACATTTCTGTGGCTCCAAACACTTGTGGAATAGTCTGTTTTCAATGAGTAGTCCAGAGACACAGTGGGTCCAGTCTTTCTAATGTTATTGCATAAGGAGCAACATAGGAAAACATCAGGAATGGACTTGTCTTGCTTTTTAGACCATGTTCTTGAGGATTTTGATTTCCAGCCAGCTATGGTCAAGTAATCCCTTGTTCTTACAGATGAGCAGTGAATTTCCAGTAGGGAGTCTCCACTCTTAGGACACTGGTAAATCCACATGTACTTTCATCTCTTCCAGGCATTTCTCCTTGCGTCCTGCCAGCCAGTTTCTCTTGAACACTTTGATTTTATGTAGAAAGCCCTCCTTGTCTCATTTCTAAGCTTCTTGTTTTTCTTCCCCACTTTGCAAATGTTTCTCTTTAGACATTTTACACTGTCTCCTTTATCAGGTGCTTAAATCATAAAAGAAATAAGTTCTAAAACTCTCTGTAAAATTGACCAGTAATCAAGTTGCTGATATCTGATCACTCTTACTTTAAATCTGAGGTTTGAACATTACTCAACATACGTAGAGCAACTTAGCTATGAACTGTAACCTCCTATTCAGAGGATACTTCAGACTTCCCCACTGAGGAGAGCTTTTGGTAAATGGTCCAAGCTGAGGAAAAGTTGCAGTTGAAGCTGAAGATTAGATTTTTAGATTTATAAGGTGTTCAGGTGTGAGAATGCTTCTGTGCACACCTGGGGGCAGTTGAAGTTGTTCATGCTCAGTGCCAGTCTGCCTTCAATATTTTTGAATGCTCTTGGAAACACTTGGTTTACTCTTCTAAATCTGAGGCTCAATTCCATACTGTGGTCACTAGTATGGGTATATCCACCTGATACAGAAGTAACCAGGGAGGGACTACAGATCAAACTTCAGAAGGATGGTTGGATGGTTCTGTACCCCTGGAGTGCCTACTGGGTTATTTCCCTGTGCTAAAAGCAGGTGCTGCTGCACTCCTAGTGCCACTGGTAGCTGTGCTGCGTCCTGAGTCCTCCTCTTCTGCACTTCTTGTATTAATATTTGTGTTGTATTTAACCAATATATTACAGGCAGGCCTCCTTTTTCTGTAGCACTTATGGTAGACAAATGATGCCATATTTGAGGTCTGTAACCTTTATTTGTGGCAGTTCTACACCAATAAATCCGTTTGATGCTTAACTCTGGATTAAGAAGGCAATCAGCACTCCTTTTCAGTAAATGCTGTCAGAGTGACTGCTGAGCTGTACTTCATGCAGGGAAAGCTGTGGCAGGGGGTGGGTGGGCTGAACAGCTCAGTCCTGCTCCACTGCCTGGGACAGGGAAAAGGAGCAGTGCTGGTTTTGTCCCCTCCCACACCATCCTGGCACAGGCAGCTGAGTGTTTGAAAACAAGTTGAATTAGAGCTTTGAAACGAGGATAAGGATGGCAGAAACTTGGTACCATCCTGACAGCTCTGCCTTGGGTGTCTGTAAATGAACTGACAGTCAGAGCTTTCTTTCTGGTTTTGGATTAAGCTGTTCCTAAGTGTTTGGATTTGCAGGGATACCATCCAGCTGTTACATACCCCCTTGTCTTGTCTTTCCTCACCATGTCCTTTTTCAACAAGATATCAGTGGTCTGAGTGCAAGCAAAGAGGAGATGTTCCAGATTCCCGCAATTCTTGGAACTGTTGGGATAGATTCTGAATGCACCCCATGTTATGTAAGTGTACTATGTATACGGTATTGTCTGAATCTGGGAGGGTGAGACCTCACACATGATACAGGATGATCTCATCTGGCTGTCAGGAACGTGTTTCTCTCTGGACCATCTGCTTGCAAAATCCTCAGATAAGAATTATCAAAAAATACCAAACTGCAGAGTGCCCAGGATGTGATCCTGCTTCATATGTGAGAGACAAAGCCATCAATAGGAAACAATATTTTGGAGTGCCAGTGCTAGAGTCCCTGAAGCCACATCAACTTTCTTGGGACAAATTTCCAGACTGGCATCAGCTCTCAATAGTTGATTTGAGTTGAGATCAGATGTGACCAAGAGGTCAGAGTTCAACTTGGCAGTTCTTAGGAGTGTCAAATGCCACATCCACTGACTGCAGTACCAGCCTGAAGATGAGGCTTGGGGGGTTTCAGTTGTTGAGGTGAATTCTTCTTCTAGGGAAAAATGTATGGACAGCTAAAACCTGCAGACTTTAACTGCCAGGTGTAAGATGGGTTTGGAATAAAATTTTACTTGAGACATCTGAGTGTATCCAGTCCATATGTCAGAACAGAGAACTTCAGCAGGGTGGAACTTTAGGAAACATCTCTCAGGGAAGGCTTAATTTGTGTAAAAACAAAACAATTTTCTTTATTTTTAAAGCCCAGCTGTCCAGGAGAACAGTGAGAGAATAAATCTTAGTGTTCACTTCTGCCCGTACTTTACACAGAAGGTTGTTCCTCGGGAGTAAAAGATGCTGTAGCAGATGAAAGTGATTTTTCTCGTGTGGCAGAGGAAACAGGGAAGACTTTAAATCTGAACAAATACATGATAGTTTCATCAAAAGGGCTTAACTCTGAATCAAGGAATTAATCCCATCCTGCTTAGCCTCTGTACTAAATGAGTACTCCCAATTTTGCAATGGAAAAAGAAGCTCTTGTGTTGTACTGGATACATTGCAGAGGTGGGTCTTGTGGGGCAAGAGGCTTCCTCAAGAAATCTGGAGGTGGAGCAAAACCAGCTTTGGGGGTGGGGTCTTAGCTTGAATTCTTCCACTTTTTTGGCTTCTATTGCTGGAAATTTACTGTTTGCTGGAAGAGGCAAGTTGTTTTCCACAAATGGGATGAGAGCAAACATACTTAGCAGTAAAAATCTTAACCCATTAGAATATTTTGGTTTATTTTAATACCTCTTTCCTCCATCTAAGGTACAAATCAAGCCACTCTTGCTTCATAATTCCAGCAGAACAGATTGCCCTACTTGCCCTTCTCAAGTATGTCTTGATGGAAAAACAAGAGACTAGGAATAATTTTCAAGAGAAAGTGTATGAACTGCTTGCATGGTTAATATTTGACAAATTAATCAAATCTCTAATTCTAATTACCTCTAAGGTTTATAATGAAACCTCACATAACACTTAACAAATGCAAGGACTGACAAGTGGATATTTTTCCATGTTAAGCTTCCTTCCTGCCTCACAGGATCTGCTGAATAAAGTGAGGGACAGCCCATGTGTCTCAGTATGAGCTGACTGAGTTACAAATGCTCATTAAATCAGAAGGTGGAGGATAATACAGTGAGAAGTGGGTGTTGGGAACTGTCTGAATCATCATTTATACGTAAACTTGATAACCACTGTAGACTGTTCTGATTATTTCCTATTATTTCCTATTTGCAATTCTGTGCAAAAAGGGAGGAAAGGGAGATCTGTCCCATCAAATACAGAGGAGGAAGCAAGAGTTGCTTTGTGGTGCTTGGAGCCACAGAAAGGCAAATGTCCCTCTCTTTTGCAGTGCTGAGATACCACCATAGCTGATGAAACCCACATTTTCTAGAGGTCTGCCTTTCTTTTTTTCAGCAACCACTTTATAGTTTCTCAAAGGAAGGGGGGTTTTTAGAGCTCTAGTATCTCAACTGGAATTGAATTTAGATACTGAAACAAACTGCTAGTAGAAAAACCCCTTCAGTACCAAGAACTTAGGTCAGTATTGCAAAAGCTTTGAAAGGCACCAAAGGATTCAGAACTGAGATTGAAATTAGCTCAGATCTTTTGGCTGGGGTAATCCCAGCCTACACCTCTTCCCTGGGATGACATTCTGTTTCCAGTTGCATCTGTGTCTGGAACTCTTTCCTTTGAAAGAGGTCACTCATTTGAAGAATGGGGTGTCACAATCCATGGATCTTCCAGCAAAACCTGGAGGCTGCAGCCAGAAGCCTGTGCAACTTGGAAACTGAGATACCTCAGCACACCTAAAGCTTCAGATGAAATAGAGATATCTGTTAAATGTCTCCCAAAGTGTGGGGGTGATGCTGTTTAAGTGGGAGCAATGCACAGTTTGAGCCCATCTGGTGGATTGCACCATGGGAGAGAATATTCTGGATGCTGGTGAGACAGCAAACATAAGAATTAACAACCCCAGTGTATCTCAGACTTACTAAAACATCTTAATTCTTGCTGCTACTGGCATCTCTCAGCAGTGTGCCAAGGGCAAGGTATAACTTCCTTTAATGTTGTCAGTGTTGGATGTTTTGTGGACACAGGTTTGGGAGTGGACAAGCCCCGTGTGGACATAGAAGGGAGATGGTGCTGGAATACTTTCTGTTCTCATCCTTACATTTTCATTAGGGAAGTGGCAGGTTGGCTTCTACTAAATGCTGTGAACATCTACTCCAGTTAACTTTTATGGTATGTGAGTAGTTCACAGGTCTTGAAAACTTGACCTCACTGACTATTATGTGCTTTCTCCTTGGAGGTAAATCGTGACTTAATTACAGAAGTGTAGTTTAGCTACAAAATTGGTGCTATCAGTCACTTGAGCCATGAGCCAACTACTGGAAATGCTTATGGTGGTGCCAGGAATGTCCTGCTTCCCTGCCTGGGAATGACACCACCTTCTCTGCTAGAACAGGGGGGATGAATTGATACCCCTCTTTTTGATGGTATCAGAAATGATTAGCAGGACTTGATGGGATTATTTGCTGCACTTTGACTGAAAGATTGTGGTGTTCTAATTGGCAGCACTACTTTAAACTACTTTAAATTTTGTGTCTTGAAGTCCAGTCATGCCAATTTGAGGGTGTTCAGCAATTCTTTTAATGGAACTTTATTGCTTTTAAACTTTTTTTTATTTATTTATTTTTTTTAGATCTGGTGTATTTGCTAAGCTGAATGAAGCAATAATCACTTTGGTCTTCTAAATATTAGCTTTGAAGAAAACAATAAATTGTTTTCCCCTTAACAGCACCTCCCTTTGATTTCTGTTTGTTTTAATTTCCTAGTTCCTCTGAAGTCCAGAGGTTTTGTAGTGTCAAATGATGGTCATTTGGGAAACTCTTGATATATATAAAGAGGTAGGAGTTGAATTTTTCTATCTCTGATTAAATAAATTTCTCTAATTTCTCCTTAATGAGAATATTTCTTGTTTGTTTTTTTGTTCCCCTCTGGGGAGATTTTTGAGCAGTGACGCTCTAAGAATGTATGGCTGAATTATCTGCTGCTGCTTTGATTTCAGTGGAGCTGGGCCAATGAAGACTTTGGCCCACTGTTTGTCCACGTTTCTCAGAAATGCTTTTCTGAGCAGATTTGCATTGTTTCCCAGAGGAGAGCTAACTCCACTTCATGTATTAATCCAGGCAAGTTTGTAGAGTCCAAGTGTATATATGGGGCTGAAGGCTGCCTTGTCCAATTCAATTAACAAGTTTTACAGTGTATGAAAGTCAGTAGTAACCTTCAATCTTCATAGAATCCACATGTAAGAATCATAAGTCATTTGTCACCTGAATGTCTCTTCTCCCCCTGCAGCTTTTGAGCGTATAAACCAACTTTGTACAGATCCCAGGACAAAATCAAGCAGTTGGAGGTTTCCCATTTAGGTTTAGTGAGGTTAAACCTGGTCTGGGAGCTGAAGAAACAAGTGAGTGCTTGTTGTGGAATAGCTTTCAGCTGTGATATACTTATATAATCAAGATCCCATCATGGAACGAGTAGGGTGAAATCTGCTGCCTACTGCCTTGTGGTTTTTTCCTACTGGTATAAGTGATTTCAGGAGACTGATGCATCTTGTTGGAAAACTGTCAATCTGCTATGGACAATTTGGAGGGATCTTTGTCTAAATCTTCCCAGAAAAGGTCAGCTGGAGGGGGCTTGCATGATGTCTTGCTGCTGTTGGACACTTGCAAAGCAGAGGAGCTCTGCCATGCTTGCAGCTTCAACCACCAGTGCTGGGATGTCTGTGGGATATAAACATTTGTGGTCCTTCACTGTAGCTCACCAAGCTCTGAGCGCTCAGCTGTGTGAGATCAGCCAAACTGTGGTGCCAGGCCCATCTTACTGCGCTTTCCTTGGGCTCAAAATTTGGATATTGAGATCAACCAAAAATATGTTGCAATGGAAAAGCAGGGAGAGAGTCCTTCATTATTGCAGCTTTCAGACTTTGTTGCAAGTACCAGGCCAGCTGACCGCGTGTCTTCCTGAGAACAGAGTTGCTGGCCTGTTCTAGTGTCCCTTTTTGCACAGCTGGCAGCGTGTCTCTGCTTGCTTATTGGATGTGGAGCAGTTGTGGCATCTCTCCCCGCTTTGGACAGAGCCACAACATGGATTTGTATCCCTGTACAAAAGGCCACAGCCTTACTGACTGTGCGCCATCATATGAATCACTTCAGAATAATAATATTCCAAACAGTCTGAGGAACTGAGAGAAAGATCCTGGTAGGAACAGTTTTCTGAGTGTTAACCCAACACTGCATCCATCTCTTCCTGCTGTTCCTCAGTGTCTGCTGTTGCAGGCAGATTTAGGAGCAGCTGACTGAAGAGCTAAAGGGATCTTTCTTAAGCACTCCTGAAAGAGAGACCACCCAAAATTCCTGCCCAAAGATAGGAATAGTAATTAGGGATGAGAAGGAAGATTATGGCCTACTGCTGCTTAGAATAACCTTATTTTTCTCTCTTTTTTTTTTTTTTTTTTTAGAAACTTTTCATGGCTATGTTGGTAAGAGGGTACTTGTGTTGGAGACAAGAATATGTAACCAAATACTGGAGCAGATGTGTCTGCAAGTTGTTCTTCCAAAAGGGGAGCTGGATATTTTTTGACTGAGCAGCTCAGAAGTTCTGGAAGGTGTGGGGGTGAACTCACCACCCCAATATCTCTTTAGGAGTTTTCAGTAAGAGATGTGACTCTCCCTTCCCCAAAGATGGGGACAGTGTTATGCTCTGGTGTATCTGAGCACTAAAGGTCTATTCTCAAGCAGTCTGGATGGAAAAATCCCTTCTCCTTCCACGGGGCCTGAGCAGACAAGGTACAAGCTATTCCTCTCGCACCTGTACTAGCTCAAGAACAGGAGTAAGTCTGGTCTGCCAGGTCTGTTTGTCCCCAGGACACCGTAACCATTTACCATAAAACACCGGCCAGTGAAGCTTCCCTGAAACGCACTCTGGATAAATATTTTTTCTCCTTCGTCTATTTCTGTAAAAAGGGTCTTTTGATGAAAACATCATGAGTATGTTTGAAAAAACCATCCCCTGAGTAGTTATTTACCGAGTCCTTAAATACACAGGCTGAATAGTTGATCCTGTGGAAGCGCTGCTGCTGCAGACGAGGCAGAAATGCCCCATTCTCAGCCCAGAGGCTCCAGGCATTTCCTCCCTGTGCTGCAGACAGGGATGTGGCTCCTCTTGTGTAGGTCCAAGGGGGGAACCTCTGCCCCCACTCCCTGTCTAACCTGGTGTGTAGGGGACAGTTGGGGTCTCAGCCTTGAAGGACCGGGGACACTGAAATCTGCAGAAGATGTCAAGGGGCCTTGGGAGTTTTCAAGACATTATTTTTCTGATGAGGTGTAGGGCTGGGGTCAGTGTTGTCCTTTGGTATTGTCTAACAAGAGCTTTAGTAGAATTTAAGGAGTCTCACTGCTGGTTTTGTACCTTTCATGTCTCTGCCCAGACATTCTAAAAGCCTCAGGCAGTGAAGTACAAGGGTCACCATCTACAATCAGGATGAGTGTCCCCTCACTGAGAGCCTGTTTGAAGCAAACAGTAGCACGAGAACTGCAGCTTGGGTGGAATTCTGTGTAATGATTGACTTGGCAAAAACTACTTCAGAATGCACCTTTTACTAAGCATGACCTATTTTTGCTGCAAGCCAAACATACAGACATATGTAATATATATAAAAATAGTTGTGGAGGTGAGAGGCTGATGAAAGGTTAACCCATAAGCAGTTGATAAATCCTTGACCTGTTTCACATCTCACTGAGCTTTTTATGGACTAAGGAGTGTAAAATATCTGGGAATCCTGATGACCAGCAACACTGGAGAGCAACTGAAGCATTCTTCAGCTCATACTGAAGAATGAAATAGGAGCCAGTAAATGAAAATGGTCTTGGTTTTCTTTGGCTTTTACAAATGTTATTTCCACTCATGGTCTGTATCTGCTATAGCACTCTAGGAGTGCTGGGAGGTATTGGTTGTGACCAGCTGAAAGGTCTCATTAACAAGCAGTTGATCATTTTTTGTTATCTCATGTTTGTCCTGATTTAGAAGAGGAGGCAACACCATACTTAGAATAAGTTTTAAGCTACAATTATGCCTCATGTTCCCTGAAGCTTATATTAGGTCGAATGGGGAATTCAAAAATCATATTTGGAGGAAAGCAGGAAATACTAATGAGCTGAATCAGCTAAACTAAGTGTTCTGTTCTTTATGCATGTAAGACCCAGACTAAAATACAGTGAAGGTGCTATGAATCACTCAATCAACCAAGTCACTTGAAGAAAAATAAAAAAGTTGCCTTTTCTTAATCAGTGTCAGCCTGCGTTTTGAAGTGCCTGGAGCAGCTCCTAGTTTGGTCCTGTGCCACAGAACCTTTAAGGTGTTTAGGGGTCTGCCACTGACTTTGAGTGTCTAAAAAAGTGAGACTTAGGGCCCAAAATCAAACAATGCTTTCTCAAATAAAACCTTTTAGCCAGATGCTGTAGTAGAAATCATAGCTGTCCAACTGCTTACCTCCAGAAGTTTATTATTTTTTTGTCAAGGATAAATAACTGTTGATTCATTTGGAAGCAGATCAGTTTTGTAGTTGATTTGATTGCCTGTCTAATCATTCACTTGTGATTGCTTTTTCTGTTAATTACAGTATTTTTTAATTATTCAGCAAGGCTTGGTATTTTTTTAATATAATCTTGGCAAAGAATTTAGAAGTGTGTTTTGGCTGTTTTCTTCACTAATGAAGAGGTGCTATGTTAACACTTCTGTAGTGCCAGAGCAGCACAAAGGCACTAGAACCTACCAGTGAGCCTTGCTCTGCCTATCCAAACACAGTATAGATAAAAATATTGGCTATGGCTGTGCTGTTGGAAAGGTGGGGGGAATATTTTGTAATCTGTAATCACTTCTATAGTGTGTTTTTGTGGGGCATTGAAATCCTTGGTGAAAGTGTGACTTGATCAATATATTAACTCTCATGCACATGTTGAAACCAAGAACCTTTTGAGGTTTAATGATGTATTAAGTCTTTCTGCATGACTTTGGGAAAGATTAGTGAACAGTTATCCCTTTTTATGCTACCAGTGCCCTGCAAAGTGCTGTTAGTCTAAGATGACATTCAGTTCTTCACCTTTAGCTTGGCAAGGGAGTGGTTCAACCAAACCTCTTTGTATAAATAGTATCTTGCTTCCCCAACAGCCTCACAATCCACTTAGATACGTGCCCTAAGTTAGAGTGGACTGAACTGAAAGCCTCCAACTTCCCCTGTCCCAAATCACTGAACTCAGAGGTAGATTTGTGTGGGTAGGAACTGCCTATTTTAAACAAGTATTTTGAAATGTGCAGTTTAAGGGCTGGAAATTGTAATCTCTTCTAGGCATTCTTTTATTTTCCACAGTTCTCATGCTAGTCTCAATAAAATAATGTTAATCAGTGTTAAGGGGAGGATGGTTTTCTGTTCTCCCTTGCCCAGCTTATCTACAGGCCACAGTGGTGGACCAGCAATTGCAGCACAGTAATATTGATCTCTAATGCTGTTTTTGAACACTTCAGTGCCCTGTTTTAAAACATCATCTCACATTCATCCATGCTGTCATGCAGACAGCACTTAGTCACTTACTTATTCGTGTGACAACCTGTTCTGTTGCTGTTCCCATGGGAAAAGCAGATGTTTGTTTCTGCTACTTAAAAAAACCTTGGTGTGCTCAACAGCCCAGAAGAGCTCTGTGTCCTATTCCCAGTGTGGGCCCTTTTAACTCTTCTAAGTTAGCTTGAAAATGTCTCTTTGTACTCTTATAGCTCTTGTCCCAAAGTAACAAAGCTCACAGTCACAGGAGAGAACACGTAAGGTGGTCAAAGCAGCAAAATCATCTCTATGTGTTTCTGAGGGTGGGATATCAGTCATCCCTCAACGTCAGCATCACATGAATATGTTGCTAAATTAAGTTTAATAGTTTAGCACCTAAACTACTGCTTGGGAATCCACTGGAACTGCCAAAAATCAAACCAGAGACTACCTGCTATGATGTTTATTGAGTAAACCTACTCAATACCTCAAAACCTATTCCTTACTCTGGGTAAGGAATAAACTGCTTTTCATATTGCCAACTGATTTTTGAAGAGGATCTCCCAAAAGGAGGCTGCATGAGGATGTGTGTATTGGGGACAATAAGAAGAAACAGTGTTAGATGTAGCAGTGGTTCTTGAGAAAATGCAACCATTTGAGCA
The DNA here is from genome assembly GCF_025592945.1 of Manacus candei. NCBI lineage: Eukaryota > Metazoa > Chordata > Aves > Passeriformes > Pipridae > Manacus > Manacus candei. The sequence goes on along the minus strand of NW_026138071.1, from coordinate 23,832,159 downwards.
TCATGCTCAGTGGTCAGAATGACTTAATCTGGGAAGACAACAGGAGGGGCCTAAGGGCTGATGCCATCACTCCATTAGCCTTGGGAGCTGCTGGCTGTGATGGGAATGCCAGCTGAGTGTTGATGCCACTGTCTAGCCAGCATGAGTATGGTATGGCTTAGGATCCTTCACATCTAACTTTCTCCTTGCACTGGCAGAGGTTGCCCAGAGAAGTTCCTGCCCCATCCCTGGGGCCAGGTTGGACAGGGCTTGGAGCAACCTGGTCTAGAGGAAGGTGTCTCTGCCTGTGGCAGTGGGTTGGAATGAGATGAGCTTTAAGGTCCCTTCCAACCCAAACCATTCTGTGATTCGAATTGGTGTATAAATGTACATCTTGAGCTGTCACTTATCAGTGTAGACAAAACTAAGCTGGGCTGAATATTGTATTTAAAGCAGAGAAGATAGTAGTACTGGCTGTGGTTACAGGCTTCCCACAGTACTAGGGAAACACATGAAAAATCCAAGCCAATTATTTTTCCAGATTTTGTGCCAGAGTTCAGTTTGCATAGGTGGCAGTATTGGAAACTCTCCAGAGAACGCTTTTTGTCTGACCACTCATTTCTACTTGCTCTTCTTGTCTTGAATCCCACTTGGGCTGAGCCTGAACCTGCCATAGCTGACACAGCCAACCCCTCTACTATCCAAAAACTCCCCAGTTTCAAACCTGCCACAGATCAAGACAAGTGAGTCTCAGAGACTGATCTGGGCTTTTCCATTTCCTCTGCTTATCAGAGCCCAAAGCCCTCTTCTAATGAGCTGAACTCATCCAAAGGAGCTAAAAGGAGAATGGGGATTATTGGCTGGTTGCTTTCTGCACAAATGTGTAGTTTTTCACCACTGACATGGGCAAGTAAAGTATCCATGGTGGGTTGAAACTCACCCACAGGTGAGTTGGGAAATGTGTGTTTGCTTGGGGGCTGTTCTTGCTTCTCTCCAGGCAGTGTGGAGGTGAGAGCAGGAGGGAGCTGTAACTCCTTCCCTCTGTCATCAAGAGCTGTGTCTGCACCCTGGCTGAGTGACTGACACGACACCTCTGAGTCGAGCACTGAGCACTTAGGAAGGAGCCTTGGGACGAGTTCTCAGACACTCTGTTGTTGAGAAACATTGGGAAATTGGGCTATTGTCCAATATCTGAAGATACAGAATAGTCAGGTTCCGTGAATAATAAAAGTTCTGAAACTCTTATATAGGTACTCCTTTTTTTCCATATGAGTATTTGTGTATTTTAGAAAAGTCCCAGTGGTCTTACTCTTTGAGGCCACCCACCCTGGTCCCTTTCTGGAAACCAAAGCTCTTGGAAGCTGAATCTTTTTCACCTGGCAAGCTCTTTTAGCAGTCCTAGAAACATGGTGACCTCCTTTCAGAGCAATGAGTCCTGGCTGTGCCTACAGGGAGTCAACATGGATGGGCACAAGTGGGGTCACCTCTGAAACTCAAGGGTGTGAATGGGGTGATTGATGGGTGAATCCACAAGCAATGCCCCACAGGTTGAAACCTCTTGTACATTGTGTGCCTTGAGAGCAGAGGTTAAGGCTAAGCTCTCCTAAAATTCCTGAAGCCTGAAAGCTTGAACAGCCTCTGTAAACCTTTGCTGATTGATCTCTTATACTGGAAAGCAAAGGAAGAATCAAAATCTCATGGCTGTGATAATATACTGAGCTCAAGCCTTTTGAAGGCTGAGGTTCTTCTCTCCTCCAGAGAATATTAATTTTGTGCTGAGATTTGAAAAATCAGACAATTTACATCCAAAAAGAAGAGCAACTAATAGTACTGGGTGAACTGGATGATCTCAGGTGTGCAGAATCTGTTCCTATGGGATTCCCACTGGAGAGGGTTCCTGACTGCAGCAGTAAACAGTCTGAGGCATTTGTTGACTATCTAAAATTCTGGTTTTCTTTACAAATTAAAAACCATCACATCTCTTACATTCATTTGGCTCCTGGCACTGGCTCAGTTGTCACTCTGTTATACTTTAATGGTTGCAGTAGTCACACTGAAAGCCCCAAAGAATTTGAAGCGGTGGAGCAGGAACAGCACAGCTGTTGTACAGTCCTGATACAGTGTGGCTGCCTCTGACAGAATTCACTCTCTTGCCTTGTCTATTTGAAATCTGGCTTTTACATTAGAACATAGTGAAGGTACTAAAATAGTGTGTGACAGAAGTCAGTGGATTTTTTCTTTTTAATTGGGAAGACCTGAGTTCAGCTGACAATACTCAGTCAGCTGGGACCTTTGATCACCATTTATTCAAAGCAGCTGAATTTGACTCTTGAGACCAGTCTCATCAGTTTACTCATCTTGTGAGCTCACCAGTGACTTCTACCACCAGAGCTCCCTGCCACTGATCTTTACACTTATAGATGGGAGCTAAAGGGTAACTATTTGTAAGTGTCCTTCCTAGTTCCATCTTAGACATGCAGTTAAAGCCTTTAAATGCACACTTGGGTTTATGCCCTGTTGGTTTTGCTGAGATGACTCGTGTGTTGGGCATATGGTTGGGTAACTCACCGGAGTGGATTTTAACTATGTAAAAAAGGTTTTCTCTGTTCTCTAGTCAAGGAGAAACAGGAGCTGTGCAAAGCTGGAAGGCATTGCCAGCTGGAAGCAAAGGGACCCCTCTTATTAGAGGCCTCATGAGCCTGGGGTTAGAAAATTAAGCTGAAGCATAATAGGAGTATCAGCATAAGGTAGAACTTGCCAGTGAGAAATGAAATGCTGACTGAAACAAATATCCTTCCAAACCCGTGCAGCTGGGTTGATTGGCAGGCTTGATTACTCATCCTTTCCTGTCTAGACAGAGCTAGTTTTGAGATTTCATATAAAAAAGTTAATACTTATCATGTTTGATGGCTGTCTTGGTGCTGGGGTGAGGTTTCATGAATTATGGTCAATTTGATTGGAAATGGAGGTTGAGAAACTATTAGTAAAATGGCCTTAACCTTTTGCTGTATCTTAGTGGAAGAAACATGTTCTTTTCCATGGGGGCAGATAAGAGGGAACCTTTTCTGCCCTCTTTTCAGAGTTCAATTACATCAAATGCACTTGGCCTATTCTGAGCTGGCATATTTGGGGAAATCACAGTCAATTTGTCTATAAATAAGAAATATTGCACTGTATGAGGTCTTCATATAAACCTGAACAAAAGCAAAGCTGTCAAAGGTATCAGAAGTATGGAGAAGGGAAGCAGATTAATTTGTACCTGGAAGACTTTTGTATCTTGGGGATAACATGGCTCTTTTAGAAGTATAAAGGGATGAGAACCCCAGGGCTGGCTGTGTGCTGGGCAGTCTTTAAAGGGGGCTGTTTGTCCATCCAGTCAGTTGTAGGTGGAGCATCAGAGCTGGAGACCCTGATTTGAAGAAGTCCAATGTGTTTTGGTAGACTCCAATAGATCCAAGGCAAAAACCAGGAGAAATGGATTTTACCTTGTCAAGAAATGGAATTTTGTTGGAGAAAGGGGGTTCACTCAAGCTTTAGCAGGTATTTGAGCCATTCTTTTATCTTTTATGAAGAGCATTACACTAAGTGCTCGCTGGCTGCTGTTCCAGGAAGCTGGCACAGGCAAAATGGTGAGGAGCTCATTTAAATAGAGCTGGCCTCATTAGCATTCCTGATGCTGAAAATGTGCACAGCTGGATCACTGCCCAAGAGCAGGCCTCCTCAGCTGTGGCTTTCTACTGACCTAAAAATAAAGTTCAAACTGACTTTATTAAAAATCTCTCTATATATATACCTATATAAACACACATCATGGCCAAGCTGATGTTTGCCTGTTGCCTGCCTAAAGGATGAAGTGCTGCTCTGTCCTTTGCTGGTGGATGGTGTCACACTGTGAGACCTACATCCATACCCAGGTGTTGAGGTGACATGTTAGGTTTGCCTCACAGCAGTGCTGGGATGTTCTGCTGGTTCCTGAGCTCAGAGAGCTGTCACTGCAGAGTACCTTATCACCCTGATTAATGTGGCTGTATCCCCTCTGTGACCAGGCTGGAATTCCATCATCCATGTGCAACTCTAACTTCTGGTGAGTAGGGATGTTTTGAAACCCAGCTCTTTCAGCAAAAGCTGTAATAGGTGATTGTATGAAAATAGCAACTCAGATGAGGTGAAAAGCAGATCAAATGATGTTAAGAACTACCAGGACAGGAAAAAGAATAAACCAAACTTATGGCAACATACGGGTCCTCAGCACATCCTTCCTGTAAGGACTGCTTGTGGTATTTGATACTCAAAAATAATAGAATAAAGTATACAGAGAAGGGCAAAAATAGATGAATGGTGCAGAATGGCTTTTGTACAAGAGGTGACTGAAAGTGTTATTTGTTTTAGCATGGAACAGATGAACAAGACAGAACTCTCTTTTATCTGCATGACCTGCAGGGAGAAGGTCAGTGGGGAAGGTGTAGTCACTCATGGTTTAAAAATCAGAGGCATCAAATTCAATTGCTATCTAGATTCCTCAAAATGAATGAGAAGAGATACTTTGTCACAGGACACATGAATCAGGTGTGCAAGTTGTTGCCAAGTGGCTACTGAATTTAAAAAAAAAAAACCCAAACTTTGGAGAAATCACCAGAAGGAAGATTTATTGGGGATTACTAAACACAAAGGTCTGTTTAAGCATGTGGACTGTGGCTCAAGAAGCCTGAGAAGGAGAGAACAGTGGGAGGTGTTGCTAAGGGCCTGTCCTCACATGCTTCCCCCATAGCTGCCTGCAGCTGCTCAAATGGGCTTGGGCAGCCCCATGGGCTGATCTGAGCCCTCCTAGACAGGTAAAAACTTCTGGAGTCAGTAGGCTGAAGTTGAAAGGCTGGCTGCAGGGTTGCAGAACTCGCTGAAGAGACGTTATATCTCATGAGCCACCATTTGAATTGCTTTCCTTGGAGGAGCTGGTATTCTGGGCTGGACTTCTCAAAAGGTGATGGGGGCTGGGTTGCTCAAGATGCTTGTTTGCATTTTACTCCTATTGTTTTGAGGAGAAATATGTGTCCTTATGGATATTTCCAAAAACCAGTCACATATATTTAGATAGCCCTGTGTGTCTAGTTCTTTATGCTCTGTGTTGTTGGCAGGAAGGAGCAGCTTTCTCCAGCTACTTGGTGAAGGTCTCTTTCTTCACTGCACTCTGCCCATTGCTGGGTTTCTAGACATGAGGGTTTCTACTTGGGATCTTAAAAATGTCTAGTCTATCTATCCAAGCAAGTCACTCAGTGACACAAAGCAAATGAGAAGCTTCATAAATCACAAATGTGAACAGGCTTGCTTTTAGGGGAGAGGGAAGAATGAGAAAAAGCTCACAAATGTAATGCAGACAGAGGCTGTGGGAGAACAGCATCAGTGAGTGTTGCCCCAGGCAGAGGAGTGATGGCTGCAGAGGGTCAGCAGTGTGCTGTCAAATCACAGCTGTGCTCAGACAGGAGTTAGGCTCCCTTCTGAAGGGTGATTCCAGTTTCCTGGAGTAATGCTGCACCTTCCAAGGGTGTCTGAGATGGGAAATATCTGTCTACCGTTTGTTTACCTATACATGGTGGCTCAGGGAGTGTGTTTGCAAATTATCCCTGTTCCCAGTAAGATGGTGGTATAACCACTATTTTCCAGTCAAAGCCCAGTTCAAAGTTGGTCTTGTGGGTTTATGGTTGTCTAGTTCCCTCTCAGTTCTGGTACATGGGCTCACTTTTAATTAAACATCCATCATTTGAGGAACTAAAAACAGTCCAAAAAAGTTTTGTTGACCAAAGTCTGAAAATATGAAATGTTCTTTGGGGGGTTTTGGGTGTGGATTATGAGGCACATTTTAATAATATTTAGTATGTCATCTTCAAGCAATGTTTTTAAACCTCAAAACTCCAGGGAAGTTCTGTAGGCTTTAGCAAACAGATGTTAGCAGTCAGGAAAGAATTATGATTCCTGCCCAAAAATATTCCCTCCTGCCTATCAAGACATCCTGACATGTAACACTTTTGAGATATGCCTCCTATGGAAGGGACATAATGTTTCTGCAGGTCTGTGAATCAACCCATGAAAAAAGAGGTTTTAAGTCTCTCCTTATCCATCATCAAGGCAATGTATCATTTGGGATGTCCTGATTAACAGAGCATGTGTGCACTGATAGATATACTTTGTCCCTACTAGTAGCTGCCTAAAGTTGTTTGACTCTGCTGCTGCTTGTAGTTAACAGTCTTGTAACTTAAATATGTGCACCAAGATCCTGTATCCTGAGTTCTGCAATCTGCTTCAGGAACGAGTAGGAATTATTAACTGTGAATCCAGACCTCTGCTGCTGTGAAAACTGGGGAAGGTTTGGCCCTAGAGGGCTTGATGAGGGGAAAAGACAATATCTGTCTTACAGGAATGGTTTAGCTTCACCTCTAAGGATTTACATCAGCTTTCTGTCCTTTTTTATTTAAAGCTCAGAGGTAAAGGTATACAGAGGTTCCTGAGACAGCAGGAAACTGTGGCTCACTGATCCAGAAGGACTGGGAGCTCCTGCTGTTTAACCAAAGATATTGAAAATACCTTCATGAAACTACCAAGCAACATGGGATAGTTGAGTAGATGCCTGCAAATGAGTTGATGTTGTGCTGACAGAGTGAGAAACCAAGGAGTGTCTCTGCCCTCCCATGCAGAGGCACCACATGATGGCACAGCTTCACTGGCTTGGGTTGGTGCAGCTCCAGCTGCATCCTTCCCACGGGACAGCACCAAGGATCTGACCCCTCCCTCTTCAGAGCTGGAATGCCTTCAGATTTGATGGAGGCATCTGAAACCCTGCCATTGCTTTCTCTACAGCAACCCCTCAGAGTGAGCAGTATGAAAACCTGGAGACAACTTGCCTATGAATCCAGGTGGCTTCCTAGTTTTGCTGTGTTTCCACTCTTCCCTGGGCTATAAGGAAAGGGAGGGATGATGGCTCTGTGAAGGGAATTGTTACCTTTGTTGGCTGTGGTGTACCCTGCTAGCTCAGATGTTACCTTCAGGTGTTCTACTGCCAGTACAAGTGTATGTTTTGCCATATCTTTGTTTCCACGCTGCATTCCTGTTCCTGAAAGTTACCTTTCAGTGTGAGTTCCAGCCTGACAACTTCTTTCAACTGCCTTTTGAGTGTTCAGCTTCTGCTCTTTAGGTCTAGAGACAAAACCAGGCAGGCAATTCCAAAGGTTTTAGGTTTTCTTTTATTTTTTTGTCAGTGGGAAGCACAGAATGCTCCTTGGTGTCTCCTTTTCTGTTGCTCACAAAACGTATGGACTGATTTTTTTTTTATTTTTTTTTAATTTCTCTGGTAACCCAGTGTCCACTCTTGGTCTGAATTGATGTATCACTTTGCTTCTTCTCTCTAACCAGTGGATCCAGTTATATCTCCCCTTTTATCCTTCTGCTTGCTTACACTTGCATGATTGTTCTTTCAGCGAACGTCAGAGCCCCAATTTCAGTGTGTTTGAAGTGCTGATTTTTGAACTTATGGTAGGATTTATTAATAATTTAAAATTGAGAAAAATCCCTCTTTGAAATAGCTCCAGTTAATGTAAATGCTAAATTTAGGAAGATGTTCCACCAGTATTTACTTTGATAGTCATGGCCACTCTTCACATGAAGTTTACCAGGCTTTTATGTGACAGTAAGGTGAAATTGGCTGCCTGTGAAAAGTAAATATATCTGGCTGATACACACGAATTTTATCTGTGTGGTATTTTATATGACCTCTCCATTCATCTTCAAAAAAATCTTCCTGTGTCTGTACAATATTGTACGATATTGTCTCGTTTTACAAATGATTCATCCTCTGTGGTGGTGGGGAAAGGACGTAGGGAATTCCTAGGAAAAGGTTGCATTAACCTAACCATAGCTCCAGTTTATTTTTCTTCTGTGGAAATACGTAATATTGTGGATCAGCTCTTTGGAGACCAGCCCAAACTCACTTGGGTACTTGAAATGAAGTTCCCCTTGATTTGGGATCTGTGGGGGAACTATTACCTAGAGAGGTGTTAATTAAGGTTAAGAGGATTGTGATGTCTTAATTATGTCCATGCAATCCCCAGTAGTTTAGAAGGAAGCTGTCAGAGAGGCAGTGATGAACTTCAATTAGAGAACTGTCAATGGCATAGGCCAAATAAATGTTCTTCTGGGACTGATGAGAAGGAAAAGAGATGGTCCAAAGCAATGTTAGTGGTAGTATTTTTGCCGAACTCAATCCATAAAGCCTTTGGAAAGGTTCCTTTTAATACCTGACCTGGCTTAGGACATGTTCCCAGGGTCCAAAGAAATACATCAGCATGGTTCTTTGAACACGAAGCCAACCATGTGCTGGCAGATTTGCTGTTTTAAGGTGAAATTCCTTAAAAATGACTCTGTCAACCTCACAAAAATCAGAACTGCAACATCTCAGTTTGGAGAAGTGCAGCATAATGGTGGTTATAACCTCCTGCTGTCTGAGCCACTTAAAAATGAATGACATGCTGAAGAAAGGTAGAATTTGCAGATTTATTTATTTATTGCCTTCACTTCTTTAGCAGCTGGATGTAAAGATACGTTAAAGAATTGCAAGTCCAAGAAAGGCGCTCCCTGGAATGTTTTTGAAAGCTTCCAGAAATAGACTCTGACGAGCTTGGATTGAAAAGTGCAAAATTCCAAGCACAGGAGCTCACAGGTTTTGTTAGAGGCAAAGAAAGCTCATGTTTATAGCTGGTTTAGGCCTGATCCAACTCTTGCTGGTGTCAGAGGAAAGGCCTTTGCTTGAGTTCATCAGCAAAGTTCCCAGCCCTGAGAGAAGCAAGATTTATGGAGAAAGCTGTAAATGGGCAGTTTACACCTTCCTCCCTGTTTAGCAGGAGGAGCTGCAGAAGATGAATATGCAGCAGTTTCGCTGCTGGAGGCATTTGAAGCATGAGAAGAAGCAACAGTGCTGGAAATGAGTACTCAGATGCTGTCCTTGCACTTCCAAGGTTTGAAGAGAGTAAGCAGTGACTGCCCAAGTGGTGGACTTGGAAATCAGTGTCTGGCTTGGTATGTTAGGAAAAGCATCAAGTGTTTCTTTTTTTCAGAAGACAGGATAAAGTGTGACAGCAGCACCACTGGAGCATTGGAGACAGGCCAGACATACATATTTGGCTAGAGAGGAAAAACAACCATCTTTCTAGAAAAGGATGTAAACATTAAGTTGTAGCTTTCTGTCTTATCCACTCCTGTGACAGAAAGGAAGCCCTGTCAGAACTATTCTGCTACTCTGCTAAAAGCTACTGTAATGCAGACTGTGTTGAAAAGGAGCAATTTAAGACAGAATTTTTCTTTTACTGTATTTTTCCAAAGGATGACTTTTTCACATAGGTCCCTTCTGACTCAAGAAGGGAGAAATCATTTAGAAGGAAATAAATCTCTACTGATGGCTACTCAGAAAAGCAGCCAGTGAGCATGGGTGATCTAATATTAATAAATGCCAGGGATGATGCACTGAGTAACTTTGCAGTTGTTTTTGTTATGCCATTAAGAAGTTCAACTTCAGGCTTCCAAGAACCACAGGCACACTTATTTTTTTGGGGTGTGTGCATTGCAGTGGAAGTTAGCCTGAAGTATCAGTACAAGGAGGGAAGAAGACTCCAGCAGCATGTTGTGATTATGGTACCCTCAGTTTGTAATAGGTGAGCTGTAAGGCTGGGAGCCTATGGAATGCAAAGGGCCTTGCACCCCTTCAGCAGTGCAGGATTTGACCTTGGAGTGGCTACTGGCCGGGGGATCTGCTGGCTTTGGAAATCAGGGGAACTCCTGTTCAAAGAGTGACTGACCTTCTGTCTAAAATGATTTACTGCTGCACAGTCATATCAGACCGGAATGGACTTGGTCCATTCCTTTTGTGAAGTCTTTGTGGCTCATTATCCTCAGCCTGGTAGCTGAGGGCAGTGGATCTGTTCCAGTTTGAACTGGGTGCAAGCAATTTTCACGCACTCAGGGCGCTTTTGTACTGTGACTGATCCCCCACCTTGTGCCTTCTATTTCTACCTCCAATCCAGCATCTTCACCTCAGGCCCTTTTCTCATATCTTGTTAAAGCTGTTGAATACAAAACTGTTTCTGTTCAATCCTCAGCTGCAGTCAGCAGTTGGAAGGCCAATCTAAATCTTAAATCACAAATTTCCAAACAGTGTTGGTGGAAGACTTTTATTATGGACTTTTAAATTGTCACTATTTCATTCTGTTGTATATACAGGGTATGTAAATATCAATTAGCCATAATTGATATTATAAATCTGATTAAACAATTAGTAGAGGAAAAGTGCTTCCCAATATAACATTGCAGCTTTGATTTAAAGAAAAGACAAATAATGAAACTATCTCATTCTTGCTGCTGGACTTGAGTCTGCAGGGACTGAAGAACACTGGATGTGATTTTGTGAGTTATTCTGTGCTATGAAACAGAATGAACATGGAAAAATACAGGAGAGGTTTGACTTCTGATCATCAAACTAAATGTGAGGAGATGGCAGAGAGGGAATTGGGGAATGTGTCCCAGGCTGCTTTATGCAGTGCTGGGATATCGGTAGGGAAATGTGTACTGGGAATATAAACACTCCAGGTCCAGATCCAAGGCTACCAAAGGCAATGAACAGGCTCCCACTGACTCTGTGCCTTGGTGTTAGACCAGGCTGCTTCCTCCACCCTCCGAGCCCGGGGCTGGAGTGCGTTTGTCCGGTTGAGTCATGCGGCCTCTCGGAATAGGAGCCTCACGTTACCGCATCTGGAACAGCGAGAGCCTGGCCAAGGGCCTGCTCTGATTTGGTGAAATATTCTTGGCAGCCACCAAGCATTTTTAAACCAGTCCTTCATTACATACAGTTTTATGTGCCAAAGTATGCCAGCTTCACTTTGTGTGCAAACTGTCTGAAGGGGAGTTCTGTGCAGATTGATATCTGTGATAACAGCAGGAGCTGCTCTGCCAGGCAGGCTGGGATAGCGGTCCCAGGGGATGGGAAGGGCCATTTGCTGTCAGGCAATGTCATTTCTGTCACCTTTCATCCACCCCATTTATGTAAGCCCAGATCAGGGTACAACATCTCAGTCAGGTGGACTCCTACTGACTTCTGTGGGGGTCTTCTGGCACAGAGGGGCTTCTCCAAAATGAGTTCCATGTCCTGAGGCCTTGCAAGGCACTGGCTGCTCTGTTCCATGTGTGTCCCAGCTGGTGTCTCCTGCAGAGTTGTAGAGCAAGTGATGGTGATGCTGTTGGTGGCTTTTTCTGCCTTTAGGGGAGGGGACAAATGCCAGTTTTAGAAAGCTAATTTTAATGAGTCAAAATCACTTACCAGATCATTTATGATGCTAGTGGCCAAGACAGAAGTAGCAAGTTTTGTTTTCCAAATGTGTTTGGCAATACTGTATGATCGGGACCACCGCCTCCTTTGGCATAGCACTGTTGGACTTGCTGAATTTGGCCTTCTAGGGTCTAATATTTTGCTGTTTAGCATTTGCATGGCTTGTTTGTGCCTTTCTCTTTCCACAAACATCAGGGAATCGATAGAAGTCTCTTTTGCAAACCCTTCCTGGGAAGGAGAGGAGGAGCCAAATGCAACTCCAGTCAAGAACCAACTTTGCAGCTTTTGCCTGCAGTGAGGAGTCAGTGTGTGAATGGAGCAGTTTTAGTAGCACAAGAGCAATCCTAGATGAGAGGAGGGTGATAGGTATGTTCCTTTGCACCCCCTCATCCCAGCTCTTTGTTCTGGAAGAAAAGGGTAGGAGCCACTGACATCAGCAGCTGTTGGTTTCCCAAGGGAAAGCAAGTTTACCTGCAGCCAGGAACTCCCTTGGCCCTGGAGCAGCTTCTATATATGCTGACTCCTCCCAGTGAGTGAAAGAGCTGCAATTCCCCCGTGCCCTCAGCTGGGGTGGGGGAATCGGCATGTGTCTGTTATAGTGGAAATGTGGAAGTGGCTGTGGTTCTCACAGGTGGGAATAAAGTGTGTTTGAGCAGTTTTCACACCCTCATGTCGATGCATGAATATATTGCCTTTCTGAAAACAGATCCCTAACTCTGTAATCACAGTTCAAAGGAGATATGACTCCTCTTGGAGCCCCAGGTGCAGAGCCCTCATGAACTCTGCATCCATGGAAATGCAGGACTGACCATGGCCCTACTATTTTGTTGATGGCTGCAGCATCCTGACTGACAGGTTGCATTTTACATTAAGAAACTCAAGGTATGGCTACACTATTTTGGCAACCAATACAGGTCCTGTATTGGATTGCTGTGCTGGATTAGTGTGGCACTGACCTCCTTATAATTCCATCAAGGGAATCTTCTTCCCTGTTAAAAATCTGACTGGCATCAGGATGCAGTTGGACAAGGCTGTATAGAGCTAAGGCAAGAGAGAGGCTGCACTTACATGTGTGCACCTGCATGGCCCCCAAAACTTCTGCCTCCAAATTCCTGTTTATAAATAAATAGGAGCAGCTTTCATCCTGTTAGCAGCAGTCCAAAAAACTGTGAAAATCAATGGGCTTTTTAAAAACAAAATTTTCCACAGGAAGGTTGTGGAAAAGTATGAAAGTATTTTTTTTATTACAACATTTTTTTAAATGTTATTAAACTTCCAGCAAAATTGTTTTTCAAAACATTTTTCTTTTCTGGTAGTCAGAATGTACTCTTGATATTTGCATTAAAGATTTGAGGAACCTTCTTAAAAACCTTGGTAAGGTTTGAAAAAACAATGTCTGCTTTAAGTGCTTTCAGAACAAAAATATTTTACAAATCTGTTTATTTTGATACTAGCTAAATAAGTTTATGTAATTTAACCAACTTGTCCCCTTGGCTTCCTCATGCCTCCAGTTGGAGCCAGTGTCCCAAGGAATGTGGGCAGGAAGCAGCCTCAGGAGAACACTGCCCATGTCGCAGGGTGGAAGTTTCTTCTGCTCTATCTGGACCTGATCATCTTTATTTAAAAACAGAATTCTCAAGTGCAGGCTGTATTTTAGTTCTTATGTGTAGAGATGTGCTTGATATGAGTGCAGAAACATGGGGGTTTTTTAGGCATTTTTCTTGTTTGCAGTCTGTTACATTGTGTTCTGCCCAAGTGCTGGGATGGATGGCACCTGTTTTATCCAGGCTGTGTGTAAGGACTGTTTTGTGCTCCTTTCAGATGAAAATGTGACAGGAGGGGGCTGGGAAACGATGTGAAAAGGGGACTGAGGTTGAAGGTCCAGATAATTTGGCAAAAAGCCACATGATTTTATATCATTGGAGAGTTTGACGTGTCCAGTTTTTCTGCAACTGGGTTTTAGTGGAGATGGGGGGATTTCTGAAAGGCTTGCAGAGAGCACAGCACAGCCAGGCAGCTCTGAGGGGCCTGGGAACGTGAAAGAGAAAATTTACCAAATTAAACCTGTTGCCTTTGCTTTTTTCTTTAATACTGAGTTCTATATCTGGTTTCAATGGGTGTTTATTCCCAGCTTGCTTTATAGAGTGGTTATTAGAAAAACAGCCTCTTAAAAAATTATTAAAAATGATGTTTCCATTGGCAGGGGAACATTTTCCCAAACAGGGTATGTAATTACTTTTTTAACTAGCGAGGGACCTGCCATTTCCTTCAGTCACTGACAGTGTTGCCTCTTTTTAATGACTGGGTGCAGAGATTTTGTTATTAAAGCTGTTGGGAGACTCCAGCTTTAGCTTGGAGACTTCCTTCTGGGGCATGCACTTCTGCAGCAAGGCTGTTTGAACAACCCCATGGTCTGGGCAGATGTCCAGCTGGATGTATTGATAGTTTGCTGGAAGGATCCAGGAAAGTTTTGTTGCTAAGTTGTATCTTGACTGGTGAATCCTGCTCAGCAGTGGTTTGAAATATGCCCAGCCTGAGATTTTAGCATTGCTTGGGATCATCTGTCCCACTTAATTCTGGGGCAAGGACGGAAAGGTCCTCTTGTGTTGCAGCCTAATTGCTACCTTTTTTCTCTCTCTATGATTGATGACCCTCAAATTCACAAATTACACAAAGAGAGACCCTCAAATCCTGGGAGAAATCCAATGCTTCCCTGTCCCGTGGGAGTTTGGGGGAGTTGAACAACCAACTTGCTGCGTCCTGGCTACCTGTGTCTATTGTTCCACTTCAGTTCCCAAAGAGACAGAGGCGAATCTCCAACAAAGGGCTGAGGCTCCAGTTTGTGAGAATTAAGTGTCTGTAGGTTTTCCTTCAAGAAAACAAGTTATAATTTCGAAGGAAATATTTAAAAGCTGTGTTTATTGTCAGATAATCTTCTCTGCTCAAATCCATTTGTTCTGGTGTGCCCATGTCTGTGATGCTGCACTCCTAAGCATGACAGCAAATACCAAACCTCATAGAGGCTTGTGACAGGATGTGGCCTCAAGGAAGACCAGGGAGGACATGTGCCAGATAAATCCCTGTCAGGCTGTCTGGGGCTGGTTAGACGAGCAGGAAGCCGAGACATCTGCTCTGCTGGCGAACACCGCTCGCTCCAGCCTCCTGCTGCCACCCACGGCCTCATACGTGTGTCCCGTCCACCTGCCCTGTCCTGACATGTGCTCTGTATGTCTAGACAGGAGTCTGTGCCTCTGCCTGACAGCTCAATCAAAGTCATCCTCCTGGGTTGTCTGGATGCCCTGGAAATGCTTGCTCTGGGACACAAACATTTGTGGCTTACCTAGAGCTGTGTTGTAGCCTTAAACCACAAATATTGTGTGTCCTGGCATTAACCTTGCATTTACAATGTGTTGGCTAAAACAGCCACGGGGATCTAATCCAGAGCCCTCTGTGCTACCCCGGCTGCAGGCATGAGAGATCCCCTTTTCTGACACTTCTACCCAGACAGTGTTTCTACACTGGTTGCTCTTGCAGTACGTGCAATTCCCATCTCTGATGGCTGTTAATTAAATGGCAGGCTCAGTGCCCTCAAGCACTGGATTGTGAGACAAGGAGGTAACAGGCTCTGTGTTTGTGGCCCTTAGCAACATGTGTTGTTTCAAGCAACTCATCAACAGCATGATACTGGCAAATTAGTGGGATTTTAGGGAAAAGTGCATCTAGAAGACTGGCAGAGTGGCATTGTCACAGGGAAGATTTAAATGTTAATTGTGAGTAACTTAACTGAACAACATTAAAGAGTGTCTGTCTGCTGCTGATTCCTTAGTTCAAAATGCCAGGATTGCCCCAGAAGAGGCTGAGAGCAACTGAGTCCAGGAAGGGATCCCCACATCCTCAGCAGCTGCTGCCCAATCCCACAGGGAGACCCACTGCTCCTTCTTTCCTCAGGAGCAATAGTGGCCTAAAGTGTCTCTGTGTCCCCTCTCTTTACCTGCTTGTTTCTGACCCAGGGCCTAACACATGTTTGGTAAACCAGTGTGGTAAATTGGACCAGTGAACTGCTCCAGGCTATAAAATAATCCTTGATGCAAAGTCTAACCTGCTCTGTTCACTAGTGCTGTGTGCTGGGAAGCCCTGAGATCAACTGGGCTGGCAAAGCAGAGGGGATGATTGATGGAGGACAGGCAAAGGTGGGAGCTGTTTAAGCTGGCACAGCTGCTGAGACTAACCTGGACTACCTTTGCCAACCACCCCAAATCCTGCTCACGGTGCCGCGTGCCTGTGGTCTGGACAGCCAGGCATTGCAGTCCTTGCTTAATCCTTTGTCCATAAACTCCCTGTCCTCTGGTCTGCCTTAGCCACAGGGTTCAAACCAGTGCACCTTCCCAGAGCTCAAAGAGCATAGCTTAGGGCAGCATTTGCCCCTGCCCAAGAAATCATGGTTATAGCACACCCAGAGGGTGAGCTGTGCTGGCCAGGTCTCCTCAGGGTGAGTCAAACCCAACACATCTTTTTTCCAGGCTAGTAGGTAAAATGTTGATGGTGGGATGGATGGTCCTACTTACAAGTGTCTAATTCTTTGCAAACTCAGGGTCCTGCACTCAAGGACATGTTTCCAAGCTGCTGCCCAAAATACTAAGCAACAGAGTGGTGCTTATTCTCAGCTCACTTCTCCTTGCCTAATGGCTACGGTATGGTGGAAAGAGAGGGAATGAGAGCACTGCCCTCCCAAAAACCTGGGTGCTGGGGTCATCTCCTGCAGAGCAGGATCTGCAGGTTTAAGTTCCTACAGACATGAGTTGAATACCTTTGTGATTGCCACAAAGCACTGAACTGCCAGATGAAGAAGGGGAACATACAATTGCTCCTTTCTTTTCCAAAAATAAAGCTTTGAGGCTTGGAATCACAAGTGGAAGGAACTGCTCTCAGGTTATGGTTAAGTTGTGAGAAGATTGGATTCAGGGACTACTCTGGTGCAGTTCCCAATGCAGAGCAATTCCTGTTCAGTGGCAGTAAATCTGCCCAAACACTTCACAGTCCATCCAAGTTGGCTGTTTGAGCTTCAGTAGGTGAAACTGCTCTCCAGCTCTTCATTCTGGGTTAGTGAGGAGTGATTATATCCTCAAATATATACTATTAATTACAGGAAATACCAGCCTTCAGCTATGCTCAGCATTGTTGACCTGTGTGCCATTGATCCTCCTTGCTCCAGAAAGGTCTCTTTGACCCTGCACCATTTTTACACCTTCTTGAAATTTGCTGTGCAAAACTACTTTGTGTGAATCATACCTGGCTTGTAGCAAACAGTGGTGGCCTTACCTATGGCCTGGGAGGAAAAATGAGAGGGAACCCCAGGGCTTTCTCATGAAAGGCGTATAAAGGATTCTAATGACTTCATCTATTCAGAATCAATCCTTAACTCCAGCGGCGAACAGGAGCAGCCAATGAGAGGCTAAAAGCTGGATTTTACTCATACTGGCACCTCTGCAGCCAGTCCCAGCAGGGACAACTCTGAACTGTCTTTTTGTTTTAATCATGATATCTATTATTGTTATATCCAGCATTCAAAACACCCCAACCATCAGACCAGGCTTTTTCAATGTTGGTTTTATGTCAAACAAAACGTAAAAATGCTGGTTTGCTTTGCAGTTTTGTAAACAGGCAAGTGGATTGTATAGAGTAGCTTTGTTTGGGGCCTGTGGACTCTGAGGCTCTTTGAAGATGCCTTAAATAAACATCACTTGCTGGTAGCTCGTTATCTAGTCAAACAAGGAGATTTTATGGTTTGAGGCTGCAGAAAGGAAGGAATCAGCCAATGTAAATAACAGTGAATGGTTGAAGGAAGAAGTAATGATTTTTATATTCGTGCTTGTCAAAAAATGAAGTTGGGAATTGCAGAGTATCTGTAAAATCTTTAGCACAGGCATAAGTGTAGCCTGTGGAGCAGTGGATCTACCCCTTTACTGAGAAGTTAAATTCTGTTTAAGTGTTTCACTGGAAAAGGACCAGGGTATGAGTTTCTTGAAACCCTAATGGCCTTACTTCATAAATATTTAATAACAACATCACTATCTTAGGCCTACTTATGCATCCAGAATACCTTAAAGTGAGGGCTGGAATAAGGCTTAAAGAAACCCAATAAATGGACAAAAGGAGCACTCAGAGCCAAGTTCCTGCTTGGCAAAGTTCCTCCAGTGTTGGAGCATTTGGCGGACAATATTTAATAAAGCACTTGCATCCACACTTAAAGCCTTACACCATTAATGTTCCTGCCTCTCTCATCCCTATTGTTTTCCCTCAGATGTTGTTGGAATTACAGAGATGACCATTGTAGTTCTCAAGGTACTTGTGTCAGTAGAAAGCAGAGGTGTTGGGTAGTGTTTGTATCTGCTGTTGTTTTGGATGGGCTGGTTCTTTGCTGTGCAAAGATGAATTCTGAAGAACAGCAAAGGATGGAGTTAAGACAGGGAATTTTTTCCCCTTTTCACCTAGGGATTAAAAAAAAATCAGCATTTGCTTTTTCTTCTTCACAGAAACTAAGAGATTATGACTACACATAATTTTTTGAGGTAATGTTTTTCACAGGATAAAAAGGATTTTTTTTCTTTTGAACTTTGGAGTTAGAGGGGGGATGCTGAGGATTGTGAGGGGGGTCAGTGGGGTGTATAGGAGATAACTTGTGCTAATTTTTTGCCCCATCTTCTGTTGCAGAGTGTAGCCAGAGCTATTGCCTATGCTGCTGCATGGCCTGGTGTCCCCAGGCAAACAGCACTGAGTAATCCCCTCCTTGCTCATTCAGGACCTGTGTTCTGAGGGGAAATCCCTTCAGCCAAGAGCAGAGCACTCATAACTCTGCTTTACATGTTGAGAAATTTAACTGCTATCTGTAGAGTGCTTTGAATGCACATTAAATGTTGTTTCTAGCTCTGCTGAGAGCCTGAGCAACTGGAAGATGGCAGGGAAATGGTTAGCCAGCCGTTGGGAAGCCTCCCCAGCTCCACTCAAATGATGGCAACAGGCCACTTCCCCTGTCCTCAAAACTGAAACACTTCACAGATGTCCATAAAGGAATTGATTCAGCCTGCTTTATCCTGTGTAGCTGAACAGGGTTAGGAAGCTGTGCTTTCTTATTAGGAATTGTTTTGCCAGGGGGTAGTTTGTGGACAAAACAATTACTGTGGTGTAACATAGGAGGTTGTTTCCAGGTTTAAGGTGACTTTCTCACTCCTGATGTAGGAACAGCCAAGGCCAGGGAGTGGTGAAGCACAGATCCTATGTGGGAAAGTCAGCCAGGCTGTGAGGCTGATCCATGATAACTGTGGGGGTCAGAGTGCTGTTTTCCTTGGAGAGAAAAGTGCCTGCACTGGGCTGGCTTAGGAATGGGAGGATGTGCTGAATAACAGGACCCTGTGTGGCTGCCCAGCTGATGTACAAAATTGGTAGTGACACCAACATTTCAAGAGATGTCTTAAAACACAAAAAACTTGAGGATGCAAGCTCCCAAGCTCCTATCCTTCACCTGGATTGGAACACTATTTTTACAATTAGCCACACATGGATGTGAATCCCTTTGTTCTTTTAATGCAGCCCTTAGCAATTCACTCCTGTTCATCAGGCTTGGAAAAAGGACACATTGGCCAGAGAGTACCTGAGGCAGGTAGTTTCCTGGACAAATGGTTTCCAGTTACATGGGGCTGGAAAACTCATAGACTTTCTGTAGTCTGTTGGTGCATGTTCTTCCCTCTTGGCTTGTTTTAAGCTCTGCAATATTCAGGAGCTGTACCTTGATGTAGACCTGTACTGTGCCTAGCACACCAGGTTTGATTTTGGTAAGGGATGAATCAGAAGAAAAAAGAAGGAAGGCAAGAAATAACAAAGTAGAGCTCAAAAATATTTGGGTTTAAAGCATTATGCTTGCTCAGAGCCGAGGAACTCAATTTATCCCATTGAAAGAAAATGGATGTGGTACTACTCTTTCCAAGTATCTCATCCTCTTTTCCATCCCTTACTGTTATTCATTTGCACTTTATTCCTCTTGTTCTCTCATATCTGGGTGATAAGGAAGTTTTCTTTTTTATTTTTCAGATGGGAGGAATATGAGGCATCTAAAGACTTGCACAGGGTCAGATCAAGGGCTCTGTCTGAACCACACTTTACTGTGTTATTTAGCAAAACAGGTCCTGTGCTTGTGCCCATATTTCATATTTTATTTTTTTTTTTAATCCAGTGGTTGCATCTGGCTTTTTTTGAACTCAGTCATCTGTGGGTGATAAAAATGCCTCCCTGTGTCTTTAGTTTGAAATTAAAGGTAGCAAAAATTCATCTTTCTCTACGTAACTTCTCCCTCTCCTTCTTCCCCAGACTGCAAAGCCCCTTCCCTGGCTGCTCAGCCTAATGAGGCCGGAAAGGCCACTCTGGCTTGGTGCCTCACTCCTCACCTGTCTGGGTGTTTTTCCCCCTCCTGGACATGCTGTAGCCTGTGTCCAGCACCAGAACTGGCCTCTGGAGACAGAAGTGCTCTAAGACTGCTCATCTTCCCTCTGCAGCCGCCCCGGGTAGCGACAGCAGTAACTGCGGTTCCTGACCACAGCAAGCTGTCCAAAACAAACAGCTTTTGTGTGAAGTGCCCAACAGAAATCCAAGTTTGGATGCTGGCTGCATGGTGAGGGGTGAGAACTGAGGACATGGTTCTCCAGGGGGCTCACCAGGCTGCAGAGCAGGTGTTTGATTTCTCTTCATCCCCAGCAAACTGACCCTGTTTAGCCCAGCCACCCTCTCCCCCTCCCTCCTGGGCTGAGCACTCAGTTGCCCTTGAGTGCTGCTCCGTGATGGGTGTGGATTTATTGGAAATCCAGCAAGTCAAACCTTTGAGATGTTTTTCCAGGGGCTGGGAGCTGTGCCCTACCTGCTCCACCCTGGAAGCATCTCGTGGCAGGCTCGGTGCCGCAGGGCAGAGCTGCCAAGGGAAGATGGGAACAAAGGGGGGGAACATTGAGGGGCCTGGGGTCTGACAGCCTCGACAGCAAAGGACATGCCTGAGGCTGTGCAGCCCCTTTTTCTTCATAACCTGCAAGGGGAGGTAGCAATGGGTGTTGTTTTTCTGATTTCTTTTAAAAAGAACTAGGAGCAGTTTGACCGAAGACATTTTGTTTGGATTTCTCCTGATAATCTGGAAAGGGAGGCCTGGTGGAGGTTTTGTCAACAGAGGAACCATGTAGATAAAGCTGCTGAGTCAAGAGAGAAGAAGGTTTTCACCCAAACAATTCGTGCTGTGGGCAGACCCACACTGCCTTAGGAAGTCTGTGATATGAATCCCACCTGGGAGGTCTCCAGCACCAGGAAAGGGGAATCACTTGAGCTGAGGAGACTGTTTCCTCCTCCTTGCACTGCTCTCAGTTGGAGACAGAACAGGACCTGGCTAAGTGGGTCTCTTGCTGGTTCTTTAGCAGAGAGGCTGGGGCAGAGAGAATGCATTTGCAGTCGTAGGTTGACCCTGCTAAGGGCAGAGAGCCCTCACAGAGATGCTCCTGTCTCACTGGGAGCCTGCTGTGACATACATGGTCACACTGATAGGTACAAGTGCTTGCTGACAGCAAACCTTGCCATGGAGAGGTGCTTTTAGGAGAGGGAAAGCAAAACACCAAGTTTGCTGGATGAAACAGGAGTAAGAAAGCCAAGCAGCCAAAGCTTTTTGCTGCCCTCCAGCCAAAATGTCTGTGCCTCATCCCATGTTCTTCCTTTGAGGACTGTTTTTGTGTTCCTTTGCTCAAGGGCAAATCTTGGTCCTCTACCAGAGATATTCCTTGTCCCTTTTTCCCCATTCCTCCTGGCCCTTGATTCCCCCTTCCCTGGGAGGGGATGGAAGTGGAGGGCTCTGCATGGCACATCTCCCTGCCAGGAGTTTTGCTTCCTTGGCAGAATCCTCTGTTAAAGACAGGAAGTGTTCTCCAGGCTGGAGGTGGCTCTAGGTCTGCTTGTCTCAGGCTTTCTAGTGACTCATCTGTCTGCAGCTGATACGATGTGGTCTGATGGATTTTTTTTTTTTGAAGTGCAGACAGCGTTATGTGTTGAGATATTGAAAGGCTGATTTCTGTTTTGACTGTTGTCATGTTGGCTTGCACAGCACAAGGTACGTGTCACTTCTTGGGCTTAACCATTCTCATTCAGTGATTTTATTAATAACTTCTACACTCATGAATGAAAAAAAAAAAGGGGGGGGCAACTTGTTGAAATTGGAAGGAGTAGGAGGGAACTTCTCATTTTTTCCGGTCTGCTGTGAATTTCAAAGGCTTTACCCAGAAAGAGAGACTCGAGGAGGCTGAGTTTCCTTCTTCCTGAATGGAGCCTGGGCTAATTGCAGCAGATCTGAGTGGCTGTGTTATGCTACAGCACATTTTGAGACTTATGAATGAAACCTGTTACACATTAACATGTTAAATATACACCCACGATGTCTGGAGCTGTGTAGTAATAGCAGCTTCAAGGCTTAGAATTTAGAATAAAAAAAAATAGGCCAGCAGGTTACCTTTAAGCTCATAAAAGAGATAAAGGTAGCATACAAATTAAAGCACAAAAGAAATCAGTTTAAAAGGATTGTCTGAGACAATCTGAAAGCATTTCTCCTGCTGCTGATGATTAACCCCAGAAGTAAATGATAACAAACATGCCATTTCTTTTACAGGCATCTGCTTCTTTTGGTTTAAACTGTAGTTACGTGCCTTGACCCTTCTGTGATTCCTCAGTTTTCTGAATAAAATGAACCTGTTAAATAGTTTGGGTGGCATTTACAAAAAGCCCCCCAGGTTCAGGAACTGTGCAGTTTGCAGATGAATGTTTTATCATGCCTTTCAAGGGCAGCCACATCTCATGTCCTTTACTGCTGATTTTCCACCAAGCAGAGCATCTCTTCAGAAATTATGAGCTTGGGAGGGAGAGGGTTTGATCAGGACTATCTTTTGTTGCCTGAGTAACCCCAAAGTTACAGCTGAAGGGAACATGTGCTAAAGGTGAAGAGACTGGGAGGAGGATTAAAGCTTCAGCTCTGTTCACAGTTCCTGGTCCTGATCCAGCCCAGTGTGAGCATCCAATCCAGTGGGCTGCAAATGACACCTGTAATCGCTGGTCCTCAAGTGCCTCACCAGGATATTAATAATTCTCTATGTCAGAGGGACAGAGGAGATGAATTGATTGAGGTGCTCAGATTGCTCATTAACAGAGCTGCAGGAACAGGTGGACAGGACTGCCCGAGCCACTCACTTAACAACAGATACTGGAGGGCAAACAAAGCATGGGAAAACTGGGAAACAGCTGAAATGTTGGAGGAACCCCCTGGAGATCCTCACAGTTCCAGTGAGATGGTGTTGCATTCCTTCCTCAAAACAGCAGCCCCTGAGACTGAAGTAACAGGAGAAAGCAGAGTCCTGCTCTGGAAGAATTAGGCAAAAAGGTGGAGGGGCCGGGTTATCCCTCTGGAATTTTTATCGTCTCCAGCTGCTTTCCTCCAGGCTGATTCACCTCTGTCTCTAAGGAAACACGGGGAAGGGATGACATTTGAAGCAATCTGGAGGGACTCACAATGTGCCTCCAGGGCTCTGGGTGTATAAGGAGAAGAATTTGAGATCAATTACCTGAGCTGTTTAGGTTGGCTTTTCCCTCCCCTTCCTTTGCTGACCTGCAACAGAACTTGTATTAGGTGATTCATCCCCCAGATTCTCTTGGTTACCATGGAAGACTTTGCAAACAGTGTTCACATGTGGCATAACCAAGTCACGTGTACGTGCACTGAGAAGGTTATCAAGGAGTTGGTCATGGGCCTCTATGAGGGTTTCTTGATTGTGTTTTCATTCATACTGGTGAATTTGCAGTAATTGAGAGGGTAAACATTGACAAGTTACAGAAAGTGTATTCTGTGCAGTGATTCATGATGGCATTGAGGAATCATAAAAGGGTTTGGGTTAGAAAGGACCTTGAGAGGTCATCTAGTCCAACCACCCTGCCATGAGCAGGGAAGCATGAAGGAGATAAACCCACACAATCAAGGCTGCTGAATATAGAGATTAGAAAAGAGTTTTTCTCCATGGGACTTTTAAAATGCATCTCAGTCAGGTGCTATTAACAGATACAATGAAAGCACGTGGTCTCTTCACAGATACCACTTCTAACAATATATGTTTTACCATTAATATCAAAGA
Source organism: Manacus candei (assembly GCF_025592945.1). Lineage (NCBI taxonomy): Eukaryota > Metazoa > Chordata > Aves > Passeriformes > Pipridae > Manacus > Manacus candei. The sequence continues at coordinate 23,808,630 of NW_026138071.1, read as the reverse complement.
CCAGAAATTCTGATGAATCAGTGTTGCTCTGTTCATGTCAACAGAGATTTTCGTTTAAACAAGCTGTGTTTTTCTGGACCAAAAGAAGTGGTCAAAAATGAGAAAGCAGGGGTGGTGTTATGGGGTGTTAAGTAACACTCCTGAACAAAGCTGGACCTGGGCAAAAGGAAGGTCCAAGAGAGCACTGAGAAGGCTTTGCAGGCGCACAGAGCCCTGGAACTGCACTCACTGCTGGGGTTTGCCCCTCTGCAGGGTTTGGAGGAGTGGGTGGGAAGAGGAGTTGTTTGTCTGTACACTGAGCTCCTGTTAATGGTTATCTGAAAGCAAACTTATGCCTGCTCAGTGGGACATTGTCCTGTCATCCATTCAGAGGGGAGAGCAGGTGACCTTTCATGCATGGGCACTGGAGGCAACTGCTCTACTGATAAATGCAGGTGCAAACCCCCTTGGAATTTCTCAGCTCCTACTGTGTTGACTGGATCCTCTAGGAGGCCCTAAGGCTAAGGGAATTTCCATCCCATAAAACTGATTTTCCACACTTACAGAAGTCCCTGTCCTTGCAGAGTATGTGGATGCATTTGCAAGGTTAGTGGGGGGGAGCAGGTGGGCAGGGAGGAGGTGAATAAGGACCCTGCTGCTCCTCACTTGTGCCCACACCACAGGCTGCTGCTTTGCAAACCACAGCTCAGGTTTGGCCCACAGTCTGGACATCATTGGCCACCAGCTCTAGGGAGCTAAACTTAGTCTCTGCCTGTCCCAGCACTTCTGTCAGAGCAGGGCTGCACAGCCTTATGCTATGCCATGCCATGCTGGCTTTCCATGAGTTATGTTTTCTTACATTAGAAACATTATCTGTAAAAGCAGAAGAAAAACCCCCTCCAGAAAATAGCCTCACTTAAACAAGCATGTCAGTTTATGGTAAGGCCTATGAACTACTGAGAAATGTCTACTAAGGCCCATAAATGTGCTGGCTTTCAGTCTTAATTACCCCGTGTGCTGCTTTGCTGTGTGCTTCCAACACGTGCAAAGAAAGTGCATCAGAGCTCGATTTAAGTGCTCGTGTGCTGCTAAGATTCACACTTTGGAAATATAGATCTGTTTGATGACTGTGAACAATCTGGCCTGCGTTGACAGCTGGCTTTCATTTCTTTGGTAGGATCCTGTAAATCTTTCAGATCAAATCTGAGACCAAGCAAAGTGTGAGCACTTCTGGAGATGCGAATTTGTGAGGAAGACTGCAATGCCACTAATTTCTGATTAATCCTGACTCCTGCTTAAATGCAAGCTCTTTATTGCAGGGTAGGAAGTAAAACTCGTTCACCATAAGCCCCAAAGGAAATCTGAAAGCTTAATAATTTTTTAGGAAAGTGTGTACTTTAAAGTCTGGAGTTTAATTTCCTTTACTTTTATTTCTTTTTTTTTTTCCCCTTTGATTCTTATCTTTGGGAAATATCTACTTTTCTGTTTTTATTGCACTTTCTCATAACTATCCCTCTGGAGATTTAAGAATTTGAGACATTTATAGGCTCAAATACTCTGATCTTGTTGGTCCTCCAAGGGCTCCATGTATGGCTCAACCTTGCAGCCAGCTGATGTTCTTCTCCATGGTTTAAACAAGGCTGTTAAAGAAACGAAACCTCTGAGGACAAAATCCCCCAAAGGTCATTTATCAGACTCTTGGCAGACTAAGTAGCAGCTCTGATAATGCTTCTGATGGGCTGAATGAAAGATCTATAATCCTTTTCTATAGTAAATGCAGGCAAATCTGGATCTATTCGTCCTAGCAACCAATAATTTGACATAAATTACACAGCAACTGCTTAGCAGTGCTTGGAGAGTGGTGTTGGGTTTTTTTCTTTGCCCTCAAGATGAACTTCATTTTCAGCAGGGCTGCCAAATCCATTTCATTGTAAAGAAATTTGCTTTCTAAACTGGATACCCCCAGGGATGGAGATTGTGTGGAAACTAAGCCAAATCCAATTGCTTGGCTATCTGTACGTTAGCAAACAGTATCGTTCTTTGCATCTTACATTTGCTAAGCCCTTTATTTACTGGCTCCAGGCTGCATTCCTGGAAGCCTGTCAAGCTGTTAAAACACGTGGAGAGCTGTGGGGAGGTTCCCACCTCCCACCTTAACACAGCTGAGGAGCAGACGTGGTTTTTTGCAGGGACCTGTCCCTTAACCCCTTGGGAATTTCTCTTTGCAGGCTGGTGCAGGGAGATTTCCATCTGCTGTTGCTCCTCCCAGCTGTTCTGGGTGGGCCCTTGAGCTCTCACGTGCCTCTTGTGATCTGGTCCTAAGGCTTTGTTGGCTGACAGGGTGACTTGGAATGGTTTTTGCTCTTGCTCATGTGCCAGTTCAGATATCTGATGGAAATCACAGCCTCTCCCTAAGGAGATCTCAGAGCAACAGGAAAATGTGTCAAAGCTGTAGCACTAGACAACATTGACCTTCCTTGTAGAGATATTGTTATGGACTAAAGCTTCCTATTTTCACAACAGCAATTAAAGATGCTGTTTCACTTGCAGGGGAGGAGGATGGGTTTGCTGCTGGCTTTGAACCCATGGGATCCAAACTCCAAGGAGTCTGTAGGTGCCACTCTAGTATAAATAAGCCCTTTGCTCTCTTGAGTGCTGCTTGTCACCACACTTTGGCTTTAGGTCGCAGCAGCAGGGGGTGTGATGATCTTTCTGCCTTTGAAAATCCTCCCTCTCCAGCCTCTCTGCTATCACTATCAACTTCCAGTCTAACCACACAAGAAAGGGTAAGTATAGGGCTCAAAATCCCCCAAAAATACAGTCCAAAAGGGGAAAAATATGTTCTTTCAGCCAATCAGAGCATGGACTAAAGCATGAGTCATGTCTGATGTATTTAAAAATATATGGCCTATTCCTGTAACGTAAAACATGGCTCCAGCTCACTGTTCTAATACAGTGGGAATTCCATATTTGTTTCTCATGAAGCCTGTCTGTTATGTTATCCCATTGAGTTACTTAGGAACAGCAGTCGCTCCAGTGTTTTAACAGGGGACTGTAACCAAACTTTCCTTTGTGAGTTCAGTGTAGGCTTGTCTTGACAATCCATGAAGATGATGTAACCAGCAAACAGCCTATTAATCTCATCCGAAGGCTTAAATTCCAAGGTGCAATAAATCACGTTTAAATGAGTTTCCACTGAACAAAAGTAAAGGGGCTTTATGAAAAAACCTTATACTTTCAGTGAGGATTTCTTTCACTACATATTATTATATAATTCTTCAAGCAGCAGCCAGTTATGCTAAAGGGGGAGCCTTCTAAGATATTTTGTTTGAGATGCAGAAAATGCTGAAACATAAAAAACGGGGGGAGGGCTGAATTCAGTGTCATACTTTTACGGGAAAATAGGCAGAATTTATTTCTTTATGGCCTATGGACAAGGCTGATTCTATGTTGAAGCAATGCAGAATTACCAGAATCAGCTGGAGATGTCTGAATGCTCAGTTGGGTAGGAGTCTGTCAGCTCATTTTCACATTCTGGCACCTCTAAAGCACTAGAAACACAGAATTAGTTGAGTTTGGAGGCTCTGTTTTTTGAAGCAATCTCCAGCACTGAGTCTTGCCCTTGTCATTTAGCACATGAAATTTGCTGGTGATGTGAGTACCTGAAAGGATATAGAGGTGTGTGAAAATGTAGCTTTGTTGGACATAGATGTTGGAGAATGTCATATGTACAAATACATGAGCCTATGTCTGGCTATGTATAGACACAGTTACACTGAGCAAGCACTTGCAGTTAAGGCTGGCTCTCATTTGGTGACTCTACAGAAGTTTTTGGCTGTGTCTGTGTTCCCCAAACTGCCTTCTTGTTCTCCCAGCTCGTGCCACGGGTGGCTCTGCAGAGACAGCTGTGAGCTGGAAGAGGAGGGAAGGGCTGAGAAGCTGGGGCTGTGCAGAAAAACAGTGCTCTGGCTTTTAGTAAAGCTTCCTTACAACGGCTCTGTACCTGCCAGCTCCTGCCTGCTGTAGGATGTGGAGGCTCTAGGATTACTAATGCCTGCTCCAGACCTGTCAGGCTCTGCAAAGCCTCCAGTCAAAGTCACATCAGCCACTTGAGGCTTTGCAAAAGAAACAGGAGGCCCTGTGAGGGGAAGCAAAGAGGGGGGGAAAAGTGCTTTTATGTCCTCATTGTGCTATCTTTGTGGTTTTTTTTTTTTAGTGGAACATTTGTAAGCACAAATGGTGTGGAAGCAGGGCTTGGCTGCTTGACCCAGTGCTTCCCAAGGATGGCTGGAGCAGGTCTCTTGGCTTCAGTGGGCCCTGAATTCTTAAGACAATTTTAAGAAACCCCCCAAACTGTGTTCAGAAGCCAGAACCACATTCAAGTGTTTAGTTCCTTTTTCTTGTGAAGTCCATTCTCAGAATGATGACCGGGGCAGGGTGGGGAGGAGAAGAATTCAGTAAAGTCAAGCCAGGGTCATTTTGTCTGGAGCTGTTGGGAAATAACACAGTTGTCCTGGTGGTGTGCCCTTGGATGGGTGGCAAAGGGCTGGAGCCTTTCCCCCCAGGTCAGCTCCAGCTGGAGCAGCACACTCCCAGTGAGAGAGGAAGGAAGATCTCCTGCGTAAGTGGCTTGTCTGGGATGCACAAAGCTACTTGGTGACCTTTCAGGGCACTGTGCAAAGTGCAGACAATGGTGTTTTCTTACCTTGCAGAGCTGAGGAGAATAAATCAACAGTTTGAGAGCTGCCCAGACACTATTACCACCCAGGGAAGTGCTTTTGGAACCGCTGCCCAGCCCAGGAGTCCTGTTATGGGACATGGCTCTGGTATATGTGGCACAGGGATGCTACTGGCCTCAGGGAGACCTCGGTGTAGCCAGGAACACACAGAGATTAAGGGAAGCTGCCTTTGTTATTTGGGCACATTTCCCTTGTACAACACTGTGAGGATCTGTGGGTACAGCTGTGAGCGTCTGAGGGCTCCCCTTACCTGTGTCACTGACTTCCAGCAGTGATTTTGTATTTCCATGAGTAACTTTATACCTACTTGGCTTCTACATATTTGTGTTTTCTGCAAAGGAATAAAAAGTAGGAGAATCTGTTCATTTTCCTTTTGAATATATAATGCCTGGAAGCATAGCAGGCATGAGATGATAGGGAGAGCTCTGTGTGTGTGACAGGGAGGGAAGAGCTCCTGTGCTATGGAGGCCACTGGATGCCTCCCTATCCCTCCAGCTCTCCCAGAAGGTTTAGCTCCAATGGCAGGGCCTGGGGAGCTGCAGAAGCTGTGTGCTCTGCTGGCAGCAGTGGAGCTGCCAAGGCCCCTTCCTCAAGCACAGAGCTCTGCTTCCTACCTTCAGGTGGCTGTGCTTGTTTAGGAGGATCCACCCCAGTGCTCACCAAGGCCTGTGGCAGCTGGGCTCTTCTCTTCTCCCCACTCTCCAGGATTTCTGTGGAGCCTAGTGAAGTAACAGGACCGTTTTCAGGAGTTTATGACCAAGGAAAACCAAACAAGCACCTAGGTCTAATAAGTGTCTTGGGTCACTTTCCACTGGGTGCAGCAAATAGAGGGCATTTTCCTTCCTGTCAGGTTGCTGTAGCTGAGCAGGCACTGAGTGTAAGGGAAAACCCATAAACCAGCCAAGCTGATACTGGGATATGGAAGTCTTCCTCTGCAGAAAATCCAGGTGAAATCAGTGGAGCTTGTTACCAGTTTAGCAGGAATCTGAGTCTGAATGCTATGTAAATTTTGCAGAGTGACAACAGGGAAGAGGAATCATGTTAACACATTTTTTCTGCACTCATGAGGTTAAATACACATTTGAAGGAGACATTGGAGTCTCCTTCCCTGGTGATATTCAAAAGCTGTTTGGACTCAATCTTGAGTGTTGTGTTCCAGGGAACCTACTTGAGCAGGGAGGGTGGACTAGATGACCTCCCTTACAACGTTGCCCATTCTGTGAAGTACCAGTTTGTTGGAAATTATGGCATCATGAAATTCCTTTGCTGTTAATACTGTGAGACAGAGCAGAGGGGCTGTGGAAGTACTTAAGTCCTCCCTAAGTTCAAGAAGGAGTTCTTGAAAAATACTTCCCGAGTCAGTCACAAGCTATTGAGCCTGTTGGTGGTGCCTTAGGTAGAAAGGAAAGGTATTTCCCACTCACAGAGAAGTTCTAACAGAGCCTCACTGTCCTGGAGATGGAAGAGGTGAAGTCGTACGAGCAAATGGCTCCTTTCTGGCCTTTGGAAGTTATTTGAATTCACAAATTTCCTTTGGCTTAAGCACAGCTCTTGCTGAGCTGAGGAAGAGCTGAAGCACAAAAGCTGGCTGCTGTACATTTTGCAGTAAGTAGATGCAGTAAGAAATAGCATGAAAGGGAAATGGTTTCCTGATTAAACATGGCCCAGGCTTGGAGAGCTGAACAGTTCAGCTGGCCAGAAGATCAGGTTTGCTGTCTACCTTGCCAGGTGATCTCTTTAATTAAAGCCACATCAGTGAGCTTCTACTCCCTTCCAAAATGTATTTTTAGACAGCTTGAGAAACAATAGTTTTGCTCTAGTGTGGGTTCTCTTAAGCTGACTAAAGTCATATGCAAAAGCACACCTTTCTTAACAAAATCTATAGTGACAGCAGAGAAATCCTCTCAGGAAGTCTAGAATTCCTTTTTCGAGCTTTAGGACAATTGTCCTTTGTCATTCCTTTGTCACTGCTGGCACTGTTGCTTTTCCCTTTACTGCTACAGTGTTTTCTAAAAGCAAGCACCTAGGATAGGTCAACAGATTCAAAACCATTGTGTTTGCTTTTCTTTTGAGTCCTTCTCAAGCTGGGAACTCTTCTATTAAGATGCTTTCACATTCAATTTTCACTTTCCTTCTCCTGAATCCTTCCCTGCTATATTCCTTATTACTCATGTGTGAGTATTCCACACTGCCCACTGGCTGACTGCCAGTTCATGTTCTCTCTTGGGCACTGTGCAGATCAGACACAGCTTCTGATCTCGATCCCTTTATGCTTCATTCCTGAATTTAGAACTCCTAGGAACTGCTTCTTCTGTATTTCTCTGAAAGCCAGACCTTCCCATCTATGTGCAGATGAGGACATCTCCCTCCATCCCCACTCTTGCAGCCAGAAGAGGATAAACAGGAAATTTTATTAAACTGTAGTGGAAAGAACCTTCCCCAGAGAAAGCACAGATCTGAGTCTGAGCTCCCTGCAAGGCTCTAGGTGGAGGAGGTCTTGCTTTTGGTCTTGTGCAGTGTTCCAGGCAAGGTGGCAGGTTGGATGCAGAGCTCTTGCTGTACCAGAACCAGCTGGTGAATGTTGCTGGGACAGGCAAAGGCTCTGGGGGAAATCAGAAATAGTAGAAAGGGTGGTTTTGTTCCTCTCCCTCTACATTTTCTCTGTTTTCCTTCTTCCTCTCAGTAACCTTGGAGAAGCTCTAGAGAAGGTCAGCCAGGGGGGCCATCTCCCACATGAGACTCCTGGTGAGTGTGCCCACTTTGGCAGGGCTCAGCAGAGCTGCTGCAGAGCCCCAACTCCTTGAAGGGGAGGTTGGTGGTGGGATGTGAGGCCTTTGGCGTGTCATAATCCAGGTAAACTGACTGGGGCACTGTCTGTCTTGTTCCAGTGAGAAAAATCCACGAATGTCTGGTATAGTGGAAAATTACAGAGGGTAAACAAAAATGTCAGGAGGGACAGAGACCTCTTCTGATGTATGGCCAGGAAACCTCAAGGTTTGCAGGAAGCTGTGCTGGTGATTCAGGGTGTGGTATTCTTCCCTTTGAGTCAGTCCTGAATCCACGCCTGGCTATGACCACATCTGAAATACGGCTCCTCTGACAGCAGTGCCCACGGACACTGTGCTGGAGGCCTGGCTTGTTGCTGGATTTTTCTTGGAAAACTCCCATCCAGCAGGAGTTCAGCCTTGACCAATGTAGCCGATTAAAGCTGGCAGAGTCACAGCACAGGCTTTGTAGCTTTGCTTGAGCAAGCAGAGGAATTCAGAGGTATTAGATCAGATCCTCTGTTAGTAAAACTCAGAGTGACTCTGGCTGAATTGCAGCTGCAAACATTTGGTTGGACACCACCACTGGCACAGCTCTGCCCATGGAATGGGAGGAGAGGGGCAGACCTGCTTACCTGCAGTAACTACACGAAGGTTGCTGTTAGTTCTATAACCAGGTAAAAGCACTGTGAACAGCAAGGGGAAGGGGAGCAGAGCACTGATAACAGTCACTGCTCGAGCACGTTCCAGCCTTGTGTCCTGCCAAGGCTCAAACAGTTTGCTTCGTGCAAAGGGAAGTTCATTGGCTGTGGATCACCATCCCTGCTGGAGCCAGTGATCCTACAACAGCCTGTTCAGACATCTGTGCAAAGTAGGCTGGTTTGCTGCAATGCTGTGGACAGGATTTAGGAAGGCAAATCACTTCATTTGGCACAATGCACTCCCTGGCTGGAAGGAGCACACAGGAATGACTGGCTTGGAGGCTGGAATACCCTCATACCCAGATCTAGATGCAGTCTTGATGACTGGAATGTGTACAGAGCTCTGTGCTGCTGCTCCTCTGCAGCAGTAGCTGCTCTGATGGGGTATTTCTGTCTGTGGATCAGTGCACTGTGTTGTAGGGAGCACAGGATCCATTAGCTGCAGAACTTCCATGCTCGGGAAGAACAAATGACTGAGACCTTTCGTGCAGTGAGGCTTTAATTTTTCCTTACAAAAGAAGAACCCTCTAAAAAAGGCAGCTGATCTGGGAATGTGTGAGAGTGATAACGCCTAAGGAATCACATTTAATAACATTCCTTCACTTGATACTGGAATGGTAAAATGGCAAACAGCTGAGAAGTTATTTTCCATAAAAGTGAATACACCAAAAATATTGGAGCTTTCTACTGATTAATGCTTTATAAAGTGGTGTGTTGATACAGATGTAGTCCAAGGGATGTCAGTGGTGTGGAAGATAAATTTTGTTTAAGTGTTTTGATTGAGACTGCAGAACCCGTAAGAAATTCTGGAGCTGTAATAGCACTTAAACCTGTCTTATTCCATGTTAGCTAGAGATTTGCTAGGCTCTGCAATTGTCAGGACAGCTGTGGCTCCAATAATACCCTTGAACTCAGTAACATTACCTTTGGGTGACACTTGACTTTGGTCAGATACTCATGTATGTGTGGATTTGCATAGAAATGAGGAAAAGGAAGGAGAAGGGGAGATAGAAGGGGAATTAGCACCACCCCTGGATTATAATTTTTCTGTTGTTCTGTCTCTCTTGTAGGGAAATCTGATGTTTCTCTTTCCAGAGACATTACAATATCTGTCTGCCCCATGCTCTGGGATTTGGGGAGCTCCCTGAACAGGGAGGGGACTCTCTCCTGCCCAACTAAAGCCCCTTGGCCACACCTGAGTAGAACCTACAGCCTACAATGTTAGTTTGCACTGGGCCACTCTGTAAACCCCTCACAGAGCTGGTGATCCTTGGCTGAGGAGCGTGTGCATCTTCTGTGCAGTCCCACTGGGAATCCAGAGGGGATGTTCCACTGCTGAAGGGCAGTGGAGCAGCTTCACAGATTCATTCAGCCACTTAATTTCCAAAGCCAGAGTGACAGATGTGCTGCTGCTCAGAGCGGGTTCAGCCATACAAGTGTTGGGACAGGCTGAAGTGGAACCTTTCTCTGCTGACAGCTTTTGACAGAAACCATTTCTCTGATTCCCAGATCCACCCGTGAATGTTATGAGCTCAGAAACAAGGCCTGCAGCCAAACCATTCTCAGTCTTGGTTTTGCTAAAGCAAACAAAAAGCAAGGGATGAGGTCTGTCCGTCTGTTTTTAACCCGTTTCTAATTATGTCTGTTTTCTCAATACAATCAGTTCCTCCTGTTGCCCTGGTGGGATCACTTAGGTGGTCATCAGGAGCTCATAGTTCTGGCTGAGCCAAAATCCAAGGAACCTGCATTTCTCAATGCATTCCAAAGCAGTGTTTGCAGGGCAGGATGGTTTCCAGCTGCACTCTGTACAGTAGCAGAGGGATCAGGTGCTAAAACTCCTTCCTTAGTCCCCATTGCTGTGTCAGTACCTTTGCTAACCTGGGAAAAATCACAGAATGGTTTGGGCTAGAAGGGACTTCAAAGCCCATCTCATTCCAACCCTCCTGCCATGGGCAGGGACACCTTCCACTAGCCCAGGTTGCTCCAAGCCCCATCCAACCTGGTCTTAAACACTTCTAGGGATGGGAAAACCAGAGCTTCTCTGAGCAACCTGTGCCAGGGCCTCACCACCCTCATAGGGAAGAATTTCTTCCCAATATCCCATCTAACCCTACACTTTTTCTGTTTGAAACCATTCCCCCTTGTCCTGTCACTCGATGCTCTTGTAAATAATCCCTCTCCATCTTTCTTGTCATCTCCCTTCAGGTTCCTTAGGGAAGTACCTTGAGATGCTTTAGGAAAGGGACTCAGTACTGCAGGGGAGGGAGAAGGAGCCTTGCTAGAGGACTGGATGGAGGAATAAGGGCACTCCCAAGCACAAGGAGAGCAGTGGGACAAGGCAGCTCACCTGGCAGGTACTGCATGTTGGGGTCATTGTGCTGCACCAGCATTGTGTCATGTGCAGCAGTGGGAATGTTATGGACAGATGGAAAGTATTGTCTGCAAGCTACTGTCCACAGCTCCCCTGTGAGTCAGCGCAGAGGCAGCCGGGTAATCCGACTTACGGTATTTTGGGAAGCTGGGCTAATTATGGTGGGAATACTTTAAGTGTAGGACAGGAAAATGCAGTTGAACAGAGAAAATGAAAGTTTTAAAGAGCTTGCTGATGGTGATTTTTTGTTAATAATTATCTACAGTTCCATATATTTTCATTAAATCTAGTCAAAACATCAGAAAAAGGAAAAAAAATATTTCAAATAGTTTCATGGATGGTATGAAGCCTTTTTGGCTAAAAGTTTCAGATTTCCTAGTATTGACTGAAAGTTAAAAGCAAGCTTGAGCTCAAGCATCCCTTTGAGTTTTCCTTTAATGTCACACAAAGGAAAAAGACACTGTGGGAACAATCTCTGGCCATGTCTATTCTCATGCCAGTGCCCTCTGCAGAGGCCAGCAACCCTTTCTGTTGCTCACCCTTAAGGTAAAATCAAAATTTTGGGCAGGATCCTGCCCTTGTGGACATAGACAACATGATCCCTGTAACTTTTGAGCAGAACAGCCAATTCCACCATAAATAATTTGCAGAAGTGTGTGTAGCTTGTTTGGGTTCTGTGGAGTATTTTTGTGTTCGGGTTGTATTTTTTTTGCTGAAAACATCCTTTTTTTCCCCCTTGGTAATTATGTTATAAGCATTTAACTGGGTAAGCAGTGCCAATGAAAACCCTTCTAAAATATCACTTTTCATGGTCATCCTGCCGGCAGGACTTAAACTTAATGACTCATGTGAATCTCTGCTCCTCTCTCCCAGCGGGAGCTCATAAATCCTCACGGAGTAGCTGCCACTTTATAGCTCTAGGAAGGATGGAGGAAATGAGCTCCCTTGGGACTCTTGGTGGATGGAGAACACAAAAGTCAGAAGGCTGAAGGAAGCTCCCTTCCAGTAACTTATTTCAGTGTTTGAGGGGTTTGGTCTTTCCTGCCAAAGATCCACCTAAAGGTTGTGGCGAGTGCAGGGTGGATGTGCTGTGGATTTTAACTGGGCTAAGCACCTCTGGTGTGCTTCTCTGGGATTTGTGGGGAGTGATCTCAGTGCCCCAGCCAGTCTCTCATCCAGTGGAGATAAGTGACATCCATATGCCATTCCCAAAGCACTGTCAGGGAGTGATTTATTGAGTGCAGCTTCTCTCACGAATGATGACATTTGCACAAAGTGTCAGCGAGAAGCTGAAACGGGAGATTGGGGTCCCAGTTTTGTGGAGCGTAGGAATTCTTTGTGCAAGGAGATGGCTTATGTTGTCAGTGTGTTACAGGGGGTAGCAGATGAACCCTGCCAGACACAGAAGCCCAAATAACAGTGGGAGCATGACTAACGTGTCTGCGATCAGCAGGCCATCATTTATCCCTGTCCCAGCTGAGGCAGCTGCACAGATGAAGGAGTTATGTCATCCCTCACATCCTTATCCCACTGGGGAGCTGGGAAGATCCCTGGTGAGGCAGAGGTCCTCACAGCATCCAAGTGCTCAGGTCACTTTTAGTTATAAGACAGCCAAAGGAGCTTATGAAAGTTATTTTCATAAAATGTTTTCAGGTTCTGTGGTGATCAGCTTTGCTGTTCAGGGTTATCTTCTTTTCTATCAGTGACATGCCTGGCCTCTGCTCACCATTTATCCATTGTGTGTCAATTTAACTCTCATTTCAAAAAGAGCAAACTCTTTCTCCCTTCCTTCCCCAAATATGTCCCCAAAGAGAAGTTAAGTGACTCTTCCTTTAATGTGAGACATCTGGTCTCTGAGATCTACAGCAAAATCAAAGAAAGCATGAAAAACTTTGGGTGAAAAAACATCCCAGCTTTTATTATCATGTCCCACAGAAATGCCTCCCACAGAGCTGCATGAGAAAAGTGAGACTAGAGCTGGTAAACAGCTCACAGACCAGTAATTCATTCCCTTCACTTCCCTTTGCCTTACAGTATTCCTTGCACCTCCCCAAACCATCCTTTTCTTAGCTGAGGTGGAACCTCAGTTTTCATCCCTTGCTAAGGATCCTTCAGTGGTAATTCAGATAACTTTGTACCTTGTGGAGTTGGCCAGAAATGCTCTGACCTATCAGCTTTTTTTTTTTTTTTTTTTGCCAAGGAATCAGACTTTTAAAAAAAAATCTGAACTATGTGAACTGTTGAAAAATAACCATGGAAAACTTTTACCTTTAAGATGAGCACTCAAGAAATCTGGAAGCACTTCTGATTTGCAACCCAAACCACATTTTTTTTTGATCTGGAAAGGATGCTGTGCTAATCTTGTGGGAGCTCTAGCACACATGCCCTCTAGCACCAAGCTGGGCCACAATTCCCAGGGTGCCTTCCCATCACGCCTTTTCTTGTGGTAGGGCACTGATGTGCCATGGGAGGCACTTGGCTCCCAGAACATAACGGGAAATGATGGTCACCCTCCAAACCAGAGGGTCTGCACTGCAGCAGCTTCCCTGAGTGCAATGATTTTAGTTTTGGCTGAAGCAGCCTGGTTCACTGATTTCTACCCCAGGTTTTAGATTGTCCCCAGGCCTGTTGCTGAAGCTGCAGGTGAGCAATGAGGCATGTCATGAGATGTTTTCAACTTTCTGCTGGCTTCCTGTGGTAGTCATTCCATAGCCTGTATCTGCAGCAGTACACTCATCATTAGAAGAATAATGGAGAGAATTTGACTCTCAGTCACTATTTGAATGTCTGCATAGTGAGTTGGCTTGGCATTCATCCTGACTCTTCCCATAAATCAGAGCAGCCTGAGCCTTGGTTTAAATTTGTACCAAAGATGACCAGGGACTGACTCCAGGACTTAAACCAGATTCAAATCAGGTGTGATGCCACAAGTGTTACAAAAACTTTTTCCTGTTCTAGCAGAGAAATGCACCCAACCTTCCTAGGTGGGAATTACTGTCCCTGAAACCAAGCCTGGCTTCAGCTGGGTGTCAAAGTACAGGGTGCTGAGTTTGTTTTGGAAAGGCTGTTTCATATCTCAGTGTTTGAAAGGGTGTGAGCTGGTCCACTGACCTCGCTGTGAGAGGTGGATGGTTGAAAATTCTCATCTTGGGCTCCTTCTGGAAACTCTGAGGGTTAAATAAGATATGAAGTTAAATATAGTAGAGTCAAGTCTGAGTAGAGGTCTGAGCTTCAGGACCCAGTAAATGAGGATGAGAACAGATCTGCATGGCTTGGATCAATCACTGATGGGTAGGAAAGGAATAACACAGGAATGCCTCCTTAATTCATTTTAGGAGGCAGAGGATGGATATTCAAGCATGAGATGAGCAAAAATAGGAACATTTCTGGTGCAGGGATCCTCTACTGGACTCTGTGGATGACGATAAGCCTCTGAGGGCCAGCACTTGCTGGAGCAGCCTGGCAATCTGAGCAGTCAGAGCACTGGCAGCACAGCAGCGAAACACAATTGAATGTCAGGGTGAGAGACAAGTTATTACCAGAATCAGAAGCCATGGAAGGGTTGTTTTTGTACCATATTATTATAATTTCTAACAGGCCTTGCAAAATGCAGTGGTTATGATCTGGACCTCCAGCTCTTTCCAGGAGTTACCATGGCTGAGAGGCTGAGCTAGGCTGTGGAGAAAGGAAGGATAACCCTACTGAGTTTTTGGGTGGAGTCATGTGGATTTGTGACACTGTTATTAATACTTTCCATGTGCACAGTGGTTCCAAATATTCTTTGAAGCTTGCTGGCTGTCTGCTCGGCCATGTAGAGTGACTTTCAAGACACCATCCTTCCCCTGCACATGTTAAAAAGTGATCCATGTTCATACAGGGAGGGGCTCCTTCCTCAGAAACGTTTGGGATCCACTCAGCAGTACCACAGGCAAAGAGCAGACACCAGGGGGGATACACTTGCCCTCAGTTTAGGATGCAGGACTGGGAAGGGTGGTGAGGAATGTTGTAGAAACTCAGGGGTAGTCCTGTTCACTCAGGGTTCACTCATTTCTGGACAATCACTCTAAATTTCAGACTTCTCACAGAGTCGGGATATCTGACATGTGGATCAGAAGTAACTTGGGGCCATTGGTGGATCTTCATCAACTATAATGCAATTCTTGGTATTGAATAGCAGAAAGGAGAGAACTTTGCTTATTTAGGGCCAGAACTTTGCTTATTTAGGGCCAAACCCTGAAACTGAAAGCCTTGCCAGCCTGCAGGGATGCCACGCTTCACTGTGCATCCAGGAGAGGGCAGAGGCAAGCATGGAAGCTTCCAGAGCTCCTTTGGCCGTGGCTGTCACCACCTGCAAGCTGGTGCTTCTTCCCTGCTGGTTGGTGCAGACCCGTGGCTTCCATCAGGTGGGACTGGGGCTCTCAGAACCTCCTGTGCAGGGCAGGCCTGTGGATCACTCCTTCATACTGGGGAGGTTTTCTCTGGGGTTCAGAAGTGAAAAGGGACTGTGATTCACTGTAGCTTGAAGTCCTGAGGGACTTTCCACTGATTTCAGCACCCGAAGCAGGAGGCAGGGCACACCCTGCTCGAGGAGGTCCTGCAGGGCGCACACAGGGCAGTGTGGCCACTCACTCCCTCTCCACGTTGCTCTGGAAGTGTAATCTTTGCACCCTCTTAGAAATCTCTTGAGCAGCTGCTTTTGTGTGATGAGAATTCCTCTCCTAAGCCAACTACCCGACCCCATAGGATAGCAAAGATAGGAGGAAACAATGGGGGGGTTCCCCTGTGGAGTTTTTGGAAAGTTTTTATTTTTTCTCCCACACTTCAGTACAGATATTAGTGTGGACCTGAGCCAAACTTCCTTTTCTCCTGCCTTTTGACCACCTCCTTCCCAGGAACTGCCATAGGCAGGAACCTCTCAGACATCAGTGACTCATCTTATGGGTCCTACTCTGATTACAAATGTTATTTGCAGTTATGCCTGGATTGCTGCAATGGAAAGATTTGGACGTGACCAGTGCAGTGCTCTTCATACAAGAGCATGTAATATTTCCACACACTATTTGGTGTCTTTTCACTTAAATGGGAAAGACAGAAAGAAGGGGGACCAGGATTGTGGCAACAAGGAAATGCCCAAAGCAAAAGGTTTCTGGTAAGTCTGACTCACAAGAGTCAAAATACTTCTTCTTAACCACTGGCCAGCTGGGCAAGAAGAGGAAAAGAAGATAAACAGGACAGGACAACACAACAGCATCTCTGCAAAGTTTCCAGTCCTTCTGCCCAGTCTCTGAACACTAGTTTCCAAATGTCTTTCCCTCTTTTACAGCTTATTGGCAAGGACAGCAGGTGCTTCAATAGGATCCTTTCATATTATATTTTCCAAGAAGGTATATTTTATTGGATTCTTCAGGATTAAAGTAAAATCCAAATAAAACTGAGAATAGTAACAGCTTAACTTGACTATGACTCTGGTAATGATATCCTGATTGCCTGTAAGTCTTTAGAAGCATCTGTCCTTCGTTTTTCTCTCCTAAACTACACACACACACACACACACACACATGTAAATGCACCTGAAACTTTTAATAACCAGGGTTTGCAAGCCCAGATTAGACAGACAGTTCACGGAGCTGGTTTCTTGTATTGTTGTTGTTGCTCAGAGCATCAGAGGAATGTGTAGAAAGCCCTTTATGAACCACTTCTCAAGATACCCTGCTTCAGAAAAAATATTTCAGCCTGCAGTAAAGGTCAGCTTCAACCTGAATTATGTATTATAACTTTTCCAAGTGCCTCTGATTGATTTAGATAACTCTGGATATAGTTGTCATCCATAATTTCTTCATGTCCCTGCTAAGCTGTCAGGTTCCTGTTCTCCGGTGGCAGGGATGAGCCGTGCCCTGCATGGAAAAAATGAGGCGAGGGCAGTTTCTTCCCATCAGTGGTGATTAGCTGCTGGAAATGAGTCTGGAGTATCTTCTGTGCTTGCAGGCAAGCTGTGAGCAGTTCACTGATGCTGGGAGGGGGGAGGTTCTTGTTGCAGAGATGCCTGCACAGGAAGATGAAGCTCATCCTACCTGTAGCTGTATCAGGATGCTTTGTGGAAAGCTTCCTTCGAGGCCAGAGAAAGCAGTCAGTGCTATGGTGGAGCAAAACACTATCTCTGCCCCTCCCTACAACAGAGAACTGTATTTGCTCTGAAAAAATGCAGCCAAATATTTTTCTACCATCAGAAAAGTTTATTTTCTTTTTGATCTCCAGTACTGGCACTATAGAAATAGTCTTCTTCTTTTCTTTTTTCCTGGGATAGCTTACGACATCTTAGAAATGTGGGTGCCAGAAATGTAAAGCTTTTTGAACTGTTTCTTGACACAGGGAAGTTTCCACTGCACTTTTAGCCTGAGTTTGAACCCTGACTTCAGCCTCCCCACGCAGCAAAGCCTTCCTGGGGGTGGTTTGAGCCAAAGTGAATTCAGCAGGGGGTAGAGATAAGGAAAGGATGTTTCACTCGAGTTCAAATCACCCACTCACAAGTACCAGTTGTTCTCCACTTCCTTCCCACACATGGTTCTCCATGAGTGTGTTACACATTTGGACGTTCACCTATACCAGGGTAAAAGGCATAAAAATAGTTATTTTATTTTTATTTTCCTTTATAGTTAAGAAAATCAGAACACAAGGAAACAGGATATAGGGCAGAAAGAGTTTTTACTCAAAGTTCAAGTCAAATGGCAAATCATACTGACAGATGAATCATAGTGGTGATCCTACTGAGAGATGTCATCATACTCATGACATTTACTGGTGTCTAAAATTCAATGTAGAAATTAAAACTATAACTGGATAGAAGTTAGGAAAAAAAATTATAATTTTGGTTGTGGATTACCTTGATACTTCTTTTAGTTAGGAAACTTGGAACTTGGTTTTTAAGAAGAAAGAGTTATCTCGTAGGGATCTGCCTGATCGTAAGTGAATTTGGAAAGTTCATAAATTGATATTAATTCCTACATCGTGCTTGCAGGGAAAAGCAATGCTGAACAAATGCAGTGCCAGAGTAGGTCTCATTCTCTTGTTGCAGCTTGGAGCAGAGACAGATGCAGCCCAGCACAACACTGGGAATTGGAAGGTACTCTCTTCTGTAGTGCTTCTGAGGGGCCCTGCAGACACACAATGAGGGAGCAGAAATGTTGGCTGTGCTCATTTTCATGGCTTTTCATCACAAAGCAGCAGCCCATATCCTGTACCTGATAGCACAGGAACAATTAATTAATTAGTTAGCATAGCCTGAGATTTTCTTAGCTCTCTGATGTTAAGCTCCAAAACTCTGTCAGTCTCCTGCTGCTGCTACCCCAGGAAACTTCTTTATCTTATTCCTCTTCCTACCACATAGGATCAAGTGAATTCTGCTGCAAGCCAGGTCTCCCTGAATACAGACTGGGAATAGATTAATGCAGCAGGATGCCTGAAGCATGGCCAGGGAAAATCAGTGCAGGTGGGTCTGACACCTGACATCATAGTCTGGGGATTTGAAGTGAGTCAAGTTCGGGTGGGATTTAGTTGTTGTCAGCTCACTGTAACAGGGCACTGCAGTGCCCAGCTGCACCATGTCCAAAATTAATCCCAACTTGGATTGGGGTTTATAAAAAAAAAGGCATATGAATAATGATTCAGCTCTAGAAGCTGAATCTAGAAGCTAATAGGGGCCAGAGTTCTCCCTGTGGTTCTCGCCTTGGACATAAGCAGGATGTTTTTGCCTCTTTATAGTTTCCCCTCACCTCCATGAAATTCTAGTCACGTGGTACACTGCTAATAAAACTTGTAAATAAACAGTAATTTTTCCTGGAAACGTTTATAATGCTCAGTGCATTCAAGGAATCATGAAAGGATACATGAAAATAAGCATTTTCTTTGTAGCTAGTGGAACTTAAGCTATCATTGTATTGACAATATCTCAACCATAATTTCCTCCTGAAGGAATATTTTTACCCATCCCATGGAGTGCAATGAGTTTCAAATATTTCAATATCTTTGAGGAACTGCAAAGATTAAAATACACAGTTGTTGCTCATTGCCTTGTGGCGATAGGAAAGGTTTAAAATCATGGCAAAAGCAAAATGTGCTAAATTAATCCTGAACACCACAGCCCTGAAAATGTTGAAACCACCCTTTGCTGCAGCCTGTGATACTGTGGTTTGATCCACCAGAAAGCAGTTGTTTGCAACCTCAGCAATTTATATTTTTTATTTCTCTTTCACAAAAGCAAGAAATTGTGTTGTCTCATCCCTACCTCTCATCTGCTGCTCTGAACTTGCATTGCTCAAACTCCAGGCCTGTTTGCTTCAGCCATGAAAGTTGCACAGAGGAAGCAATAGCAGGAACAATGCAACTCAGTGACAGCTAAAAAAAAATAAATTGGGAGATAAAAAAAAGGCAAGGTGAGGGGAAAGAGACTTGGGAGAGGGCTCAGAGCAACTCTGTGGCACTGAAAGTAAGAAAGCAGAAATTATAATGTTCCCCATGGAGAAATGAAATTTATAAAGAAAATTCTTTCTGCGGTTCAAGAAGATTATAGGAGACTCCAGCAGTGTCTGTAGGAGATAGCTCTGGTATCATCAGGGGATTTACAGGACTTAATTGCATTTAAGCAAGTTATTGGTCATGGAAGTTACAGGGATCATCACTCGTTCCTGGAAGACTTTCCCACCATAAGTCTTGAGTATGCTTAGTATGCATTTCTCTGCTGATAGTCAGGTGTTTCTAGGTGGACTAAGCTTAGATTAAGCCTCTGCTGCAATCCTAGTGCTTCAGCACTAAGGTTTAAAAGGGACTGGCTTTAAACTCTGAGCTGAAGAATTGATATGGCCCCGCCAGTGCAACGCTGAGCTCCTGTCCTGGACAAAAACAGACTCGAGGGCAGATGTACTTTAGAAGTGAATCTGCTGTAGTTCAGAATTTCAATGGGAAGCTGATGTCTTATGACAAAATGGCATTTTCCAAGTGGTTAGAAGTAGGAGCAGGCACATTATAGTCTCTCTGAGGTTTGTTTTCTCCTTTGAAGCTGGAAATTCAGCCTGACATGCATCTGAGCTCGTGGTCTTTGAGGTGACGTGAATGAATCCGTGGCACCTGCAGGCAAAGAGAAATGTCCCAGTCAAAGATTTAGCTTGGGGAGAAAATTGATAAGTTCTGCAACAGTAGTCAGAAAGGTGAGCTCAGTACAGCTGCCATTTAGGATGTCATGAGTGTCCATACTGGGCACCATAGGGAAAGTCAGAAGCTTTTGTGCACTGAAATGCATCAAGCAGCCAGGCTGCTGGAAACATCTGGAATCCAGGTAGAGAAAACACTGGGCAGTCCAGTTACAAATGTAACCCTGGGCATGGAATGTGACTGTGTAGAGCCACAGGGGGCTGCTTGATGTGAGCCACGAGTGTGCAGCCTGGAGACTGGTCACACCAAAACCTTTCCATGTATCTTCCTAGTAGTCTGACCCTGGAGTCAGGATGTGCTGAGTAGTGTTAGAAGATAGTGACAGGAGTTGCTTTAGATTTCACCCTTAGCACATGCAGAGCAGGAAGCAGAGCCTGGCTGCCCAGGGGTTGACAACTTATGGAGCAGGTCAGTAATCTGGCTCTTCCCAAGCTGCTTCTGTGTCTCTGACATCATGTTTTCCATGTTGAAAAGGCAGCACTCTTGCTGTTAGCAGAGATGCATAAACTGCTTTCTCCCTACTGTGCAGTCTCCTTGATGTAAAAAGGAATAACAAGGACTAGGATCAGGTTTTCTTGCCATGCAGAGCAGAGAGAGAGAGCTTACATCCCATTGTACAGTTAGCAGCAAAACTGGGCTTTGGGGGCTTTTTTCCCTTTCAGGAACTGCTGATTTGGTGGACAGTCCAGTGTGTCTGATAACATGAAACAGCATGTAACCCCATCTCTAGCCTTGGCCAGGAAAAAAAAATACTCAGTGAACTGTGGTACCCTGACTTTGTCCCAGCTCTTGTTGTTGGTACAGAACACCAATTTGCTGCCCTTAAAAAAAAGCCTGTCTTGCAAAAAGGAGACACCAAGTGTTTCAGTTGCATCTGAATGATGAAGTGTTAGAATGCTTTCCCAAAGCAAGGCTTCAAAGGCTTTAGCTGATCAGATAAACATTTCACAAACATTTCTGCTGGGGCTGCAAAATCCTTCCTCTCCAGCGAGTCCCAACCCCAGAGAACGAATAAGGAGAGCAGATGATGCTGAAGAGATGTCTGCTGCATTTCCTGGTTGTGGCAGACAAAACACACACAAGGGTTCCCCCCTTTCTTCTTTTGAAATTAATGCTGATCTGACACTCCTTCCCCCGTTCCCTGCTACGGCCTCCTGAAATACAACCTAAAGTTGGAGTAGTCTATAAAAGTAGGATCTTTACAGTTCTCCAGCCTCCATCATCCAACAGTGACTGTGGCTCTGTACACAGGGCAGTCAAAGCTTCCTTTGAGAGAAAATTTAGGATAAAAAGAAGAAAAAATAATAACAAAAAAGTCTTTTATGTTTAAGAAAAAAAAAAAAGGAGGTAAATAAAAATATTTTTCACTTGTAAAATCACTGCTATCACAGCAATAGTCCAAGAAAAAGAGCCTGTTGCCTTTTGTAACAGCATGTTCACAGCTATGTATCTAGCAGAAGTCTTGTCCTGAAGTTCCTTCAGAAGCTGGCACATCACAGTAGGAGGGCATCACAGTGATGGGACAGTACAGCTGCTCCCTGCAGAAATGTGATACGGAGTAAGTGACGCTCAGTGGTTGAAGGGACAAACCTTGTAGACATGCTGTGTTCAGATGGAATCATGAGGAAACACCTTTAAGATCACTAAGTCCAACCATTAACTCAGCCTCCAGCCTTCCTACCCTCCAGCAGATCAACACTCCTGCCCAACTTGGTGCCATCTACAACTTCCTGAGGATACACTCGATTGCCTTGTCCAGCTTGTCAGCAAAGGCATTAAACAGAACTGGCCCTGGGGATACCACTGGTGAGTGGTCACCAACTGGGTGTAACTCCATCCACCACCACTCCCTGCCTTGGCCATCCAGCCAGTTTTGACTCAGAGAACAGTGTGCCCATCCAAACCAGGAGTAGTCATCCCACGGGGAAAGAGCCCCTTTGGATATGAGCGTGATTTATAAGCAAGTTTGTTCTCCAGGGGCCTGTTCTGATCCCTGTCATGTCTGCAGAGCTGCCTGGGAAACATCAGCAAATGGTGTGTGCAGCAGATCTCCTTGTAAACACATGAAGCTGACTTTGTAGCTCCCAAACTCTGGTTGCTGCCCCAGGAAAAAAACAGGAATCCCTTCAGTTCTCCATTCTCTTGATGGGTTTGTCAGTATTGCACTGTGAGTCTGGGAAGTGCCTGCTAAAATTCCCTCTAATCTAAAGAGATTAGATTCTGGCATGAAGCTGTGTGTGCTGGCCATTGTGTTGATCTGTGTGCTGAGGTTTAAGCCAAACTGAAAGTCCAGGCTGCCATTTTCCAAGCTAAAAGCTAAGGAGCCATAGCTTTTACTTGGCACAAAGAGTGTTGCTGGGAGTACTTGCTGGAGGGGCAAAAGGAGGGTTTATATCCTGAGGTTCAGAGATTTGGTTCCTATTCCACATTTGGGCAGCAGCAACTCTGTTGGTGAGCTCAGGAGCTCAAAGACTGAGCAGGAGAGAGAGGAGCTGTAGCAGAGAGCAGGTTGATGCAACATGGAGCCCATGAGCAGTGGAAATATTTTGCATCTGGTGCATCAGCAAGGAGAAAGGAGCGGGCCAAGTAACAAGCATGAAGGTAATGAGACAGGTATTTAATTTTCTCAAGAAACAAAAGGCCTCTGCAGCAGTTTGGTTTTCTCTCTCCTTTTTCCTTAAGCAGCCAGTTTTTCCTTAGGCATCCAAGGTTTTACCATGGATGAACTTTAGAGCTGGCCAAGTCTGCAAATTCTCATCCTGCGAAGTGCCAGTGTTTTTGCGTCTCTGCATGTTTTCAGCTTCCAATGCTGTTTGCAAAACATCCCCATCCTAGACCAGCCTGGGATTTCAGTTGTGCAGTAGATAGCAATTGCTCTGACAAGTAAAGCTGCTTGGGATAGGCTGTGGGATAAGACCTTGGCACTGTAAGCATCTTGAAACACAGACTTTTCCCTTGGAATTTCGGCAATGCCCCAGGATTGACACTCATAAACAACATGATATCTGGGATAGACGTTGGTCTCTAGATTATGGTCCTACATCTGCAAATATTTGCACCAGTGTTTATCCCTGAGCACATGGCTTGGCCCATCAGTCTCAAGCTGTTTAACTTGCAAAGGCAGAGGGAGAGGAGTGGTCAAAGGGGTGCATTTCCTTCAGCCTCACTGCCATCGTGGCAGGAGACAGAGCTCCAGGCTGCATCAAAGCATCAGCTGAAGGGGATAGAAAGCCTAAACTGTGGGCTGGCCAGGCCTTGTCCCAGAGCATCTGACAGGCCTGAGTAGCTGTGCTGCACAGAACCTGTCTGTGTCTAACCCTGCTGGGAGCAGCCCCTGCCTCAGCATGCACTGTGTTCCAAAGTGTGCCCTTTCCTGAGGGTGTTGCTGGAATCCTGCCATGTCGGCTGATTCCCTCGGTCAAGGGAACCTCCCAAGGGTATGAGAGCTTATGAGCCAGACACTGAACTGATTTTCAGCAGCTTTATAAGTTACCACTCATCAGCCAAGGTGCAGATACTGGCAGGGTGTGCTTACAGCCTTCCCACCTGGGAGGGCAAGGAACTGGGCCAAAATCTCCAGGAACGGGACTGTAAATTGCTGTGGCTCAGTAGACAACCCTCGTGACGTGTTACACTGGCACACACAACCCCAAGTCTCATCCCAAAGCCTGCAAAGGCACAATGGTGTATGTGAAGGGGGTTCAAGTTCCATTGCACTTCTAGATAGATGAAAGATGATGCTCACGAGGGATTTCTGCAGGAGTGTGGGATGTAGCCTGTAGCCAAGTCACCGGGGCCTTCTAACCACTAATTTCTTTTGGCCAGGGTTTTACCCACTGGCCTCACTTCAGGGAAGCAGTGAAGCCAACTCTTACTTGGCCCACAGGTTCTCATGACAAACAAGGACAATATTAATAATAACTTATTAAGGAGTACTTATTACAAGTTTAAATAATTGCTGCATGTCTTTTCTGTCTGTGTGTCATTACAATTACTTATTTCTGTTAAATATATCAGAATATCCCAGATACCTATTTACTTTTAATAGCAGTAATAGAAATAGGGAATGATGCAAACCTCTCCAAATAACAGGAATGTTATTTTGGCTATTCTGTGTATTCAGCAGTCAGTACAATGCAAAGAAGCATATACTACTTGTAAATAAAACTGCTTGCCTCTGAATCTCAGAGGAGGATGCCTGTTGGAAATGTGTGATTGCAATATAAGCAACAGGAAACAGATGTACCCTGTATCACAACCCTCTGTGGTTTGGAATGGGGAGGTGGGAAGGGTACGATAGCTCAGGTCAGGGATACACTGCTAAGGAAAGGACAATTAACTCAAGATTAGTAAGTGACACTTGTCGCTCGCTGCCATGCTTTTCTCTGGGGGCCTCAGTGTGCTTTGCAGGCAGCAGCTCACTAGCCATTGATCCCTCTGCCTCCAGTTTGTGATGGGGATATGAAAACTGATTTGGGATACGGTAAATCCAGCTCTCTCGTTCCATCATGGTAAAATGTGATGCAAAACAAGATGATCCCATGTAAAGTCATTTTTCTACCTCAAAAGTGTTCTAAAAAAAAAAAAAATGCAGCTGGGTGAACTCCACACTGGCAAATGTTCCGCTGTGATAGGAAGTATCTGGTTTCTGACATACCTAAAAGCATGAAGTCAGGCTAAATTCCATCTCGTGCACTCTGGGTAATTCAACAGCAATGTGATTGTGTGAGCTGCTGCGAGGAGGGTTACGTCCACCATGTAACAACAAAGATCTGGTTCCAGTTACCATGGAACAGAGGTCTGCAGGACCTGGAGCTGGAAAATAGAGGTGATGATGTGCAGTCCCTGCTCCCTACAACTGGGCTCATAAAAGTAGTTTTCAGCCACCCAAGGACAGCTGCTGGGCTGCTCTTGCTTCAAAATTGCTTCTGGGTGGCCTTGGGCTCGGCTTTGTCTGTGTTTTTAGGGTTAGCTGATCTAATTGCACTTGCAGGACCTCCTGCTGCGGACAAAACTTACCCTGGCAAAAGATCTGCAGCTGAAATCCCTGCTCAGGTGCACTGCTCAGTCCAGCAGAGCTGCAGGGCTTAGTACATCCGTGGCAGCTGCCCTTGCTGCTCCAAGCCCCACCAGATTGCAAAGGGACACAGTGTTGTTTAACCTATAATGAAAAGGGATGAAATGAAGGCGTTTTGCCTCAAACTGGAGCTGACTACAGCTATACCTACCTGGCTGCTGGGCTCCTGGATCACAGCTTCCTTGGAATTCAGAGCACAGCAGGGGCTCTGAGAACCAGCTGTTCTCCCAAGATGCTGTGTCTGCAGCATCAGGGTCTCCCAGCTCCCTCTGAGGTGATCCAGGAACCCAGGCTCATCTTCAGGGCCAGATACATTGCTGAGCTTTGTCTTGCAGCTGCAAGAGGCAGGGGCACCTAAATCCATGCCCTTTTTGACAATGGTGGTATAACTATGTGAACAGCAGAGTCAGAAGTGGGGGAAGTGGTGCCATTCCGTACTGGTCCTCCAGGAACACAACCCTCTGCTTCTCACAGTGCAGCCACCATTTCTGCTGTCAGCTCTGTTCCCACTTACATCCCAGCTCCATGGGAAAGCAGGGATGCAAGTGGATATGAAACTTAGTTCAGGCTAAATTTCTGACAGACTGGCACCTTTCTTTTCCCAGCAGCTCACTGTACTTTTTTTAAATTCCCTGATTTTTTTCAAATTATTGAGTCTGCTCTGGAGAGCAAAGCCATGATCCCAAAACCGGGGGACTGGCATGTGTGAGATGATGGGAAGAGTAAACAGAGCTCTGCGGGGAAGAGATTTTACCTGGGCTTTGATCTCTTTTCTGTGTCCAACAAGAAAGGACGTAAGAACTTGACCCGACTTTGACTTCTCCATCCTCCGGCTCAGACCGCGTGTTGGGAAAGCGAGGTCAGGCAGAGCTGAGTGGGCAGAGGTGGGCAGCACCGGGGCACAGACAGGGAAATTGGCACATCGAGTTTATTTGCATCTGCTGTGCCAAGCAAGAGAAACTGGGGAGTAGGTTGTTGCAATGTAGGCAAGCGGAAACAGATGCACTCTCTGCTCTGCCATGACCAGCTGTGCAGTCGGCCACGGCTTGGGAAGGGAGGGAGCTGGGAGATGCCCGAGCACCAGAGCAGGGCAGCTGAGGTCACCAGGGTGGATTTCAGAGCGAGGGCTGGCTTGTGTTGAAACACTATGTGGTATTGCTGTGAGAATACGAAATAAAGCCATAGCTGGAGCATTTGTTGGGCTGTTGCTAGGCAAACGTTTCAAAAACAATCGTATTTTGCAAACTGATTCCTTCTTGTCTTTTTCTTTTTTCTTTTTTTCTTTTCTCCTTTTCTGAGGCCCTTGATATATTCTCCAGGGCAGACCATGATTTTTATCATCATATCTATTCTTTGCTGTTCCTGTGACTGAGCACTTATCAAGTTCTCAATTTCTTGAATCACCCATGAGTTAATTTTCAAAATGTTCATCCAGGTATTTGATGCACTACAATTCAATATATGGCCAAGCTGGTTCCTAAGGCATAGGAATTGTTTTTTCTGCATCAGAACAGGTTCAAGGAAATCACCTGTCACAGCTGCATTGCTGTTACAAATTTTTCTCTTTGTGGGGATTGGAAACCCTTATTTCTTAGATATTATTAAAGAAAATGCATCTTGTTCCTCACTTAGTTTTAGGCATCTACCTAACATGTTTCTCAGTTGCCCTGAACTACTTCTCCAGTGTTACAGCCATGAAACAGTCTCTGGAGCTGCAAACCCTGCACACTGACACACGGGTGGTGACGCACTGCGCTGTACCCAGGAGCCTCATGGCATGTCACCAGCCCTCTCTGTCCAGTTTGTCCATCCCAGGAAAGATCAGAAGCACCTAAGCCTGGTTTCCTATGAGCTAGAGGTGAGATCGTCCCTGGCACCAGCACAGAGCAGAGATCATAGAATCACAGAATAGTTTGGATTGGAAGGGACCTTTAAAGGTCATCCAGTTCAACTCCTTTGCCATTGGCAGGGACATTTTCAACTAGATCAGGTTGCTCAGAGCCTCATCCAGCCTGTCCTTGAACACTTCCAGAGCTGGGGCATCCACTGCCTCTCTGGGTAACCTGAGCCTCACCACCCTCATTGTTAAAAACTTCTTCCTTACATGTAATCTAAATTTACCCTTTTTTAGTTCAAAACCATCACCCCTTGTCCTCCTACAACAGGTCCTGCTAAAATGTCTGTTCCCAATTTTCTTGTAGGTCCCCTTTAAGTGCTGAAAGGCTGCAACGAGGTTCCCCTGGAGCCTTCTCCTTTCCGGGCTGAACAATCCCAGTTCCCTCAGCCTTTTCTCATAGGAGAGTTGCTCCAGCCCTCTGTTGATCTTCATGGTCTCCTCTGGACTCGCTCCAACAGGTCCATGTCTTTCCTGTGCTGGGGACCCCGGATCTGTGCTCCTGGAGGGGTCTCACAAGAGATCTCCTGCCTTTCTCTAACCATGTGCAAGGCAAAGGGTGCCCATCGCTTCCTGGGCTTCCCTGTGTAGCACTGGCCATCCCTGCCAGAGCAGCCTCAAGGGCAGCCGTGCTGGTTACCCACAAAGATTAGCAGCCATTCCTCAGCATTGAGCACAGCTGTGGGTTTCATTTGATCAGTATCAGCAGAGGATTTCAGCTCAGATTTACATCTGTCATTCGTTATTCCCGCTCCGTGTCTAGCATCTTGTCTCCCACCATGCCAAGATGACAATCAGCTTATCCCCAAAGAGGACACAGGGTATACTTGATAGCACTTCCCTTTGCTCCCCTTACAGAGCACAGATTGCTTCCTCTGTCCAAGCGTTTGCTCCCAGTTTTCCCACAGCCCTTTGGGTGCATTTTATCTCCTCAGGGGCCAGAGAGGAATCCACACTGTCACACACACGCGCACACACAAGTGGTCTTGAATGAATTAGTCTTTGTATCTCAGCTGGAAAATTATAATTTGAACCATTCCACTGAAGCAGTGAAATAATATATGCAAAGTGCCTGAGAGGAGCCCAGCTTGGAGACTTCTAGTGGAAAAAGAAAGTTCAGATAGACAAAAAAAAACCTGGCATGAAGGAGAATGTCATGAGATCAGCTCATAGAATATGCTGAGGGAGACAGAAAATGACTGAACAAATCTAAGTAATTTGGGTAGCAGTTTGCATTTATTAAGTTCTGGCTCATCAGATGTACCAAATTAGGCAAGTGCACAAGTGCCGTGTTTATCATACCCGGCTCCTAACGAGCATCCTCTGTCTTAAGGAGCTGCATTTAAACAAACAGAGGCAGCCAGGGGGTGACTGGGAGGTAATGAGGTGGTGAGAGGAATGTGTGTTGAATTCAGCACTTCCCTGGCTGACTATCAAGCCATTAGTCCCACAAGAAATTCCCAAACATCGTGCACAGAAGATAGGCTCTCCTACACCATGTTGTCCAAGTGGCCTCAACTACATGCTGTCTGCTGCCAGGAGAGCCCAGACACAAGCCCAGCTCCTGCTTCCATGAGAAGCTTGGAGAAATCCAGGATTCATGGGGGTGCGGGATTTGCTGGTGATGGGAACCAGGCCTGTCTTTGCCTTCTTCCACACAGACTTGCTTCCTGCATTAGACTTCTGTTCTTCAAATGCTTTGTCTGGTCTAATCAGGCTGCTAGACTGAAGGGGAGTGCTCTCATATTTAGCCGGAAAATCCCAAATGGCATTTTTATCAGTTCCTTCTCATTGCATGCTCCGACTGGAACCTACAGCCATGAGCAGCAAAGTCATTTGAAATCACCCCAGGAAAGAAAAAGATAAACAAGGTGGGAGTAGCTCTCATATGCAGACATGAAATTTCTCCTTAAATCCGGCTTCTCTCCATATCCCACAAATAGTAAATTCACAGATGCCCTCTTAAAACCTAGGGAATAGGTAAACAGGCCCATATCCTGACTAGAGACATTTTAGATACCAGAGGGCTGATACTTGTCTGCAGTACTTTGATGAGTGTGCTTCTGCACTGTGGTTGTTGCCATTTCCCAGAAGGGTTAGTTGACTTGTCCCACATTCTAAGTCTTGTACCAGGTTTGTGAAATTCTGAGCTTTCAAATTTTGTTTTTAATGTTTTTTTGAGCAAACACGTAGTTCCTAGTAGGAGCTTGCAAATGCTTTTAGAGTAGTGGTATCACGACTCTCAAAGGGTAATTTTGTGTTCTCTTAAGAGTTTTCTGAATTTAACTATTTCAATGTGTCTTAAAACCATATGCGCTCATCTCTTAATCATTTCTATTTTTCTTGCCTGAGTTTTTTTCTGTTTTCCATTTCAGTTTGGCATCACCAGTAATTTCCCTGTAATCTCAGTAGTGATCCCTTTGCCAGGGATGCTCCTTCTCTAATGCACACAGCAGTTATGTGCACTTTATTATAGCCATCTTACCATACTGTTTTATAAATCCATGTCTCAGAGGAAAACCTTCACCCTGATCTCTGCTTTCAAATTGTTTTTCTTCCACTGAATATCTGCATTTTGGATCACTCTCCCTCCCTGGCATTCCCTATCCTAAACTGAGTCTTGTTTCACTGTTTCCTCCTCACATGTCTAAGTGCTCAGTACAACACGGATGTTGGCTGCATGTCTCAAAGTCACTTCAGATGTGAATGTACTCACTCCTTTTTGTTCTCAGGGAATTAATGAGGTTGTTAAATAAAACCAGACACCAGCTTTAATCTTTTTACCACTGCCCTCTCTATCTCTGCTGCTCATAATGAAACAGCTACTACTTCTCCTTGTTCCGTGGATCTCCCATCGGTGTGCTCCCTGGATGAAGGGTTTCCCATCCTCCCCACTCTAAATGTCTCTTGAGGGGTCGTGCTAAAAGTTTGATTCCTGTCTCTGTCACGTCACCCTCCATTCATCCAGGACTATTTGTCCATGTCTAAACCAGGGCTGTGGTTTATTTGGTGTAATGAGTTCTCTTCCTGTGTACGTGTGAATATGCAAAGGAGGCTAAAAATGACCATACAGTCTTAGCACCCCTGCTGTTTCTTGCTCCCAGTACTGTTTGTCTCCTGAACTATAATTTGCCCTCAAGGATACAGCTAATGTGGGTTCCTCCTTCCCACATAATCTCCTCTCTGTTTACGGATACAGCAGGAGACAGGGGCTGACCTGTTGGGTTGTGTCGCTCATCCATAGAGAACAGGGAAGGTTGATCTTGGCAGTGTTTTCCAGGACTTTGCTCAGACCACCTTGCAATGACTCAAGCTCAGACTGTTCCCTTCAAGAGCTGATGCCACCATCTAGCAGATTTTGCTGCCAGCATTCATTTCTGGCCCCTGGCTGCTCCTTTGTTCATTTCATCCCCTTCATCCAGTTGCCACATCCTATTTCCTCACCTTTCAATTTGACTGATGCCTCCAGCACCTCTGGGACAAGCTGTCTGCGGTTACAAGCTTCACAATTCCTCAGAAAATACCTATATTTAAAAAATACTGTGCACTTGGCATCTTCTCTAAGGGCCAGTGAAAGCTGCTGAGTGCTTGGCACGTGTGAATCATGGTCCCACCTGGAAACTTAGACACGGACTTTAAGCCCTGACCTCTAGTTCTGAAAGTTTAGGCTGAAATGAAGGACTGCAAAAGGATTCATTAAAGGAACTGTCATTGTGCACACATAGAATCGTGGAACCATGAAATGGTTTGGGTGGGAAGGGACCTTAAAGCTCATCTCATTCCACCCCTCTGCCAGGGGCAGGGACACCTTCCACTAGACCAGGTTTCTCTAAGCCTTATCCATCCCTTGAACACTTCCAGGGCTGGGGCAGCCACAGCTTCTCTGGGCAACCTCTACCAGGGCCTCCCTGCCCTCACAGGGAATAATTTCTTCCTAATATCCAATCTAAACCTGCTCCCTGCCTCTTTGATCATCTGTTTGTAATTTATGTATCATCCCTAGTTCAACCCAAAGCAGCATCTTCTCTTTATCTCCACTTTCTGTGGCAGGTTTGAACACACAGCTATTTGCCCTGTTCATTTCTTCTGCAGGCAGCAAAGTCAGAACAGCTTTGGAGGATACATTTATTCTGCAGTTGTTAAAGCCCAGGCACTTTTTTATGTAGAGCAATATTGCACTGGCACTTTGGAGGTGGTATCTCTGCCATTGACTCAGTAACCAAAGTGCTGGTGTCACTACCTGGGTTGTTTTGCTGCCCCAATCGATGTTTCTGAGATCTCTTAATAAGAAGGGCTGTGGTATCTGTGGGCTGTGGCCATGAAAATGTATCACATCATAGAGTGATTTCTTTTAAATGCGAATGGACGCTACCTAATTCTCACAACATTTTAAAATGCAGCATAATTCTGTTTGAATGGAAGTTCTTTGGGGTCAAAATCCTATTTCCATGAAAGCAAATGGGAATTTTTCTTCTGGCTTTCACGGAATCCAGATCTGGCAAGCCATGAATGCAGATCTGTCACATTTCCTTCTCTTTCTTCATTAGGTTACAGCGATTTTTTTTTTTCCTGGGAATCAGATTAGTGAATTCTCATTTGACCAAATACCTCTCCGAGGTACCTCAGCGAGGCTGGAACATTTCCTGTGGCTATCGTATCCGCTTCAATATCCTTCAAAGTGAGCGTCACAGCCCTTAACCATTGAAACAGGCTTTTCTTTCACAGCAGCAGAACAGCAAACCAGCCTGGATAAGATGAGAGGGACACCATAAATATTACATAGGGTCTGAGGCATTTGCTGTAAATTCAGCAGGAACTATTCCAGCTTCCCACTGGGAGAGATTTCTTGGGAATAGAAAGCTCTCTGGAGTTTGTAATAACTTCTTGAGAGATATTGAGATTTTTAACATTCCATATTACACAACAGGAAGCAGAATCTTAATGGAAACACTGCACACAGTTGCCTTTAATAGGAAACAGTCTACACAGCAGTGGAGGAATATTTAAAATAATATTTCCCTTTCTTTTCTTTTTAAATTTCTTTTTAAATTACCACTTATTTTAGATAATTTTTAATTTGCTGAACTCTTTATACTGCTTGAAAAAACCATGCAATGGGAGGCATGACAGTCACTGTGTACTCTGCAGGCTGACTGGGTCCTCACTCCAGTTCTCTCGAGCTGCTGGGAGAACAGGCTGTCACACGAGTGCCATCAGGCTTCAGCTTTGGGTTTGCAGGTGTTGTTTATAGACAGGACTTCGAGCTGGATCTAGATCCAGGTGTTTTCCAGTGGCAGCAGGACCTGCTAACCTTTAGGTTGAAGCAAGCTGAGCTTCCTGCTGAGTCCCTCGCAGAACTGGGGGGTTTGAAGCTTCAAACTTCCAAGTTGGCAATGTCTGCTTTTGTTTCTCTAGAATATGAATGTAGGATGCAACAGCCTGGCTGGGAATTGCAAGCACACGTGAAGGGAATGGGGTGTAATTCACTGAGGCCTGACTTGGCCTTGTGCTGCTGCAGAGGGCTTGTGTGGTTGTCTGAGGCTGAGCACGTGGCTGGGGTGGTTTGCTCTCCATACAGACAACAAACAACAGTGAGGGAGGGTTCCCCTGCTCCTCACCCCAGAGAACTGTCTTTGTGCTCTGGCTTTCAAGAAATACCCAGTCCATTCAACAGCCAGAAATGTTTTTCCTGACTTTCAGCAGAGAGAAATTCCTTCCAACTGATGCTGGTTTTTCATACAAACCACAGGGTACACGATCTTGAATCAAACCCAACCCTTTCACTTTAAGGTGATTTGTGGCTGTTTCTTGGGCCTGAGCAAAGAATGGGGCTTGAACTTCTCCTTCCCCACCGGCAAGTGGCTGGTGAGTAACCCTTGTGAGTAAGCCTGGTCAGATGTCTGTGCTAAGGAACCTTTCCCCCACCCAGTCTGAAACACAGACAAAGCAATCCAAAGAAAGTAGGGCTCTCCCATGAGAGCCAGCAGGCAGGAGGGCTCGAGCAAGCCTTGGCATCAGAGCTCACCTCCGGCTGCAGGGAAGCTCTGACCGGAATCTGGACTCCTTGCCTCACCCTTGTTCCACTTCCAAATTTAAATGTGGGATAATGTTTATAGTAAATACAGGTCACCTCCATGTCTGGGAAGGAATTTCATCTCCATGCACTTCTGTGCTTTCAAGAGAGTTGAGTTTAATAGCAAGTCTTTTTTTCCCAAGTGGCTGGAAAGGGGGTTGTGTTTTAA
Organism: Manacus candei; assembly: GCF_025592945.1. Classification (NCBI taxonomy): domain Eukaryota; kingdom Metazoa; phylum Chordata; class Aves; order Passeriformes; family Pipridae; genus Manacus; species Manacus candei. The sequence continues at coordinate 23,775,658 of NW_026138071.1, read as the reverse complement.
TAAACGAGTAATCAATGGGTAGCACCCACAGCTTGCTGTTAGTAGCATATAATTTTCCTGCCTGTAACGTGCTCAAGGAGCTCTATTGACCATTTATGAACTCTGTGCATCACTGAGGAATCCGACTGTGCTGTGAAGTGCACACGACTGCTGCAGAGACTGCGGGGAAGGCAAATGTAAGAGGCCATGAATTAAAGGAAATCTCATGCCTGGGATTTGCACGAGGTCCTGGCTTTTTTGGGATCACACTGTTGGACCACAGTGAGAAAAGGGCTCCTGTGCTGTTTCAGCCTCTCCCAGAAAGAGCAGGACAGACAGCAATTTCATCATGGAGGTTTGCCTACATGGTCATCCCCACAGTGTGGTACTTTTCGATTGTGTTTGTAGAAATTTCCAGGCAGAGCTGTTGTGAATAATAACCAAACTGGGACAGAGATCTGGTTGTGAGCTACTGAAGAAAGCTTTTTCCCTCTGTGCCAGAGGTTTGTATGCCCAGTTCAGATACAGAGTCCTCTGGACCAAATTTGGAAGGACAGAGCTATAGCAGGAGAAGGCTGTTCCCAGCTAACACCTTGATTAGAAAAATGATGTGATGGTGGGAATCAGCTCTGGCTGATGTAGTGGTTGCTGGGGATGGGGCCATGCAGTTCCCTCTGTGCTATTTTCCTTTTAAAGTTAAGCTGCCTCCATGCCTGGAGGTGCAGGAGTCTTTCTTCACCTGCTGCCCCCTGCACCTGAGCTCTGGAGCAATGGCCAGCACAGCTGGGCCGTGGGCTCTGCAGGCTGATGAAAGAGGACAACAGCCCAGCCACGGCTGGGAGTGGTGGGAAGGACTGGGAAACTCTCCTATCATGTGCTTTTTGCTGCTCAGTGCTGGGGAGCGGGAGGGAAAGCCGATGACAGGTCAGGCCTTTTACCTCACTCCAGCTCCCGCTCCTTCCTGCAGGCCGTGTGTAACCTCAGCTTCTGCTTTTGTGTGCCCTTGGGAGAGGCACATTTCCTTCTCAGGCTCTCCTGGCTGCTGTGACTGCAAGAAGTCATTCCACAGCTGCCCACCTCGGTTTCCCCCATACAGAGAATTCTGCAGGATTAGTTAGCTCGTGCTTATCTCTCACCCCTCCCTAAAGGATGCTGAGCCTGAAGTCTGTCCAGGGACTACATTACCTGTAAAAGAGATCAAAAAAGGGCCTGGTTACAAAATTAGATTCCTGGTTAGTGGCTTCTGGTCTTTCCCATTTCTGGGACTGCAGTTTATTTCTGTTTGTGATTTCAAGCAAGTCTGGAGAATTTTGGCAGGTTTAGTGTCAGGAATTTCTAGTCTGAAGTTGTCTGCAAGAAAAGAGGATCTGAGTGTATTTTTGCCTTTTCATGACTAAAAGCTGCTGTAAGTCCCAGAAAAGCTTTTCCAACATTAAATAACATTTTGTGTCTTCTATTCTGAGGCATGCTTAAAAGACTTGGTTTTCCTAAGGTGGATAATAAGGTGAAAATTGTTGCCTATTACGATTTCTCAAGTTTAGCACTCCTCCCAGTTAGTACCAGAACTATCCCCCCTGCTCCTGAGCATTAAATTCAACTGCTTAGACTTATTAAAAACTCCAGGTTTAGCTTCCTCCTTCAACTGTAATTTTAGATCCTTGGTGGGTATAAACAGACACAAATACACAATGCAATTCTGCTGCCTGCCATTCCCTGGGAATAAGGCCCAAACATTTATTCCTTCTCTTCACCTCTGGAGCCTGCATTTCAGGTGCAGACACACACACACACACTTGTGCAGACAAGGCACTGGGAAGGTTTTTGGAACTGCAAAACCTATAGTTTTCCTTCTACTGAGAAAATTGATCTGTAGTTCTATTGGTTAAATCTAGATATGAAATAAAATGGCCTTAACAGGAACTTTGCACAGACCTTCAATGGCATTTTTACGTGACAATTTGCAAGAATACAAAAGTCTGCAAATGAATGTCGTGACCCACCAGAAACGCTGGAAGTTTATCATTCCTTCTCCATGACTTTATGTATACAATGTTTGGAGGAGGAGGCTTTTTCTGAGTGGGTTGGGTTGTTTTTCTGTTTGTTTGGATTTATTTTTTTTCTTATTTAAGAGAAGAATAATTATAACCACCAAATGCTTCTGGAGTTAAAGGGGAAATCATCTCCGATAAGCCTGTCTGGAATGACTCAGCTCTGTGCTGGGGATTTGTGGTGCAAAAACATGGATATAAATGCGGTTTTCAGCCATTTCTCTAGGGATAGCTGCTTCCCACATGGCCCTGCAGGTCCTTACTCACAGCTGGCATCCCTCCACCCTGGCTGAGGGCCGTGCTCAGCCCTCGGGGATGGGTGGGAGAAGCAGGAGGCTGTAGGAGCTGTGGACATGCTCACGTGTCAGTGCACATGGACGGACCCGCTTCAGCACAGCAGCTCTGTTTCTCTCACACAGTAAGCAAAAGATGTAGGATCTGGGATCAGCCAGCACAGAATTGGCAGGGCGCAGTGGCCCCATGTTCATGGAGCACCACCCCAAAAGCTGATTCCCCAGCTTGGCTCCTGCAGCTGGAGTTGCTGGCCACAAGAAGGCTGCAGTCAGTGGGCATTGCCCACCTCACATTACCATGGAATCATGGAATCACAGAACAGTTTGGGTTGGAAGGGACCTTAAAGCTCATTGCATTCCACCCCCCTGCCATGGGCAGGGACACCTTCCACTAGCCCAGGTTGCTCTAAGCCCCGTCCAACCTGACCCTGAACACTTCTAGGGATGGGGCAGCCACAGCTTCTCTGGGCAACCTGTGCCAGAACCTCACAACCCTGACAGGGAAGAATTTCTTCCCAATATCCAGTCTAATCTACTCTCTGTCAGTTTTAAGTCATTCCCCCTTGTCCTGTGACTCGATGCTCTTGTAAATAGTCTCTCCATCTTTCTTTTAGCTCCCTCTGTACTGAGGGCTGCAGTTAGGTCACCCTGGAGCTTCTCTCATCCAGGCTGAACAATCCAAATTCTCTCAGTCTTTCCTCACAGCAGAGCTGCTGCATCCCTCTGATCATCTTGGTGACCTCCTCTGGACTCACTCCAACAGGGCCATGTCCTTCCTGTGCTGGGGACCCCCAGTCTTTGCCTTCTTCCCCTTGAGCTCTTGTTTAGCAGCTCTGCAGCCCCCAGTCCTTGCAGCCATACATGCACAAAGCAGCTGCTCAGAAATGTTTGGTCAAGGCTTTTCTTTTCTCCTCCAGCATGAAAACTGGCTTTTAAACAAACTACTTCCCATGGAGAAATTTCCTTTTGCATGGACGTTCCCGGAGGAGGAGGGGATGCCCAAAAAACTGAATTGCCTCTGGAGGATGGAAACATCTGATGATGTTTAAACAGAGGAAAATGACCCCAAACACATCCATTTTCACTGGATTTGAGTGCTTGAGTGTGTTTTCTCATGGCAATACTGTATGATTAATCTTAAGTGGTTTCCATGATTGGTAAGTCCTTTTCTTAGGGCCTCCTCCGCGCTGGTTGCTCAGGGTGTGAATTCCCAGTGTTGTCATCCCTGCCCCTTCCCAACCCTTAAATCCCTCTTGGACAGGAGTCCACGGGGATTGTCCACATCAGGCTGAATTTATAGGAAGCAGGCAAGAAAGGAGGGGGAATATTTTCACATTCCTTTGAAACGTACGGTTGGAAACTTTCCCTAGGAAGAAAAGTGCTTACGCAGCTTTAGTGGCTGTACATGTGCTTTGGATTGTGTGAAACCCTATCTGCTTTTCCTCAGCAGAGTCCGGATCCCCACGGGGGAGAGGCAGCCAGACCGACAGACCTGGCATGGTGACTTGCTGCAGAACTCCTTCCACATTCCATAGGCAAGGAATGCCCCCACTGGCTGCATTTGTACGCCCAGGTGGGTGGGAGGAAGAGGAGGAGATGTTCCTTCTTGGGCTCAGGCCCAAAGAACCTGTAAAAACAAAATATTCAGGATATAAAGGCTTTGCTAGGAGAGGTGGAGGTAGATTCAAAATGCCTCAGACTTTTTGTCAGGAGGTGATTCTCAAGGGTTAGAGGGTTCTGGATGCTGCTGGTGCAGCTGGATAGTCCCTGCTTGTGGCAGAGCATGCTTGGGATGAAAAACCCAGGGCAAAGCCCGCAGCAGCTCACAGGTACAGGAGGGCAGCACAGGACTGATCAAACTCTCAGAGCTTGGTCTGATTCATCTCAGGTCTCCAGTTCAGCTCTGTCTATGTGTTGAAGGTCTCACCTCCTGCCCAGAAGTTTTTGGGGCTAAGTGCTCAGACAGCTTCCCTTGCTTTTCTTGGAACTGAGGGGATTCCCTCTTCTTGTGTGCACATGTCTCCAAAGATTGCGGGCATGTGTGTGGCAGCCACACTGCCACTGTAGACACACTGTAGCAAAAAGGGCACTTTTTTGTTGCTCCTGACAGGATCCCAGGGTGAGGCACCCTGGGTGAGAGGACAAAAAACCACTCCCACTGTAATGGAAGTGTGGTGCTGGAGAGAGCAAGAGGCACAGCTTCCAGGAGATGACTGGGATAACACTATGGTTTCCACTGCTGCTGCCCATGGAAATGTGTGTCCCCACAGGGGCTCAGCATGTGAGGAGGAGGAGACAGCTCCCTGAGAGGGGCTAAAGCAGGGGAAGCATTGAGAATGTGAACACCACAAAAACAAATCTGTTAATAATTACAGCCCAGCAGAGCTGCTGGCAGCCACTGCTTTTCAGGCTGGACCCTCACCCTAAACGGATATCCTGGGCACCTCTGGATTAGGGGTGAAAACTAGGCAGGGTCTGGTAAAACAGCAACTTGGGGGCAGCTTCCAGTCTCCTGAATCAGCATTTTGAACGCCAGACATGCTGAGTTACCCGCCTTCCTATCCCCCCCAGGCACGTGTGCGTATAGACAGCTATAAATACACATATAGCCCTGTGTTAGTACACACACTCCTGCCTCTGTGAAATGTCAGCCAAAAAATTATTCAAAGGTTGCTCAGCCTGGTTCAAATGCTGTTAGGCTTCAGAAATTACACCCCCCTCCAGGAATGGGCAAGAGCTGACACAAAGCAGCAATAACCAAAAGTTTCCCAGCTGTTGTGTCTGGCCTTTTGAAAACAGGAATTTCTTGGTATGGAGCCCGAAACCTTACTCTTTCCATTCGGCATTGCCTGAGGGTGCTGGCATTAAAAGGATGTATGAGAAAGGATTTATTGTCAGCAAGGTGCTTGTAACAACAACATGGGTTTTTTTTTTAAAGACCTGAGTATGGATGGACATCAGGAGGATGAGGGGGGTAACCATTGCTGGGTCTGTTTTTCCTCCCAAGGCTGTCTGCATGGAGATCCTCTTGCAAGGAAGCAATGCTCCAGAGCCCAATGGCCCTACAATTCGAGGAAAGACAGCTCATAGCTCTTCGTGGTTTAGTCAAGTTGGCTGCAGTCAGGAATAAAGAAACAGATGCAGAACAGGATGATCTCAGGAGATCCCCAGGGAATGACAAGGTCTGATGTTCTGCTTGGCCTGTTTTACCTGAGTTTTCTCTGGGGACATTGATTCTCAAAGGCTGCTGGAACAAACCCTGGAGATGAATGCAGGAATAGTCTGAGATTCCCGTAGCTGCTGTCACAGTATGTGTAGATTATTCCTAGAAACTCATGACTGGCATGGGAATGAGGTTCACCAAGACCTGAATCTAGAGTGGAAGCTGTTCTCTTTCAGCTTCCTGGTGTGCAGGACCTGAGGAATTGCCATGAAAGTATCCCTGGCCAGGGCCACAGGAGCTGTCTGGAGCAAGGGGTTGGGACTAGATGCCCTTTAAGGTCACTTCCAACTCAAACCATTCTGTGTTTCTGTGAAGGAGCTTAAAATGCTCCACCGAGCCCCAGCCTGCCTTCCATAGGTTTTTGGTACATGACTTGATGAACTGAAGCTTCAAGTAAAACACTCAAAAGCCCAGGATGCTCCTGCAGGGGTTGATTCCATGGTATATCTCACCTTCAAAACACAGAGGCCCACAGCTTTCAAACCAGCAAGTTTCCTCCAGCTTATAACATTCCTGCAGCTATTCCTGGGGCAGTCGTAACCTTTTGACCTGGAAATGTTCTGTCCATGGCCTGTGACATTGTCCCTAGCTCCAAAGCTTGTGGGCAGTGTGTCTTCAGTGGCATGCTGCACAGATTTATGCTAAACTTCATGCTTGCTCTGAGAAAAGCAAATCTGTGGGAGCTTAGAGCTTTCCTCCTGTCAGCATCCCCCAGACCATCCACATCTTCCCTCCATCTGACAACACAAACTACTTCAGTGCAGGCTTCTATTGTTCACAGAGTGCTTTGATGGTAGAAACCAAACTTTGTACTTGGAGTGCTAATTGGGTGCTCTGCAAACTCTGATTTATAGCCATATTCTACTTTTTATTAATGCTGTGTGCATAATCACGCCACTGCAGTCAGATCCTTTCAGTTAGAACTCCACACATCGGGCTGAATGTTGGGATCTGTGCATTGTGAGAACATTTTGAATAATCAGAATCTCAAACAGTCACACTGTCATTTCTTCTACCAAGTGTTACTTTGAAAGGTTTCTTTCAATATATATATGCACAAAGAAAGATCTGGTGCAAAACGCTTAGACTTGGTGAACATTTTAGTATAAGTGTGAAAAATGGCCTGGATGGAAATTTGGAAAAGACAAGCCATGAATTGCCTCATGGCTTTAACAAGGATCAGTTTGATTTTTTGGTAACAAATGCTGCAAACACTAAATCCTGGAAAAGACAGTTAAGAAGTGCCCAGTGCTTATTTTGGCTCTAAGAAACGTGGGTGTTTTGAGGTGCAGAGCACCTGCAGCTCCTGTTGATCTCAGAAGGACACTACCTCCAGGATTTGGACAACAGACGATGGAAACAGTTAAACACGAATCATTCATCACATAAGCCAGCACTAAGCAAATGATCTCATATTTATTTATGTCCCCAGCCAAATTTGTACTCATTTCCTCTGTGAAAGGCAATAAATTGCCTCAGCAAGAGTCTTCAGCATCCAGTTTTGAGCAACACGACACCCACATTCCCCAGGGCATTGCTTGTAGTCCAGAGAGGTCATAACTCCTGCAGCACAGTGGGCAGGGGGGGCTAACGTGGTGGCCTCTGCATCCCACCTTTTCCATTCCACCTTTTCCAAAGAACTAGTGGAGGCTCAGAACCATCAGCCTCTGCCTCCTTACGTGTCTTGAGACCACATTTGCCCGTGCCAAGTCTCTCAGGTATCAAAGCCTGTGATATCTCCCTGGCCAGCCCTTTAGCTTTGCTCTTACAGTAGGGGACCTGAAGGCCTGGGGTCATCGTTACCTCAGTGAAGTCGATCCATAAGTGAAATATAAAGATCTAATTCATAAATAGCAGTAAAAATTTTATCATTTGGCACGAGATGTTAGCAAATCCACTGAATGAATATAGAATCAAGGCTTAAAATCATCTCCATCTCACCACAGTTCTGTTTCTGACCATTAGTAATTTGTACCTATGGCATGTGTGCAGTGCCCAATACTCACTTCTTTTTTAGCCATCCAAGAATTCATCTTGGACCTGGAAAGATTCACTAGTATATCCAATTCTAAGAGCAGTTGTTTTGTATTTTCGAGTTGATCAGTATTTCCTGTAACTGGTAGGGCTGTGTAAGAGGAGACACGCTTGGTAACATGATAATTATAGTTATATTCCATGATGTTTTATTTAAATTAACTTTTTTCCTTTTCCAGTCTAAGCAACATTACTGTGTAATTTTTATGATGTAGTCCTGTGGTTTCTAAATGAAGGGCCACAAAACCCTGCAGGCTGACTGTCCCAGGGCTGGTCCATGGGTTGCATCAGGCTGCTGATTCAAAGACAGCTCCCCACGAGCTGATATGAAGCTTTACATCCCACTGCCACAGGGCTTTACACAGTAGATGTGTACCCTGGGATGTGATGGGCCCTGTTGCTGTTTAATAGTTCCACATACACAAAAATTAAAGCAGATTTGGCAACAGTTTACCCACTACATTTTGTCCTCAAAGGGATACGGCTTTGTCAGTGTTTTGCAAGGAATTAACCCTAAGGCATGGCCCTGGAGAAAGAAGTACTTAATTGGTTCAGAAAGAACTAAAACCTGCTCCCATAGCAATCAAAGGAGGTTTTACCATTGTTTTATGAAGCTGGAAGAGATTCAGAGCATCCCATGATGGCTGCTTTGGGTTATGGGACTTATGATTATGGTTTCTATTGCTGTTCTTTGAGTCATGGTTTGTTCCAGGTGCTTAACATTCAGAATGTTGTGGGTTTGGTGTATGAAATAGAGACAAACTGGGAAAATGGAGGGGAGTGGGATGGGATGGGGACTCCAGGTGCACTTTCAGCCTGTGGGGTGCAAGGGATGTGTGGTACCTTTTATTTCCCTCACTATGGAGCTAATCTGAAATTCTGAAGAGATCTTCCCTCTATAAAATGGCTTGTACTTAATACAGAAAGACTTTATAGTGGTACCAGGGATGGTTATGTTGGTGTCAACCCAACAGAGAGCCCTGAGACAAACATTCTTCCCTCTGGAGCTGCAGGTGTGGCAGAAGAGCATATGGTAACAACAGTCCTTTCTTGTAGGCAAGGAGTTGTCACAGAGTGCTTTCAGGAGCAGAGCCTGTCCATGCTTATCTAAGGAAAGCTACAGCACCCATCTGTACAAATCCCTTTTGTACACCTTTTAGACAGGTGTCCACACATTTCACTAGAAATGTTCAGGTAACGCTTTCCAACAACATGAGAGTCCAAAGGATGTTGTTAAAAACCACCCTGGCTGGAACTGGCTGATCTGGGAAATCTGGCACTATGAAATTTGTGAGATTATTCCCACTGCCCACACATGTTAGAGTTGTCTGTATGTAAAGTGAATATTAATGTGCAAAAACCCCCGTATACTCACAATTTAAGGAGTCCAGGGGAGAATCATTGTCATTAACCAATTCATGAAACAAAGGACAGCAGGAACAATCTGCAGCAATTTGCCCCATCCCTGGAAGTGCTCAAGACCATGTTGGATGGAGCTCTAAGCGACCTGGTCTAGTGGAAGGTGTCCCTGCCCATGGCAGAGAATTGGAATGAGATGAGCTTTAAGGTCCTTTCCAACCCAAACCATTCTCTGATTCTATGGTGAATGAAAAGCAGGAATTCTCCTTAAATCTGCAGCACTGTCAAAACCTGCCTGTGAGGTTCAGTGTGGAAACAGCAGGAGAAGGTATCTTATCTCCAGATGTGTGGGGAGCTTATTGTAAGAACTGGACCTGGGTCTCCCAAGCTCCAGGCTCTGACTCAAATCACCACACAACTCCTGCCCTCTTCCTCCGCTGCCATTGATCGAGAAAAAAGCTGTGGCCATAATCTGGTACTAAATCTCCTCAGATCAAATAGCTTTGCTCTTAACAAAATAATCCCATAGAATGACTTGGCTCTCAGCTGGGAGCAGGAGGAAGATCTGGGCAGTGTATTACAGTCAGGGCACGGCACCAGGAAATTAAGCTTTACTGTGTGTGCTCTGGCAGCGGAAAGGATGTTTATGGCATGTGCCCCACCATCCCACCTCTTAATTCCTAATCTTTTGCCATCACAGTATGGCTGGGGAGTTTTATCAGGGGAAGGCAATGCTAATTTCTAGTCTTATTATTGAGGGGAAATAAAAAATTCTGGCTGTGAAATTTTCCTCCTTTCTGTTTTCAGGCTACCAGACGAGCTCTGCCCTGGAGTGAATGTGTCGGGTGGGGCACAAGCCAGAGATACCAAAGGTAGGTTCATCACCAGAAGGGCTCCATCCTGAAACCCACTTTCCCCTGTTGCTGACAGTCACGAGACCAAGACCACCACCATACCTCCTGTTTGGAGCTCAGGGTAGGTTTGTGCATCACTGCTGCTGCCCAAACCCACACAGTAAGGGACAACAGTCGCCTTGAGACCAGCTTGTTTGCCACAGGCACGTTAATAAGACTATGGATTAGCAATGTGACCTTTAAAAGATGCATTATTGTATTTTTTCCTCGTAGTGGTAATGGAAGTCTGAAGCTGTGGCTTTGGTTCCTTTCAAATTTAAAGATTAGATACCAGATGAGAAGTCAAGTGATTTGGTGGCTGGTCTTTAGCTGTACTGTAAATCTTTTTCCATTTCCTTTGGCCAAATCTGGGAGAAAAAAGCTGGAGTCGTGACCCAAAGCAAAATTCCCAACCACTGTCGAGTTGCTGACATACTTCTTTGCATCCGGGAAATCCTGTTACAGCGGTGAATTCCCAGATTTTATTTTAGGGTATTGTAATCCTGATAGGACCTGTCCCTAAGGACCTGTTCCCCAGAAATATTTGTGATTTTCAGATGTCAACAGCAGTGCTTACAGAACCTTCTGTTTTATTGCATCTGTGTTTGGGATGTATTTTGCTGAGCACGGCCTAAAGGAGGTGCAAAAATGTCAGACAGGTAATTTAGAGTAAAAAATTATTCCTGAGAGGCTGTTCAGGAGAAAATGAGGAAATGCTTTGAATATGTGAAGGTCTCAGCCAGCTAGAGACATCCACATTTTGGACACAGTGCAGATATCTAATAAAGCAAAATACAAGTTTCCATAACTCTAGAGCTTCAAGTGACACATTTTAATCGGAGCCCCAGGAACGAGGAGTTTGTGGTTCATTCCCACTCATTTAACACTTCTCATCCTCTGTGTGAGCTTGAACTTGCAGTTCATTCAACATATTAACACCAAACATTGTTGAAGCCATCAGGTCTCTCTCCAATGTATTTCCTATCAAAACTATTTATTTTACAGGATCTCTCTGTTCCCAAACACATAGTTGTTTAAAATTTCCGGAAAACATTTGGTTGGGCGTGTTCAGAACTGGACCTTTGCTCACTGACAAGGTTCATGAACCTTCACAACTCTCTAGGTGAACTCAGCCTGACTTTCCCATGTATAACCAAATCCCAGTCCGGGTCAGTCTCTTTTGGTTTCATGTTTCACTACCGATGTTTTTTTACAGCTCAGGTTTTAAAGACCCAAGCCTGGGACGGATGCAGGGCTCCCATAAACACACAGAACAGCCATGGTTATAGTTGTGCATCTCATTTGTCGTGTCTGATGCTGGAATGTATTTTCCTGGAGCAAAATCCTGAAGTAACTGTGATGTGAATTAGTAGCAAAGCAGGAATAGAAGGGGAGTGTTTACTGTTCATATGTTAAAATAATTCCACCAAAGTTTGATTTATTCCAAACCTCTGTTTGGTCTAAGGCATTGAAAGTTTGCAAAAATACAAAATGGTGAGGGAGGCAGCTCGGTTTGTTCTGGAATGACCACAAAAGGGCAAAGACATTGTCTAGAAATATACACTATAATGCACAGTATGTCAAGCCTGCCAAAAAGTCTGAATTAGAGAATTCTCTCATGCTGTTTCCTTGGAAGAGCCCAAAGAGGCGGTGCTTTCTGTCACCGAGCGTGAGTCAACCCTCAGAGGAGGATGCTCAGATGGAAAACAGATCGAAGGAGAGCTCTGCAGGCTGTGCTGCTGCGGGTCCTGTCCCTTGAAGTGAAAAGCAGAGGAAGGGAGGAAAAGTGAGATGGGTAACAGATGATGTGATGGCAGTGTCAATCACGGTGGAATTCCATCCTGGCCCTGCGTTACAGCAGGGCTGGGAGCGCTGCTCCACCGAAGGCTGCGTCAGCACTTTGTTTAGCTTAGACACAGGTTCATTGTCAGCCCTTTGGGCTGGGGCTGACTCTTCTAGGAGTTACCATGGCAGCAGTTCTTTCAGCTTGTGTATAGTTCAAGAGTTGTTTAACCTCTCACTCCTGCAGCCTCAGTCCCAGCTTATCCCGTCACAGCACAGTTTTCTTGGGGGGACTGGGGTTGTAAGTCTGAAATCCAGGCTTTACAGTAAAGACAGGGGTTTGTGAAGAGCTCCCCTATCCTTGGAAAACACCTGTGCCCTGAGCTAGTCCTTAGGCTGAAAGTCCCTTGGTGGCTGAGAGAGTTGGGACTGTTCAGCTTGGAGAAGAGAAGCTCTGGGGTGACCTTAAGGGTGCCAGTGCCTAAAGGGCCTTCAAGAGAGATGGAGACGGACTTTGGACAAGGGCATGGAGCGGCAGGACAAGGGGGAATGGTTTCCCACTGCCAGAGGACAGGGTTGGATTGAATATTGGAAACAAATTCCTCCCTGTGAGGGTGGAGAGGCCCTGGTGCAGCCTGCCCAGAGAAGCTGTGGCTGCCTCTGCATCCCTGGAAGTGTTCAAGGCCAGGTTGGACGGGGCTTGGAGTAACCTGGGCTAGTGGAAGGTGTCCCTGCCCATGGCAGGGGGGTGGAACGAGATGGGCTTTAAGGTTCCTTCCAACCCAACCGTTCTGTGATTCTGTGATATTTTGGGGCAGTTCCCAGCTAGTTGGAGTATGAACACCCCGTGTGCCAAGGACAGTGATTTACAATTGTAAGCAGAGGAATTGTCCTACCTAATCAGTTACTGCCTGTCAGAAAAGCTGGAATAAATATGTCTTCTTATCCAATTCTGCTGTGAAGTAAAATGCAATGGCCTAAACCCCCCTATCTTTGTCACAGGGCGTGGCTGCAGCCACCTTACCTGAAGGGTGATGGCACATTAACCCTTGATAACTTCATCAGACCAAGCTGAGAGAACGAGCAGCAATAACTTGCCAGAATGAGCTGCTGTTGTCCCAGAAGCTCTGGTGTTCCTTAGGTAGGAAAGTTCAGCACCACTGGCTGTGGTGTGAAGCCTCTTGCTTAAATCAGTCTGTATTCCTGGAGTTTGGATAGTGGTAAATATGTGACCAGTTTCTAAAATGTCTCCTGGGACTCATATACCAGGAAGCCTGACTTCTCTGTCAGACTGACTGGCAGAAATGTTAGAATTAGTAGGCACTTGAATGAAACTGATAGACTGGGGAGGAGTTACTGTGGCATTTGTAGGGAGAAATCACACCTCTCAAATCTATTACAACTATTTGAAGTGTCACACAACCCTTCACTAAGGCTGACAGAGTGAGAAGGCTTTTAACAAGACCCCTCCCCAGGAGGGAAAGACTCTTCATCAATTACAAACTTGTAATAATAGCAAACAAAGGACAGGAGGAAATACTTGGGTTTTACAGAGGAGTGTTTTATGAACACTCAGGAGTGTGGCAGGGAAAGTGATCATGTTTGCTAATAATACTTAATTATTCAGAGCTAAAGCTGACTGCAGAGAGATGCAGAAGGATCTCCCGGTACCAGGGGATAGTGAGGAAAATGGCAGATGAGATTGGATTTAGCCAAATGTAAGGTAAAGCACACAGGAGAAAGGGACCCCAGCCACAAGCACATCCAGTTATCACAGCTGCACAGAGTTTACTATGGATCAGCTTCTACAAACATCAGCTTAGTGTTCACTAGAGACCAAAAGGTAGGACTTATCACAGACAAATAACAAACAGCACAGAAAACACTCTCTGTGATTATATAAATCTCTGGGGTAGGGATTCTGTGTGCAGTCCTATTCATCTTTCTCATGAAGGACATAGGGGAAAGCTGTGGAGGAGGAAAACAAGTAAAGGAATAGCTGCCCTGAAGGGATATGAGAGAGGGCTTTCAATCACACAAGGCATGGAGAATACAACATCAAAAGTCCTCGTCAGGGACTGAAAGTGGAAGCGGATTCAAGTTGGCCAAAGGGACACTGTGCATGGAATCAGCAAACAACCTCTGCTAAAAGGCAGGTGGTGAAAAGCTAAGGGCACTGCTGCCTTTTTGTGCACAGCTGCAGGATGGAAGGGACTTCCCAGGAGCAGGTGTGTGAACCTGGACTGGTTTATAAATCTATCCACATCTTGGTGGGAATCTGCCATTCTGGTAAAGGAGCTTTGGGTTTCAGTACTTACTTTTAATTTACAAAACAAAAACCAGGTAAGGTTATCTACCCTTGTTCTCAGCGCAACGGTTTAAACTCTCAGCTGAGATCCTAGTGGGAAACTTGTCCTGAGAAGTCCTAAAATCTGGTGATGCCACAAACTGAGAAGGGTTGTTCATAGAATAGTAAGTGAAACATCTCTAGTGACCAGTCTCGCTATGAAAGTCCAATAAGGCAAGCAGTAAATCTTGGAAGGAGATCTGGCCAGATAGAAGAGTACTTGATGATAAGGGAGAGGCTTTGGGATGTAGTGGGGTGGAAATACTAATGAAACACAGAACCAGAGGAAAGGGCTGTCTTTCTGCTAGGATTTGAGCTATTTTTGTGCTGCGTCACCCACACCAGTGTTCACAGCAGCTCAGCTGTGTCCTTGCACACCTCCAAAGTCTGTCACATAGGTACTGTTTTACAGAGATTTTCTAGATTAATGGAGGAGTTTAGCTTTTCCAAAGAAAAACGTACACAATTTCACCACAAATGTCCAAAGCCCCGAAATCCAAGGTTGAATGGCCAGGAGTGAGGGGCTTTGTTTCCAGTGAGCAGGTGCTGCAAAGGAAAGACACCCAAATGACGAGCTAAGCTGGAGCACTGGAACTGCAGCAGGAAGGTGTCCAGTGATTGTTGGAGAACGGCTTGTCTTGGTCGCTGCCCAGGATGATTGCATGTTAAAGCTATTGCTCTTCCCGGTTCTCCAGCACGCACTGCGAGTCCGTGGCCAAAATCAATTAGGAGCGATCACATCACACCACAGAAGGCAAAGACACTGTCAGTCTTTCACTGAGCAACAGAACTGCTCATGAGCTCACTGAGGATGTAACAGGAACAGCAAAGGGTGAAGAGTTCAGGGCAGATTATTTATGCGTCGGGTTTCCTCCCGTTCAGTTTGTTTGCAAATGGACCTTGACTTTCCCCAATACATCCATAGCTCACAACTGCTTGGGAACTAATTTTGGTGGCACACCTCATTTGAGAAGGCTCCGTTTCAGCCTTCTGATACCTGAAAAATGGGCTGGTTTTTAATGACTCTTAACTGAGGGGCTTCCAAGGGGGCCTGTATTGTGATGGAGATGTTTTGTGGAACCAGTGTGGTGGGATGCAGAGGGACCCATCAGCCAAGTACCATGAGCAGGACCTCTCCACTGCTTTCTTTTGAGCTCAGTGCTTTTGCCCCTGACCTTGGCCCCCACAACCACGTGCAAAGCCCGATGCCGCTCCCAAAGTGCCTTCTCATTGACTCCTGTAGGTTTTTGTTAGTGCCAGACCTCCTCACTCCTGTCTGTGATATCACAGCTGGCTTTCATATAAATGGGTACTGAGGTCACATGTTCAGGCCCCAGGTCTGAAAGCACTGAGGTCAAAACCTGTTTCAGTCAGGAGAAATAGAGCAGAAAGTAATTTGGCCCTACTCAGAGACAAGGGAGAGGAGGGGATGAGCTGGGCAAGAGCCCACATGTGCTTGAGCAGAGAGCTCTGATGTTTCACAGACGTGAGGAGGAATGCTCCGGGAGATGGAAGGCGCAGCCCAGGCTGCAGGAGCTGTTACAGTTCTCACTTCAGAATAAAAGCTCACCACGTGCTCATGCAGAAGCCCTTTCTCCCAAAGCCTGCCCCAGTTATCCCACAGGATAGCACTCTCCTTGGCCCATGTAGCTGGGACCCGCAATGCTGAGGGGTAACACCTGGGACAAACCAAGCCAGAGGCTCCTGGCACAGGCAGTGCTGGCAGCTTCTGCTGGTGCTCCAGGGAAATTACAGAGTAGTCACAGCCACCTTTGCACTTTCCAGTGTGTCACAGCTTAGGGTCATTTTTGGTGATAGTCTGGTTATATTTGAAGAGCTCTAATTATCCCTTCCTGTGATGTGAAGGACCAGCAGACTGTGTGCAGGCTATAGAGAGTTCAGGGTCACCCTGACCCAAGGCCTGAGTCAGACTGCCTGGAAAGTGTCCATCTCCATGGGCAGTGGGTTTGTGATTGCCCTGGCCCAGCCCTGGAGGCAAGTAGGGCCTGGAGAGGCAGATGGCCAAACACAACACACCTGAGACACTTTCTGAGGCAGCCTGGAAGAGCAGGAATGTGGCTGAGGACATCTGCCCTGGCTGCTAACTGGGGAGTTGATTGAGCTGTGTCAGGTCCAGTTCTCCCCAACATCTCTGCTCCACCATCCACTTGGGCAGCTCTTGTTAAAGGGTGAGAGCTACACTCTGATCCTTGGATCTGGCCTGTCCCCAGGAGCAGAGGGAAGAAATAGCTGTCCCCAGTGACACAGCCATGAGCAACAGTACAGGTGTTACTGGGATGTTCTAGGAAGCTGCAAAATATAGCAGGTATTTATTGTTTGACAGTGCTGGTTTTCCTGCTGTTGATATACAGGTATTGCAGCTTTTCTGCCATCCTGCTTGCAGGAGTCTGCCAGCCAGGATCTTTAGTCTGACACAGAATTTTTGGTAACCAAGGGACAGATGTCCTAGTTGGGTACTGGGGTGGTATAATGAGGTGTAACAATGGACTGGAAATCATAATTTTACTGTGAGCAAAAAAAAAAGCTATTTTGGTAGGTTGCACAAGAGCTCAGAGGTGTTTGGTGTGGACTAAGGTGTCTTGGAGCAGCTGAACCTGACCCCAAAGAAAGTTTGAATGGTGAGACTGAAGCATGCAGACATGTATGGCTGCTTTAGGGGGTCTGTCTGTGCCTCTTTTAGCCTGTACAGTGAGACAAAGTTGGTGTGTGACTGTGCATGGTGCAGCTTTCCCATGTCCTCTGTGCAGAGGTGCAGAGTTGGCCCAATGTAGGTGATGTATCAGTGCCAAGGAAGTGGAGTAAACACCAGTGAAAAGGTCTGGCTGCTGTGGCAGATGTTAATGACTGCCAGCCACTGGGAGATGGGAATGTTTTCTGAAAGGGAAAGTCTTCAGCCAGATTTAATAGCAAATAAAAGGAGCCCTTGAGAACTCCCAAATCCTGCAGAGCTGTAAGGTCAGGGTGAGAGAAAAGCAAGTTCTTCTATATTGGGGTGACAAATCAGATATAAGGATGTGGAAGAAGTTGCTCATACTGGCAAACCCTTCAAGGGCATGTAGATTGCTCAAGCTCTCTTTAAAAAAAATAAATAAGTTGTGGGGTTTTTGTGTGGATTTTTTTTTAAAGCATCCCAGCTGTTTTTGCAGGGAGTTTCTCTGTCAGGAAGTAATGAGATCTTGCTGCCTGATTGATAAAACACGCACAGTCAAGAGGTTTCATCTGTTGTGGTCTTCAGGACATCACTGTGCTCTGTAATATATATATATTTTAAAAAATTACTCTGCTGACTCATGCTCTGCTCTCTGGAAGCTGCAGCCTTCTTGGCAACCCCCTTCCTTCCCACCTTCCACCCCTGGCATATTTTTTTTCTTGACAGTTATTTTTCAAATTTTGGGGTTTTTTTAAGATCAAAATACATCCAAAAGAGTAGAGGTTGCTGAAGGCAGTGTTTTGTCTCCTCTAATCCTATTGGGAACAGATGGGAGACTACAGAAAATCATGCCAGCGTGCCTGGAAAAAATGCTCCAATATCTATAGCTGCCCGTGTTCTGTTGTACTGCACACACATCTAACCATGTGCAAGGCAGACCTGAAGGTTATTTTCCCAAATTACTCTTGTAAAGTGGCTTGAAAAGAGTTAGGGTGAGAATTGTGAACGTTTCAAAACTACGTTTATTTCAAAGCTTTCTGGAAAACAATACAACTTAAAACATTTAATTGCTGTTTTTCCTAAACAATAGTATTTTGGAGTGTTTTTTTTCCTATTGGACTGATGTTTTTACTTGGGATGTATTTAAAAAGATGTAGGCTAATCTGTTTTAAGAGTTGCTAAATCAAGACTTCTGATATTTTTTTGCTTTGAAAGGGTTTTTTTCCCCTCTTTCCTGTGGTCTCAGTGCGAGCTAATGTGGAAAGTGCTTTGAGCATCCATGGAACGTGGTTTACTCAGAGGAGAGAAGAGTTTCAGAACCAAGTTGTGTTTCCATTGTCCTCATATCCATCATCTCTTTTCAGCCTGGTCTTCCCTATCTGCTCTAGTCATTGACTGCTGTTTCCAAAACAGCAAATTCCTTGGTGGTCAGGAATTCCTGGTCTTAGTGGCTTTGGGCCTCTCTGCTGAGAAGTAGCAGGGTGGGTAAGGGGCAGGGGGCCACACGTGACTCTTAATCCACCAAACATTAATAATGTGACATGTTCATTTTTAAAAAGCATCTAAAATCCTGAGAAAACCACAGTAGTACCTAACTTACCCTTATAAGAAGTGTGGCCAACAGGGCAAGTTGAGTGAGGGGATTCTCCCCCTCTGCTGCACTCAGGTGAGACCCCACCTACAGTGCTGCCTCAGACTCTGGGGCTCCCAACATAAAAGGGACGTGGAGCTGCTGGAGTGAGTCCAGAGGAGGCCAGGGAGATGCTCCAGGTGCTGGAGCCACTCTGCTCTGGAAACAGGCTGGGAGAGCTGGGGGTGTTCACCTGGAGAAGAGAAGGCTCCAGGAAGACTTTGGACCCCCTTCTAGGGCCTAAAGGGGCTCCAAGAGAGCTGGAGAGGGACTTTGGACAAGGGCCTGGAGTGACAGGACAAGGGGGAATGGCTTCCCACTGCCAGAGGGCAGGGTTGGATTGGATATTGGAAAGGAGTTCTTGGCTGTGAGAGTGGTGAGGCCCTAGCACAGGTTGCCCAGAGAAGTTCTTACCCCATCCCTGGAAGTGTTCAAGGCCAGGTTGGACGGGGCTTGGAGCAACCTGGGCTAATGGAAGGTGTCCCTGCCCATGGCAGGGGGGGAAAACTGGATGATCTTTAAGGTCTCTTCCAACCAAAACCAGTCTATGATTCCATGATTTTACCAGGATTACTTTGCCCTTTTTGGGATTTTTCTTACACTCCTCACCTAGTTGCTCCTTAGTATCCAATACTTGATGGCAGTTTCAAGCTGATCTCCCCACCTTTACAATTCCTTTTTCGGTTCATTGCTGTTGTCACTGTGATTATTGTTGTTATAACAGCAATTGTTATTTTCATAATCAGAATGACAAACCATCTGGGTATATTTGGGCTTTTGTGATTGTAGTTCAGAAGGCTGAGTTAAAAGCATGACATGTATTGGGAATTGGAGGAGGATGATGATATAATCCTATGTTTTTCCCAGGAGTAGCAAGTCAAATGTGAGTAAGTGTTGGCTGCTCTCCTACTGTTACTAAGCTTTTCTGTATCTGTTGCATACCTGGCCATACTTTTAAGTTTCCCCTTCTCTTTGCCATCTCAGTAATGGAACCAGTTGAGATTGAGGAGCTTTTCTTTTAACAGAAAAGTTTGTCCTCAGTGTTGCAGGGAAAGCCATTAAAAATACAAATGCAAATTAGTCATACTTATTTGTGTGATTAGACTGACTAATCAATGTCTATAAAGCCTGGCATTGCCCATAAAAGTCCTTCAGACTTTTTTTCCTTCTAATAATGGCTGGAGACTCTGTTAATCCAGTAAAATCTGTTCAACTCAAACTTCTTCTTGCTCACTTGACTCTTGTGGGTTTGTTCTGTTACAAGTGTGAGGAGCCCACGAATTTGGCTGGAAAGAGGAAAGTGATGCTCTCCACAGCATTTTGGGGAGTCAAGTATCAGCCTGTCTATTGATGAGCCTGTTGCAGATGTTCACACCTGCTCTTTGGTGCTGTAATTTGCCTCTGTTCAGTTCTTGAAATTCTCCCTTACTTAGGACCTGAGAATTACAGGATATGGAGGGAGTGGTTGTATTTCTTGTAGGATGCTCAGTGTAGATCAATTTGTCTCTTAGTGCAACTGAAGTAATGAGGGCAGGGTGAGTTTAGAGGGTTTTGGGGGGAGGCTTCTTGGAAGTGTTTTGTATTTTTTTTTTCTTTTTCTGTAGTAGTTGAGATTTGTGGTGTTATATAGACCTACTTGGCTGTTGTCCCCACCTCCTTCTGCTTGGGTTGTTGACAAAATTCCCATCCTAACAGAAAGAAGGAGAATTGACAAGAAGTGACTGACTGAAGCTGTATCTCCTGCCTTGTCTAAGGGGGCCTTCTTGTGAGAAACTGGGAAGCAAAAGAAAGTGAGCCAGAACTGCAGTTTACCACCTGATCATCTGTAAACTAATCAGCTGTATTTTTCCAGTTAAAAAAGGGTTGGATAGCTGAGATTCTGGCCCTGGATCTCTCGTGTCTAGAGCAGCAACAACCAACCCCCTCCAGCACTGGCTTGCCCGGAAAATGGCACACTTGTTTAGTTTCAGGCTTTTCCAGGCAAGGAGCAGCCATGAGCTTGGGCTCTCTCTGTACCAAACAGGTGGCTGCTTACACCATTTGTAAGGAACTGGATTTGTGGGACACTGAAATGCACCAAGAGAGAGCAGAAACACCTCTAAACATCTGTCCTCCCTTCAGAGACTGTGCCTTTTCAGGTCTTTACTGGAGACAGAAGCACAGGAGGACTGCAAGATCTCTATCCATTTCCCCAAAATTCAGGTGTACCAAGCCCACATGTTGGGACTCTGATGCTCTGCAGTCGCAGCCTCTCAGGAAAGTCCCCACTTTTCCAGGACCTGGAGCACTTGCCATGTGCCTGCTTGCTGGGACGTGAGTGTTTGAGGGCAGACACCATATTGTTTTGTTCTGCTTCGTACAATACTTGGCAAAGAGGAAAGAGAAGGGCGTCCTGGCTCTCTACCAGGTCTTCAAAGTGCTAAAATATTACTAACCTGGTAATAAATCTCAAATTTTTGTTATTGTCTGACACTCCACAGCTTATTTTGGCTCTGGGAATCTGCAAATTTGGACCAAAAAAGTGTAAAAACTTGTCAAAGTGGAGCAAATGAGAGCACCCAGCTCCAGCCTGTTTAGCAAGACACAACTATGAATCACTGCTCCTTGGTGAGAAGAACACAGGATTTCCTGGAACCAAATTCAAGCCCTGATGGAGCTGTTTGATCTTCAATTGATGTTTTGTTTTTGTTTTCTACACAGCAATAACATCATTTTAAGCTATAAACGGACCATTTTCCCTTGCCCTTGAAGTGACATTAACATTAATTAGTTAATAACATGAATTAATTAGTGCCTACGCATAATTAAAGGGGCCATATTTGTTTTATCTGCTCTGCTCTTTCTAGTCCTATGTTCATGTTAATAGTCTCTCAGTATCCAGTTCTCCTTGTTTCCCCTCAGGATCAGCTCTGCTTAAAGCCTGGTACAACACCTGTGCCTGGGATGGAATGAAATACAACCCTGGAGCTCACCCGGGATGAGATATGCAAAATAATTACTCTTGGATGACAAAGAGGAGCCCTGAGGGCTGTGTTCACAAAAGGATGCCTTGTTTCTCTTGAAGGTTGGATCCCTGCCTGCCCTGCTCCCCACTGTTACCCTGGGCTGGGAATTTCAGAGCTGAGTTTATGGCCTGAAACTTTTGACAATTGCTTTGTCAGATTTGGTGGCCAAATAAATGGTTTGTCCAATTAATTACTGAGATCGCGCTGATGGGGCTGTGGGCAGTTCGTGGTGAAAAGTTTATGTGCACATTTTGAGCTGCTAAAAGAGGACATTTCAGATGTCCTCAAATAAAAAAGAACTTATTCTTTGAGGGAGAGTCTCCTGGTAGACAAGCAGGGAAGAAACAAAAGCCAAGCCTGCCCAGGAGTGTCTGTCCTCTTTCTGGGAAGACAGTTTAATGCTTAGCGTGGGATCCTTGTGCCTGGCTCTTGCCTCTTCCCTCTGTGGCCTGTTGACACATGTCTCAAGTCAGATGCCATTGTTTGTCCTTTGAATTGAGTTTCAGTACCTGGGAGTAGCAATGAATGAGATGTGCTGCACAGACAAGCGAAGTAACAGCCAGGAATATCTCCCTCTGCCACATCCCTTTACTAGAGAATAGAGAAGAGCAGTGCTGAAGCAGAGTGAATATAAAAACCTTCTCCATGTGTTACAGCATCTCTTAGTACCTTACCCAACACGTAAAATTCTTCCCCCCAGACTGAATAGAAACCTGACAAATTCAAGGGAGGAAAAATAATCTGTTGGTTTCCTTTATTGAGGTGGTAAAACTGCCTTGGTGGTTCCATATTGCTCTGTGTGTTCTGGGGAAAAAGGCTTGTCATTCCTGTGACACTCTTGGCCAGTCTGGGCCACTCCTGGCATGTATCACGTGTGCAGTCTGACCAGGGTGACTGGGCAGCCTAGAAATGTTCAGATATATTTTTAAAAATGTGACTCCATCAGGTTTTCATCAGATCCCTGTTCTTTCTTCACTGTGTGCTTGCCCCCTTAATGTGGGCCTGATTTAATTTCCACCAAAGCCTTCCAAAGTTCCTTCCAGCAGGTGGATCCAGGTCAGGATCCTGGCTGTGTCCAGGCAGCATGGGAAAACACTGACTAGGAATGATAAACTGCACATAGATGAGGCTGATTCCCAAAACCTCCATCTGGCTCCTGCTCTGAAGCAAAAGATCTGTAACCTGTTCAAATGCTGTGTAAGACTGCTGGGTGCCCTCACTTAATAGCAGCATGTGGCTGAGATCTCATGAGTGCCTGACTACAGGTGATTCTGAAAAGGATTTCTGGTATTCAAGGGTGATGTGTTGGGTCTTGTTTGTGGTTTTGTTTGTGTCAGCCCTTGTCAACTTCTTCCTATAACACAAGAAGAACTATTTACCTTAAGTCCAGGCTGAAAAATATAAATTAAAGTTTTCATTTCCTTTCTCTGAATTAACCTTTCCTCTTTCTTTCTCCTGCTGTCCCTGCAGTGGAACTACTTGAGGTTCTTTCCTGGCTGTAGCCTCTATTTTCAGACTTAGGGAAAAATGTGGATGGTTTTGCTTTGTGATGTGCATTTGGGGTGTATATTTTGGGATTGTTCTCCTTTTCTGTGTTCAAGTGTGATCAGATTCTAGTGCTGTGAGTGATGGGCTAGACCAGAGCTCCCTTCTCCCTTGCTGCCAGTCTCCAAAGGATTTGTTATGCCCAAGTGAACTGCATGTCAGACCAATCCGAGTAGTGCAAACAGGAACAACTCCTTCCTTCCCATAGTATGTCTCCCCTGGTCCTTCATAATCCCAGATCTTTGGAAGCTTTGTTAAATGCAGTGCACACCCCCACCAGCAGCTGGCTGAGACAAACATCTGGACTGAGCTTGCACAGCTGTCCACTGGGTCTTTTTTGTTGTTGCTTTCTTGGAGTAGGTTTGGGGTTTTTTTGTATATGCTCTAAGAATTGACAGGCTGAAAGAAGTGAAACGTGGCTGGCTGTCACCGTGGTGATTTGTGTGGTCCTTGGTGGGACTGCAGGGAGCCCAAGGAGTGAAGTCCTTCCTCCCACTGAAAGATCCAGCCACTGCTCCAGGGCATGCAGCCCTCCAGGGCTGTTTGGGTGGGATTGGTGAGGGGGCTGCACTGGGACAGTGCCTGGTGGGGCTGTGTGGGGGAGCACTGAGAGGTTCCTGGGACCAGAGGAAGTCTGGGATAGTGAGGAGGCAGCAGGGCAGCAGTCCAAGCAGCTTTGAGACTCTGCCAACTCCTAGCAATGGAAGTCTTGCTGATAGGTGGCTATCAGCCCATCCTGCCCGGGGTCAGCTTCCCGCAGGCAGGAGTCCTCCTTCCTGCTCATGGCCTCAAGCACACCCTGCTCCCAGGAGAGCTGATTGCAGCTTGGCCCTTGAGTTGAGATTACTCCAACATCAACTGGAGTCATGATCTCATTCCCAAATACTTTTCCACAACCTTGAGATGCTTTTAGCAGGTAAGGGAGAGCTGGCAACTGTCATGATTTGCAAAACAAAAGGACTCCTCTGTCCTGTTTAGCTACTTCCAGTTTGTTTGACTTGGAGCTCCCTGTGGGCTTCACAAACCATGTCAGCATCTCTGAGTCTTCATCCTGGCTTTGAACCCACCCTGTGAAATGCTGATGCTGGCTTTGCTACCTGAGTGTGGGATCAGGACAGCCAGAAGGGTCAAGGCACTGAAAGCGTTCTGGACAGCTTCCACAGCCCCAGAGGTCCAAAGGCCACTGACTCACCTCTGTGTGTGGAATGGAAGAGCCTTGGAGGGGATTGAAGAGCTGTCTGTTTGGGGTGGATTTTCTGCTCCTGTCTCATAAATCTGTTGGAAGATGTACTGAGTCTCTTGAGCAGAGGTTGTGACCTCTGTCCTCTGTAAAAGGTGTCTGTGTTGCCAGGAGTCAATGTGGACTTGACCTCTGATTGTGAGCCCTTGAATGCAGAAATCCTGGGAGCTGCACAGCAGATACCAATACCTGTTCTTAGCTGCAGCTTCTTCCTCCTCCCCCTCACACCCTCTCTGCTCTAGAGAAACCAGCCTGAGGCCATGAGCCAGCTGTGAATATTAATAGAAGCCCAGCAGCAGGAGGTGCATTCCCTGCTGTGCACAAGGCTGGATGACAGGAGTGGTTTGGTCCCAGCCACAGGCTCTGCAGTGGTCTATGCATGATGCTTTGTATCAGGTGATACAGTGCTACTGTTTGGCCTGGTGAGAGCACATCCCCTATTCCTCAGCCAAGAGGGCATGGAAAATCACATCCTCACCTATCCCCTGCTGTCTAATGAAAGCTTCCCAGTAACTCACGTGGGCTGTGAGGAGTTTTACAGGAGCCCCAGGTGATGCTCAGTGCTTCGTGTGTGTCCCTGGTGGGCAGCACTGACCCAGCCAGCTGTGACCCCTCCGCTGTGTGTGAGGGGTGTCTGCTACAGGGACCTGGGGGGGCTGTTCCAGCCTCTGGCTGGGAAGAACCTCTCCTGTTCATCATTGTGGAAAATATGAGCTTTGCTTCCTGAAAGCAGTATTTTGCTGCTCTCTGGGGAGAGCTGAACGTGAAGGGCTGCTGACAAGTATGAGTGGTGATATTACCGCCCTCCTCCTCCTGTGGCCGTGGGCAGGGCTCGAGTTTGGACAAAAGAAATGAGGATGGGCCTTATCCTCACGTTTTCTGAACTGGCCCACTGTGAGGCTGGGGAGGAGATGTGGCTGCTCCCCCTTTATCCAACCCAGTTGTCAAACATTATTACCTCAGGTCGCCTTCAAAAGCAACACTTCATTCCTGTGGAGCTCACTGGCCTTAGCCAAGCACAGCTGAAAGTGCCTGAGTTACCGCTGGGCTGAGGGTGCATCTGTTCCTAACAATGTTGTCTTAGAGAGCCCCCTTCCAAATGACTCTGAACCAAGCTAAAGGTACAACCATCTCTGTTGCCTTCCCTGGAGGCACATGTAACCACAAAGGCACTGGAGACAAGGGACTTCCATTTCCATCCACAACCACTGTTAGGTGAGACCTTGTGCAAGAGCACATGAAGAAATAGCTCATGAAATCCTTCTTACGCTCTTGTTTTAATGTGGACCCAGCCTCATGTGGTATTTGTAGGCTTTACCCGTGGTTTAGGAACAGCAGGAAATGGGGAGGTTGCCCTGAATTTTTCTATTTTACAACAGATTTCCTAGGTAAACCTGCTCAATTTTGCTTCCCCTGTAGAATATGAGGAAGGATAAATGCTTTCTATTCCTGTAGAGACTGTAAGGGTCCATGCCAGTAGATGCTACTGGCAGTGAGAGGCTGTGACAATCAGCTGCTTCATGTGGTGACAGGTCCCTAATTAAAGCAGCTTGTTCCACCCTGACCCGAGTGGAAGCAGGAATGACATTGACCTGGGAAGCAGGGTATGACTGGCTGCCACACTTGAGGGCCTTTGGACTTGGTGTGAGGTGCATCTGACAAAATTCACACAAGGAATGGGCTTGACAGCTCCTAGAAAGCTCTTAAAATGAGGAGGTAAAACAGGGACAAACAACCTTTGTGGGTGAGGGAGGTTAGATTAAAACCAACCACTTAGTTCAGCCACTGGTTCAACATGAGTCTGACACAGGGCTCTTTGAGCATCTTATATCTTATAAAGTCCAGGTACTTTCTTCTTCCCCACCTTTGATTCTTAGTTCTGATGAGGGAGTCACCAAGAACTCCAATGTGAATCAATAAGCTGTTAACATCCATTTCATAGTGACTTGTTGGGCTTCATGGAGACTGGACATGCACATGGAAGTGCCATGAGAATCACAAGACCCGAGGCTGAAAATGCTCTGTCACAGAACAGTGTTTCTATTGTGAGTGCAACCACAACACAACAAGAAACTCATCTCCTGATGATTAGCTGTGTGGGTGTTCTTGTTTTTAAACAGATTTCCATATGCAAGAGATGTGGGCAGTTCCCACTTCATTTATCTTTGCTATTGAGTTCATGTACAAACAATGCAAATTCCAGATATGTTATTTCATGGTGATAAAGCGAATGGGATCCCAAAGTACAGAACTCCTTAAAGCAAGGTTAAGTGACCCTAAAGCTTTGAGGGGCACGTTCTGAACTGATGCAAACTGAAGTTAATGTGACTGTTCCTGACTCTGGCTGTCTGTATGTTGATTTAACCATGGCAATTTCAACAGAGCGCTGCCTGTTTCTAGAGTATCTTGTTGTTCCCTCTTTTTCATTCAGATTCCTTAAAGAAAGTAAATCTCCTGTATATCCAGAGGAGAACAATGAAGAATACCTCTGCTTTCTGGAGAGAGAACATGTTATGACATCATTTAATGTATCAGGTGGCGGGTGGAATATACAACAAAAAGCAAAAGAGATGGAGGACAGGCTGTGAATTATGATCTTTGTGTCTAATGATCTCATTCAGTCTTGTGAGATGTTCCAGGGCATGTCTGGGTGAGGGAAGTTGGAAGAAGTGATATAGCAACTCCTGCCTTGCCAACACACCTTGAGATAGTGGTGGCTGATAGTGTTTGCTCTATTTTTGCCTTTTGGGAGCCAAGCTGACAACAGTAGGTTCCCCTATCAAAGATGCTGGAAGCTTTCCACAGGGCACATGGACCTACAGTCAGGATTTTCAGTGCTCTTTGCAAAACTAAGGGATTTTATAGGAGGGAAACCATATAAGGTCTCCTTTTCTGCCATGCTTTTCAAACACTTGGGTAAGACATCTGAAGGGAAAAGTTTTATCATGAATTACTGTTCTTGGCTGATTCTCATGTTCTGTTTCCAGCATGTAGCTCTTGCTTTGTGTGTTTTCTCCTGTATCTGTGCTATGCAGATGACATTATCTGAGATTAAATGAGAGAATAAAAGGAAAAACTTAGTCAGCTGAGAAGGAAATCGTGTGTCTCCCCCTCAGTGCCAGGCAGGTCCTAGAGAACTTTTGGATCAAGTTATTTCATGATCCTCAAGGCTGAAACTGGCTTCCAGCAATACCCACTCTTACTGTGACTCCAGTGATGACTAATTTAGGGATGGATGTAGTGGGGAAAATTGGCTGAAGAGCTGCTCCAGAACACCTCAGGGGTTCACACTGTGGGTATAGGAGTCGCCAGCATGGCCCAAAGGCAAAAAACATCTCTCCAGTTATGTATTCTCTTCCCTGGCAGCTTTCTCTGAAACAGGAGAAACCTGGATTAGATCACTGATTTAAAGGCGTCTCTTCCAAAGCAATGTGGAAAGGCAGAGGGGTATGTGGGGGAGGAAAGGAAGGTCCTGGGTGTGCTGAACCTGAAGGGGAAACCAAAAGCTTCAGGGTGCCAAATTTCATGTCACAAAAGGCTGCTGGCAGGAGGTCTGCTTTCCCCAGAGGAGACTCCCTGCCTCTCTCTGAATATGGAGGCTGCTCCTCTGGCTCTTTCTGCCAACTTCTACATCCCATCTAATTTTATACATCAGCCTTCTGCATTTCCAGCCCTGGCTCTGATGACTCTGCTGCTCATATCACTCCTGGAAAGGATTAATTCTTACTGTCTTCATTCTTTTTACAGCATTGGTGCCCAAGGCAGGACAATTTCAAATAGGCTGAGAGGGAGCAGAGCTTGCAACTAGGCCTGCCCTGAACTGAAGAGTTCAGGTGTCCAGCTGCCCTGCCAGGTAGTTCAGCTGAACAGTGAAGAGGGTTACAAGGGCAGCAAGGAGAAGTGAAGTCTGGCCACTTCAGAGCCAGACACAGTACAGAGTGAAAGGACTGGTTCTCAAGGCTTTTGGAGTAAAAAGGGGGACCTCCACTGACTGGATGCAGCTCTCCTTGCATTCAGGCAACAGCCACAAGTCATGGGCAGAACAGATCTTTCCTCCCTAGCAAAGGCTTAAGAAAAACAAAATGCAAGAGTGAGAAACTTAAGGCTCTTTTCCTTCTTTCAAAACTAAACCTAAGCCAAGTGATGCATATTTTCCACTGTATTTTTTTTAAATGGATCTTTTTCTCATAGCTCCGTTTCCTGAAATTATTCCATTCTTGAAGGTCATCCTCAGGCTGCAGATCCTCGTGGTATCACTCTTCCAGCAGCCTCCCTGGCCCTGTGGGCCTGCATCTGAAATTTGTGAGGGGAGCTAAGCAGCAGTGATAGCTTGTCCCTGTGCCAAACTGTGCTTTCCTTGTTGCTGCCAGTATCTCCAGATATCCCCTTCTGTACTTTAGGGCTTGCAGGCCAGCATGTTGCTTCTGATTGTCAACTGAAGATGGAAATTTGCCCTCATGTTTCAGGGTTCAGAAGTTCATCCTGAGAGACCATAACTGTATTTGATACCTCAGGCTCTGTGGAGCACCTGGCACTCTTGCCCTGACTGGAGACTCGGGTAACTTTAGCCACTGTGTAGTTTCTGTCACTTATTTAAGAGGCTTGAGGTGCCCTTTGCAAGTGCCAACCTCCACTCAGAGCACCAGAAATTGGTGTGACAGCCTTAGAGAACTGTAGGCTAAATTATTCCTTCACTGTACAGAGGAGCTGAATGGTTCCTTTGTGCTCAGATGACTGGTTAACTCTATTCTAGGTTCACTTTTATTTCTTACTGACCCTCTTCTCCCCATTATTCTCCCTTGTTCTCCAAATGAGTCCAAACCAAAGGCTAACACCAGGAACTGCAGCAGGGGTGAGAGCTGAGAGCCTGGGTCTGGCTGTCATGGGAGAAATCAATTGGCCTTTGTACTCAGGAGATAAATAGCACGGGGGGATAAGGCTTTGTAGCTGAAGATTGTAAGTTCACAAATGTTATCTGCTTTGAGAAAAGCAAATATTTGATCAATCACACTGGATGGAAACTTGGGGGGTATGTACACAGTCTTGAATTTGTGCTGTCATTGTTCAGATGTGGTCAAGGCTGTCTCTGGCTTGAACGGGTGTGTGAAGGGCCCAGTGCGCAGGATGTGAACCTCCTCTGATAGAGAAGGGGTAAGAAGTTCAGCATCAAAAAAGGCAAACAATCCCCACTTTCCCCAAAGGAGGAGTCTTTAGCTTCTACTTCCTCAGAGAACTTCTGGAGGTAGTTAGATATCAGTGTGTATGTGTATCAGGGAGAGGAGGGGGGAAGAAAGGGAAGTTCACTGGGTAAATCCTGCTTGCTGCAACACTTCCATGGGCTGGGAAGCACTCGTGGTCAGTCCCAAGGACAGCTTGCAGTGGGAGAAGGATTTTGAAAGATGCACAGAATTGCAAAGCAAGGGAATTTTTTGTTTTGTTTTTGTTCCATGTTTTTGCTGCCAGAAAACAAGATGAGGCTCCTCCTTGCACTTTATTTCCTAAAGTAATTTCTGTAATGTTTACTTTATTAGAAAGGAAACATGAAAATTTTCAGGAAGGGAATAAAATCATCAGCCTAATCATCATTGTTTACCGAATGTGGGGACATCTCCAAGTGGCTCAGAGCAAAGAGTCATTTTTCCCAGCATCCTTTCTCCACAAGTGACCATTGTTGGGTGCAGCGGGGAAGCATCCAAGGACTTACCCACGCAACATCAGCCAGCTCAGCCTGGGAATCCCCAAAGCCCAAAGGCTGTGTCTACATTTTTGGTCCAGTCTACTCTCTTGTGTGTTCTGAGATGATTACCAGGCTCCAAATTTTAGTATGTTCCTTTTCTACTTAACAGCATTTTACGTTCCAAAAATTCTTTCAATGGCCTCCTTTTATGAGGCTAAACATACTTAGACATTAATGACACTGAAATGAGTTCGTTGTCAGTTTATTTTCTCTGCAAGTTACTAGCAAGAAATGCACACTTTTGTTATTGCACTGGATCTTAGAGGGCAGATCACTTGTGGTTTTAAATCAGGGTGTTTCCATTCAGAATGATGAATTGTTCCTTGCTTTTGTCAGCAAACCAGCAGAGAACTGGCTCATGCAAATAACCAACAAACCCACACGTGTGGGTGTAAACCCAGACAGAATAAAAATAGCCTCTTGCACCTCTTGGTGTGTGATTTCCCT
Organism: Manacus candei; assembly: GCF_025592945.1. Taxonomy (NCBI): domain Eukaryota; kingdom Metazoa; phylum Chordata; class Aves; order Passeriformes; family Pipridae; genus Manacus; species Manacus candei. The sequence continues at coordinate 23,745,425 of NW_026138071.1, read as the reverse complement.
GCCCTCCTTCAGCCCCTGGTGAGAACCAAAATTTGACCAAATACTGTCTTGCCTACCACAAAGAGACGCCCTCTGAGCCACAGTAATTCTGGAGTCTGCACGTATGTCAGAGAAACAGCGAGAAGAACAAAGTTAGGGTAGGGTTGGTAAGACCTCCAGTGTCCACAGAGGGTCTTAAATTCAAGGTGCATTCTGCAGAGGGGTGAAAGCAGTGACAGGGAATCGCAGTCATCTTCCTTCTGTGAAGCTGAAGGGGGAGTCCAGGAAGCCTCTCTGAAGTGTGGAGATAAACCACATCCAGGGAATACTGCAGCAAGGGAATATTGCAACACATGTCTGGGGCATAGGCCTGCACTGCTTGAGGTGCATGCGAGAAACTCCTCTGTCTCTCATTCTTGCAGTAGGGTGAAAGTGGCTCCTGAGCTGATTCCAACCGGGCAAACAAATGTGCTTTGGACCCCATTGCTTCTTCAGGTGTGCATATGTGTCCCCAAGACATGTAGATGTATTTGAGGTGGTTTTCCACCAGGTGTTTTCCTTGACATGTTCTCCATGCCAGGTCTCTTCAGTGCCAGATCTCACCCTGGCTGGTTGACCCAGGTTATCCCAAATCCAGTGAGAACCTGGGCCGTATGCTGTGGCTCCCTGCTATCACTCCCTATGGAAACACACCGCTCCAGGCAGCAGCTTCACATTTCAGACTGCTCCACAGCACATGAACTGCTGTCCCCAGGAGAGCTTGATGTACCAGATATCTGCTCATGGATAATGGCAGGCAAGGTTTCTTCTCCAACACCTGCAATAAGCCTGATTTCAAAGGTGTTTGCCTGCCAAATGGGAACTCTCTCCTACTGAAAAGCAGTGCCAGATCAAATCTCTCCAGTCTGAGGTCTAAGCAAAAAAAAAAAAAGGTTTTGTCTTTTAGCTCACACATCAGACTGATGTATTTCATAGTGCCTGCTATAGGACACCAAAGGGTTAAACTGTTGATTTGGCTAAAACCTCTCCAGGAAAAATGCAATAAATTTAATTCTACTGTCTCTGGACTCTGTGATGGGTCCAATGGCAGGAGGTATCAGGCTGTGCAGCCATTCTGTGTTCAGCCAGACTGATGGCTGCCTTACTTTGTGAATTATTTGAAGTAAGTACAAACATGTGCAGTGCATTTTCTTACATCTTATTCTAACATTTGTATGTTTTTTTTTTAATGGGCTTCCCCCTTTTCTTCCCCCTCCTGCCATCCTAGGAATCTGGTGCTCTTCTCTTTCTGGCACAGCTATGCTTTTTAGAACTGCAAAGCTCTTCCTCTGTATCATCAAGGTCTTCTGCAGCCCCCCAGGTCTGCTCCTGCTTCATCTCATACCCTGCAGCAGGCAGAGGCAAGAGTTTTCCCATAAAACGAGTGGGATTCAGACTGGAAGATGCTCCATTTCTTTGAATTCCTGTCCCTTTGCAATTCCCAGAGGAGAGGCCAGCAGGATGAGAAGTTTGCTCTCTGACAGTGTCATCAGCTCATGCAACTTGTCGTGCTTGAGGACCTGGAGATAAACTGCAGAGGGGAAAAAAAGTTAATCCCCTAGCTACCATAACTGTGGATTTAAATCCTAAAAGTCTCACTCTACTGCCTGACAAACTGAGATCAAAAGACTCCAAGTGTTACTTTTCGGTAAGACATCTACCTCCTCTCCCAGGTTTCGCTTCAGGATTACTTGAAGTGCTTTTGCAGCTGCCAAAGGAGAGGAGAGGGAAGCAGCAAGTCCTGGTGTTGTGCTTCAGGTGTGTGACCATCTCCTGAGCTGGGCTGTGAACCTGGGGGACAGAGAGGGCTGTTCTCTAAATGGAAAAAATTTGTGTTAGTGGTTGAGTGGCTGAGGAGAGATTTCCTCCTTAACTCTAAGTGTGGATTTATGGGAACTGAACCACCAAGATTGTCAGTTAAGATACTTGTTCATCTGTATCCCTGCTCTCTTGTACCCCAAAAATCTTACGGTGGTGAACATAAGATGAAGGGACCAGTACTGTTGGGGATGGAGGTGCCTGTTCAGAGCATAAAACCCTCTTGAGCAGAGCAGGGGAGGCTTGGAGAAGAGCTTACTGGGAGGGTGGTGAGGTCCTGGCACAGGTTGCCCAGAGAAGCTGTGGCTGCCCCATCCCTGGAAGTGTTCAAGGCCAGGTTGGACGGGGCTCGGAGCAACTTGGGCTAGTGGAAGGTGTGGCAGGGGGGTTGGAACGAGATGCTCTTTAAGGTCCCTTCTAACCCAAACCATCCTGTGATTCCATGATTCTATGATACAGGCAAGCATCTACCAGCATCCGTGTGTGGATAGGGACAGAGACTACTGCTTGCCTTTGTTTTATTTATTTTTTTATTTGAATTTTTAATTCAAATAAACATTGTAGTCCTAGTCTTTGATGGGCTGAAGGACACGGGAGCCTCTTTTTCCCAGACACTTTTTCTGGGAATCTACGCTCTCTACCCAGAGCACAGAATAAACAAACTAGAAATTTTGGGCTTTAAAATCAAAATAAATAACTATTGTTCTGCCCTCCCAACTGCCTCCTTCCCTTCCCACCATCTCCCCAGCTGCCTTTCTTCAAAGAGAGCATCCCCTGGGAATTCCTCTGTCCCAGATGTGCTGGCAGTCCTGAGATAACTCATCTCCTGCTGAGGTGCGAGGGCAGTGCTTGCTGTGTCCTTTCCTCCATGTCCAGGGCTTTAGAAACCAGTCCCAAATCAGCAAAATGCTGGTTTATGGCTTCCAGGGCCTCTGCAGCCCACAAATAACCACTGTGGTGGTCTGAGATGGGACTGCAGCCTGGTTTAGATCTGCTGGCTTCTAGTGCAGGTGGATGATTCTCCTCTTGAGTCTCAGGAGAGCTTGTGGACTTTAAAACCCCAATGTTAGAAGGAATACAGTCACCAGCGCTGGGATCTGGGTTGAAGCAACTCACAGAGGTTACAAGGTCACTTACAGAGTTGATGCTTTGAGCTGGCCCATTCCTGAGTGTTACCAGCACCTGAGCCAAAGAGAGGGAGTTGATACTAACTTAGGGATCAGACGCCATCAGGATGATGGGTTTAGCTGTTGGTGTGCTGTATGGAGGCAGACAAGCTCTTTGGGTGCCACTGGGGAATACTGGATGTTGAACTCCTCTATTTTACACTTAAATAGGATCCTATGAGCTTACCCTGCAAAAGCTTTGTCTTTTCAGAGTATCACATCAGTAGCTATTTTTATAGTGCCTGGTATAGCAGATCTCTTTCCAGACCTGGGAGACTTGGGCAGGATTTGTATTCTCGAACTGTTGTGACCAGTGCTTAAAATGGGAGGAGCAGCAAATGTGGATGTCTGGAGAGGCAGGGAGGGGGAGAAATCCATTTGTCAGAAGAAAAAACTGTCCCAAAACTACTCCACCTCACCTTCTTGGAGAGGAGGAAGAGGTGACAGGGTCCTTAGAGTCCCAGGAAATGCTAGTATGGGGGGTCAATGTGATGGTAAATTGATATGTAAGGGGGTGACAGCTTTTTACCAAACATTTCAATTATAAAAAAGACCTCCCATAGGGCCCTTAGCTGGCCATAGTCACTTGAGGCAATTTTGGGGGTGTTGCTTGGTGTGGGTCTTCCCTAATTCATTGTAGTGCAGCTCAGATCCCCTTGGCTCTTGCTGGGTACCAAAGGCATCCATTGGACTTTGGTGGCTGATTAAACACATTGGCAAAGCGAAGGCACAGGGCAGCAACTGGAACAATTTGCTGGAAGCGTGTGCCAATGGCAGTCTAATTACAGCTGCTAATGAGCTTCATCCCACAAGCTGCCTGAGAGGTGGAGACAGGGCATCCTCACTGAGACCCTTCTATCCAGAATAAAACAATCAGTGGAGCATGTCCCAGCCTGTGGGCTGTGGCCACGGGCTGTGGGAGAGGAACCAGCAGCTGGGAAATAGGTGCTTGTCTCCCTAATTGCCCCAACACCACAGGTCCCCAAGGCTATGGGCATGAGTGGCTGGAAGGAGCCATGAGTTTCTCCCCCACTTCCCATCCCTCAGGTGTCCCCAGGCACAGTGAGCAAGGCCAGCAAGCATGGCTCTGAATCCCTGCATGGCTCTGGGAATTTGCAGTGAGTAAATGGGATGGTGCTCCTGCCTCATCCTGGAAAGACTGAACTGCTGCCAGCAACTGTTGGTAGTTTGGCTCTTCTTGAAAGTGTAAAGAGCTGTGAGAGGCTTCAAGGACAAGGAGGGCAACGGGATGATGAAGGCAGATGATCCCAAAATAAAGTAGAAGAATGCTGGGAATACCCAAGTAAAAGTACCACTGTTTGGATCCCTCCTGAAGCTCTGCAGGAGCCCAGGGAGATGTTCACGTTCCCGTAGTGTGAGGAATGGTGCTTGAGCCCTTATCCCAGCTGTGGCTTTGTGCTGTGTCTCTGGAAGAGGCACCACAGCATCTCCTCTGAGGTATCTGGGAATCTGGGGCTTTTTCTCTTCTCATAAAGCCCTCTTTTTTTGCCCCAAGATAATAATGAGTTCTGATCCCTGAACTCCTTTCCACATGGAGACTCTTTCCATAACCACAAGCAGATTGGTGAGATTTGCATGGGTTTATTAAAAACAAAACAAAAACATAAAAAGGAGAGACTCAGGCTCCTCCTAGGTGGAAATCAACCAATAAATTAATCTTGTGCTTAAAAGTCCAGGGAGGAAAACTCCATAGGCAAGCTTGGAGAGCGAGCATAGGAAAATATGAAAGTATTTGTTAATATGTAACCAAAGTCATCCTTGATGCAACTTAAGCTTGTTACTACTTCTACTATCCACAGCAACCGCTGGGAAAAGATGTATCCGTTCCTCTGTCCTGAATGTATTTGAAGGTCATAATCATCCATCTTCTAGACTAAACAACCTTCATTCTTTCACTCTTTCCTCATAAATCGTGTCTTCTCACTCTTCTCGCTGTTCCCTTTTGAGCTCTCTCCAGTTAATTCCCATCTCGGTGCCTGGGACGAGTCAGCACGTTCCCGGCTTCCTCTTTGATGTGAAGTGGCAGCCTGTGGAGCTGTGTGAAGCTCTGGGGTTACCCGAGGCGAGTGTGGGGACAGCGGGATGTAAATCTGCCCCTTGGAAAATGAAAGTATCGGGGAAGGGCGTGCGAGCCATTGCTCCCACATTATTCCTGTGCTGACCAGCGCGTTGTGCTGGTTGCTGATACAGAGAGCAGAGCTCCCAGGAAGGAGGTGCTATCTGAATGCCAGCCTGGGAGAAGTGTGTCCCATAGCAATACAAACTGGCCTTTGGTCACATAATATGTGCTGACATTCCTCTTACCAACACACCATTCCTGCCTCGTAACACCTTGCACCCACCACGTGTATTCTTTTGAGATCAACCTGGTTTATTGCACGACTAATAAAATCATAGCACTGTTTTGTCCAGCTCCTGGTATTTAGTGGGATGTTCCTTTTTCCTTCCCTCTCCTTATTTGTCCATTTTTATCTGGGAGGTAGGTATGTGTTAAAGAAAGACTTGTTGTTTCACTGGTTCATGGTTCTAAACCCTGGATCACACAGGCACTTGAACGTGGGCTCAATTGCTGCACCTGCACATAGAGACCAGGCTTGCCTGTGCATGAGAAAACAGCATGATCCAGAGATGCTGGGGGATACCAGGCACTGAGACATTTGCCTGATGCTGATCTGCATCTGTATTAACTCTGCCAGGAGCTGAGCAGTGGTGGAAAATGCCACCATGGGCAGTTGTCCCACTGTCTTTGCCCTGGCAGCAGCTGCCCTGGGGCAGCTCTGTGACACCAACAGCTCTTGCCTCTTGCAGCATAAGGTGTGCTTTAAGGAAAAAAGTACCAAGATAAAGAGTAAGCCCTTCTCCCCATTGCTGGGTTAATAGTTTAGGTTACTCTTCTAGAAACATCAATTTTTAAATGTTCTCTTGTTTCTGCTTATGATGAGAAGGATGAAGAATAGAAGGGGGGGTGGTTTTGGTGACCTTTTGTTTTTTATTTTTGCACTTAGTGCTGGTTCAGCAGAGACTGAAAAAACACCATTTTAGATCAGGGAACACCTCCCTGCCTTTGGGAGTTGGGTATAACAGCCCCCCTCGGCACTGTCAACCCCATTAAAAGATGAGACAGTGGCCAGATTTGTGTTTCCCAAACATAGACAGTCATACTCACACACATGCTCACTCATTCAGGGCTTGGTTCATTTGTCCACCCACTTTCTGGGCAGGGCAGTGGCCAAGCAGCTGCTCCCAAGGGCAGCCCTGCACCCCAGGGGAGAACTCAGGGTGAGTGTCAGGGTCCTGCCCCCATTCACCAGCCCCACACAGCACCTCAGTTTGGCAGAGCACCAGCAAACAGCACCCTCGGCCCATGGGACACACAGCATTTTATCCCAGGCTTTTCCCACTGCAGCATCTTCCACGTGTGGCCAAAGCCCAGCTTTTGTGCCCAGGGTGGCCAGGCCCTGTTTATAATTGACTCTCCTTGTCAATAATCAAGGAAAAGTACCAATAGGACTTGTTTATTCTCTGTGGATATCCCTACCTGGCTGTTATGCAAAGTCCCCAAGAGAAAACGGAGGAGATATGGGCTGTATTTGGGACTGCTGGAATAAAAGCAGGATGGCCACAAAGTGTGTGGAGCCAAATGCTTTGCATAGTTGTGCTGTCAGCAAACACAGGGAGCCAGAGCAGGGAACCAGACGCTAGCACAGCTTCTTTCTTAGCTCCCATTTGCCTTTGCATTTGTTATCTTGGACATAAAGAGGTCTGCAAGCCAGGGATTTGGGCAGTTAACCTCAAATAAACCCTAAAAGACCTACTTCTGTGAACTGTAACAGAGTCTGTTGAACTTAATGGAGCTGGGCTTGCTCTCACCGAGCAAAGAGCTCTGAAAACTTACTGTTTCCTGGAAGCCAATGGCATTTGGGGGCATCTTTTGCTTTGTGTGCAATTTTGATTACTGCTATTTCACCCTGGCTTTATGTCTGGCCCCTCTGAGTGACCAGGTGTGTGTATGTGTGTGTGAGAGAACGGCCAGCAGTTAAAGGATGCACCACTGTAAAGATGTTTGGTTTCACTGGGAAATATCCTTTACACTCAGACAGAGAGCAAATATTTGACACTGAGCTAGAAAATCAGGGATGCTGTTTGACAGAGCAGATCGCTGCAGAGAGGGGTGTTGTGACTCACCAGCAGATCATTTTATGGCCTCATCCAGCCCCATTGCTTACAAATACTGTTTGGGATCCAAGTATCATGCAGGCAGTCGGGTTTGTTTCTTTAAACGAAACCAAATCATGCTTTATAAGGTCATCAAGCTCCCAGAGAGCAACTTGGAGAGATGAAATGAAACTGTTTGGAGAAGCCACCAGCAGCTGCCACTGTCCACAGGGAGAGCTGGTGCAGGAGCTCTGCTCTCACAGGTTGGGGATTCACTGGTGGGTAAAAGAGGCTCATAGGGATCAGAAGTGCTGGTCTCAGTCCTGGCAGACAGGGTGGCAGGGATCATTTCCAGCTCTAATGCTGATTTCTTGAGGACTTTTGGATGTTAAGGTATAGGCTGGAAAATGGACTGTTGGAAAGGGAGATAGGAGTTGAGTTTAAATATAGGCTTTGACCAAGCAAAAGTTGTCCAAATGGGTCTGTTCTCCTGCTCTATGTAATCACCAGCAATTGAGAGATCATTGAAATAAAACACAAATCCAGCAATTTGAAAGCTCTGGAAGATAAAAGGCTGACTGCATCTGCTGCATCTCCTGAAAGCACCAAGCTGTTTGATACAGCTTCCAGGACTCGTGATGTGACCTGACTGAGAGCAGCAAAGCAGAAACAAAGCATCCCCTACTTTGAGTTGCCTCTGGACAAAGACCGAAGTGGTCCCATCTCCTATTGGAAAAGATTTGCCAGAGGCAGACAGAAATAGAAAGAATTAAACTCCTTTTGAAACCCTGTTTTTAGTAGGATCAAGTCCCCCCGTTTGGGAATTCAGAAGCCCATGTCCCATTCTCTGGTTGTCCTTGATGTCAAGCAGGATTTCTTACTATTTTTCCTTATAAAGATGAAACTCTGTATGTTTACAGCTCTCCTGGTGACTTCAATAAGCCTGACTGACATCTCTGTAGGATCACAGTGGAATCTGGCATATCTCAGCTCTAGTCTGGGGTGTTGTTCTGCTTTGCACTCCTCAACACACATAATCTATCCTGAGCCCTGCTGGCTTTGTGCTAACCCTGACTTGTTATTGCTTGGTGCACAGGGAAGGAAGAGGTGCTGGTGGCTGTTCTTATTGGGGAAGTCTGAGAGCTCTGATTTAACCGGGACAGAGCACACAGGGCAGAGTGGTTTCTCCTTCCCTCCCTGCCAGGGAGAGGGCAGGATGTTTATGTGCTCCTCAGCTAAAGGCATCCACAGCCTGCAAGTCTCTTACTCAGTTTTGCCTGGTAGTTGGGATTTCTCATTGGCATGTCCGGTATCAGTGGATCCAGCTGAAACCTGACATCCCTAAACAAACCCTGCCTTCAAAGCCCAACTTGCAACATCCTCTGAGAGGTTTTTGGTTTGGCAGAAAGAGCTTCTTTCAAACACTCCCTTGTCAGCCGGGGAACGGGGCACATCACTTGGGTGCACGTTCACAGCCCCCGGTGCTGCCCGAGGGCCAAGCAGAGAGGGGATTTATGAGACGTGGAGAGCAGAGCCCAGAGGAAAGTATTGGTAATCGGAGAAGTGGCCTCGAGGAGCCAGTTGGGCTGTTTATCTCCCCCTCAGCCTCCCCTGGGAAGGCAGCTGTACCATGTCACCTCTGACGCACAAATCCCTGCCCAGCCTCATTCATAAAATCCCACAAGAGCCTGTGTTTGGGCAGGGAGCCCTGCCCAGGTCAGACTGGGATTCAGCAGGCTGGCTTATCGGGGAGGCTGCACCCAGGGCGGGAGCACAGGGAGCTCCTTCATCCCTCCGTGCCGGATTCGGGCAGCTCAGCAGAGTTGCCTTTGCCTCCTCTCAGTGTGTGTGGGATTTGGCAGCAGCAGGGGCAGACCTGCCATAAATGCTGCCTGCAGGAGGCAAGCACCAGTGGGTAGGACAGAATTCCCCACTCCCCACATCTCGAGGAAGGAAGGAGCAAGGAAATAGTGTTGGAAGCTGCCTGCTCTGCACCAGCTCTCTGTGAGATGGAGAGAGAGCCGAGCAGATATTTCTTTGGTGTGGTGCTTTTGGAATGCCATCACACAGGGGCCTGGGGGTCATTCCTGCCCTGCAGGAGCAGCACAGCTGCAGGTCAGACCCTGTGTAAATCGGTGTGTCCCACTGTGTGGGTGCTCAGTTCAGACTGGAAGTGTGGTCACCACCTGCGTGCTGTGTTACCTGGATTAGCCATTTACAGCCAGTCGCTCTTTTATGGATTCTGTGTCTGGTTTTCCAACATAATTCTTCCTTCCCTGTCTCAGACTCTGTTGAGTCTGGCCCCTCGCTCTCTGTAATTGAAATATAAGCATTGCTGTGCATCAGACAGACCCGGGCTTTCTTTCTGGGTTTCTTCCTTCTTTTTTTTTTTTTTTTTTCTAATTTCTTTCATGGTAACCCATGGGATTATGGCTGTAACTTTAAATACCTTCCAGCACCACCAGCTGAAATGAGGTTGGGGAACAGGGAGAATTAAAATATGCTTCAAAGGAGTACACAGGAGGAATACAAATAGGAACAGATAGCTTGAATTTAATCTTTTATAGGCTATTTCATAGAGAATAATGTCAGCTCAGGTGGGGCTAGTGCCTGTAAGGGTAGAAGGGTCTGCTACCTCCTCTTCTTCCCAAAATCTTTTATGGATAGGCTGCTGTGCTCCAGGGTGGGCAAATATGGGGTTTTTTTCAGCTCTCCCATCAAACTGTGTTGCCTCAACACCCACCTCTGTCTGGCAAGGAATCCTTCTTTCCTCTCAGTGCAGGCTTGTGGTCCTAAAGAAGACTAAAACTAAATAAAAGCCTCAGCTGAAATTATTATACCCATTGATGTTCTCCAGCTGAGCAAGGGGCTGACCTGTGCAGTGCAAAGCAAGCAAAAAGCACATGCAGCCTGTGAAAACATCACATCTGCCTTTTCCTGGGGTGGAAAATCATTCAAAAAAAGCTCTAATGAGTGCTGTAAGTTCAAACTGGAAAGCTAATAGCGAGGAAAATGTGTATTTGCTTCCGTCCCCTTGTTTACTGGAGACTTATATCCGAGAGTGGGAGCAAATGCCCTTCGCTCCTCACTGTCATATATCATGGACCAACCCAGGCAACAGGTCACTGGCTCTTGGAGGGAGCCACTGCCCTGCCTCGGGATGGAATCAGTTCTGCACCTTCAAAAGACACAAATCATCCCAAGACAGTTGGGGACGGAAGAAACTGTACAAACACAGTGTTTGGGGCCAGGGCTGAGACACCTGGACTCAGCAGAGCTGCAGTGATTTATGTGAGGAACCCCAGGGCATGGACCCTTCCATTTGTGCATTGGCAGGAGGGCTTGACAAAGCCCTGAGAGGTGGAAAAAGAGGGAGAGGGCTGTGCCCTGAACCACGTCCGTCTTCACTGCAGGATGGGAAGGAATGGGATGGGGTGGGATGGCTCTCTGGGAACCCTGTCACTTGAAGGTTTGGGTATCCTCACACCCTGCTGCTGCTCACCAACCTTTGGAGCTACAAGAGCACCTCAAGGGTGTGCCTGCCATGAGTGATTGTGCTCTGTTGGCCTGGGGGATGCAGGCTGACATCCCACTGAACCAGGAAGGTGTTGGAGAAAGGAATCCAAGTGAAAAATAGTGTTTGGTGCACTTTGAGCAAGAAGATAAACTGCTTCAATCAGATGTGTTTACAACTTAGACATCCATGCTGACCTCTTCCTTACCCACAACTATCTGCTCCCCGCATGTAAAACCCCCTTTCCGTGCAAGATGGAAAGATTAAATGGATGTATTATGTCCCTTTTGTGTATTTGGAGCGGATTGCCCTGCAGGACTTGTTCTCGGAGTTGTAGCTTAACAAGGGAAAACCCAATGTTGAAATGTTCAGGGCATCAGGATTGCGGCCATCCCTCTCCAGCTTGCTCATCTTCATTTTCCCTTCCTTGAAGGCTACCTTTTTATCCAGTGCAATTAGTCTCCAATGTAAAAGAAATGGAAAAAATAAGAATAGCATCTCAAAAAAAGAAGCTGCAAACACAGGAATGAAAAGCTGGGTGGAGTGGACCACTCACCCCCTCTGGATGATCCTTCCTCAGTGTTGAGAAATGTGTTTATTTTTACCTAGAAACTACCAGCCTTCCTAGATTTAAGCCTCAAGCTCTCTCCTCTGAAGTCAATGGCTGTACTTGCGTGAATCATTAAAAAAGGGAAGAGTTTTGCTGTCTCTAGCAAGTCTTTCTGCTTAGTGTGATGGGTGGGAGACTCGGTCGCAGGCTGGTGGTTACGTCTGTGCCACATATTTCACAGTATAGCTGCAGGTTTTCTGACTGTCAGCTCACATGGTTTCATGGTTACATCTTGCCCTAAATATAGGAAAAGCCTGGTAATCACTGACGTCGTGCAGTCCTGTTCCCAGTCAGCCCCTACCACCTCATGAGCCTCTAAAACCTGCAGGTTTGCAAAATTATAGACTAGAAAATAGGGAGGTGGGAGGGGGAAGGCTCAAAGGTAGGAAACGTGAAGACAAGCATAACATGAAATAAGAATAATAAAAGGTAAGGAAAGACTCCAAAGAAAGGTGATGGGTTGAAAAACGAGAAAACCAGCAATGTAATTGTCACTGTTAAGACCCGACTTCAGCTTCAGCAGCATCTGATGTGCTCATCAGCAGGTATCTCGAAGTATCTCAGCGTGGTGGTGTGGCCATCCAGTGTGGCCCCTTGGGTATTTAGGCACCTGTTGGGCTTTCTGAACCCTCCACCAGCATTCTCAGCACATTTGCATGTAATCCAGGGAAGCTCCTTCTCATCTGCAAAGCAGAATTGGAGCATAAGCCACTTTGTGCATCCTGTAATTCCCCTCTTTTGCTACAGACTTTGGAGGAGTGACATAAACTGCAAACTACATGATTAGCCAAACTTGGGTAATTTCTGTGCTGCATCTTGTCCAAGGAGTAGGAAGGAAAACTGAAAATATTCATGCAGTTGGGCAAGTTGAAGCCAAACACCACCGTACAAATGTGTCTGATTAGTTCAGGACCAGTTGCTGTGTGTTAGCTGCCTCCCTGTTAGCAGATCTGCCAGTTCATAAACGTCTGTGGAAGTAAAAGGCTGCATCTGCCTTTAATTGGGACAGATAAACTGCAGGCAAGCCAAATTCCGAGGCATGCCTGCACATGCCTTTGCAGAGCTATAGTCTCTCTTAGTGATCTCATTTAAACAAAGTCAAAATGATGAAAAGATGCCCTTCCCTTTTGTTTTGAAATGTGATTTTTCTCTTGAAAAATAATTGGGATGCTACTGACAGCCATGCATCACACTGTGTTAGTGTATCCCCAAGCAGATCACAAAAAAGAGTTAATTATTAGGCAGGGGTAGGACTTAAAGCTAAACTAACTGATTTTCTGCCTGGAAATGCTGATTTATCAGAATTGAAACTATTTGGTGGAATAGGTATTCCCCTGAATTTAGAAAGAATTTAGAAAGAACCCAACTGGTTTAGCACTGCTGTGATCTAAATTTGAAACTTCATTTTCTGGATAGAAACAATGCTTTATTTGGCTTATACTGAAAAGCTGGAGAGCATTATAAGAAAAAAAAAGTCAAAAATCGAAGCAAAACATCTTGAAATTGTTATAGCAGAGTCTTTTGGATAATAGCATTGTGAACATTTTAGAGATACAAAGTTTTGCTTGAAGACATATGCAGAAGGATCAAGACCTTGACAATACCTCCAGCACATGAAGACCATTTTGCCACCAGTTCTAGTAGGCATGACCTCCCAGTCCTGTTGTTGGATGACCTGAAGGGCAGAGGGAGATAGCACAGGTCTGGGAATGGAAGCTGAGTTTCCAAATCGTAGGCCAAGTCCCCATCACCAACCATCCCTTCCCTTCCTCCCACTCCATCCCCAAACGGCTCAAGGAGAACTACTGACTCCACAGGTGCCACTGGATCCCTGACAACCAGATCACCCCACAGGGCATGTCCCAGGCCCGGTGGATGACCACAGGTTCCCAATCACTCCTCTCTCCAGCTCCTTCACCTAAAAGGAGAATGGAAGTGACAGTTTAAACCTAGCACTGATCACGCGAGTTAGGAATATTTCATGAAGGGATTAATTAATTCCAAACCTGCCCTCCAGATGAGTTTCGTTATCTTCTAATTCACTTTTTTAAATTAAAACAAAAGAGAAATTTATTTCCTTTGTACCAACCAGCACTACTTTGGCTGAAGGAAACACTGTGTATGCCAACAATGTTTTCCATGCAAGTTGCTCATGCCATTTTCAGAAGGGGAGAGATCATTTCAAGCAAGAAGGAGGTTGACTGAGAGGACCTCATGAGCTCTCCTCCGAACTGGATTTTCCTTGTGATCCCTTGGCCATGAGAAATGGTTTGGGGTTTATTTTCTTCTTTCAGACAAGTACAGGTAGATCCTCTCATTGTTTGTAAAAAGTCTTCTCAGGAACCATAGCTGTTATTTTTGAGACTTTGGTGCAGAAGAGGAGTAGATGGGCAGCTGGCAGAAGGTTTGTTTATGACTCCAGTGGTGTCTGGACTTGCTCTGGTGTTTGTGTCTCCAAAGTCTGACTCAAACCCAGTTCAAGCCAGTGGAAAGAATCCCAGCAGCTTAGCAGATATAAAGCTGCCACTCTTGGAAGGATAAACTTCTGGTAACACATGGTTTCATAAATCTCTTCTTTCTGATCCGCTGGTGGCTGTCATCAGGCAGAGATTTTAGCAATGGTTACTCGGGCATGTAGGAGCACATTTCATCCTGCTGGTGCTGCCCACATGACACACCATCATGATGGGGTTTGGCACAACGCTGCACCCCTTGTACACAACCTTCTCCGCACCCCAAGTACTCTTTCCTGCCCTTAGGCAGTGGCTGGGCCTGTCTGCCTCCGTTTGCTGCCCTCTTGTTTTTGCTTTGATATCATAGAATGGTTTAGGGTGGAAGAGACCTCGAAGACCATCCAGTTCCACCCCCCTGCCATGGGCAGGGGCACCTTCCACCAGACCGGGTGTCTCCATCTAGCCATTTGGCTCTTTGCTTGACTGCTTCAATCTGTTTATTTTAATGCTGCAGAGATCCTGCAAATGATGCCCACCATTTCCTAACCCAAGTAAGACAAAGTAGTCACCTAAATGTATTATCCCTTTGAAAAATGACCCTTCTCTGTAAGAGTAAAGATAAGGTTTATGGGGAGAGGTGGCATTAGACCAAACCAGATGGACAAAAACAGACAAGCTTTTGGCCATGCAAGTCCTGTCGTAGTGCCTTTTTTAAAAGAGATTTCTCCATGGCCTCCCTTGTGCAAGGACGGCTTCTCTATGGATGTGTCCTCAAGGTCTGTGATTTGTAAGGCAAAGAAATGTTTTTGATAATCCATAACTTGCTTAACAAGAACTCCCCATACAAAAATGGCTGCTTGTCTTCAAAGGAAGGCTTTTGGAGAGCAATTTTGTGGAAAGTCACTCAACATTACTGATCCTCATTAGATTAGAAAAGTACATGCTTTCCCTCCAGGAAGAGTATGTAAGTGTTGGAATTTCTGACATTAGAAATGATTGAAACTGAGCAGTTTGAAATGGTAATTTTTCCTATAGCTGAAATTTAAAAGATGACAGTTTTCTTTCCCGTGTCCATTCTCATTATTTATCAGAACTTAAGGTGTGATTTACATCCATAACAAGTAAAATGGATGAGCTGGGCTCCTTCCAGGCCACTGCATCCCGTCTCCTTTGCCTGCTGCTGCTCCAGCCTTTACCAAACACCTGCACTGCCACCTTCTGCCTGTCTTACAGCTCACAGCTGAATTTCCACCACGATTCTTTTCTTTTTTTCTTCATCCTGCCAAATTCATGATGTATGTCCTAGGAAAACTTGTAATACAAAGGAGAAACTATGTGTGCACATGCACAGTCAAGACAGCCTGTAAATTGATTCTTTTTCTAGCTGGTCTCTATTACAGATGGTGACTGTACTATACATAATTTCTAGCTGTAATTTAGAGGAAGGGAACTCTCCAGTGTTGCTCACCAGGACCCAAAAGACTGAAATACTTTGCTCAGGCACTGTTAAGACAATATATTGGCCAACTATTAAGCACAAGTGTCTTTCCAGATTTGCTCAACAGCAAAATAACTAAATGGGTGCTGGTGGAAGATAAAGCTTAGACCATGGGTTGTTATAAATCAGGATTTCTCACTAAACAAGCTCCCCTGATTCATACCAGGGGTTTTCTGTTTCAGATTATCCCATGAATTGTGCTAATTATGTCCGCTTTGCCTGTGGCTTAAGGAAAACTGAAACAGGTCTGGTTTAGATTGGATATTGGGAAGAAATTCTTCCCTGTGAGAGTGGTGAGGCCCTGGCACAGGTTGCCCGGAGAAGCTGTGGCTGCCCCATCCCTGGAAGTGTTCAAGGCCAGGCTGGATGGGGCTTGGAGCAACCTGGGCTAGTGGAAGGTGTCCCTGCCCGTGGCAGGTAGTGGAGCAAGATGGTCTTTAAGGTTCCTTCCCACCCAAACCGTTCTGTGATTCTCTGAAAGGAAACCGAGTGGAGCACATCTGTGGCTTATGGATGGAAAAAAAAGTTCCTTTCTTCTTTCTTTTGCAATTAAGTATTAGTTAAATACAATGTCAAGATGAGGGGAAAAAAGGTATCTGAAAGCCAAGTGAACCCAAATGTACTTTAAACCATCTCACATTGCTCATTTTAAAGAATCCTTGGTATTATTCCCTTTCTGGCAACGGAAGGGATGCCAAAGTCACCCTCTACTTAGAAAAATAAATGTTCTTGGTGAACATGCTAATTCCTGCAGCAGCCAGCCTCAGGCCAAGTGGCACTTCCAAGCAAGAGCAGAGGCCCTGGCCCCAGCCCTGTGGACCTTTGAAAGAGAGACGGGCTCACCACTATCTTCTGGAAAGCGGCAGAGTAATTATTTAACGTCTAAACCCCAACCTTTAACAGAAAGCCAGTTCTTGCAGGCTTGAGAGACTCGATGCATGTAGGAAAAGGTTGGGAAAATTTCCCCTGCATTGTACCTCAGCACTTTGGAGCACGGCTGAGGGAACAGTGGCATCTGGTGTTCGCTGGGCTCTCCTACAGCCGCCGCTTCCCAGGCGCTGCTGGCACGTTCCCTGGGCGTGAGCAGCATTTGCCTCCCCATATGCAGGTGTCCAGTGGCACCTGGGACCTGTAGGATGCCTAAGACGCCTCTACAAGTGTCCAGGTGTGACAGAGGTCATATGGGAGGCTCAAGAGGCCTCGGGGGTGCCCAGAAACCCAAACTTACCTTAAAAAAAGATAATTACTGTGTTGGGAAATGAATCCCAGGACCCAGGACCGTGGCGGTGATGCAGCATTACCAGGGAGCCTCTGACGGGCAGCCCAGTACCAGTGGGCAACTGGGTAGTGCCTGAACCCTATGGTGAGCATGTGCTGTCCCTGGGTGGAGGGTCCTCTCCTGCTGGTCCTCGAGACAGAGCCAAATCTGAACAAAATGAAAGTTTAAGTCATGCATCTCCCTAGTAATTTCTATGTAGTTTAGAAAAGGCAAATTAGTCTCTGCACTTTGCTAACTGAAATATGGTTTATTGGTCTCCTACCCCAAGTGCACGAAATACAAGGCATTTCTTCTAAGATGGACAGAATGACAAACTTGAGCTGGAACCTGTATGGAACAATTTCTGCTGGTTTCTGGAGTTTTTCAAGTTGCAGATTTTCGGTAGCTCTGCATCCTTCTACTTAACCAAAGGCTGGTTTGCAGTGGTTTCAGGATACCCTACGCCAGTTTTATCTGAGTGCTGGGACTGACAGACCTTTTCTGTTCCTGTTGTGATCAGTACACAAAGCAGTGCACAAGTTCCTGAGCCTGGTTACTCCACCCTGAGAGCGGCTCCGCTCTGATCCGATGTTGCTGTGAATTCCTACTCCTCCCTGTGGCCGCGCTCAGAAATTCTTATTTCGGTAGCTAAACTCATTCAGAGATACTGATTATTGTCCCTTTGGGGCAGTTTGTCCTATTAAGCTTCAACAAAATGCATTTTGTTGACATCAGAACCAGTCTTACGGCTACAAGTGACAGCGAGGGGTGGCTCTGCAAAGGCGCTGTGTGGTGTCAACCTCCGTCACCAAAACAAGCAGCTCAGTAACAGGATCTCTC
The DNA here is from genome assembly GCF_025592945.1 of Manacus candei. Taxonomy (NCBI): domain Eukaryota; kingdom Metazoa; phylum Chordata; class Aves; order Passeriformes; family Pipridae; genus Manacus; species Manacus candei. Next base: position 23,728,074 of record NW_026138071.1, on the reverse strand, counting down.
TTCTTCCCCTGAGATTTTGGAACTCATCAGGTGGTTTTAAATAACACATAGTACTGTAAAGTGATAACATGCCAAGGGCTGACTTTTGGGTGGCATCACATACTTTGGCTCAGTGTTCCTTAGACTGCTCAGTTCGGCAACAATTTGTTTCAAGTCAAACCCTGGATTTGTTGTGCACTGGAGTTTATTTTCTGTAAAAACATGGGAGGTTTTCCAAAGTGCAGCTGAACTTCTGTTAGATGAAAAAGAAATCAGTAGGAAATGCCAAATCCCACTGAAATTAAATTTGATCCCCGTCATCTCCTACAAAGACTTTGGTCTTAGGCTGGCAAACAACCCAATTCTTGTAAGTCAACAGGCAGTTTAAACTGTGTGGAGAACAGGTTGCAGAGGCTCTGCAAATACCCCAACCCTTTTGCTATCAGCAGTCAAGATACATTTGTTACCTGTATAGGGTTACAGAGAGAGTAAGAAAGGCTGGTTTTGTAATGTTTTGTTTATTAAAATCAGTTTTCACTGGCGTTCTGAGTTGACAAAAATGTTCCCCAGGAAGACTGACAAACAGAAACAATTCATAAATATATATTCATATCTTTTGAACACTGTAGGTATAAACAAATAAAAGCTCTGGTTTGCTGCTTTGGGAGGTCCTGTGTAACCAGCATTTTCAACTGGTCAATTAGCAGCATGTATGTTAATCAACGAAGGACTTGTTTTTAAATTACCACTTGTTTTTAAATTACCAAATCCAATGTTTTAACATTATTGCTTGTTATCAGATAAAACCCCAAGATATAAAGGATGTTCATTATATCATCCCTGCTGATAATGAGGATTTTTATACTGACAATACATGCAGCTTTGTGGTGGGACTTTTTCAGGCAATTAAGACCAAAACTTTCAGAAATTAATTGAGATGCTGGACAGCTAACCTGAGGATATTACAGGAGCCAAATTCTCAGCAGCTCTGACCTTGGCACCTTCCTAAACTCTACCTTCTTTTAAGATGTCAGGCTGAGCACCCTGACACAAAGGCCCCCAAAGCACTAATGGCTGGGGATAGCACCCAACTGTGACATTGCTCCAAGGCTTTGCTGCCTGGCATTTACTCCTCTCTCGGCTACGCACTGCTCCTGCCTCTTTCCCAAATCCTCTGGGACCTGCCTGGGGAGACTGCCATGGGCTGGGGATGAGGAAGAGGACAGAGTTGCAGATGACTGAGGAATTTTTCCTCTCTCCCTGGTCCTCCTGGCTAGAAGGGTAAGAGGGAGGGGCAGTGGCAGGTCCCAGTGGAAGGTGGAAAAGTGGATCTCCTTGCAGCGCTTGGAACTAGAGGCATCCCAACTTTTGCAGTTATGGTAGCAAGGCCATGTGTGGCAGATTCCCCCCGTGCCTATCACATACACTACTTGGCTACTGCTCTCCCACTGGGGCTACTCTACAGCAGTTCATGTTCCCATCTGCTTGGGAGGACCTTGGGGCCAGCACCCGCCTTTCCGTGCCCTCCCGGTGGGGCACAGCTCGCTGCCCTCCGTGCTCGGCTCCAGCCACCCCGCTTGCTTCTGCGCAGGAGAACAAGGAGCGGCACTGCTCGTGCTGACCCCTCGGACGAGGGGCCCGGTCCCGCTGTCCATCTCACGCCGGCGAGGCACGTCCCTCAGGGCACCACCACGGAGATGCACTGCGGGGCCTTCTGGCTCTCGTCTGCCCTGTCCCCGCCGGGTCTCTTGGGATACACCGTGCTGGCCATCTTGAAGAACTCATCTGCAGCATCCAGAGCTATGAGCCGGTCCTGCCAAAGGAAAGGGGGGTTATGGTCACTATGGGCTGTTTCAGGCAGCTCCCTGATCGGGGTCACAGGATATGCTGAGCTAGAAGGGACCCACAAGGATCATCGAGGCCAACCCTTAGCCCTGCACAGGACCATCCCCAAGAGTCACACCATGTCCCTGAGAGTATCATCCAAATGCTTCTTGAGCTCTGTCAGGTTCAGTGCTGTGACCACTGCCCTGGGGAGCCTGTTCCAGTGCACAACCACCTTCTGGAGAAAGAACCTTTTTCTAATATCCAACCTAAACCTGCCCTGACACAACTTCAGGCCCTTCCCTCACGTCCTGTCCCTGGTCCCCACAGAGAAGAGATCAGTGCCTGCCCCTCCTCTTCCCCTCCTGAGGAAGTTGTAGAGTGTGATGAGGTCTTCCCTCAGTCTCCTCTTCTCCAGGCTGAACAGATGAAGTGCCCTCAGCTGCTCCCCATATGGCTTCCCCTCAAGGCCCTCCACCACCTCCGTTGACCTCCTTTGGACCCTCTCTAATGGCTTAGCATCTCCTCTCTCCACAGCCACTCTCAGGTTAAGCAAGGCATTAGGTCTAATCTTTTCCCACCTTGTTAACAGGATGCAAGAGCATCCAGTTGCACAGGATTACAGGAACTTACAGGCAGGTGTGAAATTCATAGTGCTACAACACTGACATTTCCAAGGAAGCTGAACCACCAAGCTACAAGTGCCTCGTCAGCCAGGATCACCCCAGACGCCACCACGTATCTGAGCATCCTCTGGTGCATTTCACCTACTTGCTTCCCTTCATGTGAGCTCACTGGCAGAGCTGGGGATGATGGGAGGAAAGGCATGCTCACAGTACTCACCACCACGAAGAGGTAGCGCTCGGAAAGCTCCCAGCTGGTCGGGAAGATGTTTGTCTCTTCTGAGAGCTTTAACAAGATGTCCCGGGCTTTGCTCATGTTCTGAGAGTCGCTGATGATGCTGAGTTTGGTCACTGACAAGAGGGAGTCCGCTTCCTTCTGGAAACCTGGAGAGAGATGTGTTACAGAAACAAGTCAAACATGCCAGCAGGGTCATCCCAGAGCCCCCCAGGCTCTTGCAAGGTTCCTTATTCCCCCTCTATCTTGGATGGCTGTATTCCCTACTTCCTGAAACAAACTAGTGTTTCTCCCTGGCAGGTTCTGTGTCTGCACTTGGGGCAGATATGTACATGCTAGTGGGGAGTTAAAAATCACAAAAGCATTCAGAGAGAGAGTTCGCTACTAGTTTTCCTGAGAAGAAGTGTACAGACATGCACACCAAGGGTGTTGATTCAGCTCTTCCACATTCCTGATGCTGCCAGAGCTTTCAGGGCTGGTGGGGCTTCCTGAGCATCCCAGTGACAGCACCTATATGTAGCTGGGTAACAGTGATAAAACCTGTGGCAGTAATGAATGCACAGCTAATTGTTCCTGTAGTAGTCAGCATCGATTATAGGAAGGGTATCCAGGAAAGGAAAGGGGAGGAGAATGAATACAGGGATTTTTAAATGTAATGGCTGCCACCAACTCCTTGTTCACCTCCAGGGGGCTGGTGGTGATGCATCTCACATGAAAGCACATATGGGGTAATTGCGGTGGTCTTATGATTAAAGTAGAGGTCTAGATAACAAAAGATAGCAGGTTTCACATCTGGTTGCATGTTTGGCTTTGCTATGCCCAAATGATCCCTGGCCTTGATCTTCCCCACCCTTTGCAAAACAGCTCCAGAGCCTTGGCAGACGTCAGGGAGATGTGGGAGAGCCTTTGTCAATGTGCAGTGACAGATGGAAGGATGTCAAGTGATCCCTCCCATGTCTGGCCTGTACAGGCCGTGTGAGCACCGGGGTGAGGATGAACCCTGATGCCTAGTTATGGATTTATAATGTTCCTCCCACCCAGATGCCAGAATGGCAGGTAGGGCGGGAGCAACCGAGATACCCATCTCTGGCTCCCAGGGATGATGTCCTTGAACAGAGTCACACATCCTCCTCTCATCAGCCACCAACCACCTCCACAGCATGATGCAAGTCACCAGCTGCTGTGACTGCATGGCACATCCCATGCTGTGTGCCAGGCACTTGGGAAAACCCCAGTGTCACAACCACCACTGCCTTCTCCACAGGACCACTGGGGGAAGCTCACTGTGAGCTTGGATACAGCAGGAGTAGGAGGGCCTCTGTGGAGCTATTCCATTTGCTGAAAGAATATTTCAAATTCATTTGGGAGCAAACAAAGTGAGTGGTTTAGCTCTGATCAGCTGCCAAAGGCTAAGGAAGCAAAATAGATGTATATATTCATTCCTTCCTGCCTATCTTGTTTAGAAAAACCCAGGGTGAACTCCCACTGCAAAGTTTCCACAAGGAAGCATGAAATGGATGACTGTGCCTCTATTATGGGCTTGGAAGGTGATCGTGGTTCATGGGCTCTTTGACGTGACTGCAGACATGGTGTCCCCGTCTCCTCCCAGCCCTGCCTGAGCCCTGGGGAGCCTCCCACAGGCTCATAGATGTCATGTGGGATATCTGATGGCATTGCACACCAACCTCTTTTTATTTTCCTCCATTTCTCCTCTACCAGCCTCATTTTGTGGAGCTGTTCCCATCCTCAACCACGGTGGGACCCCTCGTTTGGTACCACAGAAATTACATCCTTTTGTCCCCTAGCTTACCTAAATCCTCCAAAATGTGTTTCCACCTGCTCCTCACTTCTTTTCGGGTCTGCCGTAAGGTATAAATATCATAGTTGAGCTTTTGCCATTCCTGCAAAGCAAAGGGATAAGAGACACTCAGTTGTTTCAATCTGATGCTTTTCAAGGAATTTGAGCTTTTAGGAATGGAGCCAGAATTGCACTGTTAATGTAGGCACTGAGGTATGAAGGTCAACAACCAGGCTCTTGTTGCCCCTGGAAAAAATTACACTGACCAGCACAGAATATTTAGCTTGATATTTGGCACCATATCTCTGTTCAATGCAGCTTCCAGTCACCCTGAAATGACAGAATTTAGCTTAGGTGTTGCTGGCAACCAAAGTGGTCTCCTCAGTCAGACATGGAGAATGCAATTCTAGCTCTGTGCTGGAAATTGGAATGCTCTCCTAGTCTGGGGAACAACATGAATTTCCAAATGGGAGACTTGAGTCTCTTTGGTCCAAAGCCCTTTACCCTAAACTTTCACACCCCAGCTAATATCAAAACCTGAGCCTGTGAAAATACCTTGTTTGGCCTTTACTGCTTGAGAAGGCACAATCAGGTGTTAATAAAAACTTTCCATAAACCATTGAAACACCTTATTTTCATATTCTTGCAGTTAAACTGGCACAACACGTTTTCTTACAGCCATGGGAAAGAGAAGTTCGCAAAAAAGTTACTTCTCTCAGTGTGGTCACCCATACAGGGGCTTCTGCAAACTGCTCAGCCCTCTGCTTGGCATTGAACTGCGTAGGCAGGTGTTTGAAAGTACTAGAGAACAAGAAAATAGAGGTTTTTAAAATATTGGGATACCTTTTTTTAAAGAGAACAGAGGTGCACGTGGATGGTTGAGGGCTGAACTAGAGTCATCTGACATAATAAGCCTTAGTGGCTGCCAGTTGCTGCAGTTAATACCTCACTCCACTGTACAGCTGAAATCCTTGCACTGGCCCTCCAGCTTAATGGGACACTGCCCAAGAGGGAGGAGTTTGAGGTTATTTATTAAAGTCACACCAGCACATTTAAACACATCTGCACAAGGTTAGTGGTGGGCTTTGCAATGCTGGGTTAATGGTTGGAATTGATGATCTTAGATGGCTTTTCCAACCTAAATGATTCCATGGTTCCATGATTCTATCAGCAAGCATTCCTTTGGAAATGCATGCATTCTGCAAGAAAACCAGGAGCACTTTTCATAGCTGAGTTTAATCAGTGCACATTCTGCAAAGGGTGCATTTTTAGAAGCAGTCCCACAATGGGTCACAGCATCATCCTGGTAATTTCCTTGCACTAACAACCTTAATTAATCTCATTTCTCAGCACCAGATTACCTAGACAGACTCTTGTAGAATAAACAGGTGTTAATCTGTGCCGTCACCCTGAGATTTTCCTACACAACACTCTGGGTTCAGAGCGGATAAACAATTTCCACAGAGGTCAGCTGTGGGTTAGAAATCCCACTGTTTTCTGATACCTGGTGCCTCAAAGAGTTGACTTGATTCCATAAAGAGTTGGAGATTCCCTAGTGTTTTTTTCCTGACACACCACAACTGCAGGGAATTAAAAACAAAGCCTGTTTTCCTGATGATCAGCCATAGCTGCAGGAAGCCCTTGGAGATTACACTTTGGAAAAAGCAGCCAGCAGGGTTAACACACTGGTGACTTCAGGTCAGGAGAGCAGGGGAAACCAGCTCTGCCTGCAGCCACTCACTCCCAGAGAGCAAAATCCCCTTCAGCTTTAGCTTTGTGCTGCTGCTCCCCAGGAGCCAGAGGCACATTTCCCTCTGGGCTGCAGTGGCACTTGAAAAAAGCTTTCCTGTTTGCACAGGAGGGCACCTGGCTGCCAGCACAAGGCACCAGGATGGCTCCTCAGCCCTTCACCAGAGACATGAGGCAGGGGCAAGACTCTCCTCTCCCAGCTCATAGCTAGGAACTGAGCTCCTCTCAGTGGGAAAGAAAAGAGGGGGTTTATTGTGTTAAAGCTTTGTGGGAAGTTTATTGAAAACTTGCAAGATTTTAGAAAGGGACTAAAAAGCTGCGTGATGCCTTGGTCCCCGCTGGCAGGGATTCCTTGGAAACGTCTCAGCCCTCCATGACCCCTCGGTACCAGCAGAAAGGAGAGCAAGCCAGTCTGGGCATGCTGGTGGGGAAATAAGCTGCGTGTCTCTGCCCTCCCACGGAGATAAACAAGTGCTTTAATGCAGACAATCGATCCAGACAGCCCCTGTGATCCCAGTCGTGCTCACACTGTGGAATTAGTGAGCTGGGGGGAGCTGGGAAGGATGCTCCTCTCCCCAGAACGCAGCCTGCTGGCAGCAGCTCTCAGGGCTGCAGGGATTTACCCCCACGGTAGCCAGCCAGACTCCTCGCTAAGCACGGCAGCAGTGCTTAGCATGCAGGGAAGCTGCTCCTGATTTTCTCTGGATTAACTGCAGTGTGTTTTCCCTTGTCTATTTTTGTTTTAAGGGAATCTAGGTTATGGCTTTCTTGTACGCCGCAGTCACTGCGTTGTGCTATGGAAGTGAATACAATGCATATTCAGTCGCGGGGGAGCTCTAACAGTGTCCTGTTGATGAAGAATTTGGGAAGTGTGCAAAGGAACTGCTTTAGTACAGAAAATGATGCTTAATGGTGGTGCCTGGGAGGGACCCCTTGTTCCAGTGGGATTTCTTTTGCCTGAGTATGGAGCTGAATGTATTTGTATTTCTATAGAGAAAGCTGGGAGGAGGATGCTGGCTTTTCCCAGGCAATTCCTTGTAGCAGAGACACCCTGACTGCTGTGGACTGTCCTCTGTGTGGCTTTAATGAGGAAATAAACTTAAGACCATCATTCCCTTCCTGAAATTATCCTAAAAAGCATCTCCCTTGAACTACACAGCAGAGGAAGAGCAGAGCTTGTCCCATCCATGCATAGGCATGGGCAACATCAGAGGCTTTGTGGAGGGTGTTCCCCACACACATCCCGTGAGTCACCAGGATGTGATTGTGGAGGGAGCATTTTGGAGGGGCCAGGCAGCATCACGAGGCTGAGGCTGCTCAGCACCACAGGGCAGGCTGGGGCTCCACACCAAACTCCTCTCCCACAGCTCCTTGGAAAGGTTAGTGTAATTTCTGGAGTGGTGAGGAGGCTTCTCACACACAGGACTGGGAGAGCAGAGCAGGAGACTGGTCTGCACCAAACTTCCTGGGGTTTCTACAGGTCTGGGCCAGCCCAGTGATGCATTCAAAAGCAGCCCTTTAAGAAAATCTGCCTTTTGCCAAAATCTGAATTAACCACAGGAGACCAACGCAGATTGCAGTTTCCAGCCCTGTTTTTTGCAACCAATTTTGCCCTTTTAAACCCACAGAGCTGGGCACAACATATACCAGTGGGGGCTTGAGAAAACCCTGTGTGCATGAGTCAAGAATATCCCAGGAACAGCAGGGAAACCCCACTGCCTCTCTTCCCTAAGTGCTCAGGCCTTCAAATGTTTACCTGGAAAATTTCCCCAGACTCTCTAGTGTGAAACACTAAATCTGCAAATGCCAAATGGCATGAAATGAGCCAGGCTGGTACATAACTCAGAGAGAGCTCTGGAAAAAAATGTGCCAAGAGAACAGGCAGGACTGTCCAACTTTTCATCCCTGATCACATGAAAATTTACTAATTAGGAGGGAGCTTTCTTCACGTTACCAAAGCAATCCTCTACTGAAGCCGTTCCCTTTATTCCCTTAAAAGCAATTGGGGTTCTGTTAAAGAGTTATTTTGGAAATGAGATCAAAACAGAGTTACCAGGGAAACACTGCAAAATACCAGTCCAGGCAGGTAGCACACCAGGGATGCTCCTGCTCTGGTTCCACTGGAAATAGCTGAGCAAATACAAACTACATGTTGGTCCATCGACCAACATCTCAGATTAGCATAAGGTTAAACTGGATTCATTTTAAGAGAGGCATGCAGGCATTAAGAGGGTTGGTTCTGGGCTCCCCAGCCAGCATCCCCGGCCCTGGATAAATCCCATCACCTCTCTATGCCCCAGCTACAGCTTGTCACAATACTGACCTTCTCTGCAACCTGTTTAAAAAAGAATAATCCTGTCAGAGAGCAGGAGGAAGAAGAAAAATAGGCCTTGTCAGCTCATTAATGGGCTTTTCAGGAGGATCATGCCAGCGTCGCTCTGCTAGCCAGGCCCCTGGCAGGGCTACAGGCTGAGGAATTGCCTTTGCTGGTGGGGTTTGTGATCCCACCTTCCTTGAGGGAATAAGCCAAAAGAAGAGAGAAACACTGCATTTATAGCAAGCTGTAAGAACAGGGTTTTTTCCTCAGTCATAATGCCAGATCCCACCTTTAGCTTCTGCTCACAGATCTGTGGCACAGCTGTTCTGACCGTGGCTCCTTCTCTGAAGCCTCTCTGCCCAGGTAACTCCACACACTCCACTAGAGGACATGGAGGCACCAGGGCCACCACAAACTGGCCCTCAGTGGAAGGGCTATCTGCCCCATCACACACATAAGCCCAGCAATGACCCCAGTGCAGCTCTTGCTGCTCATTTCACCTCCAGATTTAGGATTTACTTTATACCACAACAGGTTCAACAATGCTGCAGAGCAGGAGGAGGAAAAAAATCCCATTTTTCCTGTATTTGAAACACTGATCCCAGCCTTCAAAGGCTTTGATGACAGCTCTGGTCTCCAAAGTCACACTGTGTTTGGGCTGGAGCTGCCAAAATTTCCCAGAGCAGGACTGTCAAAAGGGACAGGGGGAAGAAACAGCTCTGCACAGATGGGGTGTGGGTCCATCCTGAAGGAGGACACCAGTGCTGCCAGGGTGGTGCCATGCAGATAAAGCACACACAGTGTAGGGCGACCTGCTCTTTGGGATCCTTCCAAAGTCCTGTGCTAGGAAATCCCTGAGATAAAGGTGGGGAATGGCAAAGCATACAGTGAGTGCACTGCACACCAAAACTTCTCTGCTAAATGAAAAAGCAGAAATACAGGGAGTAGTTCTCCTTTCAGTCAATTATAACCACAGGAAAAAAAGGACCTATGGTTTTGTAACACTTGTGCACTGCACAAAGAAACGGTTCCTCCGTCCTCTGTCCTGCAGCATCCACGTACTCCCCCTGGGGACTTTGGGAACAGAGCAGCCCCCAAAGCAGATTATGGCTTTTGCAGCCCAGGGCTTTTCTGCAATTAGACTTTTTTTCTCTCTCAGGGCTGAAGTCTCATTAGGAGGGGAGGGCACTGCAATCTGGCCTAGTTTTAAAATGCTTGCTGGAGTAAGGAGAAATTTTGGCACCCAGGGCTGAACACAGGAATGTTGGCTTTGCCAGCCAAGTCCCTCCCTGTCCTGCCACCCAGAAAGAACTGCAGCTGGAATCTGCAACAGCTTGCTGGGCTTCTGTGTGGTGCCTCAGTTTCCCCAGCTGTAAAAGGAAGCAGCAGAGCAGCAACAACCCTGAGCTGCAAAGGGCACGGTGCCATAACTCAAATCAAGCATATTGTGAGTTGGCTTTCCTCAAAGGTGACCTGATGTTGCACTCCTCAGGCTTTTTATTCATTGCACTGCATAAAAATACAGGGTATGTGATTCTACGTTTGTTGTGGAGAGGAAGCCCCGTGTGTTTTGGGCTTTCTTTTTCACTGGATGCTCAGAGCCACTGAAAACCCTATAGGTACACTGAAGACAGGGAGAAAGGGTTGGATTTAGGATAGGCAGGCACATTGAGTTTAGGACAGGCAAGCACAGTGGGTTTAGGACAGGCAGGCACAGGAACAATCTCCTGCTCACCCATAACTGATGCTCTCCTCTGCAACCAGAACAGGGTTGACACACATGCCCAAGGAGACAGCTTTTTAGCAGTCTGGCCACTTATGGTACTCTTTTATAGATAATATTAGTTTTTAGGAGGCCTGCCTCATCATGAGCCCTAAACCAAGCTGAAAAGCTGTTTGAATGGGGATTCTGGCCAACTGTATACAAAGATTGCATTATCTCATTAAACTTTTCAAAATTGTAATTTTGATCTCTCTGGAGTCTAAAGCTTCCTGTGAAAGCTGAACTAGCTTTTGGTTCAAGGGGACTATCACAGGAGGAAGAGTTACACCCTTGCAGACTCTTGGATTAAGTGGGATCGTGTTGAAATTAAATGTGAAGCCTCCAGGCTTTCCTGCAAACATTCTGGAGTCAGAGCAGAGAGGGGAAAAATGTGTCACTGTTCACCACAGCCTGCTCCTAATCAGGCCACTGAAATCTCCTTTGAGCTGAAGGGCCTTAGCGAAGGAAATCAGGGCTGCAAAACAGCCTTTATGTAACAGTGATGATTTCTCCCTTCCACAGTAAGAGCTGTGCCAGTTCCCTGCTTCCCGATAATTGCCATACAACCCACTGGAGAAGGATTGAACTTGACACGCTGCCGGAGCGACAGCTCAGCTACGGGCGCTGCCACTGCTGGGCAAATGCCACTGCAGGCAGGGGTAACGCCAGCCTGGCCATGGAAAGGACAAACCGGGGGGATAGCGGACAAAACAAGCAGCCTGGGAAACTGGGAAATTGGGCTGGGGGTCCCAGTGCTTCCAGAACACTTTTGGTGGTGGGGGGAGTTTGAGGTCCTTGCAGGGCATCATTCCCGTGCATGTTCTAGCAACAACGAATGCCTGGGAACCCTCCCTGGAGATCTCCCTGCTTTCTGAGACATGTGCAGCAAATGATTCCTGTCCACTGTAAAACATCTTCCTCATGTTCTTCCCATTCCCTCCCACTATCTTTTCCTTTTTGTCTCTTCTATTCCTCCTCCCAGTTTCCTTCCCCAAGAAGTCCATTTGTCCTTGATCTTCATCTCAAGCCTACCTTGTGTCCTTTCCTGCATCCCTGGATGTAGCCAGCCCACCACTGGCTTTAAGACTTCCTTGGTTTTCAAGTGTCAGCTGCTGTGTTTCCTTACTCCTTCATGGAAGGCATATAATCCTTGGTTTTGGTTGGTCAAAGATGTACAGAAATAGATATCTAGTGAAAGGGATCTGGAGTGGGGGGACAAAAGATTCTGGAGGCAATATACACTCAATGGGATAATGCCCTGGGAGAGCACTGAAAGTAGCCGAGACAAGGAGAACACGGAGGTTCTCAAAACAGAGGGAGATGAACCTCGGGGTTCCATGGAGGTGAGAAAAGCATCACAGCTCAGGGTGGCTCTTCCTGGATCAGCTGCCAGAGACACGCCCAAGCTTCCCAGGGATGAGATGGCCACAGATCCATCCACAACAGGACAAAATCTAGAGGGTGCATCCTCTAGATGCGAGGACCTGATACCTACATGACCCACACTGGGTCACTTTGGGGTCTTTACAGCAGCTTAATTGAAGGAAGGACCTGTTGGAACGAGTCCAGAGGAGGCCATCAAGTTGATCAGAGGGATGGAGCACCTCTGCTAGGAGGAAAGGCTGAGAGAATTGGGATTGTTCAGCCTGGAGGAGAGAAGGCTCTGGGGCAACCTAATTGTGGTCTCCCAGTACCTGAAAGGAGCCCATAGGAAAGATGGAGAGAGACTATGTACAAGAGCCTGGAGTGACAGGACAAGGGGGAATGGATTCAAGCTAAAGCAAGTAGGTTTAGATTAGATATTAGCAAGAAATTCTTCCTGGTGAGGGTGGTGAGGCCCTGGCACAGGTTGCCCAGAGAAGCTGTGGCTGCCCCATCCCTGGAAGTGTCAAGGCCAGGTTGGACGGAGCTTGGAGTAGCCTGGTCTAGTGGAAGGTGTCAACTGCCCATGGCAGGGGGTGGAACGAGATGGGCTTTAAGGTCCCTTCCAACCCAAACCATTCTATGATTCTGTGATTAGTGGGTGCTTAAACAGAGGCACTGCTAAAGGCTGTGGTGGAAGCAGCGAGCCCAAAGGGTGATGGAAGCTCCGAGGCCGGTCCACAGTGAGACTGGGCGCCCAGACTGGCGCTGCCTCACCTCCGAGTCCTTGTCCAGCTGGTTCCTGACCACGATCATGTTGTACAGCACCCGGTCGTCGTCCGCCTCCGTGTGGGTCACGTCGTGGGGGGTGCTCCACAGGTTCTGCTCCTCATCCCGTGCCAGCGTGGCTCCAAAGGATGCGTAGGGGTTGTTGTTGCTGCAGAGAGGGGCAGAGGCCAGGTAGCATTAGCACCGTGCTGCCTCCTTGTACCCTCCCAGGGAAAAGTGCCCAGAGTCCTGCCTGGGAGATGGGAGGAGGAAGAGCAGTGGGGAATGGGAAGACAGGCAGAGTTTTTTACCTTAGCAAACATCCTGACCACACAAGCCACAGTCTATACCAGGCAGTGCTCCCGTGAGAGACATGAGACACATGAATTTGCTAAAGACACTGGATATTATTTGAGCAGTTAGGCTGGAAGAACTGGGAGCATCCATCTGCTAGGATGAAAGGTGGCATCTTCCCATTGCTCCCATAGCCTCCTGCCTTCCCACCTTGTGGGTGGCATCCCTGCCCACGGCAGAGGGTTGGAACTGGATGATCTTTAAGGTCCCTCCCAACCCAAATCACTCTGTGATGATGAACCTGCTCCAGCTGACCCTGCTTGAGCAGGGGTGGGACTGGATTCTCTCCAGAGGTCCCACATCCACGACCACGTTTCTGTGGGACCCTGCAGCTCTACTTTCTCCCCAGCAGCACAAACCCTACCAAATCAAGCAGGCAACCTCTGCAGGTGTCCCCCACCCCAGCAGCTCCTGCCTCAGAGGTACAGTGACATGCTGAGCTGCACAAGGGCAGCCAAGGCACAGAAAGGGCATTTAGCCCCATCTTTATCTGAGGATGGAAACATCCTCAGCCTGTTTGTGTGTGAGCCTAATTTGCTTAGCAGTCAGCAAAGCAGAGTGTTATCTTCTGGGAAGGTTGTTCCTTGGGAAGGCAGGGAGCTTTTCTCTGCACGGAGGGCAGTTCTGTGTTTTATGGATTAATGTTGCTACTGGGATGTGCATTTTTTTAACAGGGATACTAACTTCTGCCAGGAGAACTTTTAGCAGGGGATTTCCATAAAGTGTCTAATCAGGACATCCAGGCACTTGAGCAGGACAATATAAGTGGAGAACTATTTTTGGCCTTACCCAACAGTCTCCTCAGCCACCCTGTGGCAACCTCTGCTCACTTCTTGTTAGAACAACCCAGTGTTTGCTACCCAAATCCCATTCCTTTCGCAAGGAACCCATCCAATGAAACCTCAGATAACTCTGTGAGCGCTGTGGCACCAAGCCATAGAAAGATGCTAAAAGGAGCTCCAGCACATAAATGAAATAGAAAAAAATAGTTCCCATCAGCGTTCCTGAAGCAGGAAGGTTAATTAGACTTTCAACAAACCAAAAACCTGAGCAACAGGTAATAAGGGAAAAGATAATCTCTTATAATCTCTCATTAAAGACAAGCAAACAAAGGTAACTTGGAGGGTGGGGGTGGCACAACTCAGCCGTTCCTACACCGGAGCCAGCACGGCTTTGCTCAAACTGCTTCTCAGTTGTGGAGCAGACAGGATCCCAGCCTGGAAGGGATCACTCAGGAGCCAGCTGTGCCATGAGCATGAGTTCAGCCCCATCTTGCCTTCAACAGGCTTCTTCCCACTCAGGGATTTACCAGTACTTTTAACATATGAATTACTTAAAGCACCAGTATTTGGAAATAACACTCCCACACCTGAGCTCTTCCGAGCCACTCCCTCCCTCAGTGCATCTCGATTTCCAAATCACAGCATGGAGCATCCAGCAGTCTGTAAGGAATGCAGGCAGTGCCCAGGAGTCAGCAAGTCCATACAGGCATGGAGAGCTCTGCCAACAGTTCTTCCAAACGACATTGAAAAGGAAGAAATGGGAGGAGAAAAAAGGAACACATGAACAGCAGCTGCTTTGCAGGTTACAGGAATCTCTGTGGGACCACAAGGGACTGAGACCATTTCACACTCTGGATTTTATCCAGAAAATGGTGAGCACTAATGCTTCATCAGATTCTTCTGATTTCTTCTCCAGTTTCTTCTCCAAGGGACTTTCAGTCCACATTCGATTTGTTTTGGAATTCAGAGCCCAAATATTTCGTTTATTTTCGTCCTGAGTACACCATCCAAGCCAGACCCCACCTTTGCACATTGAGAGACAGCCAGGCAGCCTGGATGCTTTGCAACACCCACGACACCAGGTCCCAAAACCTAAAACTCAGCTAAAAGATCTGAAATCTCAAGCAAGTCATTCATTTTAAACAAAGTTGAAGTAAAAATAAAAATAGAGCCAGGAAGCTATTGCAAGATGCCTGCTATGAAATAAAACCCAAAAGCCTCCCAAGGAAGGACAAGCCAGTGATTAGGCTGTTAGATTAATTATGCCAGCACACTTGTACAGATGCAGGTGCCTTTAGAATTCCCAGAATTTATAGAGGCTTTCCTACTTATAGCAGCATTAATTGGATCGCCAGTGGAAGGCGTGTTACTAAAGAAAGGAGCCAGGTGAGGGACAGCCACTGTGGCCCCAGGAAGGAGCTTCTCCACACGTGTGCTCAGTTCCCGGTAGCTTAATGCCAATTTCCTGGGCTGGAGACCTCATGCTCGGGATTATCTGGTTATTATTTAGGTAACTGCTTTAACAGTGCGAAATCAGGACGTTTCAAGCCCTGTCACCAGCTCTGCTGTTACTTGATACCTATGTAGGGCACACCGGGAGCATCCCACACTCCCCTTGAAGTGCTTCTGCTCCCACACTCCCCTTGAAGTGCTTCTGTCGCACCGATGATGCAGGGAGGGCACGGTCCCTGCCCCCTCTCGGGGCTGGGATACCCACTGGTGGTGCTGAGACCACGGCTGGGAGCTGGGGAGGGAGGGAGAGGTGCCACAAACCTACTGCATGGGTGTTTTGCAACATGCGGACTCTCCTCACATTCTTCCACAGCTCACGGCTCTTCTCCACGACTCGGGGCTTTATCTTTTCACACAACCCCCCAACGTCAGCGTCTCTCTGCACAAAGCAGATGCGACTGACAGCGGGAGAGAAAGATCTGCTCCCTGGAGATCAGCACGGGCAGCTCTCACATACAGCCGGCTCCGGCTCTGCATCCTCATCTCCTCTCCAGCATCCCTGGATGGAGACAGGCTGACAGCTGGGGTTGTTCAACCTGGAGAAGAAAAAGCTCCAGGGAGACTTTGGAGCCCCTTCCACTTCTTAAAGGGGCTTGTAAAAAAGAGGGAGAGCAACAGTTTACACGGGCAGATAGTGATAGGGCAAGGGGGAACGGTTTTAAAGTAAAAGAGAGATTTAGCTCAGATGCTTGGAAGAAACTCCTCCCTGTGAGGGTGGTGAGGCCCTGGCACAGGTTGCCCAGAAAAGCTGTGGCTGCCCCGTCCCTGGAAGTGTCCAAGGCCAGGTTGAGCAGGGTTTGGAGCAACCTGACATAGTGGGGGGTGGCACAGGGATGGAACAAGGTCATCTTCTAGGTCCCTTCGAACTTAAATCATTCTGTGATTCTAAGATCCCGACCCGGGAACTGAGCTCTGCAAAGCGCAGAGCTGCCTAACGATGAGACCTGATCCCTTTTTGTTCAGTGTCTCATCCTCCTCTATTGAAATCCCACCATGGAAAGACAAGCGCTGGACCGTCCCTGTGAACGGGCATCACGGGGAACACCGAAGAGATGCCGCTCTCGATTCACTCCCTAAACCTTTCCCGTAGAACACCTCTCGCCAGGTGCCTCAGCATCCCGGGGGGCATCGCGCCGTGGGCTGGCAGGAGGAACTCAGCCCCTGCGGCAGCCAACCCAGGCGGAAAGGGCACGGGAAGCTGCTCGTTCCCGCCGGGGGAAGATCCCTCCGGCGCCCAGAGCGCTCCGGCAGGGGATGTCCAGCCCCAGTGACAGCGCTGGAAGCGGGGCTGGGCACAGCGGGGCTCACGCCAGGCTGGGGAGCGGGGGACCGGGGTGGGCGCATCCCCCGCCGCGGGGCCGGGCCGGGGTCTCACCTTAGCAGGGGCTCCTTCTCGGGCGGCGCCGCCTCCCCGCCGCAGCAGCCGCAGCAGCCGCCGAGCGATCGCAGCCAGGCCCTCAGCCCCATCGGCGCCGCCGGAGAGCCGGGCAGGGCGGGCCGGCCCGGGCGGGCCCTGCCCCACAGCGGGGCCGGGCCGGGCTCCGCACCGCCCCCGCCGCCCTGCCCGCACGGCCCGGCCCCCGCCGGCGGCTCAGGGACGGGCTGCTGCGCCCTCCTGCATCCTTCTGGAGCCGCCCTCCTGCATCTTTGTCCTGCATCCTGCTGCACCCTCCTGCACCTTCCTCCTGCATCTTTTCGCACCCCTCTGCAAACCCCTGCACCATCCTGCATCTTCCTGCACCCTTCGCATCCTCTTTGAACCATCCACCTTCACCTTCCTCCTGCATCTTTCTCCTGCATGTTCCTGCACCCTCCTGTATCCTACTGCACATTTCTCCTATATTCTCCTGCACACCCCTGCATTCTCCCCTGCAGCACCCTTCTGCATCCTGAAGCACCTTCCTGTACCTTTCTGTTCTCTGATGCATCTTCCTGTACCCTCTTACATCCCCACGTGCCCTCCTCCATCCCATTGCATCCTCATGCACACCCTGCACCTCCCCACATCCTCTCACACCCTCCAAGAGGGTTCTCATGCACCCTCTTGCATCCTCCCACACCCTTCTCCATGCTCCCTCACCTTTCTGCATCCTCACACACCCTCACACACCCTGCTGCACCCTCTTGCACCCTTCTGTGCCCTCCTGCACCCTCCTTGATGCCACATTGCACAGCATTTGCAGCAGCCTCCAGCCCTCACGCCACCACTGACACAGACCACCCCTGGCCAGCACGGCATGGCCAGAATCAAAAATTCCCCCTTTCCAACCCCCTGAACCACTGCACTTCCAGGTTTGTTCCCACTTGGCTTTTGGGACACAGGGCTGTGATCCTGGGAACTGCAATGGGAAATGTGCAGGGGATGATGGACCCAGCTGTCTCTTGGTGCAGGGACTTTTGGAGGAAGAAGAGAAGAGCCTAAAATATTGCTCCCTTCCCCTTTATTTCTCCATGTCTTACAATGAATGTTCCTATCACATGCTTAGCTGGGATCCCAAGAAGAAAAAGCTTAAACTCTGAATTAAGATGGTCCTGGATCTCATTTAATAGCCACAGATTTGTTTGCATTTCAGAACAGCCCATCAGGCATCAGCCAGACCCAAGTCTGGTTTGACCACATACATCCCCAAGAGTTATTTAATTTTACTACAGCAGTTTCCCGACACCACTGGATTTTTTTTCCTTATGTCAGCAGATATAATAATATCATCTACTATATCATCATATATTCTCCAGTCTGTGCACACAAGGAAAGGTGAAATAAGATCAATCTGTGCTCACGTTTCTCTTCCTCTTTTTAATTCCAGAAATTTTAATCGATCCGCAGGGGATCATGTTCTCTTGGACACCCAGGAGCGCTGGGCTAAAGAAGGCACAACATTGAGAGATCAATGGCTGGGCAGTTACAGATGGACAGGAGACTGATATGCTGGTGGCGTTGCTTTGTCAGCAAGTAAAGAGGGAAGATGAGCCAGGAAGCAATGGAGGAGCCTCTGGACGCTGCATGGGGAATGGGAGATCTCAGGGTCCTCTGCCACGGATTCTCAGGTGACTTCTAAATTTCAATTAATTCATCGGCCCCAAAATCCATCTTCCTAAGTTAAAAGGTGACATTATGTGAGAAGGACTTGTTTTTATTGTTTCTGGAAGATCCCAGTGCTGGGGCTTTACTCTCAGCCTGGGCTCCCAGCTCCCACACGCACTGCACATCAATCATTCCACCAGGAAGGATTTATGGCCGGATGAGCAAAGGGGCGAGGCAGGATTTCAAAGTCAAGGGCGCTCTCCTCTGCAGGCTTCCTCCCCTGCCCTTGAGCATGCCCCTGCCTGCCCTTATTTCTCCCCCAGCCTTTTGTGTGCTTGAGCACGACAATAACCAGCCAACATGCCGGCTACAATTGCAAGGATCTGGCAATTGCACGGGCACGGACGCAGTTACCCAAAAATAGTCACAGCTGCAGAGATTTCCATCTCCCTCTCTGGTTGATCCTCTGGGGGTCTCATTCATCTGGGCTCTTTTTTCACATAAGCACTGATTTTTCCAGAGCTGCCAGGGAGCAGGTACGGATAGCCCCAGCCCCAGTCCCAGCCAAGACCTCGAGGCACAGCTCTAACACACAGCTGTGCAATCAGCTGAGACATCCTTAATTTGTGGCTAACCCCCTTCCCTACAAGGAGATTTTATCCATGCCTTGCTGCTTGTAAGCCAAGAGAATTATGTTCTTCATTAATTTAAGGTCTGGGCTCTCTAGTTTTAAAAAAGATCCTCATAGAAATACCAAATATTTTCCTATCCCTTTATTCCTCATTGTGATAATAAATCTTGTTCCTTTTCCATAAGAGAACAAATAAACAGGGGAAAATCTCCCAAGAGCTGAAGCCTTATTAGGATCATGAAAGCAAATCAAGTGTTTCACAAGGTAAGAGAAGTATCACTGGCTTCTTCTCGGGATCCTGGGAATGGGGAGGTTGACCCCAGCCTGTCCAGCCCTTTGGGTATCCTCCCTCCAGTGTGGCCTGGCATGGAGCTGCCAAGTGAATCAAAGCTGAAATGAAATTTAAAACAATTAAATTTGTGAATTTAATGCAGGAGGGTAATAAACACCAATAATACAGGACAATTTGCCTGCTCTTCCTTTAGCTCCACGCTGCACACAATGCATGGGCAGGGTTTGGTGCCACAAGGCCAGCGCGGCACAGGAGGGGGCTCAGCACCTCCCACAGGTCCTGCTGGGGAGTCAGAGCAGTGCTGGGTGAAATAAGGCCCCAGACATCACCAGGGCTCCCATCGGGGTGGGCACAGCACATTCCTTCCTGCACACACTGGGTCTGGATTTCTTTCCCCAGGATAATGTCCTGCAGCTCACCACATGCAGCCATGGTGGTTCCAATGTGTGTGTGCTGGAACCCTGCTGATCCCAGATGTTCCTGGGGACTTGCCTGGAGTTCAGATTGTCTAAAAACAGGGATACATATTTCATGGCACAGCACTGCTCTGCCCAGACATGAAGGTCATCGTGTCCCCTCCTTCACCCTCCTCCCACAGGCAGGGGCAGGATGCAGGGCAGGGGTGAGTCACAAGCCCTCAGCCGTGGGCTACAGAATTGCTGCCACTTTAAGGTCTGTGTTTAAAGGCCTGGCCAAAGGGGCAGCTCTGATGCAGTTGGTCAGAGCTGAGGGTTTTTCTGAAATTCCTCCAGACAAGTGTGGGAAGGTGAGACCTGGAGTGTTTTCCAGGTAGGGGATTATCCACAGAGAAGGGGGAGAATTGAACCCGCTGAGCAAGACTTTGTATAATTGTTTTAGTTCTCAGATCCTCTAAAATTGGGAGACCCTCTTAGAAATGCAGCATGGTGTGTCTGGCAGTGTTTGAGCCAGGAAATAAATGAGAATTAGTATTCCATTTGAGCAATAGACATAATTAATTAGAAGGTGTTTATGAGGCTTGTGACATGTTTTGTAGCTGCAGGAAAAGAAGCCAGCTAAGTGTTGTCCAGGTGAAATTAGGGAAGTTGTTTCTGCTAGAAACTTATTGCTGGGGACAGCATGAACACAGTTACAGAGCCAGGCTTGGGCTGAGAGGGACATCTGTACTCTGGATAAAACAGAGCAGCTCTTCCTCACAGGGTAGGAGGGGAAAGGGAATCTTCAGCAATATCAAAGCATCTGGCTGAGGGGATGTCAGCTGTTTTGTTTTCAGGAGGCAGTGCTCTTTCCCTAGGATGAAAAGAATTCAATATAATATTTAGTGATCTGTGGTGAAACGAACCACGGGAATACAAACAAAGTGGCTTTATCCATATCAAGATGAGACATTTCAGTGCTGTGGAAACCACAGTGCTGTTGGTGAAAAATATCAACAAGTGACACAGGCAAACTGACAGGAGTCTCCTTTGAGCTTTTTCCCCTAAAATAGATTGGGTTTTTTGTTTGTTTGTTTTTGGTTTTTTTAATAAATTTCAGAGTGAGATGCATTGCCAGTGAAAAAAACCCAAACATCTCCCTGGAAATAGTCCCAGAGGCTGCAGTGAAACCCCAGTGGCTGAGTGAGGAGGATGGCCACGCACCTGGAGTGCTGAGCAAGGTGAGGATGCAGCATGGGCAGGGAATGCTGGCAGCAGAGGAGCACAGGGAGGCATCAGAAGCACTCAAGTGCTATATCCCAAGAACAGGAATTGCCTCCTGGCCATTGATAAGGTTAGGGCTTGGCTTGGTGATCCTGTTTGGAAAAGCAAAGCTCTGGGAGCTGTTTTGCCACTGCATTCTGCAGAGGCACAAAGGTGGGGAGGGGGCAGAGCCAACAGGCACATGACTTCAGGAGAGCAGGAGTGGAGGGATGAAGGATCTTAAATGCTCCTTTTCTGCATTAAGGTCAGAGTTTGGAGTTAATCCAGGACCCTGCTATATAATTCAAATCCACATGGCCTGTAGGTTTGGGGAACAAGTTGGGAAGACCCCAGGGCACTTTGACATTCCTAAAGTCTGTGAATTTAATGAGTGGGCTGGTAGGGACGATGGACAGTGTCTGATTCTCTGTGCCTGGTGTTTAAACTCATGTTTGGACTAAGGCTCAGCAACCCAAAGGTCAAGAAGACCAATTTATTGCTGTATGGTGCAGGGCCATTGGAGATTCACTGTCACTTGGGGAATACAAGAAAGTTGGGATAGGGAGTCAAAGGCAGCTGAATCCAGTGTGCCAAAGGTTGGGAGAGATAGCAAAGGACTGATGCCATTTGCAGCCTCTGCACTGCAGGTGTTTGGCCTCGGTAGCTAGAGGATAATCAGTTAAATACCACCTGTGTATTGCCCAGGAGAGCAGCCCATGCTATAGGGACCTCCGAGCTCAGAAGAGGGCAGGTGACTGAAGCCCAGGACATCAGCCCTTCCTGTCTGCAGTCATGCTCTCAGCAAATACAGGCAAACTTAGGGTATCTCAACCCTCAAAATGCTGGGTTATGAAACCACAGGGACCTTTGGTGCTTGTGTGGTATTTTCTCTTGGTCCAGGTACCACCCCGGCAGGATTAAGCAGCAGGTGACCCAAATAAAGCACTCCGGATGCAAACCCAGTAACTCCAACCCATGCTTTGATTCAGCAAACTGCTTCAAGGTGGTGCCTAGGTAAGTTCCTCTGATTTCTCTTAAAGTTAGGAGGGGCTTAAAGGCTGTGCTAATTAGCATAGACCCACGACTGCTGTGCCGAGTACAAACTGAGTGCTTCCCGTGAACCATGACTCGCTAGCTTCAGCTGCATGGAATTAGTATTACTCTTAGCAAAGGGGTAAAATCTTGCCCCAAAATCAGGGCAGATTGCCTACTCCTGAGATACCATGCTCTGTGCTCTTCAAGATGATGTAGGGGACTCTGTTTCTACATGTTCTCTTTCCGCTGGACGATAGGAGAGGCTTTCAGTGCAGACAGAGCGCTGTAGGTATGGCTTTGGCTGCCCGCAGCTTCGTATCCTGTTCTCCTGCTACCCTGTGAGCATCTTCTGGGCTCTGAATCCGCTTCCTGAGATGTGGGGGCTGCTGAGGGACCCCCGGGATCCGTGGGCATTTTGAAAGCTCTCTGTAATTAGTAACTACAGAGCTGTGTAAAGCCTAAGGCTCTGGGGCTCCAGCATCTCGGCGGGATGAGCCTCTGGAAGCTGCCCTCTGGATTTTACCCCCTGGTTCCGCTCCGGCCGGGCAGGGAGGAGCTGCGGGGCGGGCGGTAGGTACCGGGGGCGGCGCCGGCCATCGCCCGCTTTTCTTCCCCTTTGTCCTGCCCGGAGCTCCGCACGGGGAGGCTGCGGGAGCTGCGGGAGCTGCCGGTGGTAAGGGCGGGGGGCGGCGCGGGGGGCTGGGGGAAGGAGGCTCCTCTGAGCGCTTAGAAAGCAGCTGGAGGATCCCTCCAGAAAGGGCTTTGGAAGCGCTGCTGCTCCCTGCTGGGAGCTCCTGCCCTGCGCTGGTTGAGCATCTCTTCCTGCACCCAAGGCAGGATAACCCTTGATTGTCCGATGTGTTTGTGCGTCCCTGGATAAACTCGCAGCTCTCGCGTCGCTCTGCCCACCCCGCTCGCTGTGGGCACAGGGAGGGGGTTGGGCCCGTCAGACGGGGCAGGGAGCCCTTCTGGCAGGTTCTCGGGGTCTGTCCCCAGCCCAGGGAGCTGTCGCTGTCCCGCACGGCGCCTGCTCGGGCACCGAGACAAACAGGATACGGCCGAGAGCCTTCCGGTGCGGCGGGACGGGCTCGGGCAGCGCGCTTGGCTGCCGGGACCGCCCGGGGCGTGCGGGGACTGGGGGGTCCGGAGCATCACAGGGGCGACACAGTGGTGGGCGAGCCAGGGAACGCCCTGGGCCGTGTCCGTGAGAGGCAAAAAAATACCTGTCAATTGTGATTGACAACACAATCACGCAGAGTCGAGTTGTCGTGATTGTGTTGTCAGTTCTAAAACACGGGTTTCCTTAAAACAAAACAAAAAAACCTCCAAAGAAACCTCCCACAAAAAACAAGTGTTCTACTGTAGTGGTGATTTATTTCAGAAAACAGCCGGGGAGGGGGGGAAGCAAAGGAGTAAGGAGTGCTTCGCTGCTGGTTTCCTCCTGGGATTAGCTCACAGCCGTGGGAGGGATTCTCAGAGAGCAGGTTCACACTCCCCTGCCCGGAGCCTCATGGGCAAAGTCCTCCCGGGGCCCCCGCCAGGAACTGGAGGCTTTAGTGCCTGTGGTCACAGACTAAGTAGGCAGCAAGAATTTGATCCCATGGTGACAAACTCGGCTTCCTGCCTCTTCCCAGGTGCCAGGTTATCCAAGCATGACCACCCAGATGTTCGAGGGCAGAGGCCATGCGGCCGTCTACCAGAAATATAGGTTTGCACCAGGCAAAGAGCTGCAGCAAACCATCCTTGCCTACCTGCAGGAAAAGGTGAGTGGGGTATGGCCAGGTTGGAGGATATCTTTATTTGTGCGTGGTTTACCTTGCTGGGAGTGTTACCTTGATTGGTACCACAGGGAATGATAAATCAGCAGGGCTTAAGGCAAGATGGGGGCACAGGAGAGGCCTTCCACAGGTTCTGCCATGCCAAGGCTGTTCCTGAGTGGATGCTGTGGGAAGCAATGGGGTAAAAGCACAGAAACTGGGTGGCTGCCCACTGAGACACATCCCCTCCTCCCCACAGAAGGCAATCCCTGCTGAGCTGGTAGTGGATGTTGGCTGTGGGTCCGGACAAGGCACCCGCTTCCTTGCGGAGCACTTCAAGAAGGTGGTGGGGACTGACATCAGTGAAGCACAGATCCAGGAGGCCAAGGACACCTCCTCCATGCCCAATGTCTCCTACCTGTGAGTGTCAGGGAAGTGAGCTCAACCAAAGGCAAAATTTGGGTCCTTACATGGAAGTGGTGTTTTGTGAGTATGGTTATCTTAAGACCCAGCTGGCACCAAAGAAAGTCCTATTTGATGGAATTCCCGAGGTGAACAGGCATTATCCTACACTTCCAGTAGCCATGGTCTTCCCACACTGTCCTCATGGCCTCCAGAAAATACCCACTGGCTTCACGTCCTACCCTCTGATTCCTGTATCACAGATGTCTTTTTTCCCTTCCCGCTCCCAGCGTGTGCCCTGCGGAGGAGCTGCCATTCCAGGACGCCTCTGTGGACGTCCTGGCCTCGTTCACGGCCGCGCACTGGTTTGACATCGAGAAGTTCATGAGGGAAGCGCAGCGGGTGGTGAGGCCGGGCGGCTGCGTGGCCATCAGCACCTACACCGTGGACATGAGCCTGCGCTACGGAGATTGCTCCGAAAAGCTCACCAAAATCTTCAGGGAGGTGAGGAGATGGAACCCAAACCTCAGGGCTTCCCCTCCTGCTCTAGGCGCAGGAAAATGTGTATTACTTGGATACAGAGAGGAATCCTGGTGCAGGATGGGGCAGAAGAGGGATGGTTACCTGCAGGGACAAGGCTGAGATGGGATTTAGAGGCTCCAAAGCAGTGCTAAATCTGGCTGGATGAGGAGAAAAGGGATGCTAGCATTGATGGGGCAGGCTCTGGTAGGGTGAGAAGGGTGCCAGAGCATATCTGGGGGCTGGTATTGTCAAAGATACTTCTCCTGCTGTTGATCACAGAGAAAAGAATGGGGAGTATAAACTGTTTGGGAAAAGTCCTTTTTTAGTAATCTTTCTTGACAAAGGGTGTTTTAATAACTGGATAAAAGGAGCCTTTCCACAATCAGTAAAAGCAGTGTAGGGAGAAAGACAGAACCCTTACCTCTATGCTAAAATATCATCCTTAAATTCTGGGCACTAAGCAAGACTTTTGGTGTATTTTAATGCAACGAGTATTTAAAAAAAAAAAAAAAGGGCCACATGTGAATGCATCAGGTTTGGGCCTGAAACTGAGGTAAGTGGAAATTGAGAACTTCAAGTGGCTTTGTGCTTTTTTTTTTTTTTTTTAATACATTGTCTTTACAGTGCTGGGACCAGATTTTAAAATACGCACATAATAGACTAAAATTCGTCTTGGAAAACTACAAAGAGATCTTCGAGGCCTTGCCATTCCCAGACAAGAAGAGGTGAGCAGAACCCCCTCAGTGCAGCGCCAGGAGTGGATAAAGGGGGTGTCTCCTCCTCTGGGGGGCTGCTCTGCCTCCAGCCCAGCGAGGACACAAGGGAGCGGGGTGTGCCAGAAGCTCAGCCCAGCTGCTGGGGTTCAGCAAACCCCTGTGCATCGAGGCAGAGCTGTGTGGCTGCATTCCTGCTGCTCCTGGCTTTTATGTGGCTCTGCACTGAGCCATCAAGTGTGGTCTGAGGGCTGTGAGGACCCTTCCTGCTCAAGGCAGCCTTGGGTTGGATTTTCAGTTGATGGTCTAGCACAATTGGAGGTTTCTGGGCAGGTCACTTCATGGGTGAAAGGAAAAATAGAGTGAGGCAGAAACGTGCCCCAGACCTCTGGGGAGCCAGTGCCTGCCTCCCCACCAAGGCACGGGGCAGGGGCTGACTCTGCAGGCAAAAAGGATGTGGTGGTAGTGGTGGTGTGAAGGTGTTGGTGTCCTGGATGCTGGAGGGGATGGGGGTCTGCAGATAAGCCTGTACCAAAAGGGCTGCTCAAGTCACAGACTATATGAGATGGTCCCTGGAACCATCTTTGCACATCAGTCAGAGCTCTTGAGCCACCACATGCCACAATTGGATGTTGTTTCCATC
Source organism: Manacus candei (assembly GCF_025592945.1). Taxonomy (NCBI): domain Eukaryota; kingdom Metazoa; phylum Chordata; class Aves; order Passeriformes; family Pipridae; genus Manacus; species Manacus candei. Next base: position 23,702,331 of record NW_026138071.1, on the reverse strand, counting down.
TGCTGGACCTTTGATGGTGTCAGATACTTTATTCACCACCATGTCAATCTGTTATCTGTGTTCCCCTGCCTTTGAAATTTAACTTGTCAATACTCCTTTCTTCCCCATCTCTCTTGTAGAATCACTGATATCTATGACAAAATTCCCATGACTGTCGAGGGTGTGGTTGGTTACCTGGAGTCTGCCTCTCCATATCAAACCTTTATGAAGAATGACCCTGAAGCTGCAAAATCCCTCCTCCAAGAGACTGAAAAGAGGTGAGAAAACTGCTTGGGAAAACAAGCAGGATGTGGAGGACTTGTTTTCTACAGTGCACAAAGAGTGAAGTTGTAGAGACCCCTCTGAAGCTAGAAGTGAGCTGTGCAGGGGTGCACTCCCTCCTTCCCCCCAGGTGTGGGTGGGTGTCTGTCAAGGGTTAAACAGCAGATCCTTAAATGTTAAGTCCATGAAGCTCTATGGTGTGCTTGCGCTGATATATCCACTGAAGTCTTGTGTCAGAGGTATCTTGAGTTTCTTTGTCTCGTTCTTGATTAGCAGAGGGCACGAAAAATATTGGTGGTTGCATCTTCACCAACCTGTTTTGGCCTCTAGCAAGGGCATCCCTGTGCCTGCTAATTTATTCACTGACCAGAACAACCCTTGTGCAGCAGCTGGAAGCATCTGCCATCCAGGCCTTTGTGCTATGGGTGGAAGAGACGTGTCTCTGGTTGTGGGTGTCAGGTTGGGAGCTGGCTGGACAGGGCGAGACCCTTCCTCTGCTTCTCCTTGCAGGATGCTGGAGACGATGGGAGTTTCTTCCCGTGAAACCCCAGTGGAGTTCTGGGTGAGGCATGTCTGTGTGCTGGGGTGCAAGGGACAGTGAAAGAGGAAACCCTCCTGATCTGGTGCTAAAACAGAAGGAAAACGTGGGTTGTCTCCTAATACCCCACTTGCAGCCGCTCTTATTCTTTGGGAAGATTGATGCTGATTTCGGTGATTAAAATTTTGGTCTTCTGTGGAAAGCAGAGGGGGTTTTATGCCTCTGGGGTTCCTGCCCACCTTGGTCCTGCAGTGTGCCCAGTGCTTGCCCCCTCAGCACTGGAAGGGTCCTGTTTTGGGCTAGTGGTGGTTGGATTACACATGGGGAAGAGAATCACAGTAATAGCTGAGAAACTTGCTGCATTTCTTACACAATTAATAATAATTAAAAAAAGTTGATAAAAGGTTGCCCGTGGTTCCTCTTTTTAAGAGAGGCTGTGAAGCACCTGCTGGGTGGGAATAACTGTGCTACATAGACATTGTGTGTCCTGAGTGGCTTTCTGCTCTGTGGGGGAGATGAGTTTTGGATAGGAAGGGCCATTTGCCCCTTTCCCTGCCCAGGCTGAGGAGGTGTGTGCTATCTTTGAAGGCTGGCTTGCAAAGGGGCTGTTCTCAGCCAGAAGGTGCCCCCATCCCTGGTGCTTAGCTGGCTGGTGCAGGTGTAACAGCAGCTTATCTGCCCCAGGAGTGCTTTGGCTCTAGTGAGTCCCTTACCCTCAGCACAGCTCGGGAGCCTTTCTGGGATCGCTGCCACAGGGGAGCAGGTTTCTGCCCATTATTACCCACCCACACTGCAAAGGGAAGATTAGAGGCTGCATTTTGGGGAGGGGCAGGTGGAGACATGAGGGCTCAGAGCCAGGCACAGCCCAGCACAGGTCCCCTCCTGTTTGCTTTCTGCATATTTCAAGTTAAGGCACAGCCTCTGTGAGGACTGTTCCCTTTCCTGTAATTTCTGCCCATGGCAAGAAGGCTGCCCTGGCACTATGGGGAGGGCAGTGCCCTCACTCTGTTCTGCCTTTCTTAACAATGCACCAAAGTAAAAGTGGCACATCTGCTCCCTGCCCCAGAGAGCACACCTGGAGAGGGGCTTAGAGGGCCTGGAGGTGCTTCCACTGTGGTCTTGCGCTCTCAGGTGTGGTCCTGACTGAGCACCCTCAACTTGGCAGAGGTGCTGGACCCTGGGCATGTTTCCCCTGGGGTCACTGAGTCCTGGCTCAGCTTGCCCAGGGTGGGGAGCAGAGGTTTGGCCCCCAGGAGGGCGGTGGGGCCCTGGGAGGCCAGCTATGGGGTGGGAAGCCCATCATGGATATGAGGTTGGTCTCTGTGTCCATGGCCATGTGCTGCAGCAGTGATGCTGGATCCAGCCCTGCTGCTGTCACCAGAGGAGAGGCTGCACAGGTGCAGGATGGGTTTGGGTGAGCAGCAGCCATCAGGCCTCCCTTGCCAGGTGAGGACGGGGCTGGTGGCTTGTCATCTCCTGAGGGTGCACAAGAGGTCTCTCTTCCCAGGGTGACACTGCTACTGGGGTGCCAGTGGCCTGACTGGCTGCCTGGGCCAGGGCAGCCCCAGCTCTGCTGGCAGGGCTTGTTCTGGAGAAGGGCATCCCCACAGCCAAGGCAGGGAGGAAACCCCCAGGAGGGAACACCCTATGTCCCTACAGTGCTGGAGCAAAGGTTCTGGTGAAAAAGTGTTTGGGCTTTTTCCTCATTTTAAATTTAAAACAAGTTCGTATTATTAAGTCTGCTCAATAATTAACTCAGTAATTCCCAGCCCTTCCCTCTGTGCATCCCCAGGGTCATGCAGCAGGTGCCAGGCTGTGCTGTGACACCAGGGGTTGCATCACCACCGTGTTCGGGCGCGGTGTCGGCAGCGGAGCGGCGCAAACCATCGCGGCGGTGACAGCTCGTGTGCAGAGAGGTGCTGGAGGGTTCTGGGGCGTGCCACTTTGGTGGCACCGACACCCTGGGCTGGCAGGGACAGGTTGGGCAACAGCTGCCAAGTGGAGCCCACCTGATGTCCGCTGTCCCAGCACCATCAGGCCCTGGGCAGGTGTCCCACGCATTTATTTTTAAAGCTGGCTTTTTTGGGGCACACTTTTTGTCCCTTCTACCTTCTTTTCCCAGACCAGTGACTTTAGCAGGAGCCAATTCCTCCCAGATAAGCCTGCTGGCTACAAAAGGGGTCAGGAAGGAGCCTTACTGGGCTCATCCTTACCCACTCCAGTGGCATTGCCTGTGGCCAAGACTTTCCCACGTTGTACCACGTAGCGGCTGATGAGTCACCTGATGAGCAATTACCTCACCTATGCTGACGCCAGCCCTGTCCTCAGCCGTGTTTCACTTTCCTTCTTGCACATGGAACTTCCGAACTTCCCACCCATCTGGGATTTCTTGCTCCAAGCAAGTTCAAGTGGCTCCAGCCTGCTGGGCCATGTGAATCCAAGGGGCTTCCACCATCACCCTCTGTGCCGCTCTCCTGGCACAGCACTGTCTGCAGCCGGGGCTGGAGCGATGGCTGTGGTGGGTCCCCAGTGTCCTGCAGACCCTGCTGGGCACTGTGTGGTGTCCCCAGCCCATGCTGGCCTTGTAGGACCCTCCTCTGCCATGGCAGGAGCTGCCAGTGGCACGGTTTGGAGGAGCTGTGGTGAATTCAGCCAGGCCCTGCTGGCTGGACTGTGATATGGTGGAGCATGGCATCACCATCACCGTGTGAGACGCATGCCAAGGCCCAGGATGGAAAAATCCCTTGATTCTGTTCAGCCAGGCACCTGGGGCTTTGGCTATGGCCGCAGGGGAGTGTGGCACAACTACCTGAGCAAGGCACCCAGGAGGGATCCTCACCCCTCCATCCATCCACCCTGAGGGCCAAGGGCCATGCTCATGGCCTGGCTTCACTCTCGAGCTTTCACTTTTCTTCGCTGCCTCTGAATTTCCTTTTGCGTGTGTGAAGACATGAGGTTTCGCTTTACTTCTCCAAACAGAAATGACACCTGGGACATAAAAGCCACAGTGCTGGGAAACAGGAGCCAAAACTGGGTCCCACGGGGCTGTGATGCTGCTGTGACCAGATGGGTGACCCAAGAGTGTCTCGGCAGGGATCTGTGGTGTGGGACAGTGGTTCATGGTGGATCACCCCTCTCTCATTGGGGGACACATTTCTTTTTCACAACTGCTGGGATTTTCTGGTGAGGTGCTATCTATTCCAGCTGAGCTGTGCCTCACTTGAGCAACATACATGGCATTATTTATGCTGGTTTGGGCTTTTATTTCAAAGCTGTATCAATCATGGACTTTGTTGCATTGAATAAAAATTATTCTTCTAAGTCTGTGGTTTTCTTTAATGGGAGAGAAGGGAAACACAGAGCTGTTGTCCTGTTTAGTGAGAGGGCAGGCAAAGGAGCCAAGCCCAGGGCTCAGGCTTTTAATTACTGACCTCACCCACCCTGTTACCAGGGGGGAGGCTGGCATAGGAGCCTGGTCCTGTGGCCCTATGTGTGGCTGGAAAACCTGTGCCCACCATGCTTTTACCACTGTCTTTTGCTGTCCTGGCTCTTCTCCAAGCTGTATCTGCATCCAGCTTGGTCAAGGTGGAAATAGTTGCTGTCCCATCCATGCTGCCTTCTCCTCCTCCTTATTTCCATCATGGTTTTCCAGGAAAGACCTGAGTAATCTGAGATACTGCTGGAGTAGAGGAGGGGCTCAAGAAGGGCTGGATGGACCTTGTGAGTCAACAGCTGGTTCTGCTCTGCCTCTTCAGAAATTATCTGGACAATGAGGGAGAGGGTACCCTGGGGGTACCAAGTTTTGTGGTGACACCAAACTGGGAGAAGTGGATGACAGCAGAGAGTCATGCTGCTGTCCCCAGGGACCTTGACAAGCTGGAGAAATGGGCTGATGGAACCTCCTGAAGTTCAACCAGGGAAAGGGCTAAGTCCTGCACCTGAGGAGGAACAGCCCCAGGCAGCAGGATGTGCTGGGGGCTGCCCAGATAGAAACCAGCGTGGCAGAAAAGGACCTGGGGGTCCTGGTGGGCACCAGGTTGAACATGAGCCAGAAACATGTCCTTGTGGCAAAGAACTGAATGGTATCTGGGGCTGCACTTAGAGGAGTGGACAGGAACATCTCTCCTATGAGGAAAGGCTGAGAAAGGAGGCTTAGGGACTCTTGGTGGTGCCTACTGACAGCATAGCAGAAAAAAGCTACAATCTGAAATGTGAAAATGCATCTGAACACAAAAGAACATTCACAGAGAGGCTGTGGAGTCACCACTCCATCCTTTGAGATATTCAAAACTGGACACAGTCCTGGGGAACCCACACTGGCTGACCCTGCCAGAGCAAGGACTGGACTGGATGATGTCCAGAGATCCCAGTCCACCTCCATGACCATGTCCATGCCACTCTGCCCACTCATAGGTGTATCTTTCCACGGGCTTGCTCAAGAACTTTTCTTGTTCTCTTGGCCTCTTTGAAATCAGCAGTTTATTTCCAAATGCGAACACTAAAAGTCAAGTCCTTCTGGAGCAGTGTTTTCCTGTGTATGGCCACCATGGGAGACACTGCAAAGTGCATTTATGCCTGTTGCTGCCTTACTGTCTTGGCTTTTTAGATCCAGGTATTGCCCTAATTTTCTGTATTTAATGCTTGATGAACACATGAAACTAAAAGCCCAGCAGCGATCGCAGGAGGTTACCTCGAGAGAAGGACAACTGGCTGAACGGGGGCACCATTCCCACTGTCACTGGAGGGATGTCAACACACCAGATTTGTGTTTCCAGGCTGAACAGGGAGGGAATCCCAGTGGCTTGTAGGGTGGCAGCCCTGCTCATTTCCAGCAGCCTCCCTTCACAACTCTGTGTCCCACCTGGAAAACGTTAGGTGGAAGTGCTTCTGCTTTCCCCCTTTTCCCTGCTTTGGTGGCGAGCCTGGTCCCCCAGGATAACACAGACATAGAGCTCATGCCTGCAGCCTGCACCGTGCAGTGCCTGCTCCCTGCTGCTGCTTTCCCCCCCTCCCTGCCATGGCCCTTTCTATAGGGAAACCGAGGCATGGACTCCTGCTGCCACTCGGGAGGCACTGTAACCCTCCCGGCCACCCCGAGGCTGCTGTCCCCGTGGGGCTGCGTGCCTGGGCTCTCCCGCAGCTCTCAGCGTGGGCCGGGCCTGGGTCGTGCCCGGTGTCCCCGCACTTGCCAGCACCTCTGTGCCACTCGGCGTGGCAGCGGCATCCCCCCACTCAGCCCCCTCGGAAGGCGTGTGCTGGAGGCAGCCCGAGCATCCCTCATCGCCGGTGCGCTCGCCCTGTCGAGGCGGAGCAGGCGGCAGGGCTGGAGGCAGCAGCGCAAGTAACGGAGGCGGGATTCCCGCCGCAGCTTTCGCTTTCCGGTTTCCAGAGCTGCCAGGCTGTGGATTTCCCTTCCAACGTGAAAGCAGTCACACCGGGCAGGTGGAATAAAAAGCCGGGGAGATGGGGCAGCAAGGCATCCACAGCCAGCAGAGCAGAGCAAGGAAAGAAGCTCCCCAGGACAGCCCAGCATCTCCACAGCTGAGAGAGCCACCTGTGGCACCTGTCAGGCACCTCTGCATCAGGAGTTTAGCAAGTCCTGCCCGAAGTCCTCCAGTTCATTCTCTCTGGCATCTTGCACCGCAGCCTCCACTGCTCACCATCGAGCTCTCATCAACAAAATGCTGTGTCTCCATCTCACCCCACTGCTTGTGCTGGTGCTGGGGGTCAGCCTGGGGGCTGCCTTTCCCCACAACAGCCTGAGGAAGGGCTGCAGCCTGTTCAAGTACAAGCAAGTCACATTCGATGAGAAGAAGGCTGTGAAGAAGATGCAGAAGGAGTTTGTGAGTATCGCTGGCAATGGGGGCTGTGGGCTGGGGAGGGGGGGCAAGGCAGAGGAGATGCTGAATTTGAGACCTGAGTGACAAACTGGATGTTTTCTGCAGCAGTCTGGGGAGGAGGAGGATGTTTTTCATGGGAGTTTGGGGACATGAAGGATGCTGGGCCAAATTTTGTCCTGGTTTCAAACCACATGGCTGGCATGCACAACATCGCCAGAAGTCACAATGACAGTTGTTCAGTCTCTCTCTTGGTTTGTGCCTGCAGCGCAGCATCAGGCAGCCGGGCCGCAACTGCGACACCGGGCTCTTGGATCGGAAGTGGATGTCGGCACACCTGTCGGTAAGAGCACGGTGATGCTGTGACAAGGGGGCACAGCTCTCCTCTCAGCCAGTCCCACCCTCACCTGCACCCCAGGCAGGTCTTTGAGACTCCCCTCCTCCAGCCCTGGCTCTTTGGGTCCCTAACCACACACTCCTGCCACAGGTGCCCGACCGGGTGGTGCTGGTGGAAGCCGAGCTGAACTTCACCATCACGATGCTGCAGCTCTCCACCCACCCCGGCTTCACCAAGATGCGCCAGCGGCCCCTGGCCTTCCTCGCCCAAGCCCGTGAGGATCTGCGGGGCTGTGTGAGTGCCCCCTGAGCCCCCCACCCCATGCCAGCTCCGTGGCCCTGGCATTGTCGGCAGCACTGCGGGGCATCGCTGGTCCTTACCCTGCCATTTCCCTTGCAGGTGGCTCCCTCGCATCAGCCCTCTGGGGAACTGAGCCAGTGGCTGCAGAACCTGCAGGTGGCCATGAATATGGTAAGTTGGGTCAGCGGGGCCAGGGGGTCTCGGGGTGTCAGCGAGCGCACGGCCGCACCCTGACCCCATTGCTAACGCAGGCGCTGTCCCCGCCGCACGAGAACACCGGCTGCCTGCAGGACTACGCCGTCCGCCACGTCTTTGAAGTGCTGGAGGACCTGAACTGCGCTGCCCTCCAGGAGCAATGCTCTTAGCCCCCGCCACCGGCCCCAAAGGACACCCAAGGACCGGGAAAAACAACGGTTATTGCATCGCTGGACTGTACTTAAGCCTTTTTCTTACTCATGTGAGCTCAAGGAACAATTTTTTTTCACAGTTTTTTAAATTATTGGGGTTTATTGTGTGCTTATAAGTGGCTCAGGAGGAGCTGAAGAAATGCCCCTCCTGAAAGAATGGCAATGAACGTATTTATTGGATATCTTTATTTTGCTAGTTTTCAAAATGTTTTTAAGGAAATCTATTTTTTCACCTGCTATTTATTACAGAGTATATTTTGCATATTTTCCTGTATAAATTATTTTCTTGTATGCCATTTAATAAAATAGATACCATAAGCAGACAAGCTGCCATCGCATTTTTTACTATGCTTTGCTGTAATACAACAGCAGAGGTATTGCACACACATCCTTGCAAGGACATTGTCCAAATGAAACCTCATTCTGTTTAATCTGGGGACAGGGAGGGAGAAATGCCTGGATGTTGGGCTCTTTGGGGAGCTTTAGTAGATTTTATCTCCTGGCCATGCCCCATCTGCTGCCACCTGATGACAGGAGCAGCACCTGAGGCAATGAAAACCCATCAGGAGGGAAATGCCCTTGGGCCAACACTACAGACAGGCAGGGAAAGCCCCAGAGGTGTGTCTGGAATTGCACATGGACTCCTGGATTTGGTTACAGTGAGGCACAGCTAATCTCTCAAAAACAGCTGCACCAGTGTTTTGCCTGTGTGGCCACAGATTCCCAGGAACAGGAGGATGCCATCAGTGCCTGTTTGGGATCCAATCCCCTGACCCTGCTCGCTATTTGACCCCTCGGTTTTGAAGTCTTGCAAGAAATCCCATTCTCTGGAGCCTATGTATAGTCAACATCTGGCAGGGGAGGTTGTTTCTAGAATATTTCTGGACTAAAGTGCTGTGCTGTGATAGCCAAACAATACATGGATCTGGAGAGAAAAGCCTAAGGAGGCAAGATGGTGTTTATTCATCCTCCAAAATAGATGTATTTAGGTTGTCCTGCTCTCACTGAGGTATCTATCAAGGCATTGTTCCTTTTGCCAGGCAAAGGCTGTAGGCTGTAGTGATGGGGCAGCCAGGCTCCTCAGGAGCTGGGAGCAGGAGTGGTGGGGACAGCTGGGAAGTGCAGCTGGCCAGCGTTAGCCTAATGCCCCTGCCACCTTTTTGTAGCTCAGGGTAAGTCCTCTGTTTTTCCTGGAGGGTGACTGGAGGTGGGCAAGGAGCACTTTAGCTTTCCCTGCAGACTCACAGGAGTGCCAGGAGGGAAATACTGGGGAGTCAGAGCACTAAGCCAATTTAAGGCCTCAGAGTATGGGTTCTGTGCTGGTTTAACTAGATTTCAGTCAGCAAAATTCCAATTTTTTTGGGGGGAGGAGGTGGTGGTATCATTCCAGTGAAGGTTTAGGACACAGTGAGTATTTCAACAGTTGTCAGCCAAACGTTCCTTGCGTTCGGACTCCAGCTTTGCCTTATCACACTTTCTAACCAGGGTGCTGCTTTCATGCCTGGTTCCCTTATTTAATGGAAGCCACCAAATGGAGGAATTTAACTTTATGCACCTATTTTACAGGTGGAGGGGGCTGATCTAACACAATTGTTTAAATTTCTAAAGATTTTGGTCGGTCTATTTATGATACCCAGGTAATTCACTCTCAATTACTAAATGTGCTCTTATGATCATTTTTTTACAGAGATTTCATCTGATTCAATGTTGCTCCCATTTGATTCACTATTGCTTCCACTAATCTGCTGCTGGAATGCACAAATAGTCTATTAATTTAAGCAGGCACTAAGGCAATGATTGCAGCAAGCCTGGTTATGTTCCACTTGTGAAACCACCCTGACAATTGTTGTTTTTTTCCCTTCTTGCTGTGTTGTTATTTGCCACAGACTCAGTGTAATTTATATTGTAACTGAATCACCGCCTTTTCCGCAGCTCTATGAGGGAACTATAAAATAATGGAATGTATTGGAATGGGCTGCCCAGGGAGGTGGCGGAGTACCACCATTCCCTGGAGGTTTTTAAAGACAGACTGGACGTCTAGGTGACACAGTGGTGTTGGGTCGTAGGTTGGACTCGATCATCTCACAGGTTTGGGGTTTTTTTTTCCAACCTATTTGATTCTGTGATCCCAAATCCCAAATCTTCATTCGCGAAACCTAGCCATGATGATGATTCTGTGATTCTGCTTACAGAAGGTGAGAAAATTGAGCCTGGGGACACATAACTCAGTCGGAAGACCTCAACTCCCCTCGGGGCACTGGGTCACACCGCTCCCGCCGCCCCTGAGGGGACGACCCAACATGGCGCCGCCCTCCCGGCGGACAGTGGCCGCCCAGCGCCGCCGCCACCGCCGCCAAATCTCGCGAGAACCCCGCGGGCGCACTGCCCGGCCCTATCCTCGCTCTCGCGAGATCTCCGCTGAGGGAGGGAGGGAGGAGGAGGAGGGGAGGGAGAAGAAGGAGAGAAGGAGGAGGAGGAAGAGGAAGAAAGAGTCCGAAGGAGCTGCCGCTCCTGCCCGGGCCGGCGCCGGGGATGGTGTTGGCCGCGGCAGCCGGGCCCTGACGCCGCGCTCAGGTACGTGCGAGCCGTCCCCCTTCCCTCAGCCCTCCCCGCCCGGGCCTGGCCCCTCCCGGCGCCCCCACAACTCCCGGGGCGGTCCCGGCCCGCCGGGCCTTGGGCACACTTGTGTCCCCCGGCCCAGCTCTCCCGGCCCTCGGAACCCAGCGATCCCCCTGCCTCTGCGGAGGGGCTCCCGGGCCGCCGCTGCCTCCGCTCCCGGCGGAGCTGGGGAACTCCCGGGGCTCTTGCGCCCTTCCCTATAAATAAGCAGTCTCCCCTCCCTGGCCTGTTTCTCCGGGGTCTGCAGCGGGGAAGCTTTGCTTGAACTGTTGGGGGCTTCCTTGCCGTGCTCCGCTGGAATTTGGGGTATAGTTGAAGCGAATGATTTCTTTTTCACAGTGATCACGCTTCTCTTGGGTTTCCCGGTTTTCCGGGACAAGCTATAAAGATATTTGGACATTTAATGCCTATCGGAATTGATTTAATTTGGAATTGGCACCTAAACGATGGGGGTTTTTTGGAGTGGAGAGGTTGCCGGCAATTTACAGATTTATTTCTTTTCATGTAGAACGCCGTTCAGTACTTCCCAGACTCCCCTACTCCCCCCCCCCTTTTTTTTTTAAGCAGCTGTTGGTTTTCCCTCCTCCAAAGAAAAAAAGATCTGTGTTCTCTGCTTATTCTTCCTTTCTCTGGGGTAGCAGGATGAAAAAGCTTACTGTATGTTTCAGTTGAGCCAGCTGGATTTTACATTTACACCCTAACGTTACTTTTGTTTTTAAATATATTTTGCAGCTGACACACACATTTGTCAGCTCCAGAGAACTTGACCTCCTTGTAGATCTCACCAGAGTTTCATACTGATAGGGACTATTGTGAAATATATGTTTCCCTTTTTTTAAGTCTTTTTGCTCAGTTATCTGTTATGTGTTTCTCAACCCCCAGGTAAGGATTATACCGTGACTTTTTGCAATTTTTCCCCTTTATTTGGTTGAATTAATTAATATGATTTAAAGGATAAACATTTCTCCTACCATTTTAGTGGTGGGGGGGCCTGAAGGGTTTAGATCTTGTCAGCATTATGTTGGTTTTGCCAAACTTAAGAAGAATGAGTTGCCTTCAACTAAGAATAGTTACAAAATGTATTAAGCCATGACAGACTGGATGCTTTGGTTTAATGACTTTGGCATTCTGTCCACCTTTTATTGTAATTATTTATCATTGCAGTTATCTTCTAGAGTGGCTGGGTAACACAGCAAAAGTGTATCTTTATTTCACTTATTGAGTCTCAGAACTTTTTACACTGTGGAGAGTTCCTGTTGTGCAGCTGCGTGGATCATTGCACTGTTTGCAGCTTAAGTCTCTTTTCTGTGTCCTGGGAGCTGCCTCAGAGCTTGCTTCCCAGGGTTAGAGAACAGTTCCAGTGATCCCTCCCCTTTCTCTTTGTTATTTCTTATATTTTGGCCAGCTGAAAAGCGGCTCTGAACACTGTCCTGGGAGGTGTGGATGGGGAGGCTGTAGCAGACTGTCTGGCAGGGGTATTTCCACAGCAGCTCTTAGGAAGGAGCAGTGTCAAGCAGTGAAATTGCATTGTGAACACTGATGTAAGCCTGACCTTTCTCCCCCTGCAAAACTGAGCTTCCCCTTGGCCTAACAAACTGTAGCTCTTTCAGTATTCACAGCCCAAACAAAATCTTTCTCTGAGCCATCCTCATCTTTAATCCCAGTTGTGTGAGCTGTGTGCAGCGTACTCTGTGTTTGACTGCTGAGAGAGAATGTGATGGAAGTTCGCTCCTTATTCAACAGCTGTGAGTTGTTTTCATGCTGCACCCCAGTGCTTCATTTCTGGTGATGGGCTTTCCTCTCCCTCTGTGTTCCAGGTGGAAGCAGCAGGAATGCTAACACTGGCAAGCAAGCTGAAGCGGGATGATGGTGTCAGAGGACCCCGTGCGTCCAACCCGGCGTCGGACTCTACTCGGAGGGTGTCTGTGCGGGATAAATTGCTTGTTAAAGGTGAAAGGGACTTGTACTGAAATATTTTGGGGGTTACGGTTTGCGGGTGTGGTGCCAGTAAACAACACTAAATTGCACAGGAATTTCCAGAGGTGTTTTTGAAATGGCTTGTGACTTACCTCAGGTGATGTGACTTACCTCAGGATTGCTGCTGTAGGGTGTACATTGACATACATCTCATCTCCAGCAGCTCTTTGCCTGTAGGACACTTGTTTTCATTGAATAGTGAAAACCAAGACAAGTGTCCTCCTTACTCTGCTGAAAAATTGACCCATTATAAGGAACTCTGTCATCAATTAAAACGTGATGAAAATTGCCACATGAGTATCTAAACATGTAGGAGGAGAATATCAACAATAGTATATTTGTCTTGATAGGAAGGTGTTTTTTGAGCAAAAACATAACTGCCTGTGACAGGAAAAAACATCCTGAGGGTAACAGCAGTGTTCCAGAGGTCTTTAATGGTGCAGGTCATAGGCAGCAAAGTTTAAAAAGATTAAAAAAAGCAAGGCAGGGAGATATTTTTGTAGACCTGGAGTCTCTAGAAGTTGAGGATGAAGCTGTGAGTTAAAAAAACCAGTGCTCGTTTTTGTATTGCAATACGGTTTGTTCTAGGAGGGCTGCTGTAGGGTGTTACTGGTGGGGAAAAAAGCCCCAAACTTTCACTTTGTGGCAGTTCTGGATAGATGGGGTAGTTTGTACAGCAATAATTAAACTGCTTTATAGTGAAATCAGGGGCAGCTCTTTTTTGTACCTATTTTTTTTTCCTGTAACGTAGATAGTATTAAAAATCTGTAGGTGCCGACACTTTGCAGTTACTGTGCCCTTAAACTCAGATTTACTCCCTCTGGTAATAGTTGAGTGTTTTAATGCTCGAGCCGTGCAATGCTCTAGTGGCAAGGAGTGTATTGTTTAGGTGGATGTTTCTGCTAAAAATGATCAATAGCAAATATACTGCTGTTGATGTGTAAGCTGCCACTATTAGGGTTTGTGCCAGTCACAGGAAACTCACATTTCCTGGTCTTGTTTTAGAATGATTTGAGACTGACAAGGGTGTATTTGCCTGACTGGTATTACCTAACTAGCATTGCCTATGGTTTTTTTTTTCAAATTAGGGTAAATTCTGTCATGTAACTTTGCTGGAGCAAGGTGTCACTGCAAATGCTGCTGCCTCAGTGCCCTGGGAAGTGCCACAGGTAGACTATAGCAATGGTATATTCACAATTTTCTCTCTGTACAGTTCTAAGGACAGGGACTTTTAATAACTCTGATGTGATCATTCTTGAAAAGAACTTGCTTTAGACTTCCAGTTTGGAAATCCTTAGTGAACTCCAGTTCTGAGGGAGGAAGATTCAGGTAGGAGAAATAAGCTCTTTAACCAGGCTAAGCTACAAAGCCAAATGACTAAATAATCTGAGATTTTTGCTAAACCTGCAGGTATAGACTCGAGAGGAAGAGAGCAGTGCAATATAAATGCGCTTCCAACTGCAATGATTGGTGTAGTGTGAGGTGCCATAAGACATTTTACTGTACCCTTAGAGCAGTCATGTTTTTCATTTTTAGAGCTAAAACCTTCCCAAAGTCTGCAGGGAGGAAGAGAACATGAGCTATAGAAAATTAGTATTGACACTGTGATTGCTATGGCTGCATTAGCAAACCAGCACAGACTTGAGTATTGAACGAGCTGAGTCCCAAACTGACAAATGGTGAAAGCAGGTCACTGCTCATGTGCCTCTGACAAGTGCTGGGTGCTGGATCCTCCTCTGATTGTGCATGGAAGTTGTATCCCTGCTGTGGAATGTGTGGCTTATGCCACTTAAAGAGTCACTGTCAAAGGTACAGTGAAAACGTCCTTAAATATAAATTTGCAGAAGAAGTTTGGGAAGGTTTCTGCTGCTTCTTACTGCTTGGATAATGCATATAAAGAGAAATCAAGTTAGAATCAATTAAGAGTTATTTCTACAGAGGCTGGAATGGAAAGAGTGAAGGGGGCAAGGACCCTTAGTTGAGTCAGTTGAGTCGTGAGATTCAGAGTGAACCCCCTTTCATTCTGGACTCCTTTTCAGGGATGAATCTCAGTGTGGCTGGGTCCAGTATTAGGGTTGGACTCAGTCAACAGTTTGTCTAAAGAATTTAGCAGCACTTAATCATAAAAGCACTTAAATATTGGACTAATCACTAACCAGCTGTAAACATAACAATATTCTAGATTCAAGATAATAACATGTATACTGTGTTATGGGGTGTTCAAGTCAATACACAGATACACAAAGATATAGAGAGAGGGACAAATGTGTAAAGGTAACACACACATGTATGGATATGTGTGCCTACAAGTATATTCCTATTGAAAAATTCCCCTCCAGAATCAGTGAAATACTCATGCTTAATGCCTTTTTGGGCACTACTGGAGTTGTCTGTCGTTCGAGTGAGGATGATACCATTTCACTTGGACTATAATTCAGATGAGAAATGTTCCAAAGCTGTCAGGGGATGACTGATTACTCCTCCTCTCATCTCCCACCTTGTTGAGGCAGCAGGAGTTCCTGGTATGGTCAGTGCTGCTCCCACCTTGGCCTGGCAAGAGTTCCTAGAAGAGTTAAGGAATGCTTCACCACTGAGCTCTTGTGCAAAGGCCAAGGCCTGACAAGAGTTACTGAAATTGTAGAGCAGGCCAGAGGTAGGGCGGGGAGGGGAGGGTCTCCCAGTCCTGATGCTCTCCCAGAAGAATTGTAGGAACAACTGTCAGTGTGTTAGAATGGTTTCTGGACTCAAATGGGAACTGACAGTAGAAGCAGATCATCTTAGTACAACTCCACTGAAAGTGAGAGGGAAATTCAGTAGCTAGTGTGAAAGATTTATTGGGGATATTCTCTTTTAAGCTGCTTTTATCTAAACGTGGACCATTTGTCTACAAAGTTTCTAGAATTTGCTCCAGCACTTTAAGATAGACCAACTGCAGCAGCATCTACGATGTTGAGAGGCTGAGGGAAGGTGAACTTGTGATGCTGACAGTGTTTTTAGGTCACATAAAGATGTGCAGGAATGAGTTTGGTAGGGAGGGCAGAGCTGTCTGCTCAAGGTGTGCATACAGCAGTGATACTCTGCATCTAGACTAGCACCAGTGCCTTTTATTGCCTGATTGTCTGGAACTGTAGTAGCCCAGCTGCACTTCAGGCTGCTGTTTTGCATCAACAAAGTTACAGGAGCCTGGAAGAGTAGCTGTAAGTACAAGTTGTTACTGGTGAGTGTTTAGGCTGGAGTTACCAAACAAACAGATGACAGTTGCAGAATGGGTGAAAGTCTCAAACAGTCTCCTGGCAATGGTGAATTAAAAAATAATCTGTTCTACATAAAAGAAGAGAAATCCTGGCTATCAGCAAGGGAAGAGGAGGAGATGAGAAGAGGCCCAAAGTGTTCTGTCAGCAGTGAAGCACCACTGTCCTATTCTTGATCCACAGTAAATTGGTGATAGTCTAATAAATTCTGCAGACAGATGCCTGCCAGCTTTGCTCGGGGTATTGTCCAGACACAGACAGTGGCTGGTTTTTCTCTGGAGTTAAGTTAAAGACAGCCTTGTTTGTGGTGATAGAGTGCAGTCCAGGAGGGCAGTCTGGGATCTCTTTGGAGGATGTGCTGTCACGCTGACAACCTTGCAGTGCTCAAATGTGTTGTGTGCAGAGACTGGTAAATAGATCAATGCCATTTGATGAAGGGTAGATGGCCATGACCCAGCCCCTGTTAGTGTTGATGATGCTTGCAAACCTTCAAAAATCTGGCACAGACCAACTCCATGCTGCCTTAAGGTAGGAAGAATAAGTAATAATTTAGGTATGATGTTGGCTGTTTGTACCATATGGATGTGAAGAAAATCTCAGTCAGCATCTGAAATAGTGTTGCCCGGTGCTGTCCTTGACTTTAGTGATGGCCTCAAGTTAAACAGGCTTTTTTACACTTCTGTGAAAAAGCTACTCTTAAAATACTGGTGCCCTTTGTTAGTTTTTCTAAGCCAGTCCTTTGATTTTTGTCCAGTGTTGTGTTATATTCAATTATCAATCATGGCTCAGGGCACTTGCTTTGTTGAGTTATTTAATGGGCATACTATGAATGGAAATATCTCTATTCTTAAAGTTTTGTTTAGGGAAGTAATTCTGAGGCAGCTGATTATTCTCTTCCAGCTGTTTTTCCTCTGGAGTGTTAAAATCGTGGCTGCTAAACAGGATTTGGCAGCAGCCTGTCCCGTGCAGGCTAACGGAGCACGTTTGGGAGTAGAGCAGGGCACATATGTCTGTGATGTGGAGTGTGCTGCTGGTTCTGATCTGAAACCTTGGGAAGGCACAGGAAAACATCCACCAGTTGGGAATCACTGAGGGCACGGGTTTCTGAGGGCATGGGGGGGCAAGGACTGGTAATTCAAGCTGCCAGGTCATGGAGAGAGGCTTTGTGGCCCAGGACAGAGGGGTCTGGAGAGAGACACCAAGCAGTGGCTAACATGTTTCAAGACAAGTCAAGTGGAGGACATGCAAACAACTGCAGAAGACGGAAAGCAAATGCTGATGAGAGGAAGAGGAGCAGACAGAAATGGTGCTTGAAGGGGCTCTGCTGCCTCTCTCACCTGGGAGAGAGGCTCTAACAAGGCACACCTTTGTTGAAAGTTCATCGTGACTTATCTGTACGTCTCTTTTTACTGGGTTTTCCATATGGGCTCTGTGGGAGAGTAAGGCCTTAATTCTATAGACCTAGTGCCCAAGTTAAAATAGAGCAAGCAGTTCACTTGCTTTAGCACCTTTCATTTTGTTCTGTGCTGCAGAGACAATTTTTGATGTTCTATTCATATCTAAGGGGCACTTCATTAAGTTGAGAACAGGGGCCACATGACTGCTCCTCCAGGATGTTGAGAATGCAGTGCTGAACTTGAAAGGCAGATCCTTTCTGGAAATTTGAAAGAGACTGAGGACAAGCCAAAGTGGTATTTAAAATTAATATTGTGTTATGAAGGTGACTACGAAATTGAATTCAAGATTGAGAGTGTGCCAGAGTGGCAGGAGTAGTAATGCATGTGTGCTTATGGATCACAAAGGTTGTCCCTTAAGCTGTGGTTTTTGTAGTGCACCTGAACATCATCATTCAGTTTTAAATTATCAGTACTGTTTTGATCGTGACAGTTGGAAATAACTTAATATATAAGAAAATGAGTTAACGTGTTTTACTCCTCAGTTGTTTTCAACATCTGTGGCTTTTCCAGCAGATTTCTGTAATTGGAAAATGTTTTGGGTGTGCCTTCGTATATAACCCTGAGAGAATGGAAGTGGGAAGCTGATTATGAAAGTGAGTTTCATGTGCATTGAAACTCAAAATGAGGAGAATCCATGTATGTGCTTTCTTCAAGCTATGAAAACTGAAGCTAATTTGAGAAGTTATTACTGAGACATTTTTCCAGGGCTTTGCTGACAAAGGGAGGTGCAAGGCATTGCTTCACTTATGCCTCAGGTTTTCAGCACACCTGAAATATGAAGTGATATATTGCAGACTTGGAGATTTCCAACCACAGTGGCTTTGGGTAGTTTTTGATGTCGGGATAATAAGCTTTGTTATAGCGTATGGAAGCTGAAGGTGTGATTTGATAGTGTCTTGTTTAAAATAAACATTTGGAAGCAGAAGGAGAATATACATCTTTTGCTCTACTGAAAAACTGGTGATATTAGTTGGCTTGTTTGACTTCTAATACTGGTCTGTGCAGTTCAGAGGAGCTAAGTAAGGAAAGCTGTAAAGAGAGATGAGAATTAGGAGGCATAGGCCTGTAACAGGGCAGGAGTGTGCTCCTATTTCTGTCTTGAGAACTGTCAGGGGTAGGGAGAGTTATTGTTTGTAAAGTCATTTATAAATAGCTCTGGTTGCTTGTGTTAGGCTTAGCTTTTCTCTCTTCTGTAAAGTTCCTAGGCTGTTTCTGAGGCATAATCAGTTTGTATTCAACTCTTCCAAAGTTTGTGGTAGGTTTAACTTTAAGCCTTGCTTTTTTATTCTTTTTAATGTTTCAAATAGCATTTGGAACTGTTCAAGCAAGGGCATAGTGGGGCAAGAGCAGGACTCTGCAAGGATACCACTGAGGTGTGCTTCTGCACCAGATCACAGGAGGTTTTAAGAACACCAGAATGGCTGTTTGGGAGCTAATGGTACTTCCTGAGACTTGGATTTTCTGGTTGGTTGTCTCATCTTAATGGTGTGAATTGAGACACAGATACTGATTTTCCATGAAATGACTGTGAAACGTAGTCAAGTTGAATTTTCTTTTCTATTTATCTGTAGTGACAGTCATTTTTTGAAAGAGGAGATCAGAAAAATTGTGATCTTAAGTTTATTCTTTAATTTAGTGAGGCTTTTTGAGCTCTTGGAAGTTCAGTGCATTGGAGCTCTAATTGTCACTTCCATGCTTTGCTTATTTACAGATCTGTTTAATAACTTGGCAGCCTGCACAAGGGGAGATTTCTTACAGAGAATGCTCTTGCCAAGGGTGTTGCTTTATGTAGAAAATGCATGACTTAAAACATCAGAATCTTAATGGGGCTTGAATGATGTGGCCAAAATATTTGCTTTTTGAGCAGCAACATACAAAAACGGTTTCTATGTCATGACTGTCACTATCAAAGAGTCATAGAATTTGGAAAACTCACAAACACTGTAGCTTTGGCCCATTAAATGTGCATCTTAATTGGTTAATTACCAATGTTTATGTATATTTATATGGCACAGTTAATAGTAACATCTGTTGCCTTACTTGATACTACTTTAAACATTCAGGTTATTGAAGCAGGTCTTTACCTGCATTTCTGTCTTTATAAAGTTGTTGCATTCTTAGTTTGTGGTTTGTTGCAGAGGGGGTTAGAAACCTTGATTTTGGAGGACTTGCTTTTGTGTGGATTAATTAGCATAGCATTCCCACCTGTTTACACTCCTGCAAAGAAAGAGGGAGCTGTTCCCTTCTCCCAGGTGTAAGTATTTTGTTTTCATGTTTCCAGAAGAAAACCCAGTCATTCTTGTACCAGGACAGAGGGAAACACAGAAGTGTGAACCCATTACAGGAAACTTCCACACTTCAAAGGAACTATGGTGGCAGTAAACTCTCTGAACCTTGCAGGAGGCAGAAGTGAGGCCTTGGCTCAGCAGAGCTGCTGCAGCTCAGCCACTGCTGGGACTCAATCTGCTCTGTCCTTGGGTGTCTCCCTTTTTTCACCATCGAAGCAGAGGGCAGGCAGGATTCATTAAGCTGAACAACACACAAGCAGAGAAAGCAATAAGGAAAGCAGTCAGCACCTTCAAATAAGAGCCAGGTCCTAACCTTTAGCCTGTAGTGAAGGTTGGTAGTGCCTCCCACTATGACAGGCTGGTGAATTTAAAGAGAAAGAAAGGTTTGTATAACTGCAGCCTTCAGTTGTTGGTTGTCGTGTCTTCTTTTATCAACCAGGATGGAAAAGTAAAGATAAAGCCCTTGATTATAGCTGAAATTAGATTTATTTTTTTTTTATATTGTGAAGACAGTACTCTTTCAAAACTTCTATCAAAAGTATGGCCCCAGCACTGGGTGTCTTTCGGTGCACAGCTTTGTTAAATCAGCTCTGGCTGCTCCAGTGTGGCATTTTAAAGAGCGCAGTTGTGAACTTTTTAGGTAAGTGTGAAACACAGTGCTTCTCTTTTGGTGGTTTTTTTCTCTTGGTGTTGTAGGCCGTAGGGACACCAGGGCTGTGCCAGGCAAAAGAGAGGTCAATATAAGTCAAATAACTATCATGGAAGTCAAATAACTATCATGCCCACAGCAGAGACCAGCCAGGTTCGGTAAGCATGGATGCAGAAAAAGTTCTGGAGAGTTATTGTGATGAGCAGTTTGGATTCAGTGCCAAAAAATCTGAATTACAGTTTTCTTTACATGTATGTTTTTGAGAGTTAGTACTGAAATCCCTTACACGTTGTTAGCCCAAATAAATGGTCTGTCTCTCTGCAGGCCTGAAAGCAAAGTTAGAAGTGAAAAAAAAAGACTACAGGAAGTGCAAAAAATAGATTTGATGAGATTTTCTAGAACTCTATAAGTGAAAGGGGGAGGTATCTTCATGCATCTCATTCATACTTCTGTGAAATACAGGTAGTTGAGATTAAGACTTCAGTAAAATACACAAAAGATAGACAAAGCAGGGGCTCTTCCAGAGAAGGTAACTTGACAGGGAAAGGTCTTAGGGGCTGTGCAACTGAATCAGGTTGCTTCCCTTCTTTTAATAATTACTTTTAAGCTTTATGCTTGGGAAATAAATAAAAAGAAATTTTAATTGAGCAGGAGTGTGTATGTATATATAGCAGACTGTGCTTTGGAAATGCCAGTGCTCTGTGTGTGAGCAGCCCTGGCAGAGCTGAAGTCCCCATCACAGTAGGATGTGTTTGCAGCATCTTTGGGGCAGGTTTCTAGTAACCAATTGAGTGGCTTAAAGAGGAATTTCAAGGTAAACTTCCACTGCAGCTTAATTATATTTTTAGGTAAAATTGGATTTACAGGGCGGTTTCAATTAGATCTGCCAATCTGGACTTCAAGAATGGCTTTATGCTTGTATAAATAATGTGTTGTTGTTTTTGTTTTTTTTTTTCTTTCAACAGAGGTTGCAGAGCTTGAAGCTAATTTACCTTGTAAGTATAGCATTTAATGGTATGCATTTTAAGGGGAAAAGGACCATTGAACTGAATGTTTTGACTGAAGTATGAATGCTAATGATATTTGTTAACTTTAGGGAAACCTGTGCAAAACTCCACCACTTGAGCTTGAACAGGTTTTCTTTGTTGTTCCCTCTTAAGGGGTTGTAGAGAGGTGGACCCTCCTTATTGTCCTTTGGAAGGAGAATTGATAATTCACCTCCAGAATGTGATTGTTGGGGAGTGGAAGCTTAACTTCCATAAAACACCCAAAAGGTTTGTGGGACTGAAGGGTGCATTTGTTGCCTCACACCTGTTTTTCCTCCATTCTCTCCTTTCCAAAACAGGAGATTCTGATTTAGGGGCAAAGAAAAATAGCTCAGTTCTCAGGAAACATATTAAGTTAACCTGCTGTTTCTCTGCATCACATGCAAGATGTAACCTGATATGTTTGTTAATAGTTAGTTTTGCAAAAGTGATCCATATTCCTTAAAACAAAAAAGGCAAATTAATGTGGTTTTAGCTCTGGAGTCTTACTTATGATATAAGCAATAAACAGCTGAAAATATTAATGGCTACTTTAAAATAGGCTTTAAGTGGGTAAGTGGCTTGTGGCTTCTAAAGCTTAGAAAGCCTAGTTCTGCGAAGGGCAGCAAAACACAAAGCACTTTTACAAGAGGAGTAGAGTTCCTCCTGCTCTGTATTTGTTGCTCAGGGTGGGTGTTGGCAGCAAAGCCAAGTTGTTGCTGAGCTCTTTGCTTCAGGCATTGGCCAGAACAGCATCATTCTGCCATGAGCTCTTAGAGCACAGGCAAGCACAGCACGTTACTGCCTGGTGAGCTCAGAGGGACGTTCAGAGCTCATCACTGGCCCTGCATAGCTTCCTGTGGTGCACATTCCTCTCTGTCATCTCAGACGTTTTGCTGCAGGGAAGGAGGTGTGAGTTGTGTGCAGTGGGCTGAGAGTGTATGTGCAGGTGGTTCCTGTGCTGTGCATCCATACTGACTTGTCCATATGCTTATCCTGCAAAGAAAAGCGGTGAATGTTTGAAGGATTATGTTTGAAGCTTTGACTATATTTTTTTCTCTCCAGGTTAAACTTCTGAGTGCTGGTTGTGATGAGCATCTGCTATTTGCTGATGATTCTAAATCCAGATAAATGCTCAGATTTAAAAAGTCAGGCTTTTCAGTATACAGACTGCCTGATGGGAGGAAAAATGCAGAACAGAAACAGGAAAAAGGGAGGGCAGGAAGAGGCATTATTTTAACTCTTCCTTTCTGTATGCTCTTCTTTCTTAAAGGTGATTACAGAGAATTTACACAGTAATTTTTATTTTGGGTAAACTTTTTTCTGTAGATTCTTCTATAGGATGACAAGCACATGGGAAATGTGTATTTTTAGTTACTACAATGTGAGTGCATTACTAGGTCTTCTGCACAGTTCTAGTTGATTTTTTTCAGGCAAATAAGGTTTATGTCTCTGATACTGTTTAGCTCCTTGACTACAGGAAAAGAACAACCAGCTTGATGGGTTAAGAAGCTAAGGACTACCCAGGGTGGATAGCAACATATCTGTGGATATACATATCTTCTCGTGCCAGCTTGACAGCTTGTCTCTGCCACAGTCATGAAAGGCCAGTTTTGTGCATGGGAAAGCAACTTGGTTTCATAGAATCAGCTGGGTTGGAAGGGGCCTCTGAGATCATCAAATCCAACCCTTGATCCACTACTGCCGTGGTTACTTGTTTGTGTCATCAAATGCAAACAAAGGGCTGTTATGCTGTGAACTGAAACTATTTTCCCCCATACTTGTTCTTCATTCTCACTGTTCTCATTACATTCATCTCTTCTGAGAATAAACCCATCGTGTTTGGTTTATGCTGCCCCATAACCTCTGCTGTTAAAGCACATAGTTGGTTATGCAGCAGAAACTTGTACAATGTGGCAGCTGAACAGAGACTCGCTGGCATTTGGATGAGGCTTTCAGGAAAGCTTGTGTCTCATTGTACCTTAAAGGTGTTAATAATCCCCTGTCACCACATCTCCCTGTGGTGACTTCATGCAGGTCACAGTGTGTGATCAAATGTTAATACACAGATTATTATTAATAATGTTACAGAAGCTTGGAAGGCAGAGATGCTCCTCTGCATGCTGTCACCTTCACATGTAGCTACTATGCAGGAGAGCAAATCCTTTGGATTTTTAAGACCTTTGAGACAGTATGGTTTGCTGAAAGGGAATGACCTTCTTCTTTACAGCTGAAAGAAGTAGAATTTCCAGGTGACTCATAACTATTGTATAGAGTGGAGATGCTCAAAGTGTAGGAGGAAATCACTTGACTGAAAGGTGGGGATTAATGAGAGAGGCAATTTGAAGAGTATAAAGGATGATACACTTGCTTTCCCAAGAGTGGAGAACTAATTGTCTGATGTAAATTATTCTTTTGCTTCACAGGTACATGTAAAGTGAATTTTCCTGACCCAAACAAGCTTCATTACTTTCAACTAACTGTAACCCCAGGTAATTTTTTAAAGCACATTATTTTTCTTTCTGCGTGTTGGTGTTTAGGAAACTAATTCCAAGAGTTTACTTGGACTCCAGTAAAGTTTCTACTCAAAGATTGGCTATAATACAGTGATTATTTTGTTAGTGGGATGGAGAAACTGGGCTGGATTTTGACAATCAGATTCCAATAAAAAGGCCATTAAAATTGAGAATGTTTAGGAAATATTCAAATCTTGTTTGCTTACTTTGATTGAAAGCTTTTTTTTCTCTCAACCAGTTTCAAACCATCTTGTTTTATTTGCTGAGAAAAATCTTGGTCTGTGTCTGGACAAGTTATTGTATTACAGCCCTGTTATGTGCATGTGTAGTGTGTTCTACTAATTGCTTGATTCTGCAGAGGTGAAGAGATAGGTGACACATCACTGGTGGAAATGTTCAAATCTGTGCATGAGTGAAGATGCTTAATGAGTAGGGGTCTTAGTCTTTGAATATTCAAGTATGAGAAGGATCTTTTACTATTAATACAATTGTACTGTGAAGCTCCTGCTGGCACGCTGGTCAATGGAAACATTTTCAGAATTTATAATTTCCACCAAATTGTCTTAATAGCCACCTGACATTACAGAGTTTGCTCACATAGCTGTCCATTTTAGAATAAAAAGTTGTGTTTTATGGATGAATTTGCTTTTGGAATATTATTTAAATTTCACGTGCACTTGGTTATGTTTGAGACTGTGCAAGGGCTTAACTGAGGACATTGCCATGTGCAGTACACTGAGCTGTTTGAGTTAGATGTGCTGGGATTGGTGTCTCCCTGCCAACTGATCCTCCCAAATGCATGTTTTCTGTATTTGACAACAGCACTTGGGTGAGCTGTCAGTCATGCAGATGTATTACCTGGAGAAACAGTGGTTTGCACTGTGGTAGGAGCGTCTCTGCTAATCCCGGATTTTGAAGTCAGGGAGGCACTAGATGTCACTGTTGCTGCTTATTAGCCAAAATCGACTGGTCCTTCCTTGAACTAGAAAATCTTGGGTGGTCCTTGTTAACATGTCCATTCATGTGTCTCCTTTTTGTGATGGAAAAGTGAGTGTAATTAAAAATAAATGCAAGTGCTATTCTAGAATTTTTAACCTCTCATTCTGTGAAGATGTGCTCATGTTTACTCAGTGGGTGTTAGTCTGCTTGCACCAAATGTCCTTCAGTTTATATGATACTGCTTTATTATGTTTTGGAAATGAGTTGACTTTACAAGAGCATCATTGTGTGAGTTAGGAATGTCTTGAATGTGAAGCAGTGGTAGCTTCTTCGTGCTGATTCCAAGATGTCTAAATCACAGTACTGGTTTTGTCTGTTCACTGCTGTGCAGCAAGGTGCTGCAGGCAGAGTGTGGGTTTTGTGCTGGCTTCGTTGCTGAAATGATCTTGAAAATGAGATGGTCTTAATTAACATTTTGTTACTCTAAATATAGCTGCACAGCTGAAGTCTTTGCAGTTGCAGTCTGACCCCAAGTAAACATCTATTTTCAGCTGTGCATAATTCAGGTATAGAATCTTGTGATCAGCTGCAGCTCAGCACAGCTCTCTAAAGGCAGAACATAACACAGACCAAGAAAATCTTTGTAGTTTTCTGATTCCCTTCAAGACTGAGGTTTTCTTTACGGTGTGCTAAATCTTAGTTTCCTCTGGGATAGCAAAGAGGCAGCTAAGTGGTTGTCAGAGAATTTTTACGGCTCAAGTGGGCTCGAGCCAACTATTCTTGTAGTGTCTAAACATTATTGGGTGAAACTTGACAGTCTGGAGGAAGAACCAGTTTTCCTTCTCCTGCCTAGAACTGTCTCTTGCATTTGGAGCTGAGTTACTTCTAGAAATCCTGCTTGTGCTTTTGGCTTTGCAAATCTCCCTGCAGCTTTTTTTGTGGAGCAAGGGCTGGGCTCAGCCAGGGAATATCCAGCACTGCCTTGCGGTTCGCCCTGTTGGGACTGATGAGGTGCATAAACAGGAGTGGGAGCCTGCACAGCAAAGGGCTTCATGGACTTACTTCTTAAGGCTCTCAGTTTAAGTTCTCTTGTTTTCTAACATTAGAGCTTTAAATTCTGCAGTGCACCATCAGTGGAAATATAGTAGTGCCTGCTAGAAAATGGGCAAGCCTTAGATTTTACTGCCGCAGTGGACAAAACTCTGTGTTCCCAAGGCACACACTGCTGGCTTTCTGTGCTGTCTGAAGCTTCTTTTTCCTTTTGTCATCTGAAACAATTGTTCTGTCATTGAAAAATGCCCTTGTGCCACACTTGCCTCTGTTCTTATTTTTCACCAGTACCACATTGGATTAAAATCTAGGGAAAATAAGGAGATATATGCTTGTAACACAGGCAGAGTCCTGCCTGCTGCACTGATATTTGGAGCACAAAATTGGAAGCTGAGACTAAAACATGGTAATGACCTGGAAAAAAGTAAAGGAGGTGAGTTTAGGTGGCTTACACATGAAGAACACTAGAAGAGTGTGTGTGGTTAATGCAATTTTCCTGCAGTTCCCAGGCAGCTGGAGCAGTGTAGGGTTAGTGTAGTTATTTTAGAGTCCCATTCTGGGGGGATTAATAAAGAGCCTGTTTTGTGGTTTGCATGCCGTAGAATGAGAAATGTCTGTGAGCATGGCTGAGCATTTCAATGCTGCTGGTTCAAGGAGCAGCTATCCCAAGTGCATTCTTTGTGGCCTGTCCTAATTATCTTGCATTTTCTTTTAATGTGGTGAAATAATTTGGTTTAGTATCTTCCACAGCACTTTCAGGCATCAAAACACCTTACAAATGCAAACTAAGATTAGAGTCTGGTTGTTGGTAATGAAAATTGAGGCTGAAGTGTGTGGGATGCTTGCTCTGCTAATGCAGAGCAAAAAGACAAAAATTTAAGCAGTAGGAGGAAGACTGGAACTCAGATATATTCCCTTTTAGCAAAAGACTCTCAGTGGCTAACTTCCTAAGTTATGTGCTAAAGCTGTTTCAGTTGATGGTTTTATTTATAGCGCTTTCCTCATCGGTAACTCTGCCAGAACTTCAGTTTTTCCCACCACTTCTCTCTGCCTAAGAAAGCTGAGGGTCTTTGTCCCAGTCTGAGAACTTATTTCCTTGCTTGAGATGCCATAAGATGACTTTATCATGAAAGCTTATCCTGTTAATGCAGTGCAAGATTTCTGGCTGAGTACTGAGGCCCTCCAAAGTATGAATTGTTGATACACATTTGAGTGATTGGTAATGAGTAACTTTATTGGTGCTTTAGTGAAAAGATCACTAACATAAAGGGAGAATTGTAAAAGGAGGGAGGAGAGATACCTTGCTCTCCCAATTGGGTAAATATGTCCTTGCTTATTTTACAACGAGATCAGTAATGTGACCAGTGTAATTTTTGGTTAGTGCTAGCATGGATTGATGTCCAGGTAAAACCAAAACAGAAAATGAGTTGTAAGGCAAGGCACTGATGAGTATTGTATGGTCTTTGAGGAAGACTTGATCTGAAAGGATGTAGAAGTGGCCTGCAGCGTGAGGCACACACAACATGTAAGGTGCTCCAGCTCTTCCAGAGATTTCTCAGCCTTACAGAGAACACGGGAAAACAAATACAAGAAAGCTGAGTTAATAGATGAGGTATCTCTTAGAGCCTGTGGAGGTGTAAATATACAGTTTTGAAAGTGCTTGACCTCACCTAAAATATGTTTTTAAGGAAAACGGGTGTTCTTTCACCATCTGGTCCTGCTGCTTCTATTCTGCTGACACCAGTTACATCCTGCACATGGACACAGGGAGTTTCTCCTGTGACTGGGTGGTATTGGAGCTATCCTGAGCTAGGTCTGCATGGTGGAGAAGGGCAGAGAAAATGAAAACCAACTGTTCAGCTTTTTTTCCCCACCCCGTGTGTCTCTTGAGCAGTGTCAGGCTGATCTTGTTGTCTGTGCTCGGAGCCAAGGACGTACCTTGCTGTTCCTGCACTCTGCAGTGGCTGTGGGCCTGGTGTCTCCAGTGTGCAGACCCACGTGGAGCGTGGCTTTGCTTTTGCTGCTTGGCTGGCAGGAATCTGACAGTCTTTTGGCCAGCTCTCCTCCCTTGGAGCTGTTCTTGGATGTTTCTTTTGGACAGCTGAGGATTCATTAAACCGGAGTATTTACTTTGACATAAGGCACATGTAGATACATCCCTCAGCAGGCATCTATTCCATTTTAGCAGGGGTGCAATGTGAAGACCTGCAGCACACTTTGCTCCAGGCCCACAAGATCAAGGAACTAGTAAAATTAAGCCAAGGAAAATAACTTTTGTACTAGGAAATAGTTAGAATTCCTGACAGTTGGTTAAAATGCTATTACAGTGCTGTTATAATGTGCTAGACAGTGGATAAAGTGCTGTTAGCTGTGTTCTGTGGGATAAATGGTGGTGTTTGAGCTCCTAGGGGGTATTAACTCACCTTTCACTTCTCATTCTTCAGTAATGGCTTTCTTTACTGATTTTTATCTCAGTATATATGAAAACAAAAGATACATAGAATCACAGAGTCAGCCGAGTTGGAAAAGACCTCTGAGATCATCAAGTCCAACCCTTGATCCACTACCACCACATACTTTTATCTTGGTTTTTTCCCTGTAAAAATCAGTGCATGTCCATTGATTTTCTAGTAAAGCATAATGTACCTGAGAAGGCTGATCAATAAATCCACCACACTTCAAAATTGAATTGGAGTGGAAATGCAGAATGGATTTGAAAAGTGTGTGTTCTGGACAGGTTATTCCAGGGAGATTTGCAGAGGCTGAGGGCTGCATCTCTGCTGTGCAGCTCAGCGTGGAGGCAGCTGCCAGCAGTGCTGGGTGGGGTGGGGAAGCCAACCATCTTCTTTTTCCATACTCTGAACCTGTCCCAGAGGCTCTGGGGAGAAGCTGGGCCGTGATGGACTTCCCAGCTTCAGGCACAGTCCTTTGGAGGGGCGCACTGGACATAGTGTGCAAGTTGGGGGGGATCTCTGGCAGCATCAGCTTTTACTGGCTCGCCCCTCTCCAGCTGAGGGTTTGCCTTATTGAACAGGATGATGTCCTCTCCTTTTCTGTTGGTCAGCTGCTAAAAGATGGCAAAGAGCAGGAGGGTAGGAACTGACTGTTCTCCTGTGATTATAGCAGTGTGGAGGCTACAGGCTGAAACCAGAGCATGTGGTTGTGGTGCATGGGTTGGTAGGAGAAGACAGAAGATCTGTGTAGGAATGGGGGAGGCAGCAAGTCCAGGAGACAGCATCTGGAAAGAAGATTTTGACCTACAGTAGAGAAGCTAGTTTTTTGTAGTTTGGAACAAGCTGGATAGATTAAAAAGCGTTCCCTTATTTTCTGGAAACTATGGATTGCTTCACAGAACATTCCTTTGCAATGTTGGTTTAAAAAATATAATTCCTACAATGCTAACCAGCCCTCCTGGCCTTCAGGCCTGCACTGTGGCTGGACCGTGTGGTACAGAGAGCGAGAGTACTCAAAGTGGTTTGAGCCTGAGCATTCCTGACATGTCCCAGACCCCCAGAGCTGGGTGTGGGCTAGGTACCTGTTTCCCTTTATTTAATGAAAAGCAGTGGCAGTGCCAGGCAGACATTTCAGATCACTTTGCAAGCATTTCAGCTTCGAAGGACAGCTGCCTCAAGAGTTGCAGGCTGATTGTTACCCGATTATATTATTTCTGGTTCAATGTAACTAGATATTTTAAGATGTCATATTATAAAATGTAGCCATTTTAATAATTCGGTATTGAGTCTGAGATTGACAGAGAGGCAGACATATTTTCCTAGCTGATGTATCATCCTAAGATAATTACAATAAAAGAACCTGCTTGCTCTTTTATTGTAGTGCACTGAAACATGCTCTTGCACACATTATTCATACAGCTCATGATACATGATTGCTAGCATAAGTTTGGGAAGATGTGCAAAGTCCTGGAGCAGGATTTAGCATGCACTAGCAAGTGAAGTATTTCTCCAGCTCATTGCAAGGGTTGGTAAGGTGGTGCTGTGTGCCACATGGCAGGATGTTCTTCATACAGATATGAGAAGCTCAATCCAAGGTTTCTCTAACTTGGTATCACCTGTTACTCTGCTCAGGATGGTGGATTTTTATGGGACTGTTGACACTGACTTCAAATTTCTGCTGTAAAAATGTTGGGAGGGGAGGAAAACACTGCTCGCATGCTGTTTGGATTAGGTGGCAGCTAGTGGTGTGGTGTAACTAGGTTAAGTGTTTGATAACCCTCTGCCATTATTTTAGTCTTTGTAGTTTTTTCTTATTTAACTGTTTTCCTTGTTTTTCCTTTTCTAGATGAGGGCTATTACCAAGGTGGAAAGTTTCAGTTTGAAACTGAAGTTCCTGATGCCTACAATATGGTGGTGAGTATTTGTCATTAGTCTAATGGTTGTCAGTTTAGATTTTCTTTCCAGGTGATGGGACTTCAGAGAGAACTTGGCATTGAGACTGAGAAAGGATCTTGTGTCTGTTACTAAAGTACCATGGGTTTATAGAAAAATCTTTGTTGCCTGGAGGTCATCTGAACTCCTGCTCAAATTTGGGCTAGTGTATAAAGCTGGGTTTGGTGGCTCAAGGCCTGGGCCAGTTGGCATTTCAAAATCTCCTAGGATGGAGATCTCACTGCTTCTCTGGGCCTCTGTTCCAGTGCTTAATTACCTTTGTTGTGATTTTTTTTTTTTTTCCTATATCAGGTCAGAATTTTCCTTTTTGTCTGTGGGCCTCTTGCTTTTATCACTGTGCACCTCTAAGAAGAGCCTGACTCAGTCTCCTCTCTACTCTCCCATCAGGTAGTTGCAGACAGCAGTAGGGTCCCTTCAGCCTTCTCTTCTCCAGGCTGAACAAATCCCTGTCCTTGACTCCTTGCCCTGTGTGTGTTAATCCCTCTGGGACCATACAGTGAGGATGTGGAATGCACAGATACAGTGACAAGTGGCAACTCCAACAGTTTTACTCTCCCAGGCTGTTAAGTATCTTTAAAAAATAACAATTTCAATGGTTATTAAGCAAGCAGCTTTTCAGGGGACCAGGAAATAATTGCGATATCTTCTTGTAGATAAATGGAAAGCTCCAGACAGCTCGGCCTTTTCAAGTCTGAGACTCGATGTTTCATGATTGTACTTTACTAAAATTGCAGAACCTTGCAAGGGAGGAGAGATGCAATTACAATAAAAATAACTTCAGTCATTGTTTTCAGAGTTTAGCTATCAAAAGAACAAGATTGTCCCCCAAAATGGAAAACAATTAAGGCACATCTCCGATTCTCTGGAATTACAGCTGCTCTTATGTATCCTGATAGCTTGATACATAAGGAAACTAGACTCATTTGAGCAACTGAGTTGCAATATTTGCAAGTTAGGTATATGAATTTCAGGAGGAAGGAAGTGTCATTTTCTTTTAGTTTGAATGCTTTTGATAATTTTGTAATTTTTTCCCCATCCTTCTGCTTTGTTTCCTTACTTTTGGTGTTGATAGTTCAGACCCCTTTTGCTTTCAGAGAGGCTGAAGAATGTATAGGTGAGGATCCTAGGGAAATGTTTTTGGGAAGACCTTTGGCTCATGTTCAGCTGCACCAGGCCTAAATTCAGCGTTATGTATATGTAAGAGTCGCAGTCACAGCATTGTTTGTGTAAAAGTATGAAGGAGGTGTGGTGGCCTGGAAGGTAATAGCTTGAGTTCCCAGACTGAGCTTGGAGAACAGTGCATTAGCACTGCTAGTAGAGTAGAAAGGTTATGTTTCTGAAAGCATGGTTGGCATTCCAGAAGATGCCTTCAAGTTCCTGATATTCCTTTATAATCTATGGATAAATGGGATATATACTGTATCTTATGTAAAGTTCATGCTTGCAGAGGACTATAGCATTTCTGAAACAGCTTTGAATTTTCCCTTTCATTATTTTGGTAGCTTTTCTCTCCTTTTGTAGTAGTATTGGTCAAGAATTATCTGCTCAAGCTGTTTTGTTTTTACAGTGTTTAGGATCGTGTCTGTCTTTATTGATACACTTCTGCTAGTACATGTAGGTGCTTTAGGTAGTGTTTGCAGTGGGATGGTTTTGGTTGTGGGGTGTTTTAAGTCCCCCTTACCCTCACCAAAGACTTTCAGACTATGATACAGGCCACCCTTAGTAGCTTGTTGTGGTTATGCTCATATATAATAAATACAAAGGTGGTCATTTAAGGTTCACTGCATCCTTGTTCTAACTTGAATAAATAGTGTCATGGCCAACATGACCTTCAAATAAAGGGGGAAACCTTCTCAGATTCTCTGCTGTCTAATTTTTTAGTCATCTTCAATAATAACAGTTTAACCCCCTGTGGTAATTTTAGGCACAGGGGAACACACACAATATATACTAGTTTTATTTTCTTAAATTACTGTATTTCGGTTGTCCACCTGAAAAACACTGCTTTAGAAAAGTATTTGCTATGTATAACTGGAGAGCCAAATCTTAATTTTGGTCTGACTATTTTGATTCTTAAATTCCAGAATTAAAAAGTCTCTGGTTTATGATGGTTTCCTGCTCAATACTGGCAGAAAAATCTACAGCAACTGTTAATTAGATATTTTACAATTCTAACACCTCTCATCCAGTACAAAAGAATGCTTTGGGACTAGCTAGTGTTTAGAGAAAATATTCCAAATAACATAGATTCCAAATTTCTCTTAGGAACCACATCCTTTCTCTAGGGAAAAGATTGTGAATTGAAGAACTGGAGTTACAGGACAGATACCTCTAAGTACACGTGTCCTTTTTAGAGTGCTAAATTATCAGGATCTGAAACTGCTAATTAAGTTCATTCATTGATTAGCAGTTTATAATCAGTCTGTCATTTGGGGAGAACAGTGGAAGGGAGAGATTATTTATTACTTTCATTTTTCAAGAAATGAGACAAACTTAAACTGAAGCTTGCTCTGCAAAGCTTCCACCAAAACTGAAGTTGGAATATACAGAATTCTCAAACACTTGCAAAGCTTTCTTGTACCTTCAGCGTGTGTTCATGGGTATGTTGAAGTGGCCCGAGGATGGATGGGAAAGGCAGACAGTTTCCACTGCCAAAACTAAAGAGGGATCCCAAAACATTGGGCTGCTTGGAAATGGAGGAGGGAACAGATGCAGTCACTGCTGTGCCCCCCATTTGAGATTGGATCTACCTGTGCAACTTCTGGTGTCTGAGGTGAAGGAAGAGTTTGAGCAGTGAAATAAATGGATTTTGTGAGCTTTGTTGTGCAAAGTGTCACATGTGTGACCTGGAGATGGTTGGAGGTGTTGAAATGAAACATCATCTTGAGGAAATCTTGTGGGGATTTGTTGGGCTAAGGAGACTTGGAACAAGCTCGAAGGAGAAGTTTTGTCTGAAGATGTATTTTATGACAGTGCTCCACATTGTCCTGTCTGTCTAACAGGGGAAGAGGAGAAGGGAGAGAGAAAACCTTTGTCTTACTGTCAAAAGTGGGTTTTTCTAATTTTCAGCAATGAAAAAGACTTTGAAAGGATAAAGAAATTCTTTTGTTTTCATGATACAAAAAAATGAGACACCAGTTAATTCACTATGACTGTGAAGATTTGGGGATTTCATTTTTTTTTTTTAAAGAGTTTCTATAAATCTTTTTTCCTACTCATCAACACACTCCCTGTTTGAAGGTACATATGGTAGAAATTCACTCTTTTATCTTGATCTACTGGCATGGGATAAATACTGCTGCTTTCCTTTACTTGAGAACCAGGCATAATCTTTCAAAACAATGTGAAGGTGTAGCTAATATAAAGCTGTGCTGTTAGGAAACTTCTAAAACCAGCATTTGTTTTGAAAGGAAAGAGTTTGAGACTTTTTTCAGTCAAAATCTGTTACAACTTGCGGATGAGTTGTGGTGATGGGTGTTTCTTCTTTTAGAAGATATTTTTTGGATGTTTTTTTGGTGTCTCAGTGCCATGTGTATTTTCTTACCTCTTTTTCCAAGGAGTCTTAATTAAAAAAATATTTAATTAAAAAGATAATTGGAAAATTGAGAACAAAATGGTGACACAAAACACATCATGCTGCAAGTATAACTGTTTGGCTGTTTTGTCTCTTGACTGAAGACTTTATGGGACACAGTGGAGGAAAATAACTCCACATCTATAATATGTGATTTAATTGAAATTATGCAAGGTGCTGGTCTGTGCTGATGTACTCCAGTGCACTTCCTATAAGGAATAATCTGCCTGATGGAAAGCTGCAAATCCTAATGGGGAGAGCATGGATGGAACAACGTGCTGTTGCTAAGCTACTGAAATTTTTATGACCCACTCTTTATTTACTTCACAAAACTAGAGCAAATGAGACTGTATTTTAAGAATCTGTGTTCCAAAACCCACTATGTAATTCACAAATTTGGTGATCTTGCCTGAAAATAAGTTTGGTAGCTTTTTCTTTTAGTGTCTTAAATTTGAATATGACCAACTGTGAACAGGAAGGTCTCTGTTCAAAAGAAGTTGTTCTTTTTATGTAGTTATCATCATAGCATTCTCTCTGGTTTAACAAACCCCTGACCTGGATATGCCATCCAGGAAAACACTTTGCAGTTTCTTGGTTTAAATTTTTGTCTTACTGGTTGAGTGTTAAGAATGACTTAGAATGTTTTCTTTCCACTGACAGAGTTAGGAGAAGAGAGTAAATTTTCTTGCCTTTCTTTAAAGTTATGTTTTTCTGAGGAAAAGCCTAATAATACCAGCCTAGCTTTTGTAAAGAGTTGAGAGAAGCTGAAAGGGGAGAGAAATCTAGTTTGACTCCTGTAGGTTATGTATCAGTGCCTTTAACATCCAGACCTCGACTGTGAGTATCAAATATATTTGCATTTCTCAGTTGTGTGAGTTGTAACAGTGATAGAGTTTTATTTCAAGGGATAACATGGTAATTTGTTTTCTCTCCTGGCAGCCTCCAAAGGTGAAGTGTTTGACAAGGATCTGGCATCCCAACATTACAGAGACGGGAGAAATCTGCCTAAGGTAGCACCAGCATGTGGTTTGGGTTTTTTTAACCTTGGAGGTTTATCTGCTTGATAAAATATTGTATGGAATTGTCATGGTGGTGTTGTTTTCCACAGATTCTGCAAATCAGTGGCATGTATAGGAATATAGGAATCTGCTGAAGGGATCATTCTTGCTGTGCATTAGAGGCCTTGTAGAGCCAGGTTTAGACTTAATGCTTTGTTTTACTTGGGGTAAAAATGTAAACTCCAATCTAAACAAAATTTTGTTTTGTTTTGTTTTTTTTCTCCCTTATAACTGAATATCCTCAGGCCCTGATGGGACTCAAGGCTTTACTGTTTAATACCTGAGTGTGTAAAGTGCTTGAAAAGCCTTCATATTTCACAAATGTTCCTTAAACTTTGACAGTAGCTCTTCTATACTTGTCATTTGATTATTTTAACATTTAATGTCCACTAAGACGACACATGTACCAGTTATAACAAAGAAGATTTGGGGTCAAGATAAGTCTGAAAGCTTTACTTTACCAAAATGAGAGGCTTCTGTTGCTGGGTAGTTTTCCTTGATAGTAGATGTTTCCTCTCAAAAATCGGTTTCTGAAACTTTGATTTCAGTGTTTCATCACCAGTACCTGATGGTGAAACTGGCCAGGAGCCAACCATAAACAGAAGTGAGAAACATAACTGTCATTTTTCAAGTTAGTGGCTCGTAAAAGAAAATGTAGATGAAGCAGATGCAATGACAATGTGAGATTGAAAGCTGTTCTGAAGATCCAGAATGGTTGTTGACATGTGTAGCAAATTAGCACTTAAAAAAAAAAAGCTGTATTTTTTCTGTAGATTTAAAATCATTTTAGTGCCGTGTTCAAGATCCTGGTGAAAGTGAAGTTTTCAGAGGGCAATCTCTCACACTTTTTAGGCAGGTCAGGCTCGTCAGCCTTAAGAGAACTTAGATTCTTTGAGTCAGGTAGTGCAAGTAAGGGAACAAACAAGTGAGCTTTGTGGAACCAGAAATACTAGACACTAAACAATAGCTGAAGTTGAAGTTCCGCTACAAAATCTTCCGATTAAATAAAGCATCACATCCACATAATCCCAGAATGGCTTGGGTTGGAAAGGACCTTAAAGCCCATCTCGTTCCAACCCCCTGCCATGGGCAGGGACACCTTCCACTATCCCAGGTTGCTCCAAGCCCTGTCCAGCCTGACCTTGGACACTTCCAGGGATGAGGCAGCCACAGCTTCTCTGAACACACTCTTCTGGGTATTTCACTGTTTCCTGCCTTTAAATGGTTCTAATTATGAGAGATGAATGTAGTGTTGGAACACTGTAGTTCTAATGAAGTGAAACAGTTTTTTCAGCATCTGCACTGAAACATCATCTTTATTTGATTGTTAGGTACCTTAACATATCAAACCATTTAGATGGAAAAACTAAAATAACTTAGATTGATTTATGCCTGTTATAATGGAGAATGCATTCTATATATAGTACCTGCAATCAACTTACACAGGAATCTTTACATTAAAATAGCTTCAGTTATTTTTAAAAGCAGGGAAAAAAATCTTCATCAGTGTCTTTCCCAACTACCTTTTGCTAAACATACATCATGGTGTTGCTTTGATAATCATCCCTGGATTAAAACATACCAAATGGTTAAGATTGGGGTCAAGTGTAATAGTTTTGGGTAGGAGAAGTGTTATTTCTCTGTGCTTTATGATTGCAGTTACTCTGGACCATATTATT
This sequence comes from Manacus candei, assembly GCF_025592945.1. Lineage (NCBI taxonomy): Eukaryota > Metazoa > Chordata > Aves > Passeriformes > Pipridae > Manacus > Manacus candei. The sequence goes on along the minus strand of NW_026138071.1, from coordinate 23,666,163 downwards.
AATAGATCATATTAATTAGGTCTGGACCACACTTGTGGATATTGCATCCACTGCACATGTGGATAGAAAAAGTGAAGGTTTCTCCAGGACTGATCTCCTCCCCATTACAGGAATTTTTAGTCACTTAAGCTGTAAGTCAGGTCATGTCAGCTGGAGTTTCAGAAGGTTTTAAACTTACTGCAATATTGCAGTTCCCAGGACAGTAGATGTTTTTGCAAGATCTCTTTAGGGTGCTCTGTATTTAACATGAAAAGATTCTTTAAAGCCTTCTTCCATGCAGGAATTACAAAATGAGAAATACTTGATGGGGTGAAAGCTGAGCAGCTGACTGGTCATATCAGTGATGATTTTTGCTACCATAGCTTCAAAATGGTGATTTTGCAATCTTCCCACAGGAACCCAAATATAAGGATTTGAAATTGTATCCTGGGAGGTCTCTGTAGATACAAACCCCACATGGTGAGGCGTGGTTATCAGTACCAGTCCCCCGTGACTGAGGACACACTGGTCTTTTCTTAGCTCCTTCTACAGCTGAAGACAAAGCAAACTAGATGATCTTTAAGGTCCCTTCCAACCCAAACTCTTCTATGATTCAAATGGAAATGCTGTTTTATTGTTCTTCCCTGTTCCTGGTGAAGTCCCCCCCTGACAAACTCACCCTCCTGTCAGCCCAGCTCCCCTGTGGCAGCAGGATCCATGGATGGCAGGTCTTTGAACAGGAGCTACATGCAGATGCCTCTTCATTCAGCAGACTAATTCGTGTTTTTTGTGTGTTTCTGCTCATTTAGGTGTTCATTCTGTGTGTGTGATGCTGAGAGAGCCTCTCGCTATTCAGACCTGCTTGGCTGGCTCTTATATCTGGGTCATCCCTGTGGAGAGCACGGGATGCAGCTTCTCTAGTCACCAGGTTGTGGGAAAAGGTTCTGATTAGGGGCTTAATGAGCATTACCAATCTGTAGGAAGAAAGAGGATACTGCTCTATAAATTACTTATATCAGCAAATGAGGAATGACTATTGAGCTGAGGGACACTTACCTGTCTTCACTGCTTTCCTACCAGAGCTCTAGGAGTGGTATGAGTGTCTCCTCAAGTTCTGGCTGCAGGTGTCCCTCACTGGAGAGAGAGCTCTGAGGGCTTGGGAAGCTGCAGAGCTGTTAATGAGGCTTAACTGATATGCTCTGGCACTCTGAGCTCTGTCAGTGAATATTTTTATGATTTTTTGTGTATGTTAGCCTACTCCTCGCTTTTAAGTTCCCAGTGAGTTATATGAAGAGACAAAGGGGAGTACTGCAGCACAATTTTGTAGGGAACAGTCTTCTTCACTTTCACTTTTGTTATATGAACAAAAATTTCAGCCACAAGATGTTATTTTTAGTGTTCTTGAAATGAGTTTTGAGCTGCACTGGTGGCAATGGCATATTTTACCTTTTTAAAGGCACAGAAATGAGATTAGCAGCACGGTTAAGGTGGAATGGTCTTGTCTGGTGTGACAAGAGGCTGTTCCTAGCCTCTCTAGGAGGACAAGGGGTCAGTGGACGAAGAGTGTATTTCCTTGGATTAAAAACTCTGTGCATTCAATAAAAACTACCTGGATAGCTTGTATGGTCTAGTGGTCTGCTGTGATTTTTTAAATTACTTAATACATGTCACCCTGAAAATTGGTAAAACCTAATGGTTTAAGACTAGTGTCTTTTCAGTAGCAGAAGCTGCTGCTGGTGGTGAATTTTTGTGCTTTGCCACTTTGCTGTGTTGAGATTTCAGTTTTATATTGCTTCTTACAAAGGAAGGTATGGTTGTGGAATCCAGACTTTCTCATTCATATTATTACTTTTGTGAGCAAAACTTCAGCTTATTTCTCCACTATTCCCTGGTCTCCAGTAGTTTTCCTTCTCGTAACTGCTGAGGTTTGGACTGGAAAGGTCCAGAAATACCTGAAGAGCTGAACACACCTCTATGATTTCAACTTGTAAATAGGTCAGCAGCTTCACTGACTTAATATGCAGCATAATATGCTGGTCATATAAATTTCCATGCTGGATATCTGCATATAGGGAAGTCTGTATCTTATTTTATGTATTCATATGTGTTTATACCAGAATTCAAGAGCATGTATTACAGTTAATAAGGAATTTTTTCCTCCTGAGCAGACAGACTAAAACTGTTTCACTTTCCTATCCCTGCCTCTAGGAAGCTAAAGTCTTCTCAGAGAAGAGAGGATGATAATCCTCTTTTTGCTAATTAGATATCCCTCCCAAAATACCCTTTTCTGGATTGGATTGTGCTAGTTTTGGTGAGAGATGCATTGCTCTGCAAGTTTGTCTCTCCACCAAAGATTACAGTGTTCTAAAATGTATCTGTGTGCTCAGTGAATAAAAAAAATGTTCAACGTAGAGACTGTCACAAGGATTTCTGTCACACTTACTCTGCTCGAGGAAAATTTATTCAGGTGTTTTGACAAAGGTTTTGCTCAGGTCGGGAGTTCTGTTATGACACTGTGTGGAATGTAATTTTAGGAAGACATGCCAGCTCCTGTGGTTTAAAATTCCACTATATACAGTGAAAGAAGTAGATCTTCTTTTGCAATTACTTCCTAAGTTCCTAATGTTTTCTGAGAAGATTTCTGACACAGTTTAACTAGAAGTTGCACTGTATAATATGTGTGTCTTTTTTTTTCCCAGTTTATTGAGAGAACACTCAATCGATGGCACTGGCTGGGCTCCAACTAGAACATTAAAGGTACTGTTTCATTTTAGATGCGTCCATTGAACTAGATATAGTTTAAAAATCCTTTTATGGACTTGGAAAGAGACAGATAATGTGGTTTGCTCTGGAAACAACTGAGATTTTTGTCTTTTAACACGTGCTGGTGGCAATACTAGAACAAGTACGGTACTGACTGATCAAAGAAACATTTGCCAGTTTTAGTGTAGCTGCACAAATCCTGCTGTGACTGCTAAAAGGGTTTGCAGCTTGGTGGGACTGCAGATGACCCTGAGACCCCATGGTTGGTAAGGGGGTCTGTTGTTTTTTTGCCCAGGCAGCAGTTGCCAAGAGCAAGAGGATGATGTGAGCAAGACCAGCAGTAATGTCTGCTAATTTCCATTGATATTCCTGACAAATCAGTGCAGAGCACTGAGCTCTTCCTGTTGCTGGAATTGTGCTGTTTATGGACAGTATGACCACACAGTCCAGTTACTTGTCAGTGCATTAAAGATTGTGGTGGGTGTGAGTTCACTACAGAGCACAGAATTCCATGGAATGGGGAGTGACCGACAGCAAACGAGAGCCATGAGCTGGGACCCAGGTTACTTTTGTCTCTTTGTGCTAGCTGCCCCCACTAATCCAGCCTTCCTGACTCCTTTGTTTCCAACCCCCTGGATGGGGCTTTGAGCAGGAGCCTGGTTTAGTGGAAGGTGTCTCTTCCCATGGCAGCAGGGTGGGACTAGATGAGCTTTAAGGTCCCATTGAACCCAGACCTCTATGAACATTTGGAAACTGTGACTTGGAGCACCTGCTCGTCTCCATAATACTGTGTGAGTTTGCACAGTAGCACTGTGCATGGCATTCATTCTTGGCCAGTGATGGACTTGTAAATTAGTATTTCGTATTCCTCTCATCAGTAATATGAAGGCAGACTGGTTTTCTGGAGGAATAGTACCCAAATTTGTCCGATAAACACTGAACCACTGCTAAGATATTGAATTTGAGAATGGGCATGTACTGTACTTCTGCAACAAAAATTCCCAGGAATTACTAATGCAGCCATTTCCATGGTTAGTAAAACCATTCCAATTAGATAACACACATCAAAAGCCACATGCACAAACCAACTCTGCTTTATGCTGCTGCGTGCATGGAGCTTGTGTGCTTAAACCTTTAGAAGGCTGAAGTTTCACATTATGTCTCATCTTCTGAATCCTTGTGGTGGCAGCAGAGCTCTTACACGAAAAATCCTTCAAAATAAACTGCTGTGACCTTTTTGGTAATTGGTTTCGGTATCAAATGGGTAGAAACTTGAAGAAGCTTTTTGAAATAAAAGCAAAACTCTGTTAAATAATCTGTAGAAATTATCTGATAAAATGTATTTTAACAGTGTAGAGAATTCTTAATTGTTAACCTAGTTATGAGTTAGCAACAGGAGCTTATTTATCTTTCAGTCTCCATTCTGTTATGTCCTGCATCATTTTATTGTATACTTTCCTCTCCAAAACAGATAATTCTTATGAATTAAGGCTGAAGCTGAAGACTGTTGCGTTATTTTGAGCCTCTGCTCAGAGTGTCTGAACTTGCTTTTCTCCTGCTTTTAGGTTTGATGATCAAAATGGAAGTTTTCCAGACAGAAAGCAAATAATGGCTTTAATTCCAATTCTGTTCTCAGATTTTATGTCACTGGAAATACCAACTTTTAAATATCTCATATGAATTAACACAGTTGCTGTTACACTGATACTCTGCTTCTTCCCCTTCTGTAATCCCAATTTCACACTCAAAAGTGCTTTAGTAGCTTCTGTTATTCCTCAACATTCACTTCTTTGTATCCTGTTTGCCATGACTATGACCTGCCTGGTTAAGATACTCCTTGGTATTCTCCAGCTTTCTCCTAAATGCCCCTTTTCACTTTGCCATAAAAATATCTGGAGTGATTGATTTTAAAAACGGAAGAAGTGGATCTGTGTATTGTGATTGCAGAATTGGTTCTAAAAGTCAAGCTGTTCCTTCTGCAATGACCTCTAACCAACTACAGCTGGAAATAGGTCCATAAATAAGTGGCTGTTGCTGCTGTCAGGAGACACAGGAGCAGGAATGGGAAGTGTCAAGGTGGTCTTAGACTGTAGATCTGCAGACAGCTTTTCATACCCACCTATAGGAAAGCGCTGGTTTTTTTCAGGAATTTGTCTCCCATAACTTCAGATACAAGGTTAATAAGTATCTGCCTGTGCTATTAGATTATCTAATCTAAAAGGAATTAACTCATTTTCAATAAACTACTGCTGTTTGGAGTTTATCCTTAAGAGGCTTGCTTATTTAATTAGTGTTTAATACTAAATGGGAAAATTTTGCCCTCTTTGTTGCAGTAGTTCTGCTGTTGTCTTCAGGCAGTAAAATTACTTTATTTGAAATCATGCAAATGCCAAACCTAATCTCTTGGAGAAATAAATCAGAGGGTTGTGACTTAACTTTTCCAGTTAACTTTACCTCCATGTTTAAGCATCAACCTGAGTAGTTTTGAAAGTACAAAACTTTGATCCATCATCTTAAGGAAAATAGGTGGTCTGCTGTCAAAACCATATGTAATCAGTGCAGAGGAGTATTTTAAACAGACAATAACTGTCACTGTCTTCAGGATGAAGGGAAAAAAGAAAACCTGTATGTTCTGTGTCATTCACGTTAATTCTTGTTGCTCGTTTTTTCTCAGTGTTATGGTGCCATTGTACAGCTATTGATTTATTCAAGTTCTGTTTTGGAATGGGTCTCTTTGTCTTTCTTCTCCACCTCTAAAAATTGAATAAGACCCAGACAAAAAAACTTCAGACCTACTATTTTGTGAAGAGAAGATGTAAGCCACTAAAGACAATCTTCTGTGTAGATCTGACATTCTGTTTTCTCTGAAAATAAGCTTCAGGAAATTTTTTCTGCAGCATTCTACTGTGTTGTATTTTGATTTATAAATTGGCTTTATCAGTTCTGTAAGAAGTGATTTATTTCTTTCCCCTCTGTACCTGCCCAGGCTGGTGAAAACACACAGCTCAACGTCTTATCGTAGCCTTTGCTTCATAAAACATTTGCAAAAGTTTTCATTTTCTCTCTTTTATATCTTTCTCTCTTTAGTATCTTCTGGTAAAACCAAATCTTTGGTTTAGGTATAGTAGCTGTTATTGCTGGCATGTGAGTCAGGAGAGCAGGGCAGTACATTAGTAAGTCTGATTAAACAGTGGTTGTTTTCACCAAATTGTTGATTTCTGAATATGCAATTTGTGTCAACTTTAATCAGTTGAGTAGACTGGTCTCCTGAGGGCATGGCTTTAGTGTTCCTAATCACTGCAGTGTAGTTCATTAGGGAGCTATCACAGAATTCCCCAGGGAACAATTTATACAAGACTATCTGCCTGCCCTGAAGTACCCTCGAGGACAAATGTCAAGGAGGCAGTGACAAAAGTGAGGGATTTTACAGGAGTGCTCCTGCATACTTGGCAATTCGCAGCTGGCTTGGTCTGGGAGAGGAACAGACTGGAATTGTTCCTCTTTTCTTCCCTCTCATATATTTAAGCACAGAAGAAGTCGTTTTCCAGCCTTCCTCCTTTTTTTGTGTTTGCTAACTGGAGCAGTTCATGCCATTTAAGTTCCCCCGAGCCCTCTGTAAGCTGCTGCTGTGCTTGGGTGGGAAGCATGGGCTGAGATGGCAGGCACATGAGAATTGAGATGCCCTTTGTGGGTGACTTATTCCAGGTGGAAATAGTGTTTTTCCTCCTGCAGGAATTCTCTGAGATGGGAGAGGAAACACAAAACAGAATTTTATTTGGGAGAAGACTGTTTTGGAGGGAAGAGATTTTTTCACAAGCTAAAAAGTACCTACATCTCTGGAAAGAAAACTTTTTTTTTTTTTTTGAATCCCAGGATCAGTGATAAATTTTGTGTATTCAGGTACATTTTAGGGGTTGCAGAGAGGTGGTTACTCCATGGGGGGAAATTCCAGGTGTTTGAGGAGGAGAAGCATGACAGAGCCTGGTGAAGGTGGGGCTTAGTGGGACGAAGAGTGCTTGGCTTTCTAGGCTGCAGTGAAGGGAGGAAGAAGCTGGGCTTGTTTTCAAGATATGATGGAAGAAGGTGAATGGAAGAGGAAAATCACTTGGAGCTGGTGCATAGGCAGAGAGGATAGCAGAGAGCTGCTCCAGGACGCTTGTTTTATCGGAGTTGTTGCTTCAGTTTATAAAGCAAACCAAAAAAATTTGCTTCAGACATCTTGTATTAAATGACTGCTGCTCCTTTCGTTCATCTGAGTGGCTTAAATTGTTTGTTTATAAAAAGTGGTTTAGCAACGAGCTTTGATTTAATCAATCTATTAGATCTGAAATGCTCCTTGGATCTCTAAAGGAGTTTCTTTAATTGGAAGTTCATTAGCTGCTTTTGTCTGGCTTTCTCTCTGCTTAAATTAATGTATTAAATATAGTTTGCTTGTTAAAGGAAAATCTTAATTTGCAATTTACATGTCTGCCTTCTCTTGAAAAGAAGTGCTGTGGTTGTGTTTTTGAAACCCTTGTTTGTGTCATGGTTTCAGTGGCATTGCTTTTGTGAAGTGCTTGTGAGAACTGTCACTTGGGAAGGGCTGGTGACTGAATTAGGACCTCCTGCAAATGCAAAGCTTTGAGACTCTCTGGCCTCTGGAGAGGCGACTTCAAAAGCTGTATTGAGGATTTTGATTTATTGCTTCTGAACTTTAAACACTGCTGCAGTGGCAGGTCTTTTTCTCCTCATTTGGCATGCTGTAAATAAATCTGTGGGCAGGGGTTTGATGTAACTTTTCACTCAAGTGCAACACAAAAATACTCCAGAACGAAAAGGGACCATTATAAAGGGTTATTTACAATTGTCTGATCTTCTGACTTGCTTGTGTTGACTTCCCCACTCTCGACCTCAAACTGGTGATATTGCCATGGAGCAGAGTGTGTTTCCCTCTATTCCCTCTTCCACTTGCTGTGGATTTAGCCAGGTAGTGCTCTGCTTGGGAACCCTGGTTATTTAGCTCAAGTATCGTACTTAAATCCTCTGAACTAACAAAGTAGATGTTAATTAAACTCACTTGCCTTCCCGAGACCTGCTGTTGACTCCCAAAAGCATCTAACCCCATGGGTGTCATCTGTGCTTATGCAAAGCCTCTGGGACACTGGACAGAGAATAGGGACCAGGGCTGCCTGGGCAAGGCTGGAGCTGGAGCCAGGTAAAGCAGCTCAGGCAATTCAGCAGCTTTGCCTGCAGGGTCTAGCCTGGGCAGACCTGAGTGCTTTGGTCCAAAAAGCACAGGAGGTTCTCAGCTGTGCTCTGAAGTGACCCCTCAGCAGTGGGTGCACTTGTACTCTCACTTGGATGTCAAGCACGGAGAAGAAAGTTGATAAAAAGCAGCTTTGTAAAGGAAAAAGACTTGTCAGGTGTTACCTTGTCAGGTAGAGATGTCTAATGCTCCTCTTACAAGGGAGTTCTCATTGAGGTGCAGCAGCATCAAGGTGTGCACTTTTAGCATTTTAAGTTGCCATCTGTCCTGCTCCTGCCTGTGGAGATAACCTTTAAAAGTCCTTGTACTATGCCCAACTTTCAGTTTTCAGAGTATTTAAGCAGAAGTTTGGTAAATGTTTGAAACCAAGGCTGATGCTTTATTACACTGAAAGAGAATAGAAGTTTTTGAACTGTTAAATCTGACAGGATCTTTGGTGGCTCGTGCATCCTTTAGTTCCATCAGAAAATGCATTCAGACCAGTGCTTATCTGCATGCAGCAGGCAGCTCTGCAGTCAGTAATGCAAAGGCATTCTTTCTGCAATGCAACAGTGTCAAGTTTCTCAAATACAAAGTATTTGTTTCGCTCTTGTTCCATCCCATTTCCCTTTCTCAATATCCTAGATTTAAACCCAAGCTAGCCTCAAACTCATTACAAAAAGCGTTGCCCTCTGGTAGGAATTTAGCATTATTTTTTTATGGAGCCGTGCAAGGATATAAAATGAATCCAGCAAGTCATAAAAGTTGAATAGGTGGAAACATCAAAAATTATATTAAGAATTTCACACATAAGTTATTCAGTAGTAATAATAATAATAATAATCCCGTTATGCGTTTTGGTGTCTAGAATGGCAGTGAAAATGTACAGCATTCTGACAACTTGTGACCTTACAAAGTTTTGCTGGGTTTTTTTCTTTTTGTGTTTGTCATTTTATTTTTTTTTTAATGAATCTCTGTGCAAAGCCAGACTGAACGAGTCAAGCATCCCAAAGCCCTAAAACCAGGGCTCAGCAAATAAGAATTTGGGAGCAATTTATTATGTAATGGGAAAACAATTTGGTATCACATTTCTATTACCACCACCCCCAAAACATCCTCAGAGGGCAGTAAAGCCCCTGAGGGCAGCAGTGGAAGGGGCTCCCTGTAATTCAGTGTTTGGGTCATTCCTTTCATGCAGTTTGTGTCTGTGCTGCCACTGAAGGTCATGAGTACCTTTAAAAGTTGCTGGTTTTGCCACACATGTCAAGGTGCTGAAACTGGAAACACAATGTCAGCTGTGCTGGGCAGATTCACATTTTTAAAGCAAATAAACTGAGTAAGGTTATTTGTGCAAGATCAAAAGGAAATTGGATCATGAGAGGCTGTTTTCCACATAATGCTGACATCATGTCTTTTTCATTAAGACATAATTGCATGGTGTCCTTAAGGGATATGGATTTCTGTGATCCACCACTCAGCAGAGGGCCCAGAACAGGAAACAAGCTGAAATGCACTCAGTTATTGAAGTTCTTTGCCATGGATAGGAAGTTTTAACTTTCAGGCTTTATCTTTATTGTAAAAGGCGCATTTTAGCCATGAAATTATTAATGGGCAGCCTTTGTCCCACGGGTGGAAATGAGGCAGTGTGGTTTCCATGGGCAGGCAGTCCAGTGCTCGCAGGCTGTCACGAGATCAGCCCTGATCTTTACTGAATTATCTGGTAGGTGTGAGCTCCAATGCCCAGACTGCAGTGGAATTTTGCAGTAGGGAGCTTGGTTATGTTGCTCCTAAAAGAAATAATATTTTCTGTAGGTAGAAAAGTGTAACCTCTGAGTTGGTGGTAGATGATTCTTTTAGATCTCCTTCTGTAATATTTGGATGTTGTGCGTTTTCTTTCTCTTTGAAGGTTGTCAGTGGACTCTGAGGTCAATGCTAACAGAACCCCAAAATAAGCTGCTTGGTAACACTATTTGGAGGCAGGTTCCCCTGAAACTTCCTGTTTGCAGAAATTGCAAACCCCCTCTATTCAGTGTGTTTAAATAAGTACTTAAAGGTAATAGAATTATCTGAGACATATTCTTATGTAAGAACAGTATTTTTTCATACTCATACTACACCTAACTCTCTTTTCTCTGATATTTTGACAGTTTCAAGTATTTGTCTGACACCATTTTAATTTTTTCATTTTAAGAATGCATTGCTGAATTAAGTTTTATAGCCATCCTTTAAACTAAGGAATGCAGTTTTCAGTTGGTGACATATACTAAGGTATTATTTTTCTCCTTGAGTGGAGAAGCAACAGGAGTAGGGCTCCTGTACACACAGATCTGAACTTTTATTTGAATATGCAGTATTTGGTTTTTGCTGACTCCTAAATATCAAGTGTCCATGAAATGGGAAAGCTTTTTCAATATTTTGATGTAAATTAGTTAAACATCACCCTTAATCTAGATTTAATTTCCAGTAATTTAGTGATTAATATAAAAATTAAGTATGTGAATGTGTTCAAAACACCTGAAATGCACGTCTAACTGACTGTGTTTTTCCTTTGCAGGATGTTGTCTGGGGATTAAACTCCTTATTTACTGTAAGTAAAGGAATATTTTGCATATCCTCTTTTCTTTTTCCTGCCTTGTTTAGCTTGAGCATCTGCTAATGTGAACCGTGTGTGTTGCCTCTAAAAGTTTAGGTCATTATTTCCCTCGACTTCAGTGGAGGGTGTACAAGTATGAAATCAGTTTGTGCTTTTTTTTTTGTGTGTAACTGCAAGGCTAGTACAGATGGTCTGAAGTGCCAGCTTTTTGTACATCCATTTTACTGTTGGTTAGAAATATTGTGGGACATTTTGATAACATGTTACTTGATATCTTCCATGCAGTATGAAATTCCTTCCTTGAAAATGGAGGAGAGGGCAGGAAGCTGTAAGAGGCAGGCAGGATGCAACAGTTGCTTTTGTCCTAAAAGTGGAGAAGCTAAGTCTTTACTGTAAAAAGTTACCTCTTTTAGGGGTTCCAGGGTTATGGTCCCTTTCCACAGCCATTGCTGCTGGGTAGGAAGGTCAGGAGAAAGCAAAGAGCGGCACTACCTTGGGGGCCACATTTGTCATGCCCTCTGGAGAGAGCTACCCCAGCCACTCCAGGATGTAGAAAGGAGGCTGTGAAAAGCTTTGGATGAGGAGCATTGCTGTGGGCTTCCCTTGTCTCAGCCTGTTTTTGGTGGAAGGAATTCCTTCCACCACTGCCTGCAGGGACAGAGGGGTGGCTGTGCTTCCAGTGCTGTCGCTGGGATCGTGGAGAGTTTCTGAAACTCCAGCATAGCCCAGGCCAGTGACTGACTACAATTTGCTGGGATTTCCTGGCACCCCAAGGCTTGATTTGTTTCAACAACTTCTCTGGTAAATTGATTTTAGGAGATTGGAGAGCATTTGCCTTTTTAATAAAAGGTAATTGCATTTCACAGTCAGTCTCCCACTGCATGATGAGTAACTGGAAGGGAGTAAAATCCACTGGAAGTACAAAGGAATGCCTTCAGGGGCAGAACTGCACATAAAAATAATCTGTAGGGCAAACAGCTGCAGAGAGTGATGGTTGTGTGTCGGAGACCACAGGGATTTGTCATGGCCAGTAAGAGCCGTGCTTCCCAGCTTCCCTCTTGGATTTCCCCCACAGCCACCTTCTTATGAATAAGGAGGCTTCGGAAAGCTGGCACTGGGATCACACGGGTCTTGCAGGTTCTTTTGGGACTTTCTGGAAGAAAGAGAGGGGAAAATGAGGTGGATAGGTGTGGTGCCTTGGCTGCTGCCTGAAAATGAGTCGGAGACTGACAGGAACCTTTCACACTTGTGGAACAGCAGTATTCCACTCTGTCATAGACTGAACTAAACTGGGGAAAGGATCTGGGCTGCAGGCAGAATACGGATTTGTGGTTCAGTATTATTTTTAATGACGATTCTCTTTCCAGCAGCATCGTGTTCTCCGTTGTTTTTAACCCTAGACCCTCTCTCCTTCCAAAGTTAGTATTTGAGATTAAACTGAGAAATAGGAGGTTTATTTTGACTTTCTGCTCCCTGACCCCACATGCCTTTAGTTCCTGGGCTCTTTGCAGTTCTTTTCCTCTTGTTTTTCTCATACTGCTAGAACATCCCTATTTCTCATGCTCTAGGTTACATAGTTTCTTCACAGGAGGGAATTAAATTGCTTTTCTATGGAGATGGCATTAAGGAAACTTCTACCTTATCACCATGATGTTTGCAGAGTTTTTTTAAGGGTTTACCTTTGAGCAAAAATCAACAAGAATTGTGCCTCCTGAAAATTTGAATGTTCCTTCAAAATTGGGCTTAAAACTGTCTCAGTTTTCAAATAGAAATGCGTCACTGCCAGGGAGGAGTGTCACAGGGCCATGTGTGGCCTGCCACCAGAAGGGCTCAAATGCCTTGCTGCTGTTGTCCTTTAATTGTCTTATGATTTGGTTTGCAGTCATCAGACTCATTTGCGGTTTCCTTTGGCAGGGACACCACCAAGGTAGTGAGAAAATGGCACTGGGCTTGCTGGTCCTCTTTGCTTTGTTTTGTTCCGTTCTTCACTGGGAATTTGGGTTCTGCGTGTGATGCAGTGAGTGGGAAACCTGTCATGTTCTCTGTTTTTTTTCCCAGGATCTTTTGAATTTTGACGATCCCTTGAATATTGAGGCTGCAGAGCATCATCTACGTGACAAGGTGAGTCAGTGGTTTATTTAAAGCCCGTTGTTCCTAAACAAATACACGTTCTGTACTCGGATTCCCAGTCAGTCCCTTTAAAGCGCTCGCGCTGGTACTTCAGGCAGTCGAGTGACTCATTATATCAGCAACCAGTTACTCAAACAAAAAGTGCTTTCTCTGGGAAGGTAAACTCCACACAGTAGTGTTAGTCACCATATGCTGGAATTGTTGACCATAATGTAGTCATGTCCCCAAAATAGATGATCTTTTCCTTCTCGTTTCTGAGATTGTTTCCCTGAAGTTGTACATGTTCTGTGCAGCAAGTGACAGTGGGTTGGTTTGTCGCAGTGACGTGAGTAGCCTTTACCCTAAAACACCTGTGAAAAGATCTCTTTTTCTATCTCTATCCAAAGGCAACTTTTTTTTCACAACTCTTACATCTGTCATGCTTTTATAAAACCAGGAAAAACCTGGGCATATTTAAAGGCCAGGAGAGGAGTGGAAGCTTTATTTTCTTGTTACTGCTCCTAATTTTAACGTGTGCATTACGGACTGGGTCAAAACGTGTTCTTGCTTAGTGGCCTGGTGAAAATGTACTGCTCAGCTTGAGAGGGTGTCTGGAGGTAGAGATGAACAAAAGTGCTAACTTCTTCCTTGTATCAATGTCCAGAATGGCATCACATTTTATTATATAGATTAATTCCTCAAGCACACAGAACTTACACTTGGCATGCTCAAGATCTCCTGTTTTAATTAAATCCTTCTGATACTTTTGTGGGGGTTAACCTCTAAGATGGAAGAAAGCTTCCAGGTAAGTGTTGATTTGAAGAGTTCATTGAAAATGCAGTCAGGCAGTGCACCTAATTTATCTCATTTTTTCAAGAGGAAATATCAGGATTGCAAGTTCCATCTTTCCAGCTGTTTTTTGATTAATGAAATGTTGTAGCTATTCTGGTATTTATCAAGGTTTGTAGGGCTGGGATGAGACTGTAAACATATATTGAGAAAAAATTTCTAGAAACCTACCTTGAAAGAGAGGGTTTTTTGTGGCTTTGTTTTATCATAGAATTGTTTGGGTTGGAAGGGGCTTTAAAGACCATCTTGTTCCAACTTCCCTGCCATGGGCAGGGATACCTCCCCGTAGCTCCAAGCTCACGAGAGCAGAGTAGAGGGGGAGAATCACCTCCCAGGACCCCTTCCAAACCATAAAACACTGAACTGGTCACTGAGGGGGTACAACAAAAACCAGTGTAGGGAAACAAAACCAGTGTAGGGAAGGCTGAATAATTTTCTTTGGTTGCATTGTTAGCCTGAATTATTCTCCAGTCTCTTGCTGGGAAAATTTGTAGCTTATCAGTGCTTTGAGTAAATTGTTACACCTCAGAGTAGCCAGACTACTTCCCAAAGTGTCCACTCCCCAGAGGGTGATGAAATGCTATGAAATTGCTGTCTTGCACCTCTCAGCCTTGCTCAGATGTTGGAAATTTTGGGAATCCACAGGAAGGAAGAATGTTACCTGATTTGTAAAACACACCTCCCTCAAAAACAGAGGTGAGTGCTCAAAATAGGTCCTGCTACACTGATAGCATGAGAGTTGTTTGGCTTTTTCAGGTAACAGCAGCTGCGGAAGAAATGAGAAGGAAATTGAGTGGGTTTTTGACACTCTTCTGAATTACAAATATTTTTGGAACGAGCACTTCTTATTTAGTAAACTCTAAGGGTTCTCCTCCCAGGCATCTGTAAAATTCATATTCTGCCAAGTTAACTCTTTTTGGGAGCTTATTTGAATTTAGTGGAGGTGTTTCATTGGTAGTGACAGCACCAGGTAGTGCTTGGTTTTCTGTAGTACGTCTTACAGCAACATCAATAAAAACCAGTGATGCCTGTGTGGAGAGAATAAATTATGCAAGGGAGAGAAGAGGCCGCTCAGAGGATGCAATTGCAGCCTGAGTTAGCATTTTTCTTTCTCTGGTATAGATGTCATGTAGCATATAAACACTTTGTTGTAGAGTCAGACTGCAGTGGTCCCATCCTGGCTCTTAAGAAAATACTTGAAATGCTCCATATGATTAATATGGGAATGCTAATTAATTTTCTTTTCCCTGAGGTGTTTTTACATGTGTAATCAATGACAGAAATAGTGTATATGTAATGCATGTGCTCACATGCACAGTGTCTGTGCAAAGATATGTGCAAATGTATCTATATACAAATAGTTTTGTACAGAGACATCTGTGTCTGACAGATCCTGCAGGAGAACCTTGACAGCACGGGAGTGTGTGGCATGGAACAGCCAAACCACGTGTACCTCAAGCTGTCTCCTGTGTTTCTCCCAGAGGAGATGACTCAGTATTTCACTGAAGTCATTTCAGATTTGAAATCGTGGAGTCCCTCAGCTGACATTCCAGGCTAAATGTGGCTGCCCCAGAGGTTAACAGTTAATCCAAGGCCTTGCCTCTGGCTATTGAAAATGCTGGGTTTTGTTCAGTTGCACAGGCTGGTTTTAAGTCATCACAAATGACTCCTGCCTTGCAGATGCTGGAAGAAGTCACATCAGAAATATCAAATCCTTATTACTGATTCTTAGAAAACAGCTGTGCTGGGAATGTTTGTGTTAGATCAGGCTAGAAGGGACAGTTGTGATCCCTTCCTGTGTAAAGGACCTCTTCGTTTTTGCATTAAATCTGTGGCTTATAACTGAGCTCACAGTTGTGACTTTTGGGGGAGCAGCCTTGTTCTAAGATGTAAAAATGATGCAAAATTCAGAGCTTGAGTTTTATAATGCATTAACCTCTCTTACCTGAGATCTGAGTACACCTTCAGCTTCCAGCCCTCCAGGATCAACTTCAGCTCCAGTTACTGAACTTGGTCCCTTCCAGCTTCCTTCAACCAGGGAGCATCAAGTCTTTTATACAAATTATTTTTTAAAGTACGTGTGATTGTTTATGTAGCTTTAGTCATAAACTTTTTTGCCAGGTACCAGTGACTTTTTGGAAGGCTGTACAACAAATTTGGGCAGAGTCATGAACATTTGTTTTCACAAATGTTGGACAAAGAGGTTATCTCAACATTCAGACTTCCTAGCCCTCTGTATCCAAAAAAACTACCTTCTTATCAGAAGTGTTCTAGAGACCTATGTTGTAACTGGTTGTTTTTGTCAAAAAGCCTTTTTGGTGACAGCTGGTGTTATCTGCCATTTTGTGTGGCAGAGTTTTGCAGAGGTAGGACTCTGTAGTTGTCTGCATTCAGTGGGACTGGTCAGGTGATTTCCTCATCATTGAGATCCAGTTTGTAAGGCTTCAGTTTTGCCCATTGTGAGCTTATTTTATGGTTGTCATCAAGGAATATTGGTGTTCCAGAGTTTAGGTACCCACATGGTAATATTTCTCCATGTAGGCAGTGACATGTCCCCCCTTCCAGCTTATGAACTCCATCTCATGTTCTCTTGTCATCTTCTCATGTCTCTTGGTAACTGTCTCATCACTACAGGGAGGCTGTTTCTCAGGTCCCCCCCAGCCCTTCTCCTCTTTACCACCAAGCCCTGTTGCTTCAGCCTCTCCTAGTGCTGAGGATAGAGCCTTCCTTAATCTTTGTTCACGAAGCCTAACCATGAAAGTGCCAAGGCCTTCCCAGCAGTGCTGGTCCCAGCCCAAGCATGTGGGACTGTCTCCATGCAGGCTCTGGGTGTGTCCCAGCAGTGGGCCTGTATCTTTGACCTTGCTGGGCCTCCTGTGGTGGCTGTTGGCCTTTCTTCCAGCCCATGCAGGCCGCTCCGGAGAGTGGATTTGCCCTCTGACGTGTTGACTGCATCCTCTTTAGCAGATCTGTATTTCTGCAGATCTGCTGCCAATTTCCACACTCAACCAGTTTTTAAGCTGAAATCTTCTTGCAAACTCATTCACTGTGACTTTTGGCATTTAATAAAGCATTCAGATAAAATTGTAGGTTCCCCTTGTTTGGTTTTTTCCCCCCTCTGCCTTCATTTAACTCATAATTGTTTCCAGCTTAGGGGAAGTTTGCATTGTTCATTTTTGCAGCACTACTTTTTAGAACATTCCTGGTACCCACATTGCTCTGCAGTTAGGTCACAATTGCTGGAAGATGATCAATCATCCTCTCTTGGTTTAGAGCTCAGTAAATTGAAATAAAGGATGACCGATGTCTCTGTGTAAACTAATCACGGTGTTTCCCAGTGTTCAGTCTTCTCACACTGATACAATCTCAGCAGTTTGGTGGTATGAGTGTTTTTGTTGAATTTAAAGAAGCTGTTACTAGTTAATGAGCTGAGACTGCTTTGGATTTAGCAGAGACATCAGCCTATCAGTAATTAGATGGATGACCAGAGCCATTAATTGTCAGTCGAATCAATTCCACGAATTCCAAAGCAATGAGCAAGTGCTGAAGTTTTAGTGACTACTCATTTAAAGACAATGAGCTAAAAATTGTAGGATTTGCAGTTTTATACAGTGAACAAATAGAACTTTTATTGATTTGCTCTCTGTGGCAACCAGGTAGGCTGAATACTGAAGGAACAGGGATATAACTTGGTCATGCAGAATCAAATGAGCTTAGTAGTTCAGGACTTGTGTATTCCTGAGCTAGAGGTGCTGTGGGTGCAGTGTCTGTGATTTGTTAGCTGAAATCTGGAGAATACTTTCCATATGTCCATCTGTCATGGTTGTTTTGAGATACTACCTCAGGACATTGCAATTCTCTGGGGCCCTTAAAAGCCCTTACATTTCCTAGTAGTGTTTACTTTCGCCAAAAAACATTTCAGAGCCATATGTACAACACACAACAGGAAGATTCATTGCATTCTTCATGTGGCTTAAAGTAGAAATGTGTTTTCAAATACTCTTTAGCTTTCTTTTTCACCTAGACCTGCCATATGAGGAATGCTAATGCTGTGTCCTGTTTTACTTGTATTTGCCTTGTATTTGGTGCAATTTAAAAGGCTAAAGCACGTTTGGTCGTACTGCAGATGAGCAAATACTGATTTACTGGTTCATCCATGTGATCTGGAGTTGTTTCAGTAGGAGAAACTGAGTAACATCACCCTGTGCTGTTTCCCTGCATGACCTTCCCATCTTCTCGGTGAAACTCATCTGTCAGCATTCAGTGCCTAGAAACACTTCGTGCCATGTCCTTGGGAATGAGTAAGGTAGATTGCACTCCAGGAGGAGTTTTTTACCCTTGAGAAAATCCAGCTTGTTGTATTTACCTGCAGCTCTGAAGTGCCAAAGCTGAGAAGTCTAATGGGAATAAGTGTGTGCTTGCCAGGAATCCATCTTAAACTTTTTACTTAGTTCAGTGAGTCTTGATTTTATTTGCATGCTCCTTGGAAAGCAGTGACATAAATTTCCAATTTTAAAGTTCGGGAATGCACTAAAGGGTAGGTGTTCATTGCTGCCTCCAGGGCTCTGGTGATCATTAGATCAAAGAAGGTCATTAACGCCTCACTTTTGTGACCATCCGTTTGCTCATCCCAGCCAGAGGAGTGGGAGCTGCTGTGAGACTCATCATTAACTGGCTCTGGAAACATCGAGTTGCTCTTGGATGTAGAGGGGTCATTTTGCTGCTTCCAGCATGCAGTCCAGGTGCCAGCTGTCCTGATCTGTACCTGCTTTGATGCATTTCCCAGTTTCTGCCTGGTTTTAAAAGACATGTGGCACACCAACCCTGTGCAAAAAAGGGGTCTTGGTTTTGCCTTTCCCCCCCTCTGTCTTCTGCTCGTGTCAGGAAAGGGAGTATTAATTGCTTCCCTGCCTTTTTTCACTGCTACTTTAGTAGCCAAGCTTGGAGCTGTTGTTTTGATACTTTAACACTGAATTATTTTGCATAGATTTGTGTGGAGGAGTTTGATTCTGGATTGACTTTTGTGATTCTTTTTTTTTTTACTTTTTTTTTTAATTAAAGGTTTCTCTTGGTAATAAAGAAAATAAGGGGTTTTTTCAGGGTTATTTCTGTGGAGATGAATTTATAATGTTCATGGTATTATGAAATCTGAAGCTACCTCTTAAGGTTTCCTCTTAGGATTTTAATTGCCCTATATAGCCTCAGTTCCTTAGGAAACTAGGCTTAAAAAAAAATCTCCTTTCAATTGCTTGCAGTCTTTGGAGGTTGTTTTAATGAATCTTCTGGGATGAACGTTTTCCTTGAATTACTTGAGGAGTGTCGCCTTGTCTTTACTAGTGAGAGCACTAATCTAATTCCATTAGAAATTCCATTCATAATTAGGAACAGTTACTGTCTACGTATTTCATATTTCACTGAAGAGCTTTTATAACCTTTCATAATTGTGTGCAGTTTTTTTAGAGTCCTTAAACAGCACACAGTTCAGGATTTTTTTATAGAACAATCTTAATTTCTCAAACATTTGCCCTGTGACTGCCCCATCCCTGGAAATGTTCAAGGCCAGGTTGGGCAGAGCTTGGAGCAACCTGGTCTAGTGGAAGGTGTTCCTGCCTGTGGCAGGGGGGTGGGAGAGATGAACTTTATGGTTCCTTCCAACCCAAACCATTCTGTGAAACCCTTCCTTGGGCAACTGGGCAAGAACCAGCAGTGACAATATGCAGTGCCTGGACCAGATACCTTCTGAAAACAAGTGAGTCATTGAAGGAGAAGGTTCTCATCAACAGGTCTGTAAGTAAGTAATGAGCATAAATAAGGAACAAATACAAATGTGTCCGTAGAAGATCTTTAGGCATCCCTTTGGAAGTACAGTGAGCTGAATTGCCCCCAGAATTGTCCCTCTGCAACTGTCATTTCCCAGGATAACCTCTTTAGTTCTGGAGCCACCAAAACCCAGCAACAACTTGGAATGGTAAAACTTCTTTTGCACCAAGAATGATCTCATCCTGAGTTGTTTTTTTTCTTTTTTCTTTTGCTTGTGGGTTTGGTCTTTTTCCATCAGAAGCTAAGTCTACTAAGAGCCTACTAAGTTTTCTAAGTCTGGCCTGGGAAGCACATTCTCAAAGTGGAAGGGGATTTCTGTTCTTGTGTCTCACTGCAGGTTTTATCTAATACTATAAACCAATCTGCCACACAGACTGGGAGCCCTGTGCTTTCCTTTCCAAGCTATCCCACGAGGTGCTAAATACAGGAGCTGGCAGATTTGGGATCTTTTATCTCTGAGTAATTTTGTCCTTAGACTGATTATTGCTTCAGACAGTTGAAAAGTGCCAGAGCTCACCGCCTGTGTATGATTTCAGATCTGCTTCTTCTAAAAGCTCTTCCAGAATAATGTCATACCCAGCTGTACTTTTATCCTCCTGGCTTTTTATTTCTGTGCTTGTACATAATAAGGGCATAATTACATTTAGATTTAAGTCTTCCTTGAAAATCCATTTTTCTAGGTAGCTCAAGAAATGCATTTGAAACTAAATAATGTCTTCAAATTTGGATTCTTCTTTATCTCTTGTCATTGGTCACTTTGAAGTTAGTCATCTTCTATTAATGTAGTTTCATATCTCAGAAGATCTGTCTGTTTGAAATGCTCTTTGGTGCATCTGAATGGAAAGCACAATATAAATGCTGGGATGTCAGAGGTGTGTTGGATCCTCTAAGCAGACAAACAGTAACACAAAATAAAATTAAACTCGGAAGTTTGGAGGAAGAAAATATTCACTATCTGTGTTTCTTCACCAGGTCTTCTGGTTTAAAGTAATTCATTTAAGTGATCTTACAGTAACTTTTCTGTTTCTCTGTCATACCAGCTCTTTGCTATCATTTTTACATCAAAGGCATTCAGGTAGGCATTTGAGCACTTAGCTTCTGCAGAGATTCTTTCTATTCAGAAGAGGGCAGGTCTTTTCCCTTGCCACTTTTCCAGAGCCATCCCAAACTTAACAGAAATAGAAGGAGCAGCTGGCAGTGGCTGTTACAGGTCTTCAGTGTAGACCTTTGCTGATTGAAACAACCCAGTAATGTGAACTGCTGCCCTTCACTTGAGACACCAGCTCAGTATCTGTGGTGGAAAGGAATGAAGCATCTGCAGGAGGATTCTTATTTATAACTTGCTTATTTTCTTCCTTACCTCCAAACTGCTTAGACTCTGATTTTCTGGGGGGTTTTATCTTTGACTTAGTGTAAAACTCAGGGCCAGTGTGGTTTAATTCCTTTAGGCTGCAGAGCCCGAGGGCAGAGGTACCGTGACCGCTGTAGGGAGGGCATCACTTAGTGAGTTAACTTCCCTTGCTTTAAGCATTTGGGTTGGTTCACCTCTTCATAAATGGGAGACTGAGTGACCTGCAAGAACATTTCTTCAGCTTTAAATTAATTGGGTTTGTGTAGCTGGAAGCAAAATCTTTCCTGCAGATGTTCTTCATGGGTTTTCTGCTTGCTGGATCTGTTAGCAGTTAAGTGTCTTGAAGTAAATCTGTCTGGGAATTAGAAATATTAACCACTGATCTGTAGTGATCATTGGCCAATTTGGGTGCAAAACAGTTTGTTTGGATAGTAAGTCACCAAAATTATCCAAGATTCTGTAAAAGGCACTTCAATGTAAGATGCATTATATAAAATATAATGAATAAAATTTCATGGTCCATGGATGCTGCATCTTGTCACTGTACATTTCAGAGGAGATAATATTTGTGGTAAAAAGCACTGGAAATAACTCTAAACAAGCACTTTATTTTTCAGATAGTTAGGAATTATGTGAAGTTATGTGTTCCTGTGATGGGCAGTGTTCCTTAAACTGAGAACAGTTGAAATGGTTTTATTTTGCAGAGTAGCAAAAGCATGTGGGTGGGTCAGAAGTCAAATACCAACTCTCTATTACCCAAGTTTTTAACATGTTTCCATCGGAATGCTTGTCTCTATTGGATTGGGTCCAGGGAATGCACTCCAAAGGTTTTTAGTGGCAAACTGTTTTCTTTAATGCCTTCCCTGAGGAATTTTTAAAAAATAATGCTCACTTAATTCATTCATGCATTATGTTTAACCCAGTTCTCTTTGTCAGGCTTTTCGCCCTTGCAAATAGTTTCACAGCTAGCTGGAAATTTTTCCAGTTTCCAGACATATCCCTATAAAATTTTGTATTCAAACAGTGACAATGATATATGGAGAATTCTGATCGTTACTTTTATTATTATTAAGTTCAAACACTAAGGGTTTAGTGATGACTCAAGACAGCTGGAAAATTTGCCTTGGAACAGAGAAACTATTTCAAAAGCATTTACTTGAATTTATTTTAAGGTGCTCTTTAAAAATTTTATTTAATTATTAATGTGTTTGAGCTGGTGCTGGAGGAGCAGTGGTGTCAGTTGTGCCAGGTGCTCGTAAGTGATGAGCAGATTTTACTGAAGAGCCTTCTGACTAAATTATCTTTCACACTTGACAGTTCCGTTGGCTGAAAGTATTTTTGATTAAAGTGTAAATTTTTGAGTTTGCAGGTTGGCTACAGAGGCTTCTTGGTAGCTCTTCTATCCTGTGCTGTGCTCGCTGCTTCTTCACCAAGTGGTGTTTCCTGCACACATGGTCCAGGTGAAGCCCACTCTGGGTTGTGGGAACATCTGGCTGAGTACTCGTGTTTAGAAGGGAGCCTTTGCAGTGCCCCTGTGTCCGATCTGGAAACCATCACTGCAGCACATGTGTTTGCAAGTGCAGAGCTCTGTGAGTTCAGAGTCCACAACTATTGTCTCTTTTAGTTCTGTGCAGGCTTTATCCTACTCATGGGACACAAATGGGGATTTAAAAGGTCAGTACTCTTTTGTGATCCTCCCCTCAGCTTTACAAGCTTAATGTATTTTGACCTGTGTAGCTGAAGTCCATCTCCCAAGAGGTGTCACTTAGCTGAATGCCAGTTCTGCCCTCTAGTCCCTCACTGAATACACCCAACTGTTAGATGCTTTGAGGTTGTACTCAGTTATTTTTAAGGGCTTAAAAAACAGGCACATTCTTGTATCAAAGTTTGTTCCCTAAAGCCTGGCTGGTAACATAATAAGGAACTGAAAGCTGAAAATGTTTTAGTAATAAACCCCTGCTTTCATCTGTCAAGCCAACCAAATGAAGAACGTAGGTGATCAAAGCATTAGTTGACAACCTCTTCAGGATATTGAGAAAGCATCTTTATCAATTATTGGCAGAGCAGAAGGATCAGGTTGGAGTGGAACACTTAGTGGTAGCTTGGAAAACGCAAGTAAAATCATACAGTGCATCTAAATATGCAAAGTTCTGTGTGCCCTGGGCTTCTCCTTCAGTTGAAAAAGAATTGAGACCACTCAGAGTTTCTCAGGATGGATCTTTAGTTTTGCACTGATCTTTCAGCAGCTGTTCCAGAAAACAGCATTAGCTATTGCCCTTCCTCCCTGTCATCGTGGCACGTGAAAATGTATTTACTGTTCCTGCAGGCCCCAGGGGGGTAATGAGGTGCGAATACAGATTGTCTGCTGCTCACAGGAACAAAGGCTGACCGAGGGTTGCAGGGGGATGGCAGCTGTTCGAGGCTGCTGGGTTAACTGCACCCTAATGTAATCCTGGGTTAACTGCACCCTAATGTAATCCTGGGTTAACTGCACCCTAATGTAATCCTGCATAAATGAGTGGAGATAAAACAAACTGGACCTTGCTGTTACTGGAGGGATGTAATATAATATCGAGCTCCAATGTGAGCCTGGTATTTTGCTAATTGTGCAGAGTTCTGGGATCTGGTGTGTCACGTTGCCGGCCTGGTGGCTGCTGCGTGATCGTCAGGAACCTCCAATCCACGACTGACAACTCTGTGCTGCTTGCTTGAATCTCTGCTTTCATCTGATTTGTTTTGTAATTTATTGAGACAGAGTAGCTTCCTGCCCTAGAACAGCTCAGAGAGACGCATGCGGGCACACCTGTCACTCAAAAGCTGCACACGAGAATTTTGGTATGAACACATCAAAAACTGGAGTCAAGAAGCATCTTCCACCTTGTGTGGAGTACCTGGTGGTGCTGGCTGTTCCTTGATTAAAGGCAAGGATTTTGGGGCACTTGGTCACACTCCTGCAGCCAGAGCAAAAGCCCCCTGCTAGTGTTTTTGGGTCTGCTGGCTCTCTTAGCACAATGTGAAGTCTGACAGCATCCTGCTTGTTTGTGTTCTTAGCCACAAAGCCAGTTTGCACACACATCAGTCAAGCACACTGAACTTGTGTCAAAAGAGTGGAGTTTCATTTGATGACCTCTTGAATCTGGCATAAGGGAGTGGCAGATCAGCAATATACAGAATTTTCTGGAATTTCTTTCCAGCACCAGGTTGGTGCTTGACTTCAAATATTACCTTGGTTAGCCCTGCATTCATTTTGGCAAAGTAAATGGAGAAAAGGGGATTAGTTACAGCTGCCAAATGAAGTGTTGTCAGGGAGTGGGTCTTTTCTATGGATTCTAGCCCTGTGTTGGCAGACTTTAGAGGAAACTTCAGCTTGAAAGACTTGAAAAATCTTGGACTGCCTGCCTTGTCAGTAGTGTGAATAATTCAGTAACAAAATCTACAAAGCCAGAATATTTTTTCCTGCTGTCTTGAAAGATCTTTATTTCTGTAGTAAAATATTTACCATGTAACTTCCAAATTACTTTCCATGTAATATCACAGAATGGTTTGGGCTGGAAGAGGACCTTCCAGACCATCTTCTTCCACCCCCCTGCCACAGGCAGGGAGACCTTCCACTAGACTAGGTTGCTCTGAGCCCTGTCCAGTCTGGCCTTGAGCACTTCCATGGATGGGGCAGCCATGTTAATTTTAGCACTGTTTTAACACTGGAAGAAAATCAGGCTCTCTATGAGTTCTCTAGGAACAATTCAACAGCCATGTCTATTCAGAGCCCCCTATTCAAGCATCCCACTGGATTTCCTCATGTGGGGATATCGTAAGGATGCTGGTTATTACATGACTACTTCTCTGATTAGATGGTGCTCTCCACAATGTCAGGCACTCTAAGTGGTACTTGGATTACAGACACTTATCCTGGAGCATTGGACAATTGTTTTTACTGTGTTTTATTTGGCTGCATCAACAGAAGCAACTTTTAATGGTTCTGCTGGCCAGAAGAGCCTGTTGGGGTCTGTACTCCCCAGCAGTGAAATGTGAGCTGGAGGGAGCTGGGTTTCTTGCATTACTGCACCCATCTGACACTGCCTGAGGTATTGCCATATCCCTCAAGTCAAAATAAGTCCTTTATAACTTGCACAGCACTTACAGTGCTTGTCAGAGAAAACAACAGCTGCTTTTGATTCTTCAGTATCATTGAGCACATGAACCCCTGAGCTGAAATCCCTCTAGAAAAAGAAATAGGGATTACATTTCATAGGGGGACGAGTAAACCAGGTTTGGACATGTTTTTGGATATTCTCTTTATTGCTGAAAATTCACAGATGTTTGTCAAACATTAGTTTAAATAGGTAGATAACCCTGAAAGATGTAACAAGTGACAACAAAGATGATCTTTTGGTTTCAGGCTCTTCTTTGCTTCATCAGGAATGACAATGAACATTTCACCACTGCAAATTTGGGGTTTTTCTCCATTGACTGCACTCAAGCCAAACTTTTCACCTTCTATTGATTTTCCTTATAATGATTTCAGTCATTGTAAATAGTTTCATTTTGATATCTTTAATCATAAACTGAAAAATGGGTTTAAAGAAAAATAAGTTTGTTTTTTTTTTTAATTCCAATATCATTAAGTGGTTAATTTTGGTTTACAATAGAATTTGTAGATATATTTGACACTTATGTTTGTGTGAATAGAATGGGATCTGGTGTCTACAAATCTAGTTTGGCCAGGCAACATTGCAATTTTGAGCATAGTTTCTTGTGGCGGGGACTTAGTTATCCAAATTGCTGGAGCCTTGAAGCAGATGAGGACATTATCACCTCTCTCTACTCAGGTAGCAAGGGCCAGAGATTTTTGGGTATTCTCAGTTCACTCTAAATCAATTTGAGTCAATTAACTGTAAATTAAGTTTGAAATCTAATGCCTAGCTCTTATTTAGGGCATTTCATCAGTGGAAACAAGCATGCTGATGGAGAGCTCATTGTGATTTTCGGTACTCTGCTGTTGAGAATTGCAGTGATGTAGAGAAGAAAATGATTCTCTCTGGGTAGGACAATAGAACAGTGGGGGGCTGGGCATTCATTTGGATCCTCTTAGTCCTGCATTAATACCCTGACATTTAAATTACATTCTGTTCCTTATCCTTTCCTTAATTTTGACGTGAATGTCTCAGTCTTTCTGTAATGTTCCTACACAGATAGCCTTTCTCACCTGTTTTATCTCTGCTCTGACAAGTTCAGTTTTGAAGGAGTAAAGACAGACTGCTTTTCTCTGCTGTGCTGCCCTTTGTACTTGTAGGTGCCAAAGGTTCCCGTTACACAGATAAGCTAAAATGCACAAGGGAAGAAGCAGCCAATTTTTTAATTTAAGTTTGACATTCTGCTTTTTTTTATTTGCCTGCAAAATAAATTCTTTTTCTGATTGTCAGGACTGAGCTTGGCCTGTGGCTTAAATCAGCATTGGACTGCACTGACTGCAGTCACAGCTGAGACTTGTCCTGGCTCTTTTCTCTCTTATGTCTTACAAACTCCAACCCTGCAGGCAGCCCGTGGTTGTGATAAACAGAGTGAAGAACATTTGGCGAGGAAATCAGTGCAAGACTTAAGTCTGAGTCCCTGGCAGTAATTCCTGTGGCTGAAGGAGTCACATACCCTCCCTGGAGGAGCCTCTGGCACTGCCTCACGCTGACAAAAAGAGGCTCTGCCAGGGTGTTTGAAACCATTTCCCCTGTGCTGCTGAGGGGAGAGTTGCTCTGAGTGGCTTGGCAGTGGCTTATGATGGGTGGCCACTCATCCATGATGTATTGACTCTATTCTACAGGCAGTCTCAGCTATAATTCCTGGGCTGAAAGGAAATTTTTTTCTTGTGTGTGATTAAATGTCCATCTTTTTAAAAATAAAAACAAAGATTGCCATCAGGAGGGTAATTTCCTGAACAAGGCAGTACACTACAGATAGCTACTAAAATAGGTGAAAAGGGAAAGGAAGCTTTTGCCTTATCCTTAAAAGCAATCAATTTAATGTGAATAAGGTAAGTTGCTGTAAGTGGGGAGAGATTCAGAACTGCGAGGCGCGTCAGGTTTAAAGTAATTTTTCGATTAAAGATTCCTAGACTGTAAAACTGTAATTGGGTAGAGGAAAGAGGGGATTCCATTCATATATTTTAAACTGAACAATCTGGTGTTTTACATATTGGAATATGAGATAATAGTAATTAGGTGTAGAACAAAAGAGTTTCTGTGGATCTGAGCATAAAGGAATTACTGAGTTGACAAGCCTGACGCTTTCCTCCTCCATTCCCCAAGATTAAAAATTATACTTTTTAACAAAATGTTCCTATGTTTGGTGTGTCACTGTGGTATGGATAGATGTGTCAACCTCAGTGCCACTCTTGTTTTTGAAGGATTTCTGTTTTCTATCCTTTCACTTCTCTGATAAAAGTTGAATATCATTTTCGAGTCTGTCAGTTTGATATTCTGATAACAGCAGCAGAATAATTTGAAGAAATATAAAATGATGGATGATGATAAAACTGAGTAAAGAGACTCTGGAAAATTTTGCAAGACAGCTCTCAGGCTGCATGAAAATAATCTTGTGTTTTTAATGTAACTGCAAGTTAAAGGTCTTGATGGAAACATTTCTGTGTTCTTTCTTGCTTATGCTCAGTGTAACACTCCATTTGTGTCTCATCAGGCCTGCGTGGAGTGCAAGGATCACCTCCCTTGACCTGCTGCCACTGCTCAGTGTGGCCCAGGATGGTAGTGGTTGTCTTTGGTGGTTCATGGTCAGCTCGGTGACCATCGGAACCTCAACGTCCTTCTCTGCAGAGCTGCCTGCCAGTCCCCAGCGTGTGCTGGTGGGTGGCGTTGTTGGTGGGCAAGACTTCGCATTTCCTTTGTTGAACCTCCTGAAGTTCTGCTCTCTCTGGTTCTGCCTGTTGAGGTCCTTCTGGATGGTGTATCAGCCACACCTCCCACTTTTATATCATCAGCAAGCTCTGTCCCTTCATCCAGGTCATTAATGAAGATACTGAACAGTGCTGGCCCCTTGAGTGCTCTGCTGGGACTCTGTGCTGCTGAGCAGTTCAGCAGGTTCAGTCCCCTTGCTGCCCATTTATCTGACCTGTCCTGAATCAGCTTGTCTTAGAGCTTCCCTCAAGTGAACCTTTAGCAATTGCTTTGCTTTTTAGTCTTTCTTTGGTAAAGGAATAAGGCTTCTGCAGTGATACCATCCATCTATCCCCTCATCCCAGCCTCCCCCTCAATCCCTGTAGCTTTTAAACACACACACCGATTTCCATCAGATTTGACAGAGCAGCAGAGTCTTTACACGCAGTTGCTGTAGCTGTCACAAAAACTGTCAGCAGCAGCAGCAAAGAGAGTGAGCCTCCAGGAAAGCCTCCCATGCCAGCTCTGCCAGGCCCCGCTCCGGGTGGGCTCCGCAGGCATGTCCAGCTTGGAGCAGACCCTGAGCTTTGCCCTTCATCAGCTGGTGCCAAGGAGACCTGGGTGAAACCCAAGGGGGCTGGAGGAGGCTGAGGGAACTACAGTTCTTGCTGGGAGGGAGGAGGTGATGAAAGGTATCAAAAGGTGGAGGGGGCAAGGATGGCAGTAATGATATTTGCAAGTCTGGAAGTGGCCAGATTTTGCTGTCTTTGCTTGCTAAATGTGTGTCTTGTAAAGCCCTTTCTGGTTATGCTTGACATTCACAAGTAGGAGGGCTTGCAAACAGACTCTTGCACACTAAGAACTTTATTCTGGTAAAGAGAACTACCCACAAACCACTCAAACACCACAGGGAGTTCCATTGCTTCCTACTGATCATGAGATCTGCATACTTTTACTTGCAGTTGTCTTTTTTCCTCTTCCATATTTAGCCACATTGGAAGTACTTAGGGAGCACACTGCTGAATACATGAATTTTTAGGGGATTTTGTACAACTCTGATTTTTTCATTTTCAGTGCTGCTGGCTCTTACTCCCGACAATGGCAAGATACGTGCTGTTAAAATTGGTAAAGAAGTAATTGAGGTCAAGGCTTTGAAACTACTGCTTCATCATCATCTTGCATTATTAATTCTCAAGGTTTGCAGAAAGAGTGGCATTGTAAAACCCATTATAAAATTGTATACAGTGTCATGCTGGCTGCTCTGCTTGCGTGCATTCTGCTCTCCTTTTTGTAACATCTCACTGGATTACCTCTTACCACTTTTAGTTGTTTTCATCTGTAAAGTGGATTTCTCCTTCTCTACTTTCACCTCTTCCACGTGATCTTTGAATTACTCTGATGTGAAGTTTGTGAGGTCGCAGTCTTTCTTGGCAAGAAATTACGGTGAAAGTTCCCAAGAGTTTACTGTGGGATCCAGGGCTGTGTCAGAGGAACAGTTTGAGGTGATATAGCTATTTCTATACCCTTAGAAACAGTAAAAAGATAATATTTTTAAAACAATGTAAGAAATGTTTTGCCAAATGTGGTGATTTCTACAGTACTTCAGGAATCCCTTGGGCTTTGCTGGGTTTCCTGATGCTGCATCTGCAGTTGAGGTATGTCAGGAGATTTCAGGACAGCTCTCCAGACAGTGCTTTCCCATGAATCTTTGTAAAATCAGTGCATTGTAAAAATGCATGTGTTGCTTAAATTAGCATAGTCTTATCCTTGCTGTGCTGTTTACTTACTCCTGTTTGAGCTTCATTTGGACTTGGACCCATTTCTGTCCATTGTCTAATATGGGGTTTTCCACTTAACCTTGTTTAAATTGATAGCCCTGCACCAGGCCTTGATATCTTAAAATCTCTCTTCCCAGTAGGAAATAGCTGCTTCCAGACATTTTCAGCAACACTGCTTTTTATTTCTAATAGTACAAAACTGTGATGTGATGAAAGTGTTCTTAACCTTCTTAAGGTAAAATAACTCACACTTATTCCTGGCTACTGAATCAAATATCTATTTCCTGATTTATTTTATAGGGGTTACAAAATGTTGAAGGATTGTTCTAATTAAATGCACCCACAAGGTATATCTGAGGAACTGAAGTACATCTTCATGTTAGGTCAGGCAAACCTGGCAACTCTGGTGTAAGGAAGCTTTTTTCCCCTCGCATTTGTAATGAATCCCAAAGTACTGGTAACTGAACTTGCAGCCTGGCTTTCCTGCCACTCAGACATCAGCTGCTCCACACACCAACAGGGTTTCAAGCAGAAGGAGCTTCTCAAGGGAAGAATTTGATCTGCTGCCTTAGAGGCAAACCTCAGCTTTCCAAGCTTTTACCACACTGGAAAAGAATTTAGCCCCAAAAGGCTTTCAGAAGGCTTGATGTGGGTTTTTTGGAAGCTATTTAATATTTGTTGTGGGGTTTTTATTACTCTCTGATTGCAGCTTAATGTCTTATTAAGAACAACAGTTCCATCCCAGTCCAAAAACATCTTTTCATAACAATTCTCCCTGTGAGTCATTACATTTATTTATCTCCGTATTTATCGCAGTAAATCCTTCACTTCCTCTGCACCCCCAACCACCCTGTTTGGTGTTTGTTGTTCTCACTGAAACTGAGGCAGCCACAGTAGAATACATATTTGTTTTTCTGCAATATTCCTGCATTTACAGAACTGCACTGGGGTTTTTCTTGGATTGCCTCCTCATTTTATGTTCCGTGTCCTTGTTACAGCCTTTGAGGCCTCTTCCCAGTGAGCAAAAAGTACATTAAGCAGCGTGTGCAAATGAGCAACAGCACAGCTGCTAATTGTGCTAACAGATGTAAATACGAAAAACATTATTTTTCTAATGCTACAAGTATTCATAGAAACTATTACCCATCTTCCATAACACTTTGATTGTGGATGGAGCCTCTCTCAGGTTCAGCAAAGTTGATTAAGCTTTTGCAGATGGTTTGATTTGCTGAGGTAATGGTAGAAATGTGGGAGAAATGCAGATGTTTTAAAGCTTTTGTTTTAGGTGCTTTAGGCAACTAAGTGACTTAAAAGGAAAGCTTTTGCTTTGCATCCTTTAGAGACATTCATGACTCTTGAACAGGAACATACGGGAGAGTTGCTGAATGCCAACAAGGAGTCTGAACTCTTGGAGCTGAGTTCCCCCTGTGCCTCACCTGCCTGGTCAGGTTTGTTTGAACATCATTTGCCTTGAGTAGAGTATGACTTGCAAAAACCCTCTGACCAGACCCAGGCAGCTCCTATTTCCTCTGTGCTTGTAATTTATCCATTAAGATCTCAGATCCCAAGGACATAACGTCTCTTGGGAATGAGTGGCGTCCTCCTGTGTGGAAGTGCATTTGCCGCTCAGAGAAGGTTAACGTCAGTGTAATTGGGATAATTCAGGTAATTTTCTTGAAGGGCTTTTCTATAACTCTTTCCAACTGACAAAGTGGCCAGTGTGCCTGGCACCAGCCTTGGGAGCCTTGGACGAGACCAGCTCCTGACATGAGGCACTGAGTGACCAAGCAGTCTCTGTGCCCCCTGGCTTAACTCTGGGGAGGTTTTCTTTGTTTTCAGCAACATGGGCAGGCAAAATCAGAAATGGTAACAAGGAATCAGTCAGTCCTGGCAAATCCTGAGCCATTTGGCACCGCGGCCGTAGGACCAGACTACTCACAAAGTCTCCACCGTCTGCTTCCAGCCAAGCTGCTCCAAAAGCCAAAGGGTGGATTTGGCAGGACTCAGGACCTACGTCAGATTTGATCCAGGGAACAATTTTTCTTTGGGAAGCTGCATTGCCCTCCTCATCTGGCTCCATTCCCTCGCCTTTGCACAAACAGGATTTAGATGTCGTTATCCCTGGCTACCACAGCAGCATTCACACTCTGCCTCCCTTTCCTCTTCCAGTAACTTCAGAGAGTGCTTTTCTTCCTTTGTCTTTGCTCCACTGGGAGACAACTGGAAGTTTGTGGAGGCATGATGGAAGTGGTTCCTATAGGAGATGTGAAATCTCAAACAGCCTTGCTGCTCCATGTTCAGCATGCTAATGCTTTGCTCTGTCTTTGCAGCACACCTTCAACTTCCCTGTGTCCTGGCAGGCAGGTCACTGCTCTCCACATCAGTTCTGTAACCTACCTCTGCGTAAAGGTGTTTTTCAGAAAAAAGGTCCAAAACTTAGTGTTTCTCTTCTTCCTCACAATGCTGCTCTTTTCCAAATTGCTGCAGTGGTGTGATTTGTATTTGGTTGTTGTTTTTTTACCCCTTGGAGTAAAAAGTCACCATTTTTTCCTTTTAGAACTTAGCTGCTAAGAAATCTACTGAAGCATTTTCTCACCATTTTGCAAAACGATAATTGCTTGATGTCTAGAAACAATTATAAAATCTGAAGCAGAGATCACAGGCCATGAAAATTGATGTAGCTTTGATTGCACCTGCTAAGCACAGGAGCTTGTGGGAGAGACATCTCTATAAGTTTTTCACCCCCCACTCTTCTCTTTCTTCATAGAACTAAAATTTAATTACAGAGCTTGGAAAAATCTTCAGATCATGTAGAGACTGAGCTAAATAAAACAATGACAGGGAAATGAGAGCAAGGCAGGAATATGAATTGAAAAAACACCTCACACTTGAGATTTTTGTATTACTCAAAAGTTTTATTCAGCTCCTTTTTAAATGGGAGGGGACGTGTGGGAGCTGATGGGTGTGAATACTGATTTCCTGCAAAGTGGAAAAGAAAGAAAAGGTGGATTTAAATATAATTTATAGGGCTAATGGGTAAATCTAACTGGTTATTATATCTTCCTCCTTAAGCTTTGGCTGAGCTGAGTAATGTTGGTTTAGTGGTGCTCAGAAGACCTCTTTCCTAAAAACTTTGAGGAAAACTACAAGGTCCTGGCAGAAGTTGTTTGGAATTTAACCTTGGTGAGAAATGTTGGATTCCAATGGTGTTCTGTTAAAGTAGTGCTTTTTTAATTATTATTGTTTTCTTTAACACAAAAGAGGGAAGGGCAGCAGCAATTGATTATTTTTATGATCTTTTTCTGTTTCCATTTGAATTTTACAGGATTGTAGATCTAAAGGATGTGAATCTGCTTTAGTTTGGTGTAGAGTTTTTTTATTTTGTTTGTTTGTGGGATTTTTCTTCGGTTTCATTTTGTTTTATTTTTATTATTATTACTACTATTTTTGGGTAATTCTTACATATACATTCATTTTAAATAAATAAAAAAAAAAGATTCCCAAGAGAAAGTTTCCATTACAACTTTTCCAGACTTCTCTGGTAGCTGTCACAGAAGTATTGTGTTTGTTTTGGATTACTGAGCAGATCTTCTTTGGATTAGAAATAAAAGCTTAAATAAAACATTAGCAGTTAATCAGTATAACTTAGTGCAATATAAACAGTTGAAAAGATAAAGGCTTTTCTCTCAGAGCTGCCAAATCAGGTCAAACCCCAGTTTTTGAAACAGCAACTCATTCTTGAGTGTGTGCTTCCATGTGCTTCTAGAAATGGCAGGATGTAATTCTCTTCTGGGATTTGGGGCTCTACAGATCCTCTCCCAAGTGCTCTTCAGTAGAATCACAGAGTGATTTGGGTTGGGATGGACCTTAAAGTTCATCTCCTTTCAACCCCCTGCCATGGGCAGGGACACCTTCCACTAGACCAGGTTGCTCCAAGCCCTGTCCAACCTGGCCTTGGACACTTCCAGAGATGGGGCAGCCACAGTTGCTCTGGGCAACCTGTGCCAGGGCCTCACCACCCTCACAACCAAGAATTTCTTCCTAATACCTCATCTAACCCTGCTCTCTGTCAGTTTAAAACCATTGCTCCTTGTCCTGTTTATTATATATATTTGGTATTTGCTTAAAGGTTATTTACTAAACCTCTTTGTTGAAATACAAAGGACAATTTCTGTGGGATATGTTTTAGCTTTACAGTCTCTGCTGGAGCCAGTTCTCAGCTCAGAAATATGCCATGATTTATATTTCATATTCTTCCTCCACTGATGATTTTTGAGTTTCCCTTTGATTGATTGTCCCCATCTGATTTTCATCAACTGAAGCAAGGATTTGGCCAGCATTACTCATGTAGCAAATACTTCCCACAGGGTATTGATGTACTGCTGTGTTCTCCCTCTCACCTCTCACAGCTCAGGGTGCTGCAGAGCTGCTTTGGGTCTGGTCCAAACCAGACCTGTTTGGAACAGGTCCTGTTCTGTTTCTGTGCTGTCCTGGGGTGGCCATCATTCTGAGGGGTTTGTTTCCCATCCTGCCCACGAGGCCAGTGTCTAATTTCTGTCCCCAAATCCCAGGGCTGTGTTGCACAGAGGAGATCTGGCTCAGGCACATACCTCTCCACCCCTAAGGCAGTGTGGCAGGTATTGCTCCCAGACAGAAACCCAAGCCTCATTCCTCCTTGGCACATCTCCAGAGAACCCAAGGGCAGCTTTATCCTCCCTTACAGTACAGTGAGATTGATGAAGGGCAAATGCTGGTAGTTTAAAATTAGATTTCCCCTTTGAAAAGCTCCTCCATGTGGTGTTTCCAGGACTCACCAATGGTCTGTGTCAGAGTTTAATGACTGGCTGAGTCGTTTCTGGTGAAGTTTCATGTGTTCCACCATCAGTGCTTCTGTTCTACAGGGACAGTCAGCCCTCTCCCGTTCATCAGTATTTGGTCTGATGGCTCTGATGGCTCTGATGGCATGGGAAACTACTTGGTGTAGAGGCAGGCAGCTGTGCCTCCAGCCAGGCTAGCAGTGGGATGTGATCCAGGTCCAGAGGGATGTGGCAGGAGCCCCACTGAGCAAAGCGACCACCGCCTCAGCCGTGGTCAGTGAGGGTCAAGAGTCATGTCAGTGACCATTTCTGCTCAGGGTCTGGCAGGAGCAGAAATGGCCACTGACAAGAGCTGCTTTGATGGGGGGGAGTTCCAGCAGCAAACTTCCTGACTCTTCTCCCTCTCACCATCAGACCACAGGACTTTATGCTTTTCTCATCTGTCTTGGCATCAAAGGATGCTTGGGCTCCAGGGCACTAATGCAGAGCCGGGCTTGGGTACAGTTCCTTGGAGTCTCCCACAGGACACAAACTCCATTCAAGGAGGAGGATTTGTTTTTTTCATAAGAGCAGATATTTCGGGCAACCTGCCTTCTAGCCTGTCTTTCTAGTGGTCCTACACTTAGGATCTGCCCTTGAAGGGATGAGTCCTTTTTCTTTCCCTGAGCATTCCTAGCAGGATTTTGTATGCACCTCTTTATAATGCAAGATATGTGCTGCTTTGATTAATTTTTTTGCATTTGATTATTCAGTGCTGCACATAAACAGATGTGCACAGAGAGAAGTGCTCCCTATTAATCAGGAGCTGCTGAGCCATATGGCACGTGAAGATGGAGTGTCAGCTCTGGGATGAGCACCTTCTGTTCAGCAGCCAGGTTCACATCCAGGGATTACTGTGTTAATATATTCCTGCCAACACTAGATCCTTCATCCCAGGCTGCCTGAGTGACAGCATGGACTTCTGGAGCCTTCCTCCTTTACTGAGGTCTTGTGTTCGTTAAATCACTGCTGAGAGCCCCTCTTCATGTTTACTAACCTCATAAAGGTACAGATGAAAAAGCAGAGGGTGCTGAGCTGTTTGCACTGCTCTCAGATACTGCACACAGAGGAAGGTGCAGTTGGCCCTGTTGCATGTCCAGTGGTATTTCTTATTCTTGTTCCCAATTTCTTTTAGTGACCCATCTCTTGGAGAGACACAAGAGTAGGAAATAACATACAGTAAGCCCTCAGTTAATTAATTAAGTTTCCACAACACTGGGAATTGTAACTGCAAGTGTTAGAGACCCTGGATGGTTGTAAAACGAGGAAAAAACTACTAGGAAGTGTCACTATTTTGATTATTGAAAAAAATCAATGTTATTCCCAAGGTGGATCTTACTGCCTTTATGGCTGGCACTCTGATATTTAGCTCTGTACCCCAGTAATGAATAGATTCACAGAATGGTTTGGATTGGAAAGGACCTTAAAGCTCATCCAGTCCCACCCCCTGCCATGGGCAGAGACACCTTCCACCAGCCCAAGTTGCTCCAAGCCCAGTCCAACCTGGCCATGGACACTTCCAGGGATGGGACAGGCACAGCTTCTCTGGGCAACCTGTGCCAGGGCAAGAATTTCTTCCTAATATCCAACCTAAATCTACCCTCTTCCAACTTAAAGCCAGTAAGCTATTGAGGAGTCCAAAAGGTTTCATCTGTCAGGTGCAGTGTTGTGACCAACATGCTCCAATGTTGAGTGCCCCAGACCAGGCTGACAGCAGGCACAAATAACCAGTAAATGAGTGTTCCTGCATTGTTTACCATGATGAGTTAGTTTGTATCCACAATGTACCACAATGTTAGTGGTAGTCCACAATGTACCAGAGCTGAAAACAAATTTAAAAGGTCAATTTTCTTTTTGTTTGGGTGGTATTTTAACAGACTCGAGGTACATAGAGGTGGTTCTTGCCTGGGGCAGCCAGACATCTGTGACACTTTAATGTGATACTCAGCTATCGTAACTTTTATCTATAGCTTGAAATTGCCTGGTATTAGAAATTTCATTTAAAATGAAGATGGTATTAGCTCTGTAGTGTTAGGTTTTTAATGCACTTAACAGTTGTACAAGCGTGGAAATATGTGTGCTTGCAGCATAAAGAGTGTAAAAGTCACTACACAGAATATTGCCTTTGGTAGGTGCCATATTGTGCCAAAATAGGTGCTCCTTTCTCCTAAGAAGAGCAGGCAGCCTGTCCCTAAGGAGGAAAGGGATTTCTGCAGCCCTGGCTTCTATCAGCAGTCAGTGCTTGCAGGGCTGCTCACCACACCTAGAGCTCTTGGTGCCAAGGTGTCAGGCATCTCCAGGTGATTTCTTCTCACTTCTGCTCTCTGCATTTATTTCTGCCAAAGCTCAGATCCATAACTCTCCTGAGAAGAGCCTTTAGCAGAGGGGGTTTTTCCCCTAAACTGCATTTATATTTTTGATACAATATTTTTGGCCTTAAACTGCATTTTAAACTTCTTTGAGATTCAGAGCACTTTGCATATAGTTCATGGGAATCTCTGCGATGCACTGTATCAGCTGGCAATTGAAATTGTGAACAGCTTTTCTGGTGGATCATAGTTCTTTGATCCTGTGATTTGGGACTTTAACCATAGGATAAACTATCTTTTCACTGGTAGAAAAACTCAGTGGCTGAAAACCAAACTGCCATAAAGGGAACTGACATGTAGGTGTTTGAAGCGTGGTGTTGGAGCCAAGGAAGTATAGATGCATTCCAAGGCTTATTAAGGCAAAAAGGCCATATTACTGCTTTGTCCTGGTGTTATGTGCAGTTCTTTGCTGAGTGATCTGTACCAGAACAGTTTGTGTTCAAAGAGTGTCATTTTACATGTCAGCAAACCTGGAGCTGAGAAGTGACACTGAAGCAGGACCATGCCTTGTGATTCCACAGGTTTGTGCCCTTTTTAGTAAAAGCAGAGCCTTGGCTCTGCTCACCAGGCAGCTCCAGCACACCAGGACAGTGTTCAAAACCTCTTAATCTGTTGCATACATTGGTTTTTTTAGGTTTTTTTTAAACAGATGTGAGTGCATAAATTTCCCAGGTTTTCCTGCTTTATATTCTAGCAGCACACAAAATGGGGAACTGAAAACAAAGCAAAATGCACTTTGCTGTGAAAGCCCCACTTGACTCTGGAGCACGGGTGCCTCAGTGTGTTTGGGTGGAACATACTTAATACGAGGTTGTAGGCACAGAAGGCAAGGTTCAGGCTCGGAATAACATACCAGGAATGTGGCATCGGCCTGACATCCCAGTTTGGACAGGGATCACATCATGCCAGAATTTCTCATGCTCGGCATCTCTGTGCTTTATGAAGTACCAGAACTGTGTGTTTTCCCCTGGATACAGAGGTTATAGAACAGTCAGACTCTGTTTCCATGGGAAACTCTTTGCCCAGTGCATTCCCCAGAGGATCCCTGTCAGAACGTGGACACCTGTTAGCAAGGACTGGACCGTCAGAACCTGGGTCTCTGGGAGAGCAGTGGGCCTTTCCCTTGGCGGCAGTTTCACCCTACCAGTGCCAGTGTGGGAATGCACCCGTGCACAGTCCCACAGGAATCCATCTCTGCTGTGCTCGGGGTAACTGTGCCTGTGCTTCCCTCTAGGAGGACTTTCGGAATAAAGTTGAAGATTACATTAAGCGCTACGCGAGATGATGAAGGGAGAAGGATGGCAGGACCATGGCTTCCACACTAGAGTTGTCCTTAACTTCAACAACAACAATAAACCAGCCCGGATTGTACTAGTCCTGTGTCCATGTTGTACTGAAGAAGAAAAACTAACTTCATAACCTGTCCATGTTCAAAGGAGAGTTCAGCATAAATACAGCAAGAAATTGTGTCTGTTGGTTGAAAAAGTTGTTTGCTTCCTTTTAAAAAATGTTTACTCTTCTGAACTGTACTGTATATCCTGTTGATGAGATATGCTTGAGAAGTTAAAGAAATCACTATTGAAATTGTAATTACACTTTTTTTTTTTTAACTCTTGCCTAGTCTGGAGGGGGGAAGGAAAACAAACCCAAACAGAAAAGGTGGCGTGTTTTTGGAACACTCGGAGTTGGCAATAAATGGTCTCCTGTGAACCAAATCACAAAACTGTTGCCTTCGA
Source organism: Manacus candei (assembly GCF_025592945.1). Taxonomy (NCBI): domain Eukaryota; kingdom Metazoa; phylum Chordata; class Aves; order Passeriformes; family Pipridae; genus Manacus; species Manacus candei. The sequence continues at coordinate 23,627,855 of NW_026138071.1, read as the reverse complement.
TGAGCAGAAACAATATGAGCTTTTCCCAGGAGTCACTCAGCTGAGGCTTAGAGCTTGCCAGAATGCAAGTGCAAAATGAGATTCTACTTCTGGTATTGAAATTCTCAATGCTATTTAATGTAAGTATGTTTTTGTCACAGTTTGGAATTTTTACATTATTAATTTCAACCCCTGTTTGGGCTACAGTATTTTTTTTTGTTTCTATTCATTGTGTGAAGTAGTTAAAAGAAATACAGGCTAATGGGTAACTTAAGTAAATGTTTAGTATTAGTAAAAATTACATATATATTATATATTTCTGTAAAAATTTAATGGAAGGGAGATTTTTTTTTTTAAGAAATCTACCTTTGGCTTTCTGATCTGGATGTGGTGAGGGAGCATGAGATGCTGTTTGATCTGACAACAGTAAATTCAGGCACCATTACCTGGAGAACATCTAATTGTGTTCTCCAGACTCCTGCACTGGAAGGGAATGATGGAGCTGGGACCCATAATACACCACACCCCATCCGTGCACGCTTGGCTTTCTCAGTGACTGGAAAGGATGTTGATGCTGTAATTGCCTTTTCTGTGAGGAGCTGTGTGGCAGACACAGTGTGTGTGAGCAGGGAGCCTGCAGGAGAGAATAGCATGTACCTCAGGAATCACTTCAGTCCGTGTGCCAGAGCTCCCTGGGCATCGTCCGGGATTGAGATCACGCAGAGGGAGGTGATGGAACCGACTCGAGCTTTTATAAACCATAGAAATAAATGTTTGTGTGGTTTTTTACAGAGCAGGTGTGTGTGTGTGACACTTGGACATCGACTGTTGGGTTTTACCCCCTTCATTCTTTCCTGCTGTTCCTCTGCAGACGCTGAAAGAAATCAAAATAATCTCCGTTGTGAGAGATGGTGGCAGAGCTGGGGTGCAAACTGTAAGCACAGTACAACTTTTCATGTTTTAAGTTTTCCCTGTGCCTTTTCCCTTACAGCTCCACAGGCTCCTGTAGCTGTTACTGGAGGTCTGGGAAAGCAGGGAGATGAAATGCAGGGATTGGGATGCAGGAGAGCTTCGCCTGAGGATAATAGTGCCACCCTGTCTGTTCACAGTGAAACATGGATTAGCCTATTATTTTAAGCAGGCAACTGCAGTGAGAGATCTTTGCTGCCCAAACAGAAATGTCAGGGAAGGTAAGAAGTAAAACACTCACAAAAATAGAAAGGTTGGGAAATACATCCAGAAATACATCAGAAGAATTCTCTTGTTTTTGAGCTGAAAACTCTGAACCAGTTTTCTGTAATGAAGATGAGTAATCCTTGCTGTAGTGGCACCCTGGTAGTGTTATCACCTTCCATCTTTCAGGAAAAGGGGTCAAACTGCCCATTTCTTGGGCTGTCATCCATGCCTAGCTCCCAACTTGTCCCGGGAAGCCGCTGCAGATGCGCCAGGGCAGAGCAACTCCAGGGTGCTGCTCCAGGAGCCAGGAAAGCTGTGCCAGGGTGGGCAGCAGGTTTGGGGTATCAGAGAATAGAGCTAGAGCTACAGCTCTCAAAGCCCATCCCCAACTCCAGAACAATCCTGCTGTTAAAATCCTTCCCTGTGTTTTTGCTTGCCTGGAGGAGATGAGCAGAATAATAAAGTTTGGACACTGTTAAATACTATTAGAGTAAGGTGTTTTGTGCATTGTGCCTTCTAGCCTGTCCTTCTAGTGGTCCTACACTTAGAATCTTTTCTTTGAAGGAATGTTAAGAGTCCTCCTTTCCCTGAGCAGGAAGACCTGAGCATTGATTTGTGCCTATGCAGGATGCACAAGGCCAGGAAACTGTTACACCTCATCCTCATCCTACAAGAGCCCATCACCTCACCATCCAGGAAAATAAACTGAATTAATTTTTCCTGAACACAAGGAGCTGGGGGGGAGTGTTATAAATTTATAAATATATGTGTATTTATATGTATTTCTGTGTATATTGGTAGAATCATAGACTGCTTTGGGTTAGAAGGCTGGGTGGGTTAGGCAGAGGGCTGTGTGTCCCACTGCCTGGCTTGTCCATTTGGGAGGGCTTTTTGGGAAATGTGAGAGCCAGTGGTAAATAGCAGTTGGGTCTCCCCAGGGAACCCCGAGCCAGCAAGGTACTGAAGGGGTCTGGGGTGGTCTAGACCTGTTGGGGATGGTGGAGACCAGTGGTAGGGTTGGGGGTCCCACCCCATCCCAGGTGCTGCCCAGTCTCCCACTAAGGTATGTGACTCTACTCCTGGATGCTGCCAAAGGGGTGGACCCCTGACCTGCCCACCCACACCCAGGAACCCCCCTCTAGGGATCCCCAGGGACCCTGCTGGCTCAGGGACAGCCCTTCCATCCCCCTCCCTGGGCCCCCCTGTGCTACCCAGTGTCCACGGGGTGGGGATCAACACTTGGGGTGGCCTCTGGGCATTAAGGGGGGGCCTTTGACTTCAGCCTTCACAGAAGGGGTTTGAGCTGAGGACTTGCACCAGAGACAGGCACCTGGTTTATGTAGGTATTTATTTATTTAGATAGGAAAAGCACCTTATTCCCATTCCTCATTAGCCCCCCGGGGCATTGCCACGGTCACCACCAGTGCCACCAGCTCCCAGTGCCAACTTTCACCACTGCCTGTCATCCAGGCAAAACCCACCCTGTGCAGGCCTTGTCCTTGGGCTGGGGACTGGGGGAAAAGGTGCCTTTCCAAGTGTGCTGAACAAAAAAAAAAGGGACAAAAAGAGGAAGCCGTGGAGGTTTCTCTGTGCCCAGACCTGGCGGCCTCGCGGTCACATGTCGATGCTGCGCCGGCACTGCGGGAACAGTAGGATTTCAACTCCCCACACCCCCTTTCCTTGTACTTTTTTTTTTTTCCCTTTAAAAATTCTTCTCTCTTGGCACACGATGCCGGGGGTTGCCAGGGAGGAAGCAGTTGGGAAAGGCGGAGCAGAGCAGTGCTGATGCCTGGGGTGAGTGGTGCTCCCCGGTATCCCAGGAGGACTCCCAGCTGCCTGGGCAGTCCATGACAGCCTCCCTGGCCCCCAGAATCCCATTTTGCCCAACAACCCTGTCTTAAATGATGCATTCATTGGGAAACCGCCGGGGGTGTGGCACAGAGGGTACTGGTGAAGAGGAGCAGTGGTGATGCTGTCTCTGCTTCCAGCGCTTGGTACCCTCCGTGATGCTCCTCTGCCAGGGTCTTCCCAAAAAACCAGGCACGTTCCAGGGGAGATCCCCCCGTCCCTCCCCTGGGCTGGCCGCGGGGCGTTCCCTACACGATGCCCTCGCTGCGTTTGCTCCTCCACACCACCAGCGCGGTCATGAGCAGGGTGACGAGCACGGGCAGCAGGATGAAGGGGCACAGGACGGCATTGGGGGGGTCGTGCAGCGCCCGCCCGGACGGGGAGCAGTTCCTGAAGTACTGTCTGTGCACGGCCACGAAGAACTCGTCCACCTGCCGGTTGGGCCAGTAGCAGTCGAGCCTCTCGGCGATCAGCACCGTGCAGTTGGTCAGCTCCCCGTACGTGCTGCAACACAGGCAAGGGCACCGCCTGGCACCGGGGGGGCACCGGGGACCAGCACCCGGACACAGGCACACCACCTCCCCACACACAGCCAAAAATATTGTATACATCATATATAATATTATATAGCATTAAATATATCATTTACAGATAATATGTAGTACATAATATATATTATCTATTATCCATTATATAATGTTTATATTATTATATAATAATAATCTTATTAATATTCAATAATATATTACTGTGTTATAGTATAATATACATAATATATAATATTCATATTATCGTTATATTTTGTATTATATTTTATTTATATTATATATTATATAACATATATGCTATTATACATTATATATTATGTGCTATATATATGTTATATAATAATGATTATAATAATTACATATATAGACAATATATTTCATTATTTACGTTACATATAATGTATAATATAAAATTATGCAATACATAATATACACTATATAATTTGAATATAAAATATGTAATAAAATGTATATACTATTTAATTTATAATGCATAACATATAAAAGCCATATAATATATAATATATATGATATATAAAATATATCTTTGTGCAACATATTATACACTTTCTATGACAAAGGTGTGATATTTGAGATTGTATTTGAGTTATTACTTATTAAATTTTTTAGCTATTTTTGTTGAGGTTGTAGCTAGATAGACATATCTGGCCCTATAAAAATATTTTGGTTTTTTTTTTTTTAATTTATATAACCTGTATAAAACTATATGGGTTTTTTTATTTTTTTTTTTAGCTAGTGTTATAAAGATATATGGGGTTTTTTTTACATTCTAGTTAGATTTTGCTACTTTGGTGGCACTTCTGAGTGCCCACCCACAGCCAAAAGCAGAAGTGGTTTTCATTTACAGAAAGACATGAAAACAGAAATAATATTTACAGAAATAACAGGTTTGGGGTGGTTTTGTTTGGTTTGTGGTAATTTTTATGGGATTTCATGGCTGAACCAGTGCTATTAGAAAATACAGGATGGACCCAGATTTTAAGCAAAGACCTTCAGGAAACCCATGCCAGCTTGTCTGGCTGCTGGCCTTTGGAGCACCATCCTCCAGCTTGTGCAGATTCAACCAAAGGGGGACAGAAGTAATTACATCAAATCTACTTAAAATTCTCCTTCTAATTGCCTAAAAATTAGGAGATTGCATAGGAACCAGCTGCCTGCTTTGAAGCTGTGCAGGACCACAACCCATCCCACCTTTATGGCCAGCAAGTCCATTTTTCCTTTTTTTTTTTCCTTTTAAACATTTAGAAAACCAGGAGCAGCCTTGAACCAGAGGCACTGTCCCTGTGCTGGGCCATCCAGCCATCCTCCAGAAGGACAAGTATTACAGTGCCTTTCAAACCCTCCCTGCTTTAAAACTGGCTATGCATAAAAATACTTAATTTTTTCCCCCATCCCAATTAGTCACATCTAATCCGAGAGAAGCAAAGCAAACCAAACCCCGGCTCACCAATTAAAAACCCGCCTGGGGGAAGAAATATTTTATAAGCAGCTTCCCAGCCAGTCTCCACAGCTGCTGTGCAGCTCCTCAGCCTGGTTTCGGGGCAGGCTGTGCCAACGGGCACACGGCAACACCACTGGGAGCCCCTGCCGAGCCCGGTGATTTAATTAATGGGGTGCCTGCAGCTGCTAAAAGCAGGTTCTGCTCAGCATCCCAATGTGCAAAATTACCATTTCCCGTTCATCAGCATCCTTAGGAGATCTCGGGAGCCAAAGCATCTTCAGGAACCAGAGGGACAGTGTTAACAGAGAGGCGAATAAAAGCTATTTTTAAAGCTGAAGGGCCATACAGCAGCTGGCTGAGCCCTTCCCCGGCTCCGACCGACCGTGCTTCCGTGGAGATAAATAGCTGCTCCCATCATTAGACGTGAAGACATTCAGGGAACCAAAGCCAAATGGTGCCAGCAATGAAAGGACAAATTGTAATTGCCCTCTGCACGGAGGCAGCAGCCGAATTGCAGCGCTCAGCCGGCTCCGTACACAAGGACGGAGCTGAGGAGAAGAGCTGAGCAGCTCCAGCCCCACGAGCAGCACTGGGAGGGGGCTGTGGGGCTACAAGTGCCTGTCCTGGAGTGAAGTCCCCCCATCCCAATGGGGTGCCTTACGGTACCCTATGTCTTTTGTCCCTTTCATTTTTGCTTAGTTAAAGCCCCCCTGCTCTGGATGGGATGGCATCCCCAACACTATAGAGCGATCCCAAAGGGATCCATTCGCTGGGATTGGATAAACCAGACCAGCTGGATCCAGGCTGCTTGCAATGCCTTGTCAGACAGGATGAAGATCCCACTGGAGAGCAGCAGTGTTGATGCCCGGGGCTGAGCGCGCTCTTCCCTGCCACAGCCATGGCAAACATTTATCCCATTGCATCTCCAAATCGGCATCTGCTTCTCTCTCCCCACGAGCAGAGCCACATTATTGTATTAGCACCATGCCAGCATCATCCCACCGGGAATTCATCCCAGGCTGACGGTGAAATATCTTGTTTTCCTGCCCAGCTCTGCCCTCCTTCCCCTTGCCAGTGAGGTCCCCAGCCATACCAGGCAAAGCTGAGCTGAGCTCCAGGAGCTGCAAGGATGATCATGGTATTCCTGGTGTCCAGAGAGAGTTGTAACCCTCAGTCACAGAGTTAAAATTCTGGAGAGAAAGTTGTAGCAGGATTCTCTGCCTAAGTGGGGGTAAAGCAGCTTGAACTGTACCTTATTTGCAAAAGTTACCAGGGATGGATGGAGAAGGGCGAGGGTGAGGGAGGTTCAGGATTTACCCACGGCCATTGCTATGGGTGAGTAACTTCAATCTCTACTTAATAATTATTTTGCTTGCTTTAATAGCATTGCTTCAATAATGCTTCGGTAAATAGGGCACCGTATTCATAGTTATAATTATCTGTACTGTGTAGTAAATAATTCTGAGTAAGGTCTTTTAGTCTAATAGTTACCATCATTAATAAAATAACTCATTTATTCATAAAATATACTTGGTTTGCCAAGACAAAGTCACACATTCAATTCCACATATATAATCCTTTAAACATAAACTGCTGCCAAAGTCTGGGGCTAAGACTGGATGCAGCCACACCCTGACTCCTTTTCATTCCATTAGTCAAACTTCTGACAGCATCCACATAGAGAGATCAAAAAGTGAACCCAAAAAGTGAATAAAATGTCAGGTTTGATATATTTAAAAAGAAAGGCTGCATTTCTTTTTAAGCCAGTTGACAGTAAACGCCCACAATATAAACCCAGCAGCACAGCTAAATGCATGAACTGATACAGTAACGTGGCTGCTTCACACCCATCTGGGATGGACACCAGTGCCCCATGCTGGGAACTGCACTGCATTTACTCCTTGTGTGCCTGCAGAGGTACAAGGGGTTGGGAAGAAATTCATTGCATTGTGTTACAGTAAATAAAACACTGTTCTGGTGTCACTTTGGGGGGTTCACACCTTGCGGTGCCTCTGTCGGGGCGTCCCGGGGTGGGGGCAAACCCGGACTGGATTTCCACTGGAAAACGGAATGGGGGAAAATACGGGTGGGATTTTTGCGGAGTATGGAATGGACTTCAAAAAAAAAAAAAAAAAAAGGGTTGGACTTGATGATCTCAGAGGCCCTTTCCAACCCGGCTGATTCTATGATCCTATGACTTGCCTGTCTATCTGTCTAACCTCTTCCAGCTGGAAAAACCCAACTGCTATTAAAGTTGACAAAAGACAATGACATTATTAATGAAAGCATGTTAGACTGTTCATTACAGGCTCCTAGCCAACTCCAATTAATTGCATGGCTGCTATGCCTAAAACGACTGCCCACAGAAAGAAGGTTTGGGGGGGGGGGGGAAGGAGGTATTTTTAACTTTTTGCTGTGAGGTGCTCAATCCATTGTTTTCCTCCTCAGTTGTAAATAAAATATTGCTTAAGAAAATCCCCTTTTAGATTAGCTGTGTGTTTTTTTCTAAGCACAACCTATATTAAATTACACATCTGTATTTGCCTTTTTAGACAGCTTCTGATACAATGAAGGTTTATATCCTGTCTTCAACAATACTGTGTTTGGTTAACAGATTTAATTTTACACAAAGCATTTCTGAACAGAATACAGAACCAGCAATGCCATCACAACTCACTGCTTAGGCACCCTTCTCCTGCCCTGCTGTTCCCAGGCTGCTCTCCCTCCTGACCCCAAACCTGCAGAACCAGCCTGTGCAGTGGAGTTAAATGTCTCCAAGGACTCTCAAGGAACTGACTCCCTCCTGGCTTTCTGACCACTTTCTCTTCATCTGAAACTGCAACAGCCTCTCCTGTTTGACTGAGCTGTTCCTAAACTATTAATAATTCACACTTTAAGTCCTCTTTCTCACCCAGGATATCTCCCTATACATACATTGTATGTATAGCTTTCCATACACTGAGCTTTGTGCTCCCTGTGAACATCCACCTTTGCAATTCATACAGGCATGTAAATGGAATGAACTGTTGCACTTCATTAGAGACTCTTCATTACTGACACATCCAAACACAACTGCACTTTAAAACTCCTGGCCTTCTGTCCCAGCTTTGAGATTTAGCAACAGATCCCCAAGAGAAACCACAGCTTTGCCCGACACAACAGTGACACGCCTTTTTATACCAGTTCCTGACATCTAATATCTTGCTCTCTTTCAGCCCAAATTTAGGTAAAGGCTGAAGAAACTCAAGTTGTTTCTTGTAATAAGTGCTTCAGTTATTCTATCCTATTCCTACCAACATTAAACCCAATAGTCTCTCAAGTACAGCAAAGAAGGGAAGCTTGAGTTGCTCCCAAGAGCCCTATTCCTTCCTTCACTTCACCTCACTTGTAGGTTTTTGCTAATTCAGAAAACTCCAGCTGAATTTTGCTTTTTCTGCCAGTATGATCTCATGCCTCATGATCTTGCCATGACCTCAGACCATCCTCTGTGTTGTACTGGTACATGGTTTTTACATTGGTGTTACCTTTGACTGAGAGTTTCAGGCCCTGAACAATTTATTGACAGAGCTACAGCTTCTGTCCCAAACAACTTGTGTGAGCAAGTCACAAATTCTGGCTTTCTTTCTCTATATCTTCTAACATTCATCCCACTTTTCTCCCTTGTTGTGATTACTGAGCTGCAGTAGGATAGTACTAGGAGCAGGGCAGATTTTGCCAAACGATCCCACCACTGCAGGGAGACAGGCAGCTGGCCCTGAAAAGTACAGCCTAGCTTACTTCTCAATATTTTTCCTTACCCAATGTGAACTGCAATTAAAACTGTTTTCCTTGTCATCTTGGAAAAGGTTTGGGTTTAAAGGACGCTGTGGGGATGGGGATGAATGGGGATGGGGCCAGGCTGCTGGTGGGAAGCAGTCAAGGACTGATTAAGGGTTTGATGGCATCCAAATGCTTACACTGCTATAAATCCCAAGGAATTCCTCTGTGTTTTTACCACTGCAAACAAGACTAGAATTGGATCTGGCATTTATTCCTTGACCGCACCTGGATGCGGGCAGTGTTACACTGTGGTTCACAGGACTGACAGCTCTCTCTTCTGCCACAAGTACGAAGATATTTCCTATCCTACCCAAATTCCATGCTTCAGAAGAGAAAAACACCACAAGGTTTTCCTTTTGCTTTGTAAATTAAAAGAAAACACTGATTTCCTCCTCTGCAGGGCAAGCTCAGAGACAGGATGAAGGGGTATCCAGTGGGACCTGGCAAGCTGAAGATAAATAAGTAGATAATGAGATAATAAGGGAATGGATCAATCTGTTTTGTGTAAATAATGGACAAATAACGTGAAGGCACAGCGTGAGTGAGCCGGGAGCGGGCAGCTCCACCCCTGGCTGCAGCTGTCGGACCAGCACGCTCCCGCCGGGGAGCTCCTTCCCCGCAGGATGCCCGCGGCGAGGGGAAAGCATTCCCTGCAGATATTTAGGCATGCCGCGGGGTGGATATATTTGGGATGAGGATGCCTTGCTTGGCTGGAGTGACACCCGCAGCTGCGTCCCCCCGTCCTGCTGCGCCGACGGCGTGCACGGACCGTCAGGCAAATCCATTCCCTGGCCACGGCCAGAGCCGAGCAGGAAAAATAGCTGCAAGTCACCAGCTCCTGCTGACGCATTCGTGGGTGGGCGGCCGGCACCCGACCCCTCCAGCAGCCCCAGCTCTGCCAGCCAGCGCTCCACATCCCCAAAATAGCTGCCCCCAGGGAGACCTCAGCTAATCCCCCGGCTCAATCACCATGCCGATGAATTTGGACCTGGAATCAAAACAGCCAAGCTGGTCTTTGGGAGAATTCATCCTGCACAGCTGAGCTCCTGGCTAAAGCAGCTCGGCCACCACCATGGAGTGGAGGAGCCCCTGGCATGGAGGAGCCCCTGTTGCAGCTCCAGTCTGGCTTTTAAATCCCAAGGCAGCCACAAGCCCTGGAAAACAAAACACCAGAATGCTGAGGATCCAAGGAGCACCCGAGGCCATGCTGGAATGCTCGGCCTTTGGGGAGGAGGACAGGGAAGAACACCAGATGACCCAAGGGAAAACACCTCTCAGTGTGGAAGGACACTCCAGTCCTTCTCCCTTCCCAGGAGACACTGTTCATGGCCAGCTTCTGGAATGAATTATTAAATTAAAAATCACCTGGCATCCCATTCCCAAAGTGTGTAGCAGCTCACACGAGTTCCCCTGGTCCACAATAAAGACTTGCATATCCAGAAACATCGACCTTCCCTAAATAAGCATGGCTAAGGAAGCCAGCAGAGCTCAATGGTGTTGGACAAATCTTCCCAGAGAGCTGGTGCTTGCCCACATGGTCCAAGCCCAACCTGACCAAACACTCCTGGTGCCGAGAGACTCCTTGGTTGCATCGGAATGCTGCAGCATCAGTGAGGCCAGAGCTCAGGTAATGCCTCTGAGGGTAAGATGGGAGCAGCATCTGCAGCCAATAAACGGGACCAATGAACCACAATTACAAACTCTGCTGAGACAATTCATTTATCCAGATGTTCCCATCATGTCACCCTCAATTGAGCAGGAAATGATGGGCCTTAACAGGCTCTTTCCTGCTCAATGCTGCTGTACAGGAAATCACAGCTCCAAACCTGAAGCTGTGCAGGCCCTGGCAGAGGCAAAACCTCACAGCATTTCTCCTTGCTTCAGACAGGTTTCAAGCATCAAAATTCCTTGCTTTGGGGGAAGATACAGAAAGAACAGGCCTAGGCAAAAGGTGGGTTATTTCCATTTCTTCATCTCACACCTGGAGGAAGTCAAATCCTTCCCCTTAAGCCAGAGGGGTGACCAGCCACCTATGGCACCCCTGCCCATTCCTGCTTATTGTCCGAAAGGGGTTGGTGATTCCCACACACACTCAGGGAGCAAAGGCTGCTGAGCAAGGCAGACGACCAAACCCCATATCCTTGCAGCTTATTTACTGCAGTAGCTGAGCTATTTCTGCCTGATTTTTCCCAGAGTCCTGAGGGCACAAGAGGATCAGAGGAATGTCACCTCTTAAGTGACCCCAAGCCATGTGTTCACAGGGAGCAAATGGACTCAGGCAATCAAATTAAACACTGCAAGCTTATCAACATTTCCTCCACGAGCCTCAAGGATAACGAGTTTAGTTGAAGCTATTTAGGAGAAAAACAGCATGTTGGAGGTAACAAGCTCTTCTAAACACCTCTGCTCCCTGGGCAGTGGCTTTGCTGGGGGAGAAGATGGATTGAGCTCATCAAGCCTGCAGACAGCACTGAACCAGGACCAAAAGCAAAGTCCTGCCCCTGGGGGACACTCAGCACACCCAGTATGTATGTTTAGAATCACAGAATAGAACATAGAACCATTAAAGTTGGAAAAGACCTCTAAGATCATTGAGTCCAACCTCTGACTGAAAAATACATAAACACAGGTGTGTGTAGTTTTTAATCTGGCACAGAAGAAAGGGCCATGAAGCAGGAAATCAACCAAAATCTTGCAAAACCTCTAATTTTTGGGCAAAACAGCTCATGGCACACAGCACCACCTGCTCGCTGTTTCCAGCTGACCTCCATCCCCACTGGTGTCCCAAGAGCTCATTTCTGTCCTTTGCTTCATTTTCCCAGGGAAAGGCCATGGCCCAACAACGCTGTACAATATGGAAAGTCAGCTAAGGGTGGAAAAAGGGGTTTTATTTTCTCTTTTCAAGCCCTCATGATGACAAGTGGCCACCCCTGACTGGTCTTCACAACTTCAATCAAAACCCTCTCATCAGGAGAATGATTTACTCCATGGTAGTACAGAGAAAACTCTGCTGATTCTAAATGGGAAAGAGCTAATCCAAAGAAAGTGCTGTTTGGGTGGTTTGCAATAAAAATAAACTGAAAGAAATTCCCCCCAAATCAAACATGCTTCCCATAAACAACATCCCTGCTCTCCCTGATGGGGCTGCACTGAGCAGGGTTCCCTTATCACCCTCATTATCCCCCAAAGATGCTCCACTAGGGAAGCTGCATCTCTGCTTCTCCCAAGTCATAAATCACCACTGACTCCCTGACACTGATTACAAACAGGAGGCTTAGCAGAGGACTGCCATGCCATATCCAGCCTCTCCCTCTAGTTGCTTAGAAAAATCAACACACAACTCCTGGAAGCAGGGGGTGAGCCAGCAGGTCCAGTGGGACAGCCTGGGATTTTCTCACAGAAAGGGTCTGAGGGCCTCTCAGTGGGTTATGGGGTTTTCAAGCTGAGTTTTGGACTGCCTGGAGAACCAGAGTGCTGAGAAAAAAATTAAAAATCTCATGGAAAATATGTCCATCAAGCTGTGAGTCACCAGAAGCTGTGACAGGGGTCCCAATCTGCTGCTTTATTAACCCACTGATTCCCAGACAGTTGTAGTCTTCTCTGACTGAAGCTCCATTGCTGAGCCACGTGGTTGAGCACAACCACCATCCTGACTTCCAGACACTGCTCAGGTTCGGCTCCCTGAAAGCCTTCTTTAACCATGGAATGGCTGAGCTTGGAGACAACCTCTGGAGACCCATCTCCCCTTGTCCAAACCCCCCTGCTCAAGCAGGGCCACCTACAGCTGGTTGCTCATGACAATGTCCAGCTGCTTTTTTAGTATCTCCAAGGATGGAGATTCCACATCCTCCCTGGGCGATCAGTGCCACTGCCTGGCCACCCTCACAGAGAAACAGCATTTCCTGGTGTTCAGAGGGAACCTCCCATGCCTCAGTTTGTGCCCATTCCCTTCTTTGCCACAAGGACACGTTTCTGGCTCATGCTCAGCCTGGTGCCCACCAGGACCCCCAGGTCCTTTTCTGCCACGCTGGTTTCTATCTGGGCAGCCTATTTGTGGGGATCTTACAGGAGATGGTGCCAAAAGCCTCACTGAAGTCTGGGCAGACAATGTCCAGTGCTCTCCCCTCCAAGCTCACCTTGTGGCCCCACAGGATGGAGAAGCCCCAGCAGGGGCTGGACCCAGGAGGGGTGGAGCCAGGGCAGCCCCAGCAGCAGAGTGAAACAGCACGTTGTTCATCCCCTGCCAGGAAATAAAACCCCAAACCCAAAGGCAGGTGCAGGTGGTCTCGGGGTGCCAGGACCAGAGGGACGAGCAGAGAGGCCTCACTTACCCCACAGTTTCATCCCAGTCGCACCAGAGCCGCTGGCCAATGCCCTCCATGCTGAGCTGGAACTGCTTCAGGCAGTAGTGCCGGATCATCCAGCCGTAGTCCGGCTCCTGGCACGCCGTCGCCGCGATGAAGTGCTGGGCTGGAAGACAGGCCAGGGGCAGGTGGGGTCAGGCTCTGCTGTGGTGGGTCATGGCACAATCATGGCCCCCAGCCCCCTGCAGAGGGCACCCACCACAGCAGAGCTGAGACCAAAGCAACCCCCGCTCTCAACCAGCTGCTCCAAAACCACCTTGAGGTTGATTTCCCTCCTCACACCCTGGGACCCTGCAGCACCAGCCTCCATTCCCCTCCCCAGTGCCTGATGCTGATAAATCCATTATTCAAGACATGCCAGGTAAGTCAGAAGTAAGGACACGGATTCATTCTCTGCTGATGGCTCAGCACACGCCTTTGGACTTTAAATGCCCAGGTTTTTGGTTTACAAAACGAGTAAGGGCCTTGGGGAAGGTGGGGAATAACCCCATGGCTCCCAGTCAGATCCCCCTGCTGGAGCAAAGCACCTGCACAGGGCCACGTTTGGGAACAAATGTCCACCTGTGATGGAGCACAAGGTCTGGCACAGGGAAATTCATCCCTGGTGCACAGCGCTGATTTAATCCATGTCTGGGAACGTGTCCCTGCCACATGGTGCCTTCTGGTTTGGGAGCAGGGAAGGAAAGGATGCTGCCTACAGGCTCGAGCACAATCAGTGAGTGCCATGTTGCTAGTGGGGGGAAAGGGAAAGGGACAGTGATGCTGAAACAAACCTTCGAAAGAATGATTTACTGAGCCTGGCTATAAATAATACCTTTCCCTTGGTTTCAGAGAGCCAGCTCATGCCTTTTCAGCTCCTGGAGTACACTACAGGCAGGCATCACATACCAGCTCTATTTTTTGCCACGTGTGAATAACTCTGTGCTTTATTTTTATCTTATTTTTTTTAACACAACAGAATTTAGCTGCTTTTATTTAGCAGCCAAGGGACATCACCACGGGACATCATCCCTCTGCAGCCTCTGAAATGCTCAGAGCACAAAGGTACCAGCATCCTATGGCAACGGGTGGGAACTCAGGGAATTTGGGTGATGTTTCTGGTTGGCTGCAGGGCTCCCACACTGCCTCCCACCACCAATTGTGAGTAAATGAGCCAAGAGAAGTTAAGGAGTGTTAAACCCTCACTATTGCAATAATAAAAAATTGAGTTTATCAAAATCTAAAGCTCTCTCCAGCTGATACCAGCCAGGGGCTCACCTAACAGCACCTCAGCCAGAGATAAGCCCTGTTCAGAAATGGGAGGGTTTGAGATGCTGAAGCAAAGCACGGAAGGAGGAGGAGAAGGTGGAGGAGGAATGGTACAATAATTTTATGTGAGGCCTGGACTGCAAATCTCAGTCTGGGCAGGCTCAAGGATGATTGATGGCTGGGAGGCTTCTCCCCCCTTCCCATCCCTCGGTTGAGCGAGCACCAGCATCCGAGGGAGGCTCAGGTGCCACTCCAAGGGGTCACCCCTCGGTGAGGTCTGTGCACTGGACTGTAAAGGACAAGGGCCCTGTAAATATTATGCCCATCACACGTCTGGACAAGCAGCTGCAGAGAAAATGCCTCCAGGGATCACGTCAAGTGCAGAGCAGGAGAGCAAGAGGGAGGAAGGGAGAGCAGGGGAGGAGAACAGACCAAAAGGCAGATGGATGAGGGGCCGAGGGGGTTGAGGAGCGAAGGAGGAAACAGAGCCAGGAAGAAATGAGTGAGACATGCAAAGCACAGGGAGAAATTGAGGAAGACAAAGCCACTTTAGGGAATTCAACAGTGATGCGGCACAGGGAGAAAGAAAAGTAGGAGTTAACCGAGCACAGCCAGGCTGCACTTCACCTGGCTTTGCTCCTCCCCACTCTCAGCATGGGAGAGCCCAGAGACAAGTCCTTTGCACCACAACTATCCTTCGGGATGCCCAAATGTTTCCTGACAACCACACAGCTGCTTGGAGGAAAACACCTTAAGAGGCAGCTCCGCCTTGGGTGGAGAGAGGAGAAACACTGAATAAACCATGGGGATGAAGCAATTGAGACCCACGAAGTGGCTGCAAGGAGCTGCAAGCCACATACAGCTGGTAGTCAGCAGGAAAACCAGACCCATCAGCCAGTGACCAAGACCCTTCACATGGACATTTGGTTTTTACCACGGTGAAGGGCTCTTTTGTCTTACACATCAGAAGCAAACAGAATCCAAGAGGAGCGAGGCCCAACAGAGCCCACTGTGTAAGTGCTGCCAGGATGGAGCCGGACACAGCAAGGCAAAAAAGCCCTTTTGTTTTCAGCTGACTAGGGAGAACCGACTTGAGCTGTAATTACACATTTTAAGGTCGAGGTGAGGAGAAGCTCCTGCCGTGTTTCCACATGGTCCCTACCTAAACCCCCAGATCCCTGCTGCTTTACAGATTTCCCCCAAACCTGTGTCAGGCTG
The DNA here is from genome assembly GCF_025592945.1 of Manacus candei. NCBI lineage: Eukaryota > Metazoa > Chordata > Aves > Passeriformes > Pipridae > Manacus > Manacus candei. Next base: position 23,612,193 of record NW_026138071.1, on the reverse strand, counting down.
GGATGGGCTCAGGGTTTGTAACAGCAGGGGAAAAAAAAAAGGCAGGGAGAGAGTTTTTTTATCTCCTGGCTCTCATTCCAGAAGGCTTTCCTTCTGCCCTCAGCCCTGTTGATGGAGATGGGGTAAGTCAGCTGCAGTGAGCTGTAAATAACCGAGCTCCGGAGCGGTCACGTCTCTGTACTTAGCAGCATCCATTTGTGAAGGCCACAAGGAGCTGCTGAATAAATGAGCTCCAAAACACAACTATACCAAGGCTGAGCCTCCAAAGAGCTCCCCTCTCACAGGCCCCCTCACTCCCATTCCCTCAGGAAAAATAGCATCGGGAGCTGTGGGAACACAGTGGTCCTCTGGGAGCATCCCACTGGAGCCATGCAGTACCTCCAAAGCTCTGCTTGGTCTTTAGGTGCCACCTCAACATTGAGAATCACAGAATCCCAAAATAGTTTGAGTTGGAAGGGACCTTAAAGCTCATCTCATTCCACTCCCCTGCCATGGGCAGGGACACCTGCCACTAGACCAGGTTGCTCCAAGCCCTGTCCAAACTGGCCTTGAACACTTCCAGAGATGGGGCAGCCACAGCTTCTCTGGGCAACCTGTGCCAGGGCCTCCCCACCCTCACAGCCAGGAATTTCTTCCTAATATCCAATCTAACCCTGCCCTCTGTCAGTGTGAAACCCTTCTCCCTTCTCATATCACTGGAACTGTTGATGAACAACCTTCCCTGCAGAGAGAATCCCTGATTGCCTGCTAAAAGATGTAAGCTTAAGGATCCTTCATTTGCCTCCTCACAGGAAACATCTGGAGAGCAGCAGTGGGGAGGTGATTGGAGGGACAGCTCTTGCAGGCATCCCAGATCCTCCTGATTGCCCTGGGATTGATGACCTGGAGAGTTCCAGCAAGCATCTACCACGATTCTTGAGAGTTAGCTGCAAAAAACCTGCCACACATTTATTTCTGCAGAAAAGTAGTGTTGGTCCTGAACTTTAACCAAAATTTCAGGAAAACAACGAGACTTTCTGGGTCACCCCTCCAGAAACAGCTCAGTGGGTACCACCCACTCCTCCTGCCACCATTGTGAGCCCACACACTTGTCACCGTGACGGTTCGCCAGCAGAAATCTCTGAGCTTTCTCCACAGGGAAAGTTTTGCATTTTACATGTGTCCCCTCTGCACAATTCCTTGGTCTCTGGCCACATTCTCCTCAGTTTTCCAGGAATTCTTGGTCTTGTCTTGCTGGAACGTGTAACTAACCCCATGGGGAAGTAGATGCAGGGAGGACCACGGAGCCCAAGAACAGATTTGAGCATTTCAAACTGGTATAGCACGGGATGTTCCCAGTTCCCAGGCATTTTTGCAAGCCTTGCCACTCCAGCTCTCTGCCATTCGACCTGTGGATGCTGCCCAAGGCGTGTGTGCACTGGGAGACTCTGGGGCAGCAAGTCTCAAGTAAGGCAGTTTCATTTTTGGGGAGATCCCACCAAGGTGGACTCAAAACCACTCCAACTCTCACCTCTCATGAGGGGCTGTATAAAATTAACTCAGGGAGTGAACTGGGTGGGACTCCACCACCTCCAAGAATCCCAGAGCACTGAATGGATCCAGTTGCTGGATCCACAGTGGTGACTATCTTATTTTGGGAGGAAACTGCTTTGCTTCATAGCAAAGAGAAGGAACTAGCCATGTGTTCATCAAAGAGCTTGGAAGTCTCATTAAACCCCAAAGATGGCAGAGAACTGCAAAGTGACACTCACAGGAGGGCTGGCAACGAACAAGGCACATGTAGCACCAGCAAAGCTCTGGGTTCTAAGAACAAACACCTCAGTATCTTCCTCTGGGCTTCTCCCAGATGCTGTAACCCCCACTGTGAAATGAACCCACCCGAGACAAAAACAGTCTGTTTTCCCCTCCTTTTCAGGGTGGTGGCTTTGCTGTTTGATTGAAAACAACCCTTGTGGTTTGGACTCAATTGCAGAATAAAACCCAGCAAGAGCTGGGTATCTGGTGTTTGTTCACTGAGCGTGATCCGAGCCCTGCACTCAGCACAGCCCCATCCAGTGGGATGAATCCTGCCTCAGCAGGTACGAACCTGTGAGATTAAACCAGGTACAGCCTAACCAGACAGACGTACTCCATGCTGCCAACCTGTCTACTCACCAGCTGAGAAGGAGGTGGTCTCTTGGGGCTAACCCCAAACCTGATTTTGTCCCCCTTTCTCATGGCCAACAACCCCCAGACTCACAGCTGTCCCTTCCAGGCCACTCATCCTGGTTACAAAAACCTCCAGTGGGGATCACAGCTCCATATCCCTGCTGGAGGTACCACATGGCTCTAGTAGAGCAGATTTTCAGCAGGGAGATTTTGCAGGCACAGCCCTGAGAAACCCTGAAAGCACATGTTCATTCCCTCAGGCCGCCTCATTTTCCTTTCCAATCCTTCTCTTGGTGTTGGGACCCCCATTTACTCACAGACCAGTTGGGCTGGTCCTCAGCAAGTGCATTTCTCAGCATCTTCCCTTTCACTCAGCAGAACCAAAAAAAAAAAAAAGATGGAAAAATTGGCCCTTCCAGTATCTGCAGACCCTTGGGAAGGGTCTGATTCCCTCTGCTTAAAAATACACCTCCCTCCAGGGCTGCATCGGGCAGCCGCCAGCTCAGCAGAGCCTTCAGAGCTTGCAAACACTCCCTTGGTTCACCAGGAAAAACTAAGCTGGTGCTTAGCAAAGCTGTGTCCCACTTTGGCTGGAGCTGGGGGACAGAAAACTGCAGATGCTGGGAGTTGGGAAGGGCAGGGTGGCCGGCTCAAGGCCATGTGTTCCTCTTTGAGAAAGGAGGGAGCCATCTGCTCACACCTCCTCTTGCTGACAGCCCAGGATGTGCCCCCACAGTCAAACGAAACCTCTGAGCCCTGACAAGGCTATTTCTGTCCTGGTTTTACATGAGGAATGTATTTTTAAAGCCTCTCCTCCCTGGCTGAGTCAGACTGGGGGCACTGGCCCCCACCCCGAGCTGCTGGGATCTGGCAGAGACTCTGGGGGCTGTCAGGGCTGTGCAGCAGCTTGGGAATGGAGATGGACGGAGGGGCCCAAACCCTGTAGGTGTTTGTGGGGGAGGGAGAGACTTGCACAGAATCATCCCATCCCAAACCTGCTCAGGGATGCTTCTGAAGTATCCTAAGGTGCCAAAACCAGGCAGACTCTGCCTCCCCTGCCCACTTCACTCCTGTTCACTGAGTGAACAAGACAGTTGTGGCACTGTCCCTTAATCCTCAGGATTTTCTCTCCCAGCATAACCACTCAGGACGTAAACCAAGAGGGAACTCATGGGATTTTTGGGTTTTCATGTGCTGAAAGGGAGTGGGGATTTTTCAACACGCTGCTGAGTCACGGCACAGTGAGGATTTCAGCGGCAGAGCAGATGCTGGGAGGTGGGGGGAGATCTGCCTGTCTTCCAGGACCTGGGAAGGCTGATCCCAGGATGTCTCGGACACGCTGCCACTGCCCTCTTCGGAGAAGAGAAGGAGCAGTCCCCTCTCCCTGCCTGCCCCTCTGCTCCAGGGGGTGCAGATGGAGCAGCAGAAGGAAACTACTCAGCTACTTCTTAAACAAAGCAGTCTGTAAGCACGGCCTGGACACAGTTACAAAGCCCAGCTGGAGCTCCCCTTTAGCTCTGCAGATGGAGGGTTCACCCCAAATTCTGCCTGTCCAACAGCCTCACTGCCATGAAGCCATACAAAAGCTTTCAGAGCACTCAAGGACTCGGGAAACTTGGACGGGGGAGAAGTCACTCAGGCTCAGAGGGGGGAAAAAAGCCTCACAGCAGGGAAAAATTGCCAAATGAAAAGGCAGGGCTAGGAAAGCTCAATGGTAGGAAAACGGATATTCCCCCTGGAAAACACACATGGGGCTGTGGCTGTGCTGCTCTGGGGAGCGAGCTGCAGACACTGCAGCCCCAGGGAAGAGCATGGTCATGGGCCTCTCCCTGGCTCCCAAGGACACAGGATCATAGAATGTTTCAGCTGGAAAGGCCCTGTAAGACCAGCAAGTCCCACCCTGAACCCAGCACTGCCAAGCCCACCATTAAACCATGTCCCCAAGCACTACATTCACACGGCTTTTAAGTGCCTCCAGGGATGGGGAAGCCACCACTGCCCTGGGCAGCCCTTTGAGTAAAGAAATTTTTCCTAATATCCAATTTAAATCTCCTCTGACAAGACTTGATGATGCTTCCTCTTGTTCTATGGCTTGCTCCCTGGGAGAGGAGCCTGACCCCCACCTGCCAAGGAGTTGCAGAGTGAAGAAGGTGCCCCCTGAGCCTCCTTTGCTCCAGGCTGAGCCCCCCCAGATCCGTCAGCTGCTCCCGGTGCTCCAGACCCTTCCTCAGCTCCATTCCCTTCTCTGGACACACTCCAGCTCCTCGATGCCTTTCTTGTCCTAAGGGGCCCAAAGCTGAACACAGAATTTGAGATGTGGTCTCAGCAGTGCCCAGCACAGGGGGACAATCACTTCCCTGGTCCTGCTGGCCACACTATTCCTGATACAGGCCAAGTGCCATTGGCTTTCTGCCCCCCTGGGCACACTGATGGCTCATGTTCAGTTGCTGTCACTCAGCACCCCCAGATCCTTTTCCTCTGCGCCACTTTCCAGCCACTCTGCCCCAACCCTGGAGCTGCCGGGGGTTGTTGTGACCAAGTACAACCCAAAGTCTCTGTGCTGCATCTTTCTCCATCTGGGCCTGCTCACAAAACAGCCTCCCCTGACACCAAATAAACACTTGCTGACCAATCCCATTAAATCCCAGCAAAATGAGATCTCTGTGCCAAGTACAGACCGTGGCAGGAGGGGCCATGGTTTAAGTGCTGTGCCAGGGGTGTAAGAAGAGGTGAGGGGCAGTGTAAAACCCTGCTGGCCTGGGAGACAGCAGACACCAGAATGCAGAATTGGCACAGAAAGTCACTTCCCAGTCAGTCAGGCTGGGGACAGTCCCCTGCCAGGGACCTGGCCATGTGGAAAGCTCGGGCTGCAGATGCCCTCCAAAGGGGCCAAAGCCTTCCACATCCTAGGGAATGGAGCACAAGACGTGGTGGGTCAGAGGAGCACGCTGGGGCCCATCCCCAGAAGTCCCATTTCTGATGGACAGGGCTTAGACGAGCGCAGGAGCAGAGTCAGCAAGGGCTGTGCTTCACCAAAGCCAGGTTGGATGCTCCAGAAACACTCTGGGGGATAAACATCCCCGGGCATGAAGACTTACTTACAGTAAAAGGCAGTAACGGGAGAAGGTCAAGCGGAAACAAGCGGATCCCAAACAGCCGTCAGCTCCGGCTCAGCACGCCGGCTGCCGGACACGGCTCCCAGCACAGGCACCAGCACAGGGACCTTTGGCTTCACCCCTATTTTTTTGGCAGCCTGATGATCTTTTGATAAGACACCCGAGCCTGTGACCTGCTCTGAAGCAATACAGGGCACCAGGTTTCACCACAGCACGTCCCATCCGAGCGCTGCGATTGCTCTCCCCCACCATGGTGAGGGGCAACGGGAGCAGCTCCAGTCCCTCTCCCTGGACCCAGCACTTGGACCCTGACACCCATCCCAGCTCTGTGGCCCCACAGGGTGACAGCTCTTCAAGGGAGGCAAACAATCTGGGAGACTGAAATGAAAACCACCCTGGCCTTCATCCTGCCCACACAGGGTTTCACCTCTGCTGATGACACTGCCCAGCTCCTGCCTGGTCCCCAGTATCCATGGGTGACCCATGCACCCTGTCCCCTGAACTCACAGCCCGACCCAAGCGGGAAGCCCAATCCCTAGTTAACAAAAATATCATCAAATCCACTGGTTGCAAGGGTCTCATCAGCTTAACATGGCACTTGCTTACAAAAATTATAAAATTAGGAGAAACGCCCTCAAACAGACATTGCTTCCAGGCAGCTGGCTCCTACCACTTCAACTAAAAATTCCCTGGCAATTATTTTTAGGGAGCTTATTGCGTGCCCTCTTGGAATAGCTATAAAACGACAGCAAAAACTCAAACACCCCCATCCTGGCAAAAAGTAAATGCCTACAGATCATCAAAGTACCATCTCGATGGATAAATCATTTCCTTCCTTCACAGGCTCAACAGGATGCCAAATTGAAAACCTCTGAGATCCTTTTGGGTTTCATGATTATGTTCAGCTGTATGCAAAATACCTCATTAGTGCTGGCTGGGAAAAAAAAAAAGGCTACCTCTTTATCTTGCTTTGTGTAATAAAATGAAACAAATCAGAATTCCAGGAGCAGGGATGAAGTTCTCCTTTCCTACACCGAGTTAAAAAATCAGATTAAAGGCCTTTAGGTTCTGAGTGTTCACCTGTATTAGCATGAGTTACAGAATGTCCTTGTTATCCATTAGAGGCTGCCAAGCACCTTTCCAGAAACACATCCCTAGACTTGATTCTGCAGAGGGCAGAATGGCAAATACTTTTATTTCCCCCCCCCCCAATTAATTCAGTAAGCAAAATAAAATCAAAACTAGCCGAAAAGGGAGGAAAGAGAAATGAATTCCAAACCCTGCCATGCTGAAATCCAATTGCTGCCTGATTGCAAACCAGGGGAGGGAAAAATCTGTCATGAGCTGTTAGTTACAAAGATAATTATATCCTTAATGAATAGCGGGGTCTTTTGGAAAATAATTCTCCCTGACTGAATTAATGGAGGAAAAACACAGGTTTTAGACACGTGCTGGCAATGTGTGCACAGCCCTGACTTCACTGGCTTCACCCACTCCGAGTTCAAACGATCTCTGCCTGTGACCACTGCCAAAACCTGCTCCCAGAAGGAGGGTGAAAGAAACCAGGGATTCCACAGGAATTCTGTGCATCCCTCTTTTGCAAACAGCCCACAAGGTTGGCAGCAAGCAACCAGGGGCTGAAGGGATGCCAGCCCTGAGAACAAGCCACCTCTCTCCGGCCTACCAGGGGAGGACTGTGGTTTCCAGCTTGGCCATCCCAACACCTTAACCCAGCTTAGACCCGGGCTTTAGAGCTATTTTTAGAACATCAACAAAGCTTGGGACGCCACAGGAGGCCAGATGTCAGTCAGCTCTGTCTCAAACCCAGGCTGGTCTGGCTGCAGAAAGCCAGGGAAAAACCAGCAGCTACCACACTCAAGATTTCAGGAATGTGCTAAAGGCAAATGCACTCTCCTCCCACCCCCGAGAGTATTTTCTCCTTCAGCTATTTCAGTTGACTGAGGCTAAAATAAGAACAGGGAATGTAACTCCAAGGTTAAAAGTGCTTGGCCGTGGCTTGTAGACAACACTGCGATTCTGCCGGCTCAGGTTTCAAGGGGTTTGAGTGTATTAAACATGGACTATTCTGCTACATGGGACCATCTACCATTTGACTGAACTACCTTTGAGATAAAAAAAACTGCTGACAGATCACCTATAGGGAAGCACATAGTGAGTAAATACAAAAAATTTGTTAGGGAGAACACCAAAATAAATAGTCTCACTGTCTTGTTGGTGCATTCACCACAGGCTGCACAGAACAGCAGCTTGACTAAATACTTTCAATGCAGAGTTTCCAGACTAAAACCTGTTGCTGAGCCATGTGAGCAGCCCAGAAGTAATTTATTTTCCCTTTTAACGGAGATTTCTCGATGCAGTTTTCTTTCTTTCCAGCTGAACAGCACACAGACATTGCACCTCTCTGCAACTCACACACACAGAGCGCTGCCCCTTTCCCAACAACATTACCTAAAGGATAGAGGGAAGCCCAGAGGCCAAAATCTGGAGGTTTTCAACCAGGCTGCTGCCCACTTCCCCACTGGGATGCTTTCTTGAAGCGCCAGGATGTGCTTTTAAAACCTCAAAAGCTCACGTTGTAGAAGCACAGAGACAAGGGACTGAGACCATTAAGCAGGTTCATTACTGGGTTTGATGATTAAAAGCAGCCAGCTCGCAGGCAGCACCCACAGCAGCACAACAGCAGACAGGGACAAGGATTCTCTGGGATTCAACCCACCCACAGCGGGAATTAGCCTGGTAAACCCTAGCCACAGATATATTTTAGAAGAGAAAAAGGCATTTAGCTATTTGACCAAGCTAAAACATGCTCTGTTTCCCCTGTAAGGGGTTTTCAATGCTATTCTCCCTCCAAGCCAGTGGTGGTTTTGGTCCTCTCCTGGTGCAGGGTCTGTGCCGGGAAGGGCTGTCACCACAACCATCGCTGCAGGGCCCAAACCTCCCCCAAACACCAACTAACACTGACAGAGTCAGACTTCACAGAGGGCCAGAGAAGCAGAATCAACCTGCCAGTGCAGAGCAATAACTCCAGAATCCCATCTGCAGCTTTCCAAGACCTCCCTTAACTCTGCAATGATCTGATATTGACTCCCAGCCCCATGAAAACATAAAGGATGCCAACCCCATTTTTAGCCATTATGAGGTCTCTAATTTCATTCCAACCAGGTCACAGCATTTATATTTTCATTATCCACAACCTCCCAGGTCATCACAATTAGGAGATCACGGCGCCGGTGCTTGATGGCTCTTTAATTCAAGAGCATTTCAGAGTTAATAAATGCAATTCAATTTCTCAAATCCAAGTGGCTTCCTGACCAGATAACACAGCCTCCATCCACCCTACCAAATCCATAGGCCATTGGTTTCTGCAGGAATAGAACTGGCATGTATGGGAGCATATAAAAAATTACAGGGTGGAGGCAATTTGTTCTTCCCTACCCACATACTTTTAATGTTTAGGAAGTTTCAAGTCCTCTCCATCTCCAGAAACGCTCTGAAAAGGAGGAGGACATTTTAGTTTATTGTTGGGGATTTCTAACATGGCAAGCTCTAAATACTGAGGAGGACTTCTCCAGAGATGCAATAGCCTTCAATTAGATTTTAAAGGAAGTCTTAGCACTTTTATAAAAGAAGCACTCAAATCACTGGCAGGCATTACTGAGTATGCTTTGTGCTAAGAGAAAACATAAATATACCCCCAAAATTTAGCAGTAATGGTGCAGCTGCCTGACTCACAAAGCTGTTCCTGCAGAGGTTTCCTTTTCTCATTATTTTACTGCTCATCATTTATTATTATTATTATTATTTTTGAGTCCAGCAAATTCAAGTGATGAGATGACCACAGCCTGCAAAGCTCCAAGCTTTGGTATCAAGGTGTAAGGGACAACAGTTTAAGGATGGTTACAGGGCAACAGGAATATAGAATCACAGAATGGTTTGGGTTGGAAGTGACCTCAAAGACCACCTCATTCCAAGCCTCTTCCACTAGCCCGGGTTGCTCAGAGCTCCACCCAACCTGGCCTTGAACACTTCCAGGGATGGGGCAGCCACAGCTTCTCTGGGCAAACCTGTGCCAGGGCCTCACCACCCTCACAAAGAAGAATTTCTTCCTAATATGCAATCCAACCTTGCCCTTTGTCAGTGTGAAGCCATTCCCCCTTCTCTCATACGTGCTCTCATAAAAAGTTCCTCTGTATCCTTCTCATAGGCTCACAGGCACTCAAGCATGTGCAGAAAAGCCAAAGCATCTCCTCTCATTGCCACATCTTTTCCCACAGGCATCCTGGACCACAGATCAAAGTCATGTTGTTCATACACACAGTTAAGACAATTAAAGACACTCTGAAAAACTTCAAAGGTTTCTACCTTTTCTCCTGACTCCAGAGGTGCCAGCAGCTGAAGAGAAGATACAAATGGACTTAAAATTTCCTGTTTTCTAGGAAAGGTCATAAACAGTGCCAAAACCTTTTGTTTTTAAGAAAGCGTCATTTTCTGCAGAATATGCAAACACAGTGCTGTACAGCATAGTCAGAAGATGGAGGGAGTCAATGATATATTAATGTTTTACCAGCCTTATTTGCAATGCAGCTTTCTAAATCCAAAAGAAATCCGAGTAGCACAGCCCAGCACTGCCTTTAAACACTGAAATACAGTGCAGAGCTGATGTGGTGCCAATCATTACTGCCCCAGTAACAATGAGCAAGACCACAGCTCATCCCCTCCTGAGAAGCCTCTGTAGGGAGCTGTGGCCAAAAAACAGAAAAAGCCTAACTTTACCTTAATGGAAGTGGTTACCTTGGGATACAGCTGGATCTCAGGCCTGCTGAATGAGACCAAGGTTATTTTTAGGATGGTCAATTCCCTGATCATCATCGCTTTTGAAAGACTCTGCAGTAAGGTGGGAAGTTACCTAAAGCTTTAAGAGAAAGGCTTTTCTGGCACAGGAGGAATGCTTGGCCAATCCTGCCAGGATTTGGACTGTGGCTTTGGTACAGCCAGGGGTTTATGGTGATGGGGAGAGGGCCTGTGTCATCCCATCCTCTCACGGCCCACACCACAAAATTCAGTACAGCTCGCCCAGCTTTAGGCCAGGGACTTGTTCCCCACCTCCAAGGAGCCCTGCAGAGGCTGTGGTCACAGAGCACAGAGGATGTTACCAGCTAGCAGCAGAAGCTGGATCTCAGACAGTATCTACTTCTTCTGAAACAGAAAACCACTTCTGCATCCTGCTGTGGGCTGCAGCAGCAGAGCACGGCTGAACACAGCGAGCAGGAGCTGGGGCAGGACCAGCCCCACTGAAAGCCCCCAAGCTCAGGCTAAGTTGCCTACAGAGGTGGACACATCTCCAGAAACCCAGCTCTGGGGAGGAGACCACTATAAACCACACCCAGTGTTCATAAAACTCTCTGCAGTTTACAAGGGAAGGTGTGTTAGTGACAGAAGAAGCCTCCAAGAGCGTGTCCCAAGGCAGCGTCCGGGCCCACAAGCTGGCAGTGAAAACACCAACACAGAGCCATAAAACTCACCTCACCCTCCCTCCCTGCTGCTGGCCCAAAGAGGCCCTGAAACGGAGTGTGGCAAGATTTATAGGCACAGAGACGATGCTCTCCACACAAGTGTCAGACCTGGTGTCAAGCAGAAGCAATCCAAGTCTGCCAGCAGGATCATTAGCAGGATCCTGGCAAATACAGTAGCAGAGCTTTTTCCACACCTTTTGTATCCTCCCCTTTTCAAAATATTCTTTTCATTTTAAAACACCTGCTTCCTCAGAAGCATCAGTGACCTCAAAATTCATGACTCTACCACGATTTCTGGGCACTCAGTTGTCACTTGCAATTTCCATGCAGCCCTGTCTGTGTGCAGGGCTGTGAAGCAGAAAGGCACAAAAAGGTTGGTTTTTTGTTAAACAGCACAGAGTGTGCTCAAAAATAAAAATAAATAATCCCCCAAGAAGGCTGTAGGTAAAGACAAACACATCCACAGCATCATGATTAGCTGCCATCAGGCAGAGGCAGCGTCCTGCTGCTTCCAAGCCCACTGCAGGTGGAAAGGAGCAGCCTGGAGTACCAGCAACTCCTGCTTGCTTCACTTTCAGCAGTTACAGTGCCCAAACCAAGAGAAGAAAGGGTCAGGAAAATGAGACTGACTGGGAAAAGAAAGCAGAGAGAAATCCTAACCAGCAGGAGTTAGTGCCCGGCAGCAAAACCAGGCACAGGTTTCTGCACTGACCACTCACTCCTCAGCCAGGGACCCGCAGCCTTTCCCTGCAACCCGGCACGGAGAACGTGCCTCGTCCAAGGGCACAGCTTTCTCCTGCCCCTGTACAGCTGAGGAGAGGTAAATAGTTAATCAGGGGGTACGGGTAAGCCCATCACCTGCAGCATAGCTCAGTGCATTATTCACCAGGGTTTGGAGGGGAAAACCAGGGGAAAACCAGGAGAAAGAAGAGAAAGAAGGAGAAATCTGTGCATCCTCAAGGAGCACTTTGATTTCATGGAAGATCAGCGTTAGGACGAGAATGCATGGTTTAAGTACCTTAAATAAACACACTTCTAGACAGCACATGTACGCGATCTCTCGGAGCTTTCTGCTGCGGCTACACAGGTGACAAGCATGGCACAAGTCTCCACCTGTTGCAGCTGAAATGTCAGGAGCAGCAAAGAAACCAGGGCACGCTGCACCCAAGAAAACAACTGGGCAACAAGAACTTCCAACCCGATCGCCGGTAAAACCCGAAACATCTGACCTCACCTGAGAGAAGCCTGTTTGAACGAGCACTTCTGGCTGCCTGCTCTCCCTGCGGCTCAGGAACGGGAAGAGAGACTCCTAAAGCAGTAATTAAAAATGTGCAGCAAAAGGCAAGGACGGCTGCCAGCGGAGCACGGCTCAGTACATCTCACCTACCAAGCGGGGAATCCCACACAAAGCAGGCTGTGTCCAACAGCATCATCGCCTCAGACTCCCAGGCCAAGCGCGATGTGTCCCGGCGTTCTGGGATAATTTCTCCTTTTGATTCCCACCCGCCGTCTGTGTCGCCAGCGACGCCAGGCTGGTGCCTCCCCGGGTTTCAGGGAAGAAGGGTGTGAGCGGTGAAGCCCGGGAGGAGGCGGCAGGGGCTGCACGCCCGTTCCCAACGCAGAGGGGCTTCCAGGGAGCCTCTCCCGCCGCCCCACCGGCCCCGGGGGAGTTGTGTCCCGGCGCCCGCACTTACCCAGGACGAAGCAGAGGAAGCGCCGCGGGAGCAGGGCCATGGCCCCGCGGCAGGAGCGGCTCCGCTCCGGGGCCGGGCGGGCTCCGCGCCCGCGGCGCCGAGCGCAGGGGCGGACCCGGGGCGGCCGCGGGCCCCGCCCGCTACACGGAGCTCGCTCGTCCGCAACACCCCCTTCTCCCCAGAGACCTGGGGAACCTCTCCCGAGGCGCCTGCAGGATGTAGCCGAGGCTCTCGTTACCTCCGACTCCGCAGCCGTAGCCCGGAGCCGCGGGAAAGGGAGCGAACAGTTCAGAAGGAAAGCGTCGAGAAGTCCTTCTTCCCCACGCGGTTTCCTTAGCCCTGCTTCTATCTCCACCGAAGGAATTTCTCCCTAGCCTGAGGGTGAAAATTTAGCCTTTCCCCTTTTATGTGTTGGATATGAACACAGAGGATGCAGTGCAACCTTAGGGAGAAGGTAAATGTTTTGGGTTTTTTTTTAACCGAGTGGAACATCACTACTGAGCTCCTACAGCTCCACCTGCAGCTCATTACCGAATCATGTCTGAACAGCAGTGCCTGCCTGCGCTCCTCAGGGTAAGCCATTAGGAGCAGGTGAGGGCTACAGCTGCAGCGAGGTCACTGGCCCGCAGATCGCTTCTCTCACATTTTAAGTCAGCTCTCCCTTTCGAAGGGAGAATAATAAACAAGGAAACCTGGTGGAACGCCACAGTGCACTCATTTGAGTGTTTCACACTGCAGACACTTCTGCTTTCCCAACAGAAACAAAACAGCCTGCACGCCAGAGCCAGTTCTTCCTAAACTATTAACACCTGCCTAATTACAGAGTCAAGTTCAGGGAACAGAAACAGCAACAGCTGCAATTAATAATGTGGCACAGTAAAGCCTAGGCCTCCCTTCATCTTTACAGGACCAGGACAAAAACCAAAACCTCACCTGCAGCAGCAGGACCAAGGAAGGTACAGTACAAAGCCAGGCTTTGACAGCGTTACCGACAGCAGTTCTGCTACGAGGAGAGGGACTGGATGAGATCTGAAAACAACACTGGCACAACTTTTTGAAGAACAGATTTTAACCTTTATTGACCACAGATCAGTTCTCTCACATTTTAAGTCAGCTCTGCCTTTCTAAGGGAGAACAGTGAACAATGAAACCTGAAGGAAAGCCACAGTGCATTTGAGTGTTTCACTTTATAGACACTTCTGCTTTCCCAACAGAAACAAAACGGCCTGCACGCCAGAGAGACAGTTCTTCCTACACTATTAACACCTTCCTAATTACAGTCAAGTTCAGGGGACAGAAACAGCAACAGCTGCTACTAATCTGAAAACAGCACAACACTGGCACAACTTTTTGAAGAACAAATTTTAACCTTTATTAGTAACCATGGCTGCTCTTTCCAGTAGCAATTACAGCAGGATCTAGAACAAAGTACAACAGGGAGTGAGTTAGGATAGATGAGCTTTGAGCCCAATCACCTTTTCTTAAATGCATTACTTACTTTTTTTCTTACTATGGAAAGATGGGAATTATTTTTCTCTCTTATTTACTAATGACTTGGCTATTTCACACCTCCCTCATGATCAAAATAAAAATTATGTCATTACCTCTTTTGCAAAGCAACACAAAAAAATACAGTAAAAGGAACAATTATGACTGCAAAGCCCACACACCATTTAAAAAATAAATAATCACTTGACAAGGAAAGCAGAACATGTTTTGAGGCTGTTAAAACTTACTACTGACTGACAACGCTCTCAAGTGTAAAATTTTATATTTTAGGCATGAGTTCGTGTCAGTCCAGTGGAATTCAGTCAGCAGACTAACACTTTTTGCAGGAAATCTGGTAGTGGCACTGCTAGCAGATTCCTAAAGGCATCCATAGGTACTCAAAGCAAACAGGGTACCAAGCTTAGTAACAGACTAAAACAAGGATGTCTCCTACAGGAGAACAGATACACACACCCTGGGAATTCCGGGCTGTGGTTACAGCATGTTCAGCTCACTGCAGCTTCCTGCAGTGCTGTATCACCGTGCAAAGTGCTTAACATGAGAAAACTACAAGACACACAATCTAGTTCTGTCAGATTTCTACTCCAGAGCTGAACATCAGCCACCAGAGAGAAGTCACCATTTTTTCTGAACCAAAACTGATCCCGGGCTGGGATTTCTTTATGACAGGCTACGCAAGGGCCGGCCATTAGATGTCACCTTTGTGCAGAGTATGTGTGACAACACCCTCCACAAAGTTAATCGGTAAAGCAGTTTAGTAGTTAACCCCCAGTACACCAAGTTCTACAGGTGTGCTGTGAGACAGCTCCCAATGCTTAGAAACCAGTGTTTCAGTGGATTCACTTCGGTACTTTTTGTAGAGCTGATAATCTAGTCAGGCTATAGAGCTATGCAAATTCAAGTGGGTTTATTTTGATTGTATTTCTGCAGGCTGGAATACTCACTGTTTTTCACTGCTTTTCCTGCCCACAATTGGGCATTGATTTCCTCAGAATGGCAGAGGTCCTTTCCTCAATAGTACTGATGGCCAAGCCACATAGCATACCTTTGTTGTTTTTCCTCACCTGCTGAATAGCCTCCACAATTTGGTCTCTATGGAAATGAAAGAAATAACTGTTTACACATCACATTTTGTGCAATACATTTAGCACTTAGTTACCATGGATATTGGCTCCATTACAAGCCAGAGCAGAAAGGAAACCCCAGAACTCTCACCTGCTAGCCTCTGGATGGGTTGCTTGAAGTCTCTTAATCAGCTTGGTAAAGCTACTCAAGTTCAGTGCATAAGGAGAATTAAAGATATCACCTGGTTCAATGCTGTAAGAATAAGATGTTTTCTGCAGGGAATTTTCTCCAGTATCCTAGAATTGCATCAAAATAAGGAAAAAGTGAATGGGTTAAGTATTGTACAGGTCATACAACAAATCTTTCCTACAAATAAATATAAAGTCATAGAAACACAGAAGGATTCAGGTTGGAAGGGACATTATAAAGTCCATCCAGTTCCACCTCCCTGCCATGGGCAGGGAACACCTTCCACTAGCCCAGGTTGCTCAGAGCCCCATCCAACGTGGCCTTGGACACTTCCAAGGATGGGGCAGCCACAGCTTCTCTGGGCAACCTGTGCCAGGGCCTCACCACCCTCACAGGGAAGGATTTCTTTCTAATATCTAACCTAAACCTGCTCTCTTTCATTTTGATACCAGTTTGAATAAGAAAAAACTCAAATGATACAGACTCAGATCAGTAAGTTATTCCAATACAACCACTTGTGTTATCCAATCTGTAAATTAGAAATAAAACTACTACATGCATTTATGAGTAACTTACATTCCTGCTACTTTAAATTAGATCCAATTACCATTTCCTAAAGGACTAGCATGTTTAAAGAGAAATCCCCAAAGACAGCAAATCTATGCAGTTTATGAGAGCAATACCAGCAAGTACTAATTTGGCGTTTACTGTCCAAGGGCCAAGCTGAGCCAAGACAAAATCCTGTATTTGTACAGATATTTCTTAGATTTCTACTAAAAAAATCCTACAATTTCTTTCCAATCCAGTACCCCAAAATCTTTCCTGTATAAAATCTCAGGACATTCACATTAAAAAAAGGTGTTACTCAAAAGGGGAGAAAAACAAGATGAAAAATCTAGTGCAAATGGGTAAGTTCCCAACTGTCTTAAGAAAAGTCACAATTTGATGCAGCAATAGAGCTCTCACTCTTCTGTCACATGCCAGAAATTTACCACCAATACATAACACATTTTCCTATCCTAACATCATTCTCTACATATTAAATGTAACATTTGATGAGACAAGAAGTTTTAAGGCTCTTAGTCTGCCACAGAGAGGAGCTTTGGTAATAATTATTTACCTTTTGATTATCTCCAAGCAAAGAATGTACCAACTCTTCAGTAGGTGATTTCATATCAGGGAACTTGACAGCAAATGTATGGATGAACTCATTAAAGAGGCAAGACATTACTACTGCAACATAACTAAGAACAGACATACCTCCAACACTGAAGAACCTGGGCCACCAACATGAACAGCAGAATGTTCATTCCCACTCTGCACTGTCTTAGCTTCTAATAATAAATGTAAGAAAGCAAACAGTTACAATTATTCTTGTTTCAGTTCTAGCTGACATATTCTCTGTAAATTTTGGAATGCCTAGGGAGAAAACCTTTCAAAAAAACCTAAGAGAATGAAGAGGATCTTCTAACAGAAAATGAGTCTCCTGAGAAGCACAACAGTTCAGTTTGTGAAATATCTTTTCCCTGAGTGTTTCCTGAGGTTTGAAAAGGCAAAAGAGGCAGAGAAAACACTGCTCTGAACTAACAGGTACCACTGCTGAAGGCTGGGCAGGGGAGCCCCCGAGCTCTCTGCCTTCAACACACAGGGACTTCTCACCATGCCAGTCACTGTGACCCAAGTGTCCAAACACAGACCATTCTCAGCTAACTCTTAGTAATCCAGCATGGGAAGGAAGGGAAGGAGGAGAAAAAAAATAAAGGTTTCTACCTATGTGACTGGCTGGACATTTACTAATTTGAGTTTAACCATTGCAGGTAAAGTTTTCAAGGAAAAATATGGATGAAAACAGCTGAGTTATCTGCAAGGATTCACCGTAAGTCGATGAAATAATAAGTCTGAAAACCCAGCTGGCATTTTTTCCAGGTTTACTTATGCTTGTAGAAGGAACAGACTACTCAAATAATAAAAAACCACCATTATTAGGAATGTCAGCTTAAAGCACACGACTCTTAAATCACCCGTGCCTTGCTTTTCTTGTTGCTTTTTCGTTTCTTCAGGTATTACTGGAAAATCTGACATTGTCAGCTCTTCTTTAGCATCAAACCAATATTCAGTCCCTTCCTCAGTTTTCATACAGCCTTGACAATTGAAATAAAATTCAGGGTGTTAAAATTCAAACCATGTTATGTCATATGAACATCAAATTTCTATACTTAAGAGGATTCCAGCTACCTACATGACTTAGTACTACATTTAAAAGGTGACACAGACTAGTTTTCACTTCTAATTTAAGTAGCAATGTAAATAATAATATAGAGCTCTACACTATTACCACTAATATAAATTATTATTAAAAATAAATTATGATAGCTGATATATAAGCATTCCATCACAGAAAGAACAGCTGAGTATCCATGTATATGTTTTACACAGGGTTTGTTTTTTTCCCCAACAACTTAACTCACAACTAACGTGGTACTTTCACTAGATGCAGATTGCTTACCATGTTTCAGATCCCGGCCTTTATGTTGTCCTTCCCGTGCCTCAGGGGAAGCAGAGTCGCTTGGCTGACCACCTTCAGTCTGTGACTTGTCCTACAAACATGTTTCAGTTTACATCACAGCACTTGCACCTGATTATACCTTATTTTTCTAAGCTTCAGAATGTAAGTTGATTAAACAGATAAATTTTATGAAGTTATCCTATGGATTGTCTTCAAGAATCCCCAACTTATTTCGAATGGGCAGTCAAAATTGTGGACACATCAGCTGCATTTGTGACTAGTGGCAGAGGATCTCAGGCTGAGCCCTGAAAACTGTGATTGTATTTGCAGGTAAAAGGAGACCCTGCTCCACAACATTAACACCTATGAAACTCAGCAGTGAAGAAGTCCCTACCCTGTTGACAGAAGTCTGCTCTTGCATTTCTGGTGCTTCAACATCAGCTTTTTCTTCACCTGGAAGACCACTAAAACAGACCCAAGAATTTCATAAAAATATGGCACAACAATTTTAAATTCTACAATTACTTCTGCAAGTACTCTGACACATTAATTTAAATATTACCAAAAGCTCACAGTAAAATAAACTTACTTAGTAAATCTTAGCTTTTTTTGATTATATCTAAATGGCTTTCTGGGGGATGTTTTGATGTATGTCCTTATAATTCAAAATATCTCTACAATTTTTACTAATTAATTATAAAACAACTAAAACTAACTGCCCTTTTTTTTTCTTCAATTGATTTTACTTATGCTTAAAAAGAAATTTCAAAAAGGTCTCCAGCTGTTTACCTAATTCAGTAAAACTTATTGCCAAATTTGGTTTTTTATCTCCACTTAAAGTCACTGGGCATGGTTCCTGACTATGCAATACCATGTATCTGAAATATGAAGTTATTTTTCTATCATTCTTCATAACTGAATGACAATCTTAGCAGAACAGATGTTTATATACTCAATATTTATCTCTGTTGGCAGCAAAGTCCTTTTGGGTTTTTGTGGCTGCTTGGTTTTTAAGACAGATCCCATCATGACTGGAGACAAAGATTTTTAGCAGTGGAAGTAGGGAACCAGGAAAATGACCTGTAAATTGAAAACTTTTGAAGTTTTTTAAGATAGTGAAGATATAACTCCCTCGTTTGCATAGTAGAACACTGCAGAGTAAAAATGCCCTTAAAATAAAATCCTTGTACCCAAAGGGCAATGCTGGTCTTTCAGCTAAACAGTCTTAAACAACAAGATACATTCTGAAATCAAGAAATTTTAAGTTTAACATCTTATAAACTCATTCCTCATTTATTTTTAGGAAGTACAACAAGAAATGAAACTACTTACTCAGAGCCAAGAGACTTTCTGAAAAACTGTCAAAAAAAGAGAGATTTGTCTTACTTTTCTGAATAAACCCATTTATATTAAAAACCATACAGCAATTAAGAAATTACCTCGCCAGGGACGTAAAAGGAAGAGATTGGGGGTAACTTCACTTCAACTGACAGTGGTGGGAGAGCATTTAAAGGTATGCCCATGTTTATTTCCATTCTCATATTGTTGTAATTATTTTCTAGCTCTTCCAAAACCAACAGCAGAGATGAATGTAATTCAGTCTTCTCATCACATCTACTGAAATATAGATAAGAAAATAACACCAACTGAGGAAGATATTTTCTTTATTTTACTGCTTCCAGGAACCCCAAAGATTTTACAAGAGTCCTCCAAGTTGTACAGAAACACAAGTTAGCAACTATATTGTGCATCACTTGTTTCACTTGGGTTTTATTCCTGGAAACAAGGTATTTTGGGTCTTTGAATGCTACAAAAAAATTAAAGCTGGAAATAAGACTTGGCAGTTACTTTTCTGGGCAACAGCACCAACCATAAAGACTCTTACAGGCTATGGATAGACTATATCAGTACCATTTCACATTTAATGCCTGATAACCAGTTATCCACTTCATTTAAAAGGACATGAAAGTACGTGCCTCCCAAAAGCTGTGTTCTCCTCAAAAGCCAGCTGATAAACCGTCAAGCAGTGCTGATAGCACATCTTATAATGGATGGCCAGAAGCTGCAGCTCTGCCTCAGTTGCTCTCTGCAGAGTGTTTTGACAGCAGCTTGACACAGAATTCTTCACGGTTTGCTTGTTGAGATGTACTGGCCTTTAAAAGGATAATAACAATAACAGAATATTGATTCCAGGGCTTCCAGTGTTTTGTTTACATTCATTACTTTTTATTTTGAAACGAGGAGATTTCCAGAAGCTATTTCTGATATGATTTAAGGAAAAAAAAAAAAAAAAGTTAGTTCCTCCAATTTACCCCACAGAAAGAATAATGCTTTACAGTTGCTTTCACATTACATTCAGCCTCAATTCAGAGGAGGGAACTGAACCAGCACTATAATAATTTCTATCGAAAAAGTGAAGCCTTAAGAATAAAAAAGAAATTTAGCAACTCTATAAATCTGCAAACACACTTATTTTGTTTCCACAGTCATGGAATAATTTAGGTTGGAAAGGATCTCAGGAGGTCAGCACCTGCAGTCCAAGGCTGCTTTGGTCTCTGTTCAACTTCTGGAGGTTTTCAGCTCACTTTTCTCCCCTCCAGGTCCCTTCCTACCCTCCAGTGCAGAAGCTGCTGCCCAGCAATCTTTTAATACCATCAGTTTTGCCAAGTCAGAGAGAATCTTTCCATCATGAAAAACCCTCTTATCCAGCATCTAGAATTCCAAACCAAGAACGACTCAACCCACCTGTCAGTGCTCATCTTCCAATCACAGGTACACAGCTGATTCTTTGATTCCCACTGCTCCTAAACAAAAAGAAAACCATTCAAAAAAGTTACAGATTAACATTCACACAAGTTCTGAGCAACTCCAAGTTGAAGAAAGTTCTGCATATCGAAATGGTTTGGCGGGTTGTTTTATATATTTTTTTTAAATTACCTGAACGTGTGAGCTGTGGGCTCCGAATGACCATTCTGTGTTGGAAGCAGCATCCACACAGTTTTGACGGGGCCATCCCACCGGTCGAGATTTGTTCATCATTGTTATCTCTGTGTTAATTGCCCTGGAGCAGAGACAAACCTGAGCACTGCTGCTCCTGCTCGTTGTAAAGCAAGCTCTGAAATCAGAGCTGGCGTCGACAGCCTGTGTGACCGCAGAGACACCGGCCATGCTTTTCGGGCTTCCACGGCACTCCGAGTTCACACAGCGGGGACTTCCACCGGAGGATTCATCTGCAACTTCCACGCCAAAATCAGGATTCTTACTAGTGGGAATTTCAGAGACAGGAAATTGGGTTTCAGCATCCTCTGCAGTGCTGTCAACACGGACGGTACCAGGTTTTTCACAGCTGTAGAAATCAGAGGACTCTGCATGTTCGCAGAACCGCACAGCTACTTTAGGGGCCCTTTCCCTTGGTGACAAGAAAGGGCCCTCTGGCTTCACTGAGATGCTGTGAGTGTGCCTGTTGCTGTCCCCAGACACTTCTTCCCCTGTACTGATGTGGGGTGGCACCTTGTCACCTTGTGGTATGTCCTTCACCTCTCCAATTTCCCTCTCCTCAAAGAATTCACTTGAACTATTCGTATCATCAGCATATTCCTCGTGAGCACTGAGATACTCCAGATGGGAGTCTTCACCTAAAAGGCTTCCTTCACCTGGATCTTCACCTGGAAAGAAGCCCTGAGTGACAGAACTCCTTTTGCTGTTAACATGGCTGCTCTTTCCCACTTCCATGGTACCAACATGCCCTCTTCCTCAGAAGTAATCCGCACAACTCACTTCCACTGCAACCTCTCTGGCTCTTCCTACTAGGTTCTCCCCTTAATAAAAATCAAGAGAAGTTAAAGATGCTCCATGGTACTCAAGAGGACATTACAGTTAAAAAAATATGTTAAACTAACCATCCTACTTTTACTTACTGCATGCTAGTACAGAAGGTAGCAATGCTATGTTATGTTCTCAAAGAAATCCTAAGAGGTCATGGAAGACCATTACAAGAATTTGCTGTCCTTGACTGTGTGATTTCACTTGAGTAAAAGCATCCTCAGAGACCAACCATCCCTATTTTCTTAAACTCCTGGGCAAAGCTTCCATCCCCTTAACATGGAAGCATTTCTTGGCTGAAGTATCAGAACCCCTGTTGACACACAGTGTACTATTTTACATCATACAGCACACAAGGGGTTCAGATGCACGTAGTGACTCTGAACCATAAAGTTTTACATAAAATCAGAAAACTGTCAAGTTTTTTAAAACTACTCATATTAAGAAAGAGGTGAACTTCAAGCTCTGTGCCTCCCAAGAACTAAAAACCCCCCAGGTGCTGGACTGAGGGAAGTTAAAGCACATACCTTTTAATTCTGCAGAAGCAAGAAACAGTTATCAAGGACAAAACCATAAGAAAACCTGAGAACCTTTAAAACCAGAAAGTCTAAGTCATAAAGGAACACAGGAAGACAATTTCTTGCAGCAGAGCCCTTCTTTTAGCAGCAGAAGGAAGCTGGAAAATACACTAAAACCAAAGCAATGCAACAAACCCAGTTTTGTGAAGAACATGTACAAAAAGCAGAGAAAAAGCACATAGGGATGGAGGATGCTCTTTGTGAAGCTTGTTTATTATAAACACTTCTCTGCCTTCCCTCAGAAGCTTCTAATGAATTAAAGAGTACATAAAAACACTAGACATGTTCCTATTAGGTCTGCTTTCTAAACTACTTAAATGACACATCACAATCTTTGTCACCAGTACATGAGAGCCCTTTTTCAGCTGGAAAAACGCCTTATCTGTCCAATCTGCATCCATTGATGCTTCTCCACTAGGGATTTCAATTCAAATGGCATAATTTTAAAACACTTCATTAAAATGCTTTAAATCTTTTACAGAAGTGATCGACAGAAGTCATTCATCCTTCAAAGACAATCATGGAATGGTTTGGGTTGGAAGGGATCTTAAAAAGTCATCTCCCTCCACCCCCCCGCCGTGGGTAGGGACACCTTCCACTAGACCAGGTGGCTCCAAGCTCCTGGCCTTGAACACTTCCATGGTTTCATTATGCACTTCTACAGTTATTTTCCCTTCAAAAACGTTGTCTTTTCTTACTACATTAACTTTACCTTCACCTCCTAACCGAAGCTTTGAGTGACTCGGTGGAATTCAAAGCCGAACGCTGCCACAGCACATCCCAGACGCCTGTACATAAATCACAACGTTATTAACACGGCGAAGTGACTTCACCCACTCTTGCTTAAGAACAAGCCAAGAAACGAGAGCCAAAACACCTCCACGCCCCAGGTAAGTTACAGTAACCTTGCTGCCGCCGCTAATGACACAACCAGACGCTGAACCACAGCCGAGCCAGTCCCCGCCGCGGCGCTGGGTCAGGGCGGGGGGAGCCTGGTGCTCCCGCTCGCCCAGGGGGAACCCTCAGGCGGCAGAACAGCGACTTACCGCAGCTCCAGGGCAGGCTGAGCCGCTGTCCCGGTGCCCAGACGAAGCCCCGCGGCCCCGAGCCGGCCCAGCCCCGTTACGGCCGCCCCGCCCCGCCCCTCAGACCCGGCCGCAGCCGCGGCCCCGCCGGACACGCGCTCAACTCCCTCCCGGCCCCGCGCCCCGCTCCCATTGGCTGCGGCGGGGACTGCGCCGCCGCCTGATTGGCCGGCGCTGAGCCCGCGCTCGCCGCGTGCCACCAGCCCTTCCTTCAGAGGCGGTGCCGCCATGTTCTTCGGCGGTGCTGCGGTGTCCCCTCAGAGGCGGTGTCACCACGTTCCCCCAGAGACAGTACCGCCATGTGCCCTCAGAGGCGGTGCCGAGGTGGCCCCTGAGAAGCGGCCAGTCCCTTCTCTTCCCTCGCGACTCTCCTGCCGCTGGGCACAAAGCCCAAACCGCAGCCAGCGGGGAGGAGCAGCAGCATCCCTTGTACAGTTATTACATAATAAAAGTAAAAGAATAAAAGAATATCCTGAGCTGGAAGGGACCCACAAGGATCATTGAGTCCAGCTCCTGGCCCTGCCAGGACACCCCAGCAATCCCACCCTGTCCCTGAGAGTGTTGTCCAAGTGCTCCTTGAGCTCTGGCAGCCTTGGGGCCGTGACCACTGGCCCTGGGGAGCCTGTTCAGTGCCCCGTCACCCTCTGGGGGAAGAACCTTTTCGTAATATCCAACCTAAACCTCCCCTGAGACATACTAAAACTTACCTGAAAGTTTCCAGCCTGAAGGAGCATGTTACAGGAGTGGAAGCAGATGCAGGTTATATTACCTGCCACACAGGTACATGTTACTTTTAAAAGGGGCTCTGCTCCTTCCTTTAAACACATGCACGTAAAGGTCTTAATAAAGTGTGGAAAACATCACTCAGCTGCCTAAAACAACCTCCCAAACACATACTATTGTTTGGAGCATCTAAAGCAGAGACAAACACTACCCTCCTCCTCAGTCTCTTTCACGGAAGCAGCATCTCTGGCAACACCCACGATCAGGGCAAGATGAAATTTCATACTAAAATAACACTTCTTTGATGAACAAAGCTGCCTCCTGTTGTGAAGGATTCTTCCAGGGGAAGTTTTTATGTGTTACCTCTATGTTCACCAGAAAGAAAGTAGAGAATTCATCCAATTAGCAATACCATTCAAATTTCTCTTGCTGGGAGGCTGTCCCCGTCCTCTCCCTGCCCAAGTGCACATGGCCACTAAAAGTTCAATATTTGGAGATATATGTGCACCTGATATTAAAAATATTACTATTTGGAGGTATATGTGTGCCCTGCCATTAAAAATGTTAATATCTAGAGGTATGTCTCACACCAGCACCCTCAGTCACACAAACTCCTGAATTTGTACATTTTACAACCAGCGTTGCTCATGTTTGTGTGATCCTACAGCAACGTATTAAAAAGGAAAATGGGCTGCTACACTGGTATTATCCCAAAACTCTGTATTTTCCAAGAGAACTTTTCGTGGTAACATCACCATGACAGACCACTCCATAAAAACTACCCAAACAAGTGACATTTTATTGGCGAGTTCTGCTCATAATGAATTTCCTTTTCCACGCTCACATTCCCTAACAGAGCGCTTGGAAAAAAGCCAAACAAACAAAACAAAAAACCAACATTTTGGGTAACATTCCATTTGCAAACAATAAAATTATTTAACAATTTAAAATAGAGGATAACAAATTCACTTAAGTTCTAGGAAAACCCATCCTGGTTCCCCCAGGAGCTGTTCCTCGCCAGGCTGCTGCCACCTCAGCTCCACTCTAGGTCCCGAGGCGCTCTCGTTTGGAGCTCAGTTAAAAAGGACTGGGACATGTGCTATTATTACCATTAAAAGCCCTGTTGTTGTACATTCTTCACAGAAAAACATAAAACAGTTTGCAGTAAACCAACCAGTTCTTTTTCTTCCATTATTCTAAAGCTAAGTCATACTGAAAGTTAGGGGGAGAAAACATGTGTCTTCAACATTCATCTACTTTACCACACACAAAGATTTCTACTAAGAGCATATCCAGGTTGAAATAACACATCTGATTTCCGTCATGAGGTTAATGCTTATGGGGTGCGAGATGAAAACGACTTTGAAATAATAAACACATCCCTTTTTGATGAGCAAAGCATTATTTTTAGCCTTTTGGACCAATGCTTAGTTGCTGAGTTGTTTCTCCTGAATCTTGCCAGGAGAGACAGCTTTCACCACTACCACAAATGAAAAGATGACTGGTGACAATCACACACTTTATCATTACTAAGATGTCGTATTTAGCATGTTTCCATTCTGAAAATCCCTTAGCTCATTTTTTAGGCCCCAGAGGCTTTGTACACCAGAAATTATACAAGTCGAGCACAGAAAATTGTAAATTGGTATCCACAGTGATTTTGAGGTATTCCACAAGAAACCTGGCTCTGCACCTGAACATTCCTCTCGAAAAACAAACAAACAAACAAAGACCCCAAAGCCCTAGCTGGAGCGAAAATTTAATTTAAGAAGATTCCTTCCATCTCCATGTTTCACCACATTTGATGAACAAGGACCTTCCCCACCAAGGCACAGGAAGGTCCTTCAGCTGGCACCTTTGCACGGCAGGCAGCTCCTCCCAGACCCTGCCCTAGCCATGAGGGACAAGGAAAACAAAAAACTAAGTGGATTTTACAGACCACAAAAGGGGGACTGAGAAACATTTATTGGAGATCTTAAAAAGTGGGAAACAGTCCCCTTGGCTGAAACAATTCCTGATGTATAAAAAATATGTGCCCTGCATAGAAACATTCCTTGAAGATGAAGACCAGTTGGACACAGTTGTTCATTATCTGCAGGAAGTATATGCCAAGATGGACAAGACAAACTTCCAACACCTCCTTGGGGACAGCATCAGATTCACAACTGATGTCCTCTTTCTGGAGGTGAGTGAACATGAAACTGTGGAAAAAGTAACTGTAAAGTAATAAATAACATGAATTATTGTACTGCAGGCAGTTTGCAGAAAGCCTGATTGTTTCAGTATCCTATTGCTTCACTAGAGGTTTGCCTAAAATCAAGCTTGCTTGGAAGAAGTTTCCCATGACTTTCCCATTACCAGGTAATGCAGTGCTGAATTACTGGTATAATTCATAGAATCCCAGAATGGTTTGGATTGGAAGGGACCTTAGAGATCTCATTCCACCTCCCCTGTCATGGGCAGGGACACCTTCCACTAGACCACGTTGCTCCAAGCCCTGTCCAACCTGGCCTTAAACACTTCCACGGATGGGGCAGCCACAGCTTCCCTGGGCAGTGTGTCCAATTCAGTATGTTTATATCTAGAAACAGATAATTTGAGGACTTTGAAAAGGATGCATATTTTAAATACACTTCTCAAAATTGCACCTAGTCGGTATGGTCACGTGTTATGCATCAGGACAGAGCCAATCATTGAATTTAAGGGTTTTATCTCTTGGGGCCAATACACAACCCAGGGACTGCATCTGCCTCCGGAGACATTTCCTTTCACTCTGAAGTGGTTGGGAGCTTGCAGGAGCAGAAGTTTCTTGAAGTAAACAGCTACTAGGCTTTCCCCATGGAGTAGTGATGCAAGTGTTGATGGCTTCATTTCATGTACACATCCAGTCTTAGGCTAAAACAAGGAATGCGAAGGACATGGAGGTGCTGGAGCGTGTCCAGAGAAGGGAGTGGAGCTGGGGAAGGGTCTGGAGCACAAGTCTGATGAGGAGCAGCTGAGGGAGCTGGGGGGGCTCAGCCTGGAGAAGAGCAGGCTCGGGGGAACCTTCTCGCTCTCTGCAACTCCCTGACAGGCGGGTGGAGCCGGGGGAGGAGTTAGGCTCTTCTGCCACATCTCAAATGGAAGGACGAGAGGAAATGGCCTTAAGTTGCATCGGGGAGGTTCAGATTAGATATTAGAAAACATTTTTTCACTGCAAGAATGGTCAGACATTGGAATAAGTTGCCCAGGGAGGTGGTGGAATCACCCTCTCTGGAAGTGTTCCCCAGGAGCATAAAAAAAGCCTTCTTCATCCTTTTCCTGGGATATTAATTTCAGTACTTCATTCCTAAATTTCCTTGTGCACTCAGAAGAGATGAAGAAGAAGGTGTTGTTTCCTAGCCAAACCAGAGAAACACATTCAGACACTGTTTTTGGTTTATTTAGTGAAGGTGCTCTAAGAAGATACCAGCGATTCCCTTGCGTTGAAAATAGCAGCAGTCTGTACTGTAACCTCCCGTCTGCAAGGAAGAAGCTGGGGAAAGACCTGGATCAGAGAGTCTGAAGACTAAGTTAAGAAGAAATGTGGTCTCCCGGGTCTGGATTTGGCTTGACAGAACCATATCTATTGATGCAGCATGGACAGAGGGTTGCTCCTGTGGAACAGCAGATGCTGCTTCACAGCATGAGCAGATTCCAAAGGGATCAGTCGCCTGCCTCAGGCTCTTCCCTGTAAGGGCCGAAAGGGGACAGGCAACTTTATCCCTCGGGTAACTGCTGTTCTCCTTTGAGTAGTACATTCAGAATGATTTCCAATAAACCAGAGCTGTAGTGCTAGTCATATATAATTTTTGTACACACAACAATTGCCTGCAACATCTTAATTGGTTATGCTGATTTTCAGGAAAAGTGGAAAACCTTCATAATGACCTAAGAAGGAAAGAAGTCGCTACTTCTGTATTTGTAGAAAACCCATAGGCAGTAATATTTTCTAAAGTGCTTCTTTACTTATCAGTTACTCTTTTAAAAATCAGACTTTTATTTTGTAGCGGCATCGTTTCCTAGTGGTTCATGGACCAGTAGATAGTTTCTGATGTAAAAAACCCATTTCATATTTTGTTTAAGCAAATGACACTTGCTTTGACAAATGCACCAAAGAGAATGATCTAAGTGCAAAACCCACCATTTCTGAAAACACGGCCTTATGCTGGTTTACTAAAGCAACTTTACATCCTTTAAAAGTCATTTACCTCAACTCCAAGAGCAGGGATTAAATAATACAAATAAAAGTTGAAAATTCAATGAAGCTATTGCCTATTTACCCTGAAATAAAAGAGTCTCATGATTCCACTGGTGCAAAAATCCCTCCAGACACCTTTGTTTTATTGGCAAAGTCATTTAAGGTCACTTTTGCTTCCAAGACCATCTTCTTCCATGGTTTCCACTGAAGGAGTTTTGCTTTGTAATGGCTTGTGGTTCCACAGTGATTTGTAAATGAAAAACCTACTATGAATAACTCTACCGTAGTCACTAAATTACAGATACTGTCACGAGAAAAGTCCAAAACTTACAGTGTTTCTTTTAAAATTTTCAGCAAGACACAAAATTCCAGTCAAATTGTTTTCTTTGAATACCATTTTAAATGGCAATAAATGGCTGCTGTGCCCCTCTGGATGGAGAACTTAATGTGCTTCTTACGTGGTCGACTGATACGGTACTTCCAATGTCCCCAGCGCTCAGTGTGGAAGGGCTCCCGCAGGCACAGCCATTTGGATCAGCTACTCCTATGGGTATAGTGCAGTAGGTTTGAATCTGCGCAGAGAGACCCACAGCTGGGTGGCACGTAGCAAATGTTGGGGTTGTCTGTTCTCAGAAGGCATGACACAAAGCATCCCGGGCAGCAAGAGACAGAAGCAGCTGCAGCGTCGTTCCGATTCCGTCAAGTAGTAGTGGTTTCCATCGGGAGGTGGTGGTTATTGCTGCGACAGTAAAGCACTCCGGTTGGCTTTCATCTTCTCCAAACGTTTCACTAGGTGCCCATTGCTCACCTCGAGCTCTTCAGTTTTATCCAGTGCTGAACGAAGCTGAAGGAAGGAAGCAGAAAAACAAAAAAAAAAAAGAAAAGGTGACTTTCACAGTGTTTTCAGTTTCCCAAGAAAAGCAAGGTTTGTAGCTACCAACGCCAACTGACCATATTGCTGGAATTTCCTTCTAACATAAAGCCTTTGAAAATTCCTTTTTGTAGAGTTAAAAGTAAATGTTGTGTAACTGCTTTGAAAGGCACACACACAGGTATTTTCTAAGCATGCCAAGAATCCAAGGTATTTACAGAATGTTGAACAACTGGCTCAGAATTTTCCTCAACTCCAGAGGCATGAGGCTCAGAGGTATCTGCTGGGTGATGTACACCTGTCTCACCTCTCAGCTTTTACGTTTCTGGTTCCCAGAACTACATCCACAGCCTTAGTTTCCTATAAAACCCACCACAGGATAGGGGTAGGGGGAGAGAGCTGGACTGCACACAGCAGTACTTATAGGCAGTAGAGCAGGAATATTCAGAAAAAGCAAAGAGCCACACTGAAAAAAAATCAAACACCTCAGGAGGCAGGAGTGAGAGAAGCTGATAAAGGTATTCAGGCTGGTTGTGGGCAGCTACTTGGAAAGAACGTGAAGTTTGGAAAGAAAAATAAGGTGAAAATTACTGATGACTTGAAGATGCAACGCTTTTAAAAGACAGAAACATGGACAGAAAGTGTGGACAGCCACACTACAGCAAACAGGCATGAAGAGATTGACAGAGCAAGAAAAACAAGCTCACAGAGAACGACTCACATCCATTTAGCCTTCAAATTTAGACTCTGAGCTTGAAAGTTTAGACTGTCATTCCTGGCAAGGTGTGGCACTGTTCTTAAATAACGAAGCACCCAACCTAAGTTTACAGCAGAGTTTGCAGCTTTCTACTGCTGTAATTTCTGAACCACATGTTCTCAAGAGACCAGTGATGTGTGTTTACAAACCCAGAACTTATACATCCCAAAGTAATGAGCCTTCAGGTACAATTGAGGACGAGGACAGCAAAGCAGAAATAGGAACTTTTCAGCTTGATGAATGTGGAACCACAGGAACATTCACAGCTGCAAACCTGAGCATTTGGAGGCTGCTTCCAGGTTCATGTTGTACAAATGGAACTTGAGTTTGCTCCAGAGAACCAGCTCTGGTACAAATCAAGGCACAGCAAGCCAGTTTAGGAAGGAATGATGAAACAGCAGTGGGAGTTGAGACTGTTACTCCAGTCTGAGCACCAAAAGTTTGGTTGTACATTTAGAATTAATAGCTAAATCAATTAAAAAAATTAGATGTTTATTCTTTGCTATGCCAATAAGGGTGGTTCCTCCTCTAAAACACACCAGGGGGGCAGGTCTCCCCCCACACAGAGCAGGCTGACTGCTGGCCTGTGACAGCCTGCAGCTGGAGTTACCTCTCTCTGTAGTTTGCGTTTCTCTGCTTTCAGTTCATCTTCTACTCTTTCAGCATTTTCAGCAGCAGTTTTGTATCGGGCTACCTGACCTTCCAGTCGTATTACCTAAGGTGAAGGCAAAGTTTCTGAATTAAAAGCTGCACCAGGAAGTTACTCTGAAGGTTTACTCTCCCACTAGTACTCAAGGAATAACCAGAGAGATGCTCACTCCTCATTAATAAAATAAAGCACATTTTCAGAAAAAAAATATACCAAAGAAACATGGCCACAGTAACCTACTGCAGACCTTTTACACATATCCATATTTAATATGCTTCCAGCAACAAAAAAATACAGTCCATTGGCTAAAATTCTCTTTGCAAGAGCATCACTGATGTAGTCTGGACAAGAGCAAACAATCAAAATTGAACAGCTGTGTATCAAATCCATACATACACATCATATGCCAGGAGCCATTTAAGACTTGTTAATAGCTGGGCATAAGGAGGTGTTCTGCAGAGTTCAGCAAGTGCTCTCAATATACCTTTGTCTTTGAATGTTTTTCCTTCATTTCAGATGAATAATATATTCCCTCTTTCCCAAACATAAATGAAAGCATTTCAGTCCTAGTAGCCCCAATGCTCCAACACTCCTGTTTCTTATTTGAAGGGAAAATCACAGTAATCATAATTTCATTTAACATATAACAAAATACACTTTCTCTTTGCATTCTCACCGTGCCTAAACAAACAGAACAAGCCAAAAACTTACATTCTGCTCCAATGCTGTTATCTCTTGCTCAGACTTTGCTAGTTTAAATTTGAGATCACTGATCTGTCTGTTGGCATCTCCTAAAAAAATTGCAGATTTATCAGAGATGTCAGAACATGTGTTAGCAGTTTCTAACAAGTCTGTCATAAAATTTCCATGCATCAGGGATCTGCAGCAGTAGAGTAGTTCTCTGTCAAAAAGTGCCCAGCTATAGATAGGCACTATTCCCATTCTTGCCTGATTCCCTTACGACCACTCTGAAAGCGGAATTATCCTGAATTCACCCCAGCTCTCCTGAGGAGCAATAATACAGATTCCCAACTGCAATCTTACTCCAACAAAGGCTCCTAATTCCCTCACCTCTATAGAGGTGCATAGTTGAAGCTCCCTAAGAACTGAGGGCTCACTTTTACTCAGTCATGTGGTTATACATTTTCTCACCCGCATGCAGGGCACAAAATTCCCTTAAAATCAAAATGCAGCTCACTTTGGAGATCAATCATGTGCATATCTGTCCCATTTTCCAGAACTTCATCTTCTGACTGTGTGTTATCCATCTTGCCATTCTTTTGCTTTTCTTCCAGTTGTCCCTTTAATTTTTTAATCTGAAGAACACAAAATAGTTATTAAAATCACTGAGAAAAATTGTGGTTCAGTACTCAAAATCATTCAAGTATTATAAAACAAATTATATATTTTTTAAACCTAAATTCCAGAAAATCTTTTATTACAAAATAATGTCCTAGAAATTCTTTTGGCAAATGACTCATCATATTTTACACATCAGTGCTTACGTATAAATTCAGGACCAAACACAATGAGTGGAAGAAGGCTATTTTACTAGAAAAGGCATAAATGTTCTGCAGGCACATTCATGTAAAACATTCTTAAAAACTCCCAAAACTGTATTTGGGTGTGTGCAAGTCTCAAGGTCAAGGATCTAGAGTGCAAATGAAAGCACAGAGTGACCTGCAGAGAAACAGATCAGCTGAAGTTTTCTGAATAAACTTTATATCCTCCATGGAATATCATGGAACCAGCGAAAATCACTTTAATTGCTATTTACCCATCTACAGCAATTCTTCCACCATTTCTTTTCGAATGGCCCATAACCCACAGACCCAGCAATCCGGAGGGCTGACTCTTGGAAATGAAATTTGCTGAGCCATGCCTGTTTTACCCTTGGGCTTGGCCAATGTGAAGTACTATTTTTCAGAAATAATCCTCAGTCAGGTGACTGAGGACACCGAACATGACAGGTTAGCAGTGTGGAATGGGCACACTGGGTGGCATTGCTCTTTATCCTGAATTAATGTGCAGGAGAAACGTTTCAGAGGAAGAATTAAGTGGCCAGCAAGGCAGCAAGTGCCCAGCAAGAGCAACCCAGCACATGTTCTGCGAGGCAGCAGCGCTGCTGCCCTACACCTTGCCTGGGGGCTGTTTTCTTAATCCCTGTTATTCTTATTAAAGATTTTGTAAATAGCATTTCCCTTTCCTTGTGCTTACCTGGTCTAGGAGGGATTCTCGTTCATCAATGAGCCTTTTCAGCCTGTCTGAAAGATAAGAGCGAAGGTTCAGTGCTGATGTGATCGCGCGGCACGTTCCGGAGCGCATCTGATAGATGTGATGAACCATTAAGGTTAGTGGAACTACTGGAGGAGGGAGTTATGCACGTACCACAGGAAATGAGGCCACAGACAGGGCTGGGAAGGGGCTGCAGCCAGGGGAGGTTATGTCATTCTCACAGAACATGCTTGTCACGGCAGTAGCTGCATGCAAAGAGGCTAATCTTCTACGTTAGGTTAGCATGCAAGAACTCTAGGGTCAAACACAACTGCAACACAAAATCTCACAAATCTTTACAGTTTAGCACAATGAAAATACTGTAAAAACCTATCATCATAGCTAAGCACGTTCTCAGCACTTTAAATCTTCCCTTCTTTTACATGGCAGTGACATTTTGTCTTCAATATTATAACCAGAAAAACATTTGCCCGTCAAATTATTTGTGTTTTGAATGCAGCAGTCGGGTAAAACCTTCTTTTCTCTTCACAGTCAATTCTCCATGTCAGACATCAAGAGGCCATGGGCAATCTGGGCCAGCTGTTGTGCTACACTTGCACTTGGAAGTGCTACCCGGTCAGCACATGGATATATGTGGCTTTCATTAATGAAGACCACTCTACAGACTGAGACAACTGGAAAAAAGAACTACAAATTAAGTGACCAAATTGCTCGTGTTTTTTCCTTCCCTGTTAAGGGGTGCAAAACATGAAAGCATTTTATCAGGTACTCACACATTCTCTTATCACTAAAATTATCTCATTAATTAACAACCTCTGTTCAGGTACCCCTCAAGCAGAAGTGCACTGGAACATAGCACTCAAATGCACTTCTTAGAAGAGGCTCTGTTGACCTCAGCCGAGTCTTAGTCCCCAAGTCTGACGTGGGTGTTCACTGCAGGTTTATTTAGCCTGCCTCCCTTGCCAGCAGGCAGCCACCTGGGCAGAACCCAGGGTGTTCAGAGCTCAGCTCCACAGCTAAGGTCTTAAATGGTTAAAATCCAAAGGTCACTCAAGAAAAAGGTCTTTTTGTAAACTTAAGGAAAGCAAATTGACAAATTACAGGTAAGAGCCTGGTGGGCTTTTACCAGGTAAATTCTGTTGACAGTGTGACTTAAATGTTTTTGAAGAGCTTTAAAAATGCCAGTCCTCCTTGGTCCTTAAATCCTGAACAGGCCAAAGTCTTGTGGTTCTTGTGGTTCTCCCTTTTTTCTTGTTAGTACGCCCAGTTAAAGGGAATAAAGAGTCTGCATTTAATCAAATCATGGGGAAAACTGGTTTTCAAATGAAAGTCCCTCTGTGCAGCAGACATATACAGTCCATTAGCTAGCAATAATGTGGTATGTCATTCCCCTCCTGGCTATACAAATTCCCATACACCAGCAGTCATACCAGAGCATGGAATAAAACCTTTACCTTGGCTTCTGATGCAACACCCCAATACAGATCTTAACGTGACATCCCAGTGCAGCTACTCTGTGCCATCATTTTAATCCTTCTCAAGTCCTATCTTTTTTTTTTTTAACTCAACTGTTACACCTGAGCATTTCTAGGGAAAAACAAAATAAACAAAACCAACAGAAACCTCACATTTTCATCAACCATCAAGAGTAACCAACATTTACAGGTATAAACCCCTTCAAAACAATACTTTCACAGATCTATATGGGAAGGAAAGGAAACTTACAGAAATTCTGCAAAAGATGAAAGATAAAGAAAAATAAAGGACAATGAAGAAAACAAGGAGAGCAAACAGTAAAAGACAGGTTGAAGATACTAGGAGATAGTTTTGGGAGTCACAGGTCAGCAAAGATTGAGAAGTGGAGTTCTAAGGACTGGAAGGAGAATGAGGACTGAGGCAGCAGGAAACCTCTGGGCCACTACAAAATTAGCCCAAACTTACTGACTCTAAAGGAGCCAAATAATCCACCTTGATCCTGAAAATAATTTAGTTGTAACTTTCATTAACACAGCCACTGCTGTGGGGTGAAACACAGCTGCCTGAAGAAAGGACACCTCCTCCAGCTTCCAGGAAGGAAGCATATCAGCTTCCCCCCAAGCCCCTTCCCTGCAAAATGGATGTTAGCACTTTGGGATGAACCTTCAAATCCAATCTCACCATCAGTCCTCTCTTCCTTCATTATGGACATCTGTGCAGAATTTACAGGACCAGGGAGAAAATTAGTCTGGAAAACTGCTTTTTCTGTAGGAAAGTTTTCTACCCATAGAGATGAAGGTCTTTGAGATTTCATTTCTCTTTTAAGCCCCCACACTAACACAGAAAACTTACTTTATCTTTGCTATCTCTGCAGTCACCTTAATTTTGCATTTAGGAGACATTTTTCCAACAAATCAAGGATCTGAGGACTTTGAGAGCAGGTGAGCAGGAAAGAGCAATTTCCTGAATTAGGACACTGAAGCAGCTAATTGAAATTCCTATCTGTAACAGTCATTATCCTTATTTCACATACAAAGATACTAGAATGAATAATTAGAGTGTGACATTCACCTCATTTCACTTTGGAAAACATGATTCCCAGGATACTCACTGCACCAGTTCATGGCTTTCACACACATAGGAGTTTAACAGAGGACTGAAGGAGGAATGGGGCCTGTGAGGGAGCAGGACACAGGGGGGTGATGGTGACCAGTGTCTTCTGCTGTGGTTTGTGAATGAAATGACTGTTCTCATTGCCTTGGCACTGCAGGTGACCCAAGGCACTGCTAACTTGGGTGCTGCTTCAGTGGCACCATTGACCAAACATCCTCCAATCAGCCACAGATCCTCCACGGCTCTTCCCACTTGGAGGGGTGGGATGGAGCTTCCCATGGGATGGGAAGGAGCTGTTTTTATCTGCACGACTTACATGATGTGTGGCCCACAAAGTAATTAATCATTATGCAAATGAAAGATAAATTCTACTTAGAGGATGGAAAGACATTCCATGAAATCACAGCAGCAGCCCCAAGCAGCTGTTCTGAACAGCCTGCAGGAATACAACTCTGGGATCATTAGCAGGTTAGACAATACTCCTTTCTCCAGATTTGGCCATTTATTTGGATCATGAGAAAACAACATAAAATACTGAGAAATGCCTTCCTGTCTTTCTCAGAAGAGGGATACTGTTGGGGACAGCACAGGATTTGGAAAACACCAGCTTGCAATACTGATTTTGAAGGGAACAGGAGGACTGTTCTTTTCTGTAGTAAAGGAAATACTGACAAAGACCTTTTCATTATTTTTGTTTCCTTTTTCATCAGGTACTTTTCTTCAGCTATTGCTTTTGAAAGCATTTCAGGCTAGCTCTGAATGTGCAGTTATGCACAAACCGAGGCTACAGGCTACACGTGGCACTAGGTGCTGAACAGAAAACCCAGCAAACATTTGGGGCTATTCTGAAAGACAGAAGTCTCATCCTTGGGTCACA
This sequence comes from Manacus candei, assembly GCF_025592945.1. Lineage (NCBI taxonomy): Eukaryota > Metazoa > Chordata > Aves > Passeriformes > Pipridae > Manacus > Manacus candei. The sequence continues at coordinate 23,576,027 of NW_026138071.1, read as the reverse complement.
TACTCATATTTGAAAGTCAAAACCACCAAAGAAAGTAACAAGCCATGTGTTTTCTTCTATCTGTTACCTGTTGCAGGGGAAATGCCAAAAACTGTTTTCAATTGTGTAACTTCACAAGAGATGCATTTTCTAGGTAATTCCTCCTGAGACACTGCCTCCTCTCCCTCTCTAATGGCACACATTTCACTCAATGCTGGCTGACATAAAATGCTGAAGTTATTAAGTTTTGAATATAACATCTAGTAGTTCCCTTTCCCATCAAGGTAATTTACCTGGGAGACCTCCTCCTCTCCCTCGATGTGCAAATACTCAAGCAAAACCAAAGAGGCAAAACAATACCATGACCTTCTCTTCCACGGTACTTGCCCAATTCCAGACGTCAGGGACCAGGTGCCAACAGAAGTAACAAGCAGTTAATGTTCCAGGATGGATTTCTGGCACATCAGCTACTCTGCACTGCCTGTCCATGTTCTTGCTCCTGCCCTATTTACACTGAGAGTGCGATAAAAGCTGGTATGTGGACAGGCAAGACTGGAGTTGTTTCTCCTTCTGTGACCTGGCTTTAAAAAGGAATTATCTTACAGATGCTTTGTTTTATGAAGTTAAAAAACTCGTTAAAAATCAGCTCATCAGTGATTCCCTCAACCACCCAGACACCTTTCGATTAGAAATCAACTTGGATAAAAAATCCAGGAAATGAGCATGTGGCTAATTTAACTCAGATAGATCCATCCACATGTACAGGTGAAGCCTGGGAAGCACATTTAATGATGTATTTAAATGTATTTAACATTTAAAAAGCACTTTCAACACTAAACCAGATATTACTGTTGAGAGTATAGCAGAGCCAAATCTTTAAATAAACACTGCTACATGTTAATAAGAAATGCTCTTAAGATCTATGACTTTTGGGATTAGCATTTAGTGTAAACCCTTTAAGAACAACTGCTGATACTTACAGAAACCATGGTGGATCTGCTGTAAGGTGGAGAGAAGCCATATGAAAGGAGTTACAGGGTTACAGACCTGTTAGAGGTTTACAGTTAAGGGTGCCATCATATATTCAAGGTGCTCAAACCCCGAGGCTGCCCCGTCCTAGGAAGATCGCTCTTCCAGCTACGTAGCACAACGCAATAAACTGAACAAAGCTGCAGAAAAATGCGTTTGGAATGATACAGATTTAAATAACTACTTATGCAGGTTTAGAAACAGTGCTCTGGACAGGTAATTTAGAGTATAAAATATGTTTATTTAAATTATATACAGCAGCACATTTCGATATACATCTTGAAATTTTGCATTCTGTCTGTACTCTATCAGCTTTGTAACATCAATACAAACACAGCCTTCCATAGCCCCCACCCCCCTCAATTTGCATTTTCTTGTGACGCTCATTGCTTAAAACAATTTTAAATGAATATTTATGTATGCAAAACATGCTCTTCCTCCCAAGCACTAGCAAAGATGCAAGAAAAAAATACAGCAATGGAGTCCAAGTGTCTAATTTTATGCCAGGAATTCAAAGCAATCCAGCTTTTCCAAAAAGCACGGGGGCTAGTACACAGAACAACAGTCATCTTTGGTCTGATACCCAATAAGAGTTAAGACATGCAAACTTATCTTCTTTCCAGAACGGAGGAGGTAAGATTGTTTCAGAGATAAAAACATTCTTTCAGAATCATAGTTAGCAAAAAATATAATGCAGTAAAAGCAAATGCAATTTTAGACAAAAATCTTCTTGGAAAAATAGATATTTCATACATTCATATCTAGACAGTACTTAAGAGCAGACCTAAGCACACATTACAGTGTGTATTGACACTTTCTCTGGAAAAAATAAAAAAACCCATGTGAGACATGGTGTGAAAGGCCTATTGTGGTGCAAAGTGCCTAGATGAAGTAAACATGTATATATTTTTTCCTTTCAGCAAACTAAGACCTGTATGTTGCACTTTCTTCAAACTGTATATTGTTCTTCCAAAGTGCTTAGACTAAGCAGATTCACAGTGATCCTACTGTATTTTGGAATGTGACCATATTAGAAATACACAAAGTGGAATGAAAATATCTTTTTTTTTCCATATTAAAAAAATAAGATTAGTTCATAGATTTTTATCATTCTGAAAGAAGTTTCAACATCAGTGTGGCTGATCTGATGAGTTCCTTCATGAAGTGTTAATGTACTTACTGCAGATCTAAGCAGAAGTAAGCATGTGCATAAGTTCACAAAGGTCCCATGCACATATGTACATTCAGGACATCTGTCATCTAGCCTAGAATAAAAAAATGCCTACAGAAATTCCTCAGTAGCAGTTATCCACACTAGAGGTATGATAGTCTGCATGGTCAATTTGTGAAGCTCATCTAGTGATAAAACTTTTAACCTGAGACACAGCAAAACAAAGCCCACTCATGACTTCTTGTGGCCAGGTATGTCAGCGAATAACTTAATACTTGCATCACTACCACGTACATACATTGCATTAGGATGAGTTACCTATAAGGAAAAAGCTGTAAGAGTATTCCTAGGGTCTGGTGTCTTGTGCAAAGTGCATGTTTCTGTCCTGGGACTGGTCACATGGCATGTAACTTGTTCAGGCTTGAGATCCTGAACTTAGGATATTGTACAGTCATCTCTGGATCTACCTCTACCTTTTCTACTACCCTGCAAATCCTCCTTGCTTTCAGCCCTGTTAATGACAGCACTTTCCAAATCTTGTTCCAAAACACTTTCATCCTGTTTCATTTTTTCCACTGAATTAGAATCTGATGCTTTGATTTCATCTTCCATCACATCAGCCTTCTCATCAGCATTCCACAGTGCTTCCCCTTGCAAGCACCCTGTTTCTTCAGGCTCATCTTGTTTATGCTGCAAGCTGTCGTCTTTGGTCAAGGCATCTTTGGTTCCCATTTGGTCTGTTCCCTCTCCAGCTTTGTCTGTGTGGGCAGTTTTACCAACAGCATCATTTCCTCCATCACCCTCTTCTTTCTCTGCTTGAGTTTTCACTCCATCACATTTTTCATCAGATTCTAGTATTTGATTTGACTCTTCATCAAAATCAAATGCATCGCCATCATCTTCCAGGCTTTCCTCTGCTTGATCCTCCAATTTAACTTGTTCACTAACTTCTTCATCCTGCTCAGCTTTCTGTGCCAGGGAATTATTTGCACATTCCTCAGAAGCAAGTTCCTCACCATGGTGGTCTGTAAGCTCTAATTCTTGCTCATTTTCTTTCACTGTTTCTTTATCAGCTTTGTTTTCAGTAGTTACACTAACACCTACACTTGACTCCTCTTTAGATTCATCTTTCTCTTGTTTGACCACCTTCTGCACTTCACCTTCTAAAGGAATATTTTTCTCTGCTTCTGTACTACCTGCTGTTTCTTCACTACACTGAACTGTTTGAACTTCTACTTCTGGCTTTAAATCTTCTACCCATTCTGTCCTACTTTCCTTTCCTTTCTCAGATTCATCCCCTGTTTCCAATTCTGACTCCTTAATTTTATCATCTGAAAGACTTGGGTCTAAACTGGTTTCCTGAGCCGTCACCTCTTTCACAACATCGGTGCCTGGCTGTGCCTGCTGCAGCACACTTCCTTCTACCTCAGGAATACAGCCCTCTGCCTCCACAGATGCCTTATCTTGCTCCCCTGTTTCTGCAGAACCTGAACACTTCTTCAGCTCTTCCATAGATTCTTCCTCCTGTCTGTCCTTCTCAGCTGTAGCATTTTCAAGTTCAGTTTTATCTTGTGTACTTTGTTCCTCTGATGATGCTGAAGGACTGTCCTCTGATGAAACTGGCTGGGTGAATGCCTGATGTCCTCCACATTCCTTTTCAAGTGATTCTGCTGGGACACTCCTTTCACAGGACTCCATCCCCTCCACACCCACAGACTCAGTTTCCCTTGGCTGACCCTCAACTGCGTTCCCAACCTCATTTCCTTCTTCAGCTTTATCCCCTCCTGTTTCATCAGTTCTTCCATCGGTGCAGTCTTTGCTTTCAACAAGCTTTTCCTCCAAGACATTTGTAACCTTGTTTTCAGCACTTTCTTCTGGGTGCTGGAGTTCCTCTGGAGTGGAACTCTCCACATTTCCCTCTTCCCTAAGCAAGCCTCCCACTGCACCCTCTGGTAGCCCTGCCTGGTTAAAAACCAGCTCACTGCTCTCACTTGTACTGTCGGCTTCTTGACCCATTTCATTATCACTTAGGTCATGGCTAGTTTTAAGATCCTCTTGTTCTTCCTGCTTGGGTGCAGCTTCTCCCAGTTCCTGCTCTGTACCTAAGTCACAAAGCATTTCCTGAGAAGTCTCAGAAATCTGATGGCCTTGCAGAGAGCCCACCTCCGAGTTCTCGTCTGTCCCTGCACTCGAGTCACGGTGTTCAGCCTCCGTACTATCAGGTTGCTGGGCCAGTGTGCCTGTGGGCTCTGTCACCTTTCTCAGATCATCTGTGTCACTACCATTGTTGGAAGAAGTGCTCTCTGACACAGGTTCTGTAAGGCTTTGAGCTTGCTCTGCAAACCTACTGTCTGGGAGCATCACTGTTGACAGGGCGTCATGTTCTTCAACCATTTTTTCTGCCTTTGCATTTTCAGCAGCATGCAATGTCTGTACTTCCTGCTCCTCAGACTCCTCTTTGTGTTCCTCATGCTCAGTATTCTGCATGATTTCTCTTTTCCCCACATCCTCCAAAATCTCATTTTTCATCTCCACTTCATTGGCTTTGCCTAAAAGACCATTGAGAAAGTTGAAGGGACCACACCACAGCACTTACCTCCCCATTTAAAACCCGAAAGAGAGAATGAATCAAAGAACAGGTTAATAAGAGATCAGCTTTTGCCAATTACGTGAGGCAAAGCAGCAATTGAATTAGTAAGGGTCTGGAGATTTTGATCAGTGAAACTCACCACTGCCCTCTCAAAGCAAGAAGTCTCTGGTGCTGGCTTGTGTTTTTGGAAAGGAGATTTATGCTCTTGGCTGTGTGAATTACAGCTTTCGTTGAGGAGGACAACTGTTTGAAGCAGTGCAGTTTAACAGCAATACTTGCAGATGTACCTTTAAAGATTGTATTTCCTCAGCAATATTCTCTACAACTTCAGTCCTGACACCCCTCTATGCATGCAGGGGTCTGATGCCATTACAATGAAGTCATGAAGGATTATTCAGTAATATTTTACTTTTAATACCACAAACAGGCATCATCATCAGTGTGCATGACAGACACTGAATGTAAAATCTGATTGGCAAGCAAGTGGTTTGGCTGCTCAGCACTCCCAACACAGAGCAGAGCTCAGGTACTCTGTGCCCCTTACAGCCACCCAAAGGGATGGGGACTTCTGTGGTTTTTTGAAAGGTGTTTGGTCTTTTTTTGTTGTAACAATTTTTCTTCCAACTTATATTTAGAAGCAACAGGTATTAAAACAACAGTGTTTGTGGTTAGTTAGCTTTTGGGTCTATGTTGTACCTATTTCCCCCCCCCCCCAAAAAAAAAAAATAACAGAATTAGGAGATATAGAAAACATACTGCATTTAAAAATACACCCTTACCTCGGTTTTTGGTGTTCCATATTGTTTCCATACAGAAACTGAGTGAGGAAAAAGCAGCCAAAAGCTCAAAGCAAGAAAACTTGCACTTGGAACAGTTGGCTGCCTGATGCTATTTATGCATGTTCATTTAGAACAAAAAAACCCAACAAACCAAAAATATGACTTCCTTTCCTTACACTAGTACAATAGTTCTCTGAGTGGCCATTCATCACAACTGTGTAAGAAGATTTTTGCCAACCAGATTTCTCCTTCCTAACACTATCCATGTCAATTATATTCTTTCAATTAAATGTTAATCTAACAAGTTAAAATGTTGAAGTGTTAAATTAACTGCTCAATAGTACGGGATTACCAGGGACAAAGAATTCATCCTTTAGTATGGTGTAATAGTGCCCAGCACTGTTGTTCAAGCAGACACTTCCAGTTCACAGGGATATAAATGAACCAACATACAAGTTCTTTATAGAAAACTGAAATGCTTTTTGTTTCCTTATCAGAATTATCCTGGGACAGCTTTCAAATTCAGGGTTTAAATAGTAATGTGAATGGCTGCTACTTATCTGTAATGTACTGTTTGTATTCTCGTCCTTTGCCGCCTTGGAAGGGAAATGAAGTTTGCCCTTGCTGGAAACTGCACAACATACTAGGAGTGATAATCAATATTAAGCAGAAAAATGCATAGGAAGTGATTTGACAAGTAGCATGCTGCGTGATGTGTTAATTGTCCCACTAACAAATGCCCAAATTCAAGCAAAGATGGATGAATGAATGACAGACAGGCAGGAAGATCTGAAAGGACATACAGCACTTACCTAGCATCCCCTCCCCTCCTGTCTTTAATGCCTGAGTTGTGCCTGGAACGGTTCTGGAAGAATCCAGGTGTCCTTCGTTATCAAGAATGTCTGATGTCTCCCCATTGGTGGCTACATCAGAGTCAGGGATTATTCCATGTTTCTGTAGAGAAGGGAAAGCAATGCTTTAGAGTCTGCTGCTCAGAAAGAGAGGGATTTTTAAGTGTTCTTGTCCGTGATACTCTGAATAAACAATTGCTTCAATTAAACATGGCTGGAAGTCAGGACAGAGAACAGATATTGCAGTTCTCAGTTTAGCCATTCTGACAGGAAGCATGTCATCCCAGCTCTTTTTTTTTTAAACAAAAATCTGCAGCATAAAATGTTCCTCAGAGAAGCATCTCCTACAAAAGCAAGTCCTTATTACTCTTGTCTACACTAAGAAGTCACAATCAATAGTAGGGGGAAGGACTTAATATAGAAAATTCCTGAAATGGCAACTTACAGGCGACATGAAAATCAAGTTATTGCTACTGAGGTAGATTTAAATTTTCTGCCAGAATGTACAGGAGAAAAAGGTCAGCAGTTGATTACAAATTTCTTCTATTCCTCTTGCATACCTTCAGTTGCTCCTTCAGCACAAGCACTTCATCTCTAAGGTCATCCCGCTCACTCCTTATGGAATCAAAGAAATCTTTCTGCCTCTCTAGTGCCTGAGTTCCCAACAGAGACAGAGAGCAGAGGAGGTGTGAAGAAAGGAAGGTAGACAAGTAAAGGCCATGAAAAGCAAGTGCAAACAAGAATGAGTAGATTTAAGATATTCAGAGACTGATGGAAGGGGCATGGATGAAAAAAGGTCAAGTTTACAGATTACAGGACCGAGTTTACAGACAGAGAGATAAACTCCAAATCCAAGAAATGCACAGCTTATTCAATAACCAGACATTCAGAGCCCAATCCTTCATTAGGGATCCTTCAAATGAGGATCCACGTGTTATTCTTAACTGCTGGACAGGTTAATCCATATCCATATTACTTCCACATGCACACTGAACATATGTTAACAGAAGGGCATAGAAGCAGGCCTCCTGGATTTCAGGAGTCTTTTTATTCCATGGGTTACCATCATGGGTGCAGTACATTTCAATTAATTTGAAAGCTGCCACTATGTCATCCTTAGTCTGGGATGCACCATGTGCAAATGCATATTTTGCCACTGACACCCCCCCCCCCCAATATTTCTATGTAAGTACAAATAGAACCATAAAAAAATTGGACCATTTTCAGTTTCAAGCTGATACGAATTATTGGACATCACAAGCATGGGCAAGCTGCCAGATTTCTTCCTCCTATATTCAGAAAGTCTTTCACAGTGTTCAGTTGGAAAAGAAAGCCAGGCTGTTCTTTAAGAGTGGGTTTCCATGTGGCTTTGACAAGAGGTGGTGGGAAGGGATAAGAAGCATGGGAGACTTTCATCCCAATAGCCTATAAATAGCTCTATTACCTCTTTATCCCACTCCAGTTTCTGCTCAGTCCACAGATTAAATCTGAATAAGCGAAAATTCAATGCTGATGGAATTGCATTATAAATAGCACTTCCTTTCTCGATATGGCAAATGCAAATGGTGCAGCACAGCAAATAAACTACCCTTGGTCTGCAATCAGACCAGCTGCTAGATTTTTCTTGGATTTTATGACGCTGGCCAAAGACAAAACTTGCTATTTGCTAGTCACACCAAGCAAAGGCACTAAGGAAAGGTTTTATTCACGGGGTTTTACAGAAGCAGAATCAGGTGGAGAATGACACTCTGAAGACATTTCAGGAGTTGACAAGTCCTACCCCTATTTTTTTGTCTTTCCACTCTATTGTCTCCTGAAGGTCGGAAATTTCCCTGACATAGCTCTGCTGTTTCTGTTGCAGCTGTTGGATTTCCTGAGGGACAGGAGCAAAGCAAGAAGACAGAAAGCAGGTAACAGGTTAACAAAGAAGGTCAAGATCACAGTGATGCCAAAGAAAGAAAAAAGTCAGGTGCTAAAGTAAAAAGAGTATCTACATGCACAGCTTCTGACATCTCAACTGAACCTGTGCTCCTTAAGACAATCTTATTATCCACGAGATGACTTAATACAAGTTATACAGTTCTGTTATTTTCCTCTGCATCTCCACAAACAGTTGTCCAAAATATAATACTTGAGAAGAATGAGATAATGTTTAGGAAAGTACTATTTCCATTAGTCAGCTCCGAACCTGTTTGGCCTGAAACACTAATATTTCTTCAGGTGAGAAACTTGAGTAGGCAATAAAATTCTCCATGCCTCACCTTCTCTGCTTCTAGTGCTTACTGGGAATGCACCAAAAAAAGAAACCATTAAAAAAAAAAAGTTACTTACTGCAAGCATTTCTTCCCTTTGCTTCAAAGCCTCTTTGATTTCCATGAACTGAAACTGCAATATGCTATGAGCATGCTTCTCCCTCTCAAATTCCTACAAATAATGAAATATTCATGAAATTATTATTAATCAAAAATAGTTTCCCATAAAAAAGGAGGAAACAAGCCCAAACACAAAGGAAATGCTTACTGCAATGTAATTCTTGAATATCCCTCTAATCACAATCCCACAAGAGGACAATTTTTATCTTATTTGTCCTTTTTCCAAGACCAAATATAGAAGTGACAATCATCATTTAGCCCATTTCATAAGTTGAGCAGCAGGCTGGCAGTGAAGACCTTTTACACTCCAGTCCTACAGACTGAAAGGATGGGAATTTAACCCATTCTTTCCACGTGGTCACATACTAAAAGTTAACTGGACTTATTAAAATAAAAAGAAAAAAACACACTGTATCTTCCAGGAACAGTGTTTTGAGGTGCACTGTAGTCAAATGCCATAAGCTAAAAACAGCCAATTCTGAAAAACGAACCCAAGCCCCAGTTTTACCATTTAACACCAAATCACTAGCTGTTAGATGCTGAATTCATGTAAAACTTAATTCAACACTTAACCATGGAGTTGCCTTAACTATCTGAACTGCACAACTCTCCCATGGCCTGTCTGGAGACACCTTTGTGTGTAACAATACTCCAGAAGTCCCTACAGACAAACCCCCTGAACTTAAAGATGAAATATAAAATAGAGATGTGATAATACCAATATGGTCTTTGCCATCTAAAACATTTCTTCCCTTTTTCAGAAATTGCTTTATAAGACAGAAACCTAGGAAAATTCCCATTTGTAGGACACAAGGACATAATATGCTGCTATTCCACTTGCCTTAACAGTAATTAAAACAGTAACTTATTCAAAAATTTGAATAGTAATTTGTTGCCTCCTCACAAAGGTCTCTGCCCACCTCCAAATCTTCCCCTGTTATTTACCATGCCATACATATACATATACATATACATACTTTACTTTTTTCTTCATATTGCCTCCTGGATTCTGCCAGCTGTTCTTCTAACTCTAGGAGTGCATCCTTCAGGGTGTCTACTTGGTACATAAAATTGGTTTTTTCATTGTCTAGTTGAGCATTTGACACCATAGCCTTTTTGTATTTCTCTTCAACTTCAGCTAGAGAGTCCTGAAAAGAATAACCAACCCCAGTCAGAGCCAGAAATAAAGGACACTTCACCAAGCAAGACCTCCAATGAGAAAAATAAAGTACCCAAACACAAGCATGCCAAGTCTGCCTATGGAAACCAGCACTATTCATGTACTGGAGGCTTCCCAACTGTCCCAAGGTGAGGATAACCTCCTGTGTTCCCACCACACTGGTGACTACAAGCAAGGAGCCTTACCTCAGGACAGATCAAATCCTTCCTGTTCTCTGCTGCATCAGCTTCTGCCTTCCCAGTTTTCTTCCTTCTCCCTCCTCCCCCTGCCCCTGCACATTGGCAGCTCAAAGCAGCTGCTGAAGATGACAAATTGGGATTTTTTTTTTTAAAGGTAAACTGGCCTTGATTTAAGATCATTTCAGGAGATCTGAGGCCTTAAATTAAGGCAGCTTAACAGCCACTTCACACTAATTTAAGGGATCCTTGCAGTGTGGGAACCCCTAAATATACTGAGTCAGGCATTAGAATTAACTGTGAAAGAAAAATCTGCAGCTTTTGTGACCTGATGTATCATTTTCTATTAGGTTTCCCATATCATATCCCTTCTTTACAAATTTACTCTGTAAGATATAGTTCTCAGTATTTTGAAAACCCCTCCTTAACAGCCTGACCTGAATATAAGATACTGAGATATTTATAACAACAAATGATACCAAAATAAAGATTAGCATAATTTTCCATGTTGTGGAGACAAACTTTGCACTATTTGATTTTAATACTGAAATAAAAGAGTTACATAAACAAAACAGAGTAAATGTGAAAACAAGGAGGACACACATGTCAACATTTTAGTTTACAGATCAAACAATTTCTCTTGGAACTTGTGTAATACCAATAATTTCAACTGAATTACAGGTGAGTTTCATATACTTCCTTTTTCAGCCAGTAAGTGGAACTGAGGACGATAGTGGCAAAATCTGAATAATTTTAGTTTACATTTCTATTGACAAATGAGATGATTTGTCTCTCAGGACATGAATTTGTACAGTTCCAAACACTTAACTATGTTTAGGTGCACTTTCCACCCTGAGATGAGAAATACCAGGCACAGGAAAGCCACTAGGATTTGAAAACTGTGGTAGGACCAAACCACATAAATGAGCTGGAAAGGAAGTATATGCAAGGAAGAAGTTAAGGAAGTTGCTGTTCCACACCTTTGGCATGCTACATTTTGGTTTCTTAGCATCAAGCAGTGCAGCTTAGGTGCAAATCAACCCAAAAGCAGTCTAAGGGACAGGAATTGAAAAATTACCTACATTTTTTATGCCATGTGATTATTTTGCTTACGCCAGCTACTCAGTGATCAGGGAAAAAAAGATTTTGCAAGAAAAGGGCCAAACTACTCCTCTTTCATTGTCAACTCACTTAAGATGGCAGCATCTTCACCTGTCACAGCACTGAGCCAATGATGCAATCAGCAATTAATGCTGATAAATGTTGTATTAGATATCTACCTGCAAGACTGCCTTTTCCAAAAAAAGCCACAGCTCACATTGCTGCTCATTTGTGAGGTGGGTCATACACAGACATAAAAGTTAGTTGTTGCACCAAAATCTGTTTATGGCTTCATGGAAGTGGCAAGAGCTTCAGCATTCATTCTGCATGTAACAAGCTCTATTACACAGAGTTTTGTTAGAAGGATTATTTTAAGGGTGTCTTCTAAACCAAAATGACAGAAAAGAAACCAAAAAACAAACCAAAGAAAAGAAACCAAAATGACAGTCACCACCTCACAGGACCTTAAAAAAATAAAAACATACAAGCTTTTAAACTCTCGTTTTTAATAGTATTGTAGGACATGAGTTCTAGTTCATCTTCCAATATTGGAAGGTTTCTTGAATTAGGAGACTATTAAAAAAAAACAACCCTAATAGTTTTAATTTGCTAGTAAAATGATTACCTCCTCAAACCAGCAAAGACAACATGCAATGGCAATCAGCAGACTTTTCAGTTAACATTTGGAAACATTTCTCACCACAATCAATCCAGGTCAGAACAGATACTTTTCCAGTTAATTAAACACTTTCCACACAGTTTCCAACCTCTCCAGAAGAACAGCATGCAAGGTCAGCTCTAGGGCTCACACTGGGGCTCTGAATGCTTAGCCAGGGTTAATGATCACACTCTCGGTCTGCAGCAAACCAGTACCTTCAATTCTTTCAGTCCCTGCATGTATTTGCCTTCTACATCCTGAATCTGGTCCTTTAACTCATAGATATCCTGAGGGAAATGGTGAGAAAGGTGAATGACGTCACAGAAACTAACAGGTAGAAGCACAGCTGGTTGGGACAAGCAAGTATTCAATGTTCTCTTTTATATATCTCTACCACACAGGTTAAGGGGTCTGATCCTAAGCTGAAGTCTTGCCAGACAACCAGATTTATTGGTTAGAAGTTTATGATAATTCTGCTTTTCTTGACTGGAAAAAATGAAATCTTCAACGTTATGGACAAGACACAGACACAGGTTCAAAGGCTCCAACCCCAGCCCACAGCCCTTCTCTGCTCCTTTCACTCTGCTCCTTTCTACCCTCTGCCACAGCCTCCCTCCTCTTCTCTCCAGTAAATCCACTGCTTCTTGCATTATTTCCACCCTCCTATCAGTGGGCTTTATTGAGCCCATTCCCTGTTTCAGGATCACGACCGGTTTCCTGCAACACACACCAGCTCCCCACAGCACCTGTAAGAAAGCTGATCACTTCTTATTCACTGCACCCAGTTCACTGCCAGAACTGCCAGGAGGGGCAGACAAGCCAGTTTCTTCTTGGGAAGGGAGTCTTTATGCTGGTTTTAAGTATTTCTCACCTTGATTTCTCTAATGGATGCCTCTGTATCGACTGAGATGGATGTGTCCCCACTGCCCCTCCGTGAAGAAGTCCCGCCCAGAGAAGCCAAGGTAGCTGCTGATAAACTTGAGACAGTACGTGCTCCCTACAATCACATCACACCCAGGTAAACATGGTTAGAACATTTTTTGTCCCAGATATATTGTGAGTTTGTAGTTTTTTCCCTTTTTTTTTTCCACATGTATTACACCAACCCTTCCACTTCTAAATTATGCAGATTTGATTCAAATGTAATTTTCTAAGAAAGAAAAAAATCAAACTCAAGATTTAACAAGGGATACTAATGAGAAAAGGCAGATCAGATGTATTTAAATACTACTGCAATAGGAGTTTGCATGATTTAGCTTCTAACTAATAATTCTTAATTAGACAAAGTCTCAAGGAGCTAATATCAACTTGCCAGACATTTTTCTAAACTTGTAATAATACATTTCTAGGATGGTTTTGACAACTTCTCAAACTCCTTTCCTTTAATGGGTATTTATCTACTCTACAGCAGTAGCCATATGAACTGTTCTCCTGTATTGAGGGTTCTGCATTAAGCCAATTTCTCACTACTGCAGTAGCCTCCTCTTTTATTACTATGATTTATTTATTTTTACATAATACCATAATTAAGATCTAATAAATAAATATTCATGTGGCTTAGCCTAAAGCAGTTTCAGCCAACTGCTGAAGATCAGCATCTGAGTGAGCAGAGTGAACATCTGAGTGAGCAGAGGCTGAAAAGTTCAGCTTCAAAAATGTAGTAGTAGAAGGCTCCAGCAATTAAAATTTTTGCCCCACAATGGATTTTATAGATTTTTGTGCTCATGACAAGTTCTACCTACCAAGAAGAACGAAGAAAGCACTATTGTCAGAATAATTCATCAGATCCTTCTTACCTTCTCAAAGTCTTTTTCTGGCCTTTCTTCTATCTGTAAGAAACAAAGATTGAGAAGGATTCATTAATATAATAAATAAAGGATAAGAGAAGGCAGTAATATACCAGAAAGAGAATTCTTAAAGCTGTAAAAGACTTCTCATTAGCAATTTCTACCCACTCAAAAGGCAGCCAGCTCTCTCAGAACAGCAGTGTCGTGGCTGGTACCTCAGGGCATAAGGCTGGACAATCCACCTCCAATTTCTAGGCAGAGTGTAATTAAGTGAAATATGCTTATTGATAAAAAACTACTTGGTCTATTAAATAAGGCAGAGGAATACATTTTTCTATACTCTGCATCACAATGTTTCAAACATGAAGATGACACACGATCTATGAGTTGGCAATGCAGGAGTACAAAGGTCTAGTTGGGAATGAACTCGAAGTTCCAGATGTCTTTCCCTGGACATAAACAGCTGTATGCAACTGCTGTCCTGACAAATGCAGCTGCTCCTATTTACTTTACAACAATTTAAAAATATGCCTGAAATGAACCCCAAATAGTAATTTATTTAAAGAGAGAAGGGAAGGTTTTTTTTTTAATTGGAAGATCAACAGATTTCCAGACCAAGGCAGCTTCTTGAAAGTTGCATTTTTTATGGACCTTAACTAAAAAAGGCTCCTCTGAAGCCTGCCACTTCATCCTCCCTGGTCCCAAAAAACAAGGTATCAAGTTAAGACTTGAAATCTACACCTTAAAAACCTCTGGTAAATATTCCCCACTCAAGAAAAACAGCAACTGCAACTTCAAGCAGAGATCCAAGACTACAAAACTGATCCTCAAGTCAAATATCATGAGATCAGCTCAAAGTGTAAATAAACAGCTCTTTTAGGGTTTCAGTACTGCACTGCAATTTTCTAATTCGGAAGAGATCCTGCACTAAAACTAGTCTAGAAGAAACAAAACAAAATATTATTTAGGAGTACAGAAAATTAGCATGGATACAAACAGCTTAAACGTTTATAAGAAAGTTAAAGAACAAGACCCACGTACAACACCAGTAGGAATTTTTTTCTTGATAGGAACCATCTTATCAACTTTTTCCTGTTCTGAAATGAAATGAAATATACACTTTACCAAGAACTAAGTGTAAAAAAAGGACTGAATGAAATGAAAAGATTAGCAGAATGCAAGAACTCCCGAACTTGTCAAATTCTTCTGGGAACATTTCAGCATCAGAGCCAAGATGGTTTCCCAAAGGAATCCTAGAAACTAAGGGCTTCTCCAGAACAAGAGACTAAGAGCCAAAGGCAATAATGGTTTTGAAATTACTGGAAAAATAATCAGGATAGACCCTATTCAGGGGAAGGCGGGGGACAGTTGTGGTTTAACCGGTAATTTCCATTGACAACACACTCAAAAACTACCTCTCCTTCCAATCAGTTCACAGGGGGGGTTTTATCTGAATTATGCAGAATAATATGGGAATGATCCAACTCATTATTTTTTTATATTATCCATGGTACCCTATTAAAAAAAAAATCTGAGAACTGAGAGGTACCTATTACAAATCAGCTTCTTACACTTACAACACATCTCGTAGCATAAATGCCCTATGAATTAGCATTAAAAAGTTTAAGTCTGAGGCTTGGGAGTAAAATAAGCCAGACTTAAAGCTCTAGGTCTAAACTTTGCAAAGACACTGAATACACAAAATACTTAAGAAAAAACCCTCAAATCTCTGAATTTGGATGCAGTAAGAGAAGGTAACTAATGAAGGCAGATACTTCAGTTCAGACCCCATAAACAAGATGGACTGAATTGTGCAAACAGCCTTTTATTTTCATGACAGACAGCTCCAAGTGCTGGATTTGGCAGCCTTTTAGCCTGGCCAAGCACTATGTGGTTGTTTATCAAGAGAGTTGTGGCAGTGTCAATACTGGCATGTGACAAAAGATTAGTGTGCACACACACACACAAATCTACCTCCAGGAGTTTTTGTACAGCCTTTGCAAAATCTGCCTGTACAGGTTCAGGGCACAACTCAAAACATTTATTTTCCTTAAGCCATTTGCAGAATGGCCTCTATTTTCTGAAATTATGTGCAATCTCAGTTTTTAGTAAAATAAAGAAGGGAGCAAATATTGATATTGTTTTAATGGTGCACCACGTGAGTCAAATAAAAGCTTCCATTTACAAAGGGGAAATTGTTGAAGACAACGTGGTGAGAGAAATGACTACAGTGAATATTTGTACTCAGAGCACTCATAACCACACCTGTGAAGCCTGCTACACCTTTATTGCAAAACAATCTTAAATAATAACTCTAATGGGGCATAATCTGTTATAATTAAAGCTATTAAGTAACATCTAAAATTGAGGTAGTTTGAAAAAACAAACCAGGAGATTTCATTTTCCCTAGTGATGCTCCTGCACACATCCATTTGGTGCCATACTCAGAGCATTTTCCCCTCAGAGACAGTAAGTACTGCTACTAACTTATTTAAATATTAACACTTAAAAAAATGTAAAATGTCTTGAGAAATGCCAGTTCCTCATTCCAAAATAATATCCTTACATTACAAAGATGCCTCCTGCTACACAACAGTTCTCTAAGCAAAAGGTCAGTCTGAAACAAGCAGCATTGAATTTTATGGTTACATGGCAGTGAAACACCAAAACCTGTCTTCTAGAAAGACAGTAGATTAATATTTTATACAGTTTTCATTCTGCTCATGTTTAGATTAATGTATTCACAGTATCACTTCTATAAAGAGATAATTTTGCTTTTCAACAGCAGTTAGCCACCAGAGGGAACTAACTCCAGGTTTCCAGCCTTCATCCAGTCCCCCACAAGCCCTTTGGCAGTTGATTCAGCAAGAAATCAGAGAAAGGTCAGGGAATAAATGTTTGGGTTTATTTGAAGTTGTTCAGAATTCTTGCCCAAAATACTTACCTTCTATTTTAGCGTTCAATCAAGAACATGACAATTATTAAACAGTTTGAAAATAACTTCTTCACCTTCAAAGCACAGCCGTTCAAAAAAAACATTCTGGCTTTGGGACTTTTCCCACACACAGAGGACTGAGAGAATACTTGCTAAAAAGGAGATTTAAAGAGGGATTCACCTAATGATACTTTACAGAACACTGCAGCATTTTTCATTTGCACAAGGGTACGGGTCTGTCTCTGATCACAGATTATCTTCCTCTTCACCAACAACTTGGGCAATTTGTTCCTTATTGCGTAAAAAAGCAGGAAAAGGAAGCAATTTTCCGAGGAACTCCAGCACGCATATCTTTGTTTTGGCAAAGGGAATAGGTTGCTGTCTGCAAAATAAGTGCAATGGGATCAGAGTTCAGCCTCTTCTGACAGGGGTTTCGGAATAAATCCAGAGCCACGTTACAAAAATGTCAGCAGTATCAAAGGCTTACTGCAGCTGGAAGTGTAACAGGAGCAAAATCATCCCACAAGCCTATATATGGATACAGTGCCTATTTTTCATAGATAATAAATACATTTTAGTACAACATTTGAGAAAGTATTTCTCTGTACTCTGCAGTCGGTTAGTGCGTTAACCCTTGAAGCTCTTTGCCACCAGGGAGTGTCCAGGCCAAAATTAGAGTACCTGCAGCACTATCAGAGAGCATCCAACAAAACAACTCCTAAATAAAGAGCTCTTAAAATCAACAAAAGGAACAGGATTAAGGCACAATTTCCAGCTTCCAGGCTCCTGAACAAGGCTAGAGAAGAAGGGAAATCTGGAACACTTGCTGACTGGTTGTGCTACATACCACTCTCGGGTATCAGAACAACTTCAGTGTGTTCAGTATGTGGCTGTCACTGCTCAGCCCCATCTAAGATCCTGCACTTAGATCAACTTTCTCAGGAAAGCAAGGGGTTTTTTATGGTGACAAATCAAATTAAGTCATTTCCTGCTCTCTTAAAGTAGTACAGCACAGTTTGAAATGAAAACATGGTCAACAATGAAGAAAAATTTTTACAATAGGTAGTGCTGAACACAGGGATGGTACCTACAAAACCTGGAATTAAAAAAGACAAAAGAGGTACTGCAGGCAGTATAACCCCTCCTAAAATCCCCATCTTACCAGTCTGATCGGCTGGGCTGGGCCAGGCAGTAACACAGAGTCCCTGCGTGTTTTTCCAAGGAGAGCCACCTTAACACTAGCAATTAGCAACAAGCCTTTCAAAGTCAGCAGGGGAAATCCACTGCTGAAAATTTTTCAGGTCTGAAGCTGGTTTGTGAGAAGAATCCTCGCTCAGGAATGAGTGCTATGCCAAACGTCATTGCTTAAACAAACTTATCAGCCTCTGAAATGCAAGTCAGCGCTGCAGCAAATCCTCACTCTGGAGGGGCCCAAAGCACATCCAGACTGTCAGAGGCCAGGCTTGGATAAACCTTCAGGTGTAGAGGAGGGAAGGCAAAACCTGATAAGAGCCTATGTCAAAATTAAGTCTGTCACTGTCTTAATTTTATTTCTGGTGAGAACATGAGCTTCTTCCAATGAACAAAGCTGTTCTCAACAATGCACAATCAATGTGACCTGAGCACCGTGTGTATGACCTGGACGTATGGACAGACTGGGAACGAGATGTTGGAAATCGGTGCCACGGGAAGGGATCTGAGGTCCTCACTGATGGTGAGCTGAATATGAGTCAGCAGTGCCCTGGTAGCCAGGAGGGACATCAGTGTCCTGAGGGGCATCAGGCAAAGAAAGCATTGCCAGACGGTTGAGAGAGGAGATTGTCTCGCCCTGCTCTGGGGCAGCCTCCCCTGGAATACTGTGTGCAGTTCTGAGCACTGCAATGTAACAAACATCTAAAGCTGTTAGAGAGCATTCAAAGGAGGGAAATGAAGATGATGAAGGGTCTGGAGGGGCCATATGAGGAGCAGCTGAAGGCACTTGGCTTGTTCAGCCTGGAGAAGATGAGACTGAGGTCAGACTTCACCATGGTCTGCAGCTCCCTCACGAGGAGCAGCTCGGATCTCTGTTCTCTGTGACCATTAACAGGACTGGAGGAAATGGCTGGAGTTGAGTCAGGGGAGGTTTAGGCTGGATGTCAGGAAGAGGTTCTTCCCCCAGAGGGTGACTGGGCATTGGAACAGGCTCCACGGGGCAGTGGTCACCGCCTCAGGGCTGCCAGAGCTCAAGAAGCATTTGGACAATGCTTTCAGGGACATGTTGGGACTGTTGGGGTGTCCTGTGCAGGGCCAGGAGCTGGACTCGATAATCCTTGTGAGTCCCTGCCAACTCAGGATATTCCATGATTCTACACACGCTCACACTGCTGTCGGTACCAGCCCATCTGATGCCAACTGCTCGTGCCCACTGCCTGAGCCTCCTCAGGAAGGGAGAGAGCCAGGATAAACCATCATCTTCTCAGGGTAGCAAAATGTGCCCTCTCCTATTATTTTGCCTGCCTTTGCTCAGAAAGCCTTCAGATAAATACTCCTGCAGTCCGAGTCTATTCAGCTTTTTAATTTTAAAACCCCCAAACTTCTACAATTCATACTAAAAGCCCGTCTCAGTCAAAACATGCCGATAGCTCAGGCACAAGATTTACCTCCATCTGCACAAAAGGACCTGCTGTTTGCTCTTGGTAGTCTTGAGATCTGTATTTTTTATAAGGATAATTCTTTAGTATTAAACAGCACATTTGCATAGCTGCAGTGACTGCAAGGACAGCAGATGATTACTCCTGGGGTAACAGGCAAAATGTTAAAGAAAAATAAACACACAGCAAACTTCAGGCAGATACAGTGAATTTGTAAAAATAACTACAAAGACAAATATTCACATGTTATGTTTAAGTACCTTCCTGCTTTTTCCTGTATTACCAACATGGTAACACAGAGAATACAAGCTGGCAAAGCTCTGCACAGCAGGAAAACTACTGTTTTGCTGAAATCTTAGTGAACAGTGATAGAAGGAGGTAACAAAATTCTGAGAAAAAAATTTAAGGGCTACAGTGACTAGCTGCTGTATGCTTTAATTTAGAAAGGTCAATGGAATCATTCTCCATTCCCCATGTATAATTTCTCATGGTACTTGGTAGGCTTGGGAACAGCTCAGTTTTGGTTTTCTGCCTAATAATGCCCATAATCATAAGAAAATCATGTGTTAAGCATGAATGATCAGAGTACCTGGATTTTGTAAACTGTCCCACTCTCAAGTGACACAAGCATGCTGGAAATAGCTTTTTGACTCAACAGATATTCCCCTATTCCTTCTCCTCTACCAGCCATTTAAAAAGTAAACTTGGAATCGAATCTTTACGTGTGTAAATCCCAGAAAATGTATAAAGCAAAATCAAGAAACCATATGATTAAGGCAGGAAACAACTCAGTGTTGTGGTTTGGTGATGTTGAAACAAAAAGTTCTAATGTTGACTAATGATATAAACAAAACCAGCCCTTTTTTCCCTCTCAGGTTATCACTGTCGTCCAAGGAGATCTTTATTCTTCCTTCAGGAATTCCCAGCAGCTGACATTTCAGGAGTGGAAGCCATGCACTGCTGAGCCTGCTGAGAAGACAGGGCTCTATCTCAGCATCTTTACTGCCAAGATCAGGTATACAACCGAAAACATTATTGAAATGCTTTGAAACCTCTGTTAGTAAAAGGCAAGTGATTCCTCAATGTGAGTTCAGGTAAAGCAATGTCTGTTTAATACAGGGGGAAGAAAGGGAAAATAATATTATTATCACAAGGTGCTGCTGTATTGACCCTGTGTAGTAATAAAGACTTTGAGGATCAACTAGACTCACTATGGCATTAACTCTCAGCTCTTTTTCAAGGCCATGGAGATAAGGGAAGCTCTTCAAACCCTGCAGTAAACTACTAATTAAAAAAAAAAATAGTTTAAGAAGTGCCTATTGTCTCCCTGTAGAGCAGATTCAGCTTGGCACCTTGGTGCTGACACAGCAAACCATCCCCAGCCACTTGCATACCAACAGGCCAAAGTGTATGTAGAGAACTAAAATTTTAAAATAGAAAACCTCTTGTGCAGCTCCCAGGAGGAGCAAACTGCATCCTGTGATTCCCATAAGCAACTTGCACGGATTACTTGGTTTGCATACAAAAAACACCTAATGGAAACCAACAGCAGCATATGGGTACCCAGCTCCTTACCCTTAAAGAATTTTAATGGAATCTCTGTTTATTCTGATTAACTTTTGCTTTGGGGATAATTGAAATTCAGTTTGCAAAGACATTTAAGAAGTATTACTAATGTAAGTTATATACTGCAAGAACTCATAGCTCAGGGACTCAGGTTCAGGGACTAATTGAAATACTGATTTATTTATAGCTCACCGGCTGCCATACATTATCTGGTGAAAATAATTTTCTTTTTTAATTAATTTTTACCCTCGTCTTTAAGAAACACCAATATTTCAGAGCACATAGTTTTGTTCTATCAGTATTCAAATTGCAGACTACATTTTAAGGGGGAACCAGCACAGAATCACAGTCCCTTGGGTTGGAAGGGACTTTAAAGCTCAGCTCATTCCGGCCCCCTGCCATGGGCAGGGACACCTTCCACCAGACCAGGTTGCTCCAAGCCCTGTCCAACCTGGCCTGGGACACTTCCAGGGGTGGGGCAGCCACAGCTTCTCTGGGCAACCTGTGCCAGGGCCTCACCACCCTTACAGGGAGGAGTTTCTTTCTAATATCCCATCTAACCCTGCCCTCTGTCAGGGAGAAGCCATTCCCCTTCTCCTGTCAGTACATGCCCTTGTCCAAAGTCCCTCTCCAGCTCTGCTGCAGGTTCCCACGATGGGGACATTGAACACAAAGCAATTCCTTACTGCAGCCTGCATGTGTTTCCCAAAGAGGAACACCCCAAGTGTCCGTGCTACAGCTCAGCTGTTGATGTGGCAGCTTTCTTGCCGATCCAGATACTCCTTTTTAATTAGTCCTTAAGGCAACATTTACAGCATTAAAGTTCCAGCTCCTCAGCAAAGGTAGCGGGATGTTATGACTAGAGCAGCATGTTGTGTGTGTTAATTTACACCCTCCTCACCCCTTTTTCTTGGGGATGTGGCAGGTAACACATGACAGGTCCCAGGAGAAAGAGCACAGTAAAACTTCCCTAAAAGGAAGGTTTCCATGAAGCAAAGCCAGTTTATTGAAACTCAGTGCAACGCTTCAAAACCCACTCTCTATGGAAAATTAATGTTGTTATAGACCTTAAGTTGCACATTTCCTCTCAGAGACATCCTGCTGCACTCTGCTATTGTCACCACACTATCAGCTCGTGCTCGGGAATTAATCAGGGAAGATACTCAGTTGTAAACAGCAAAATGGAAACAACCACAAAGAGAAAGCACAGCATGCCACTAAAAAAATCAAAGACAGTTACTTCGTATCTAAGAACAGCAGATGCTGGACAAGCCTTTAGTATTTAAGCCCTGCTCAGCCACAATTTAGGAATTCATGCTGGGTACACGTTATCCTTCTAGAACTTCACCATGCTCAAGGGTCTTCAGTGCCTGGTACTCTACAGACCCATAAACATGTCCAAATTCAACCTCTGGAGCACCCTGCAGCTTTGCAGCAACACAACACTAAAATAACTACTCGATGTAGAGAAACTAAACTGCATAAATGCTGCAGTAAGATTTAGAGTTTCCTGATTTTAATCCACGAAGGAGATGCAGTACTAGCACCAGTCTTTTTCATAATACCCTTGCCAGTGTGCTTCATGCCCAACTTAAAATAAATTTAGCACTGTCACACAAGTCCAAACTGTACTTTCTGTTGTAAAAACATGTGCATCTGCACCGAAATTACTTTGGTTCTGTAACATCTCATCTGGTTCACCCCTTCTTTGTCTTAAGCGTTGCCCAGAAGGTCCAATTAATACCGTAAGAAACTGTCTCATGAGGGACAGTGACCCCTTAGCACAAAACAGACCTTGAAGAACAGAGGAATGAAACAGTTCAGGGACAAAGATAAACAGAGGAGCTCACCACTGGACTGGCCCGAGCAGAGCTGGCTCTTGAGGATGCCCGAGATCCCGAACCAAGGTAGCAGCTGTACTCGGAAGGCTGCCGCAGGTAAACCAGGAACAGCAAGCAGAGAAAAGAGAAAGGCATTAGAACTGGGAAGAGAAGCAAGAAAGGATGTAGAGCATTACATCTGAAGTTAGTTACGAAAATGGTTTCATGCAGCTGGACAAAGGAATAGCAGTGAAAGAGAGCAGACACTTCAAGTGTTAATTTAAAATTTAAGGCAAGTAATAAGTCCATTGATGGATCAGGTAGAGTTTTGGTTAAATTATTTGAATGACAGAATACTAATGATTCATTGATATCTGTTAAGGTACCAGTCACAAGTAAACAACCCTCAGTTTCTATACAAAAGGCTCCATCCTACTTTCCAAGAGCTCTGAGGTTCTCTGGTGAATCTTTTTCCCGTGTTTCCAACATTTACACATATAAAATGAATCCATGCTCCACAGGTCAAAGCAAGAAATATCCATCCATCTGGGATTAAAGCAAAAACTGAGACCATCTCAGAGACTGAGTATCTCTCCTGCTTTTCCAGTATCTGCAGTCTTCATCTCCTGCCAAAGAAAGTCTTAGCCCTTCTTAAAAGCAAACATCTGAGCAGTGATGCAGAACACACAGGGCTGGCTTGTTGCTGACAAGCACAAAGAATGTGTCTATACTGTTTTATTTCCAGAGGTTATGATGCAATGGAAGTAGAGAAGGGAAATTAAAGTTTAAAGTGCCAGAGAAATAAAACTAAAACTTATTCTGGAAATAATGAGTTTATTTTATAGGTGATTAAGACTTTTCCTCAGATACAAAAATGGAGAAACCTAAGGGATTATAATACTTTTAAGATGCATATACTCTGTCTTTTCTTAAGGTTTCTTTTATTATGTTACCTGACCACTACAGGAATCTCTGGACTTCTCAGCTGCAGAGACAACCAGGCCTTCACCAAGCTGTTTCAGCACACTGTTTAGTCACACTAACAAAGCAGCACAGCATTGACTGGAAATTAAACTTACAGCACTAATAAGTGGTAAGAGAGTAAGCTGGAAATAACCCCAGCTAGAATACAACCACAAGCTTAGTTACCAACCACAAAGCACTATGTGCAAGGTATACAGCCCTTAGCAAGCCCTCAGGCAGGGCAGAACGTGGCCAAGCCATGTCCTTGGATACACTCAGAGGGAAGCCCTGGCACAGGCTGCACAGAGAAGCTGTGGCTGCCCCACCCCTGGAAGTGTTCAAGGCCAGGCTGGACAGGGCTTGGAGCAACCTGGTCTTGTAGAAAGTGTCCCTGCCCATGGCAGGGGGTGGAACGAGATGATCTTTAAGGTCCCTTCCAACCCAAACCATTCTGGCATTTTATGTCTCACATGACGTGACATTGGCTTCGTGCACCTGAGCTTCATTTCAGAGGTGAGAATATGCATAATATAGAACTCTTGTTGCACACTGTTTACAATTACTGTCAGTCACACTAATTCCTAAATTAAAGACATAAAGTACTGAAGTAAAAATTTATATTCTCTTTTCTTATTAAGCAGTTTGAGCACAGAAGCCTTGGCCATCACCAGTGGTTTATGTTTAACCTAAGAAAGGTTTAGAATAAATTTGAAACACGTGACAGGGAAAAAGTATTAATTACTGATGAGTCCAACATTAATGCTTCCAGGGCCTATTTATTCTGTGCATTGCAGGGCAGGGTATGGAAGCAAGTGCACTTGTTCAGCTGGCTGAGACCAAACAGGGCTGGGTTCAGCCTCACCCCCTGCATTCACCTGACCATCCAAAAACATTCTTTGGGAACAGCTACCCCAATGGCACTCCCTCTACGTGTTAAAAGTGCTGCAAGGTTCAGAGACATCAAAATAACCACAGATAACCTGGCAATTGTGACAAGGTCATTCCCTTGGAAGCAAATCCCTCCTACTTCAACTCTCTCATTACTACGGGCAACCATTCAACAGGAGCTGGAAAAGCTGGGTTACACACAGGCTTCCAAAGACCTGTGGCACAGGGTGGGATTGGGATGGAGGAAGAGGAATGAGCACCAGAGTTTTATTGAGTGTTCCCTGCTCAAGCCATTAACAGCAGGTGAAAGATTTGTAAACAATTCCTGGGCTGAGAGCCCGCTGTAAATGATTTTTCCCCAGAGCAGCAGTGCATCATCTGGACCTCCGAGGGACTAAACCCAAACATAAGACAACATCCCATAAAAACACAGGGCTACAGCCAGCTCAGCCTCAGTGGCAAACTCACTGAACTGCAGGCTGCTGCCACAACACTGCAAACTGGTCAGTATCGATGAATTTTCCGAGGCAGGCAAAGGAAATCAAGGCAGAATTGTGAAACAAAAAGCAATTTGAAGCTTAACATCAGTAGGAAGATGCACTGCACAACTAATGAAACAATGGGACTGCAAGAGGATGGCGCAGCCCTTTAAAGACTAACAGGTGCTCAGTAAGCATTCTGGAAAGAGTTTCCTCCTCCAGGCTAATAAAAATGTAATGTTTAAGGTTAAATTAACATCAATGCTTTGTCCTGAGTCTTTTTACTCTTATGGTCTGAGATGGTGGATTTTTGTTTGCTGGGGTCTTTTTGGTTGGTTGGGGTCTTTTTTATAATCAATGGGCCCCCGGGGCAGGACTTAAGAATCAAAAGAATACTGGCTTTTATTTTTTTTCCCAGGTGGGCACAACAGCAGCAGCCCTACACCACCTGGCTCGAATGCCCACCACGACACAAAGGCCCTCTGAGAAGAGGTGAAGGCATTTTCTGCCTTCTAATCTGTAAACCAAGTCCTGCAGTTTCTGTTTTTTGAAAGGAAACAACTTATACTGTTATTCCCCATATTGTTGCTCCCCATCAATGACAGAGTTCTCTGCTCTCAGGAACATGTAATTTGGAAGACTTGTCATGAGTTGGCATGTATATGAATATAAAATATACTTGAATATAAATCCAAGAAACAAACCCAAGCAAGCCATTTGTTCACAAAAATCCTTTGCTTCACGCTAGCATAGGATTGCTAACGTGGAACTGATTTTGAACTTTTTTGTTAATTATTTTTTAGACTTGCATTTTTCTCAGTTTTCCAAAGAAGAATTAAGTCTCAGCGAGGGACAGGACTTCACGTACCACCTTTCCAAGGTGTTTTATCTGCAAACCAAGTGCGAAGCAGGGCCAAATTCCCCTCTCTGCAGATAAACCACCCACTTTTTATTTCATGGAATCTCCTGGAAACAGTGCTACTACTTATGACACCCGCAGCAGCAAGCTCTGGATCTCACACAGTTCATCTTAAATGCTTCTCAGCCCAGAAAAGGCTGAGTCCTGGTACATACAGATAAAGGGAGGACAGAGACACACAGCAGGGAAATGCAGAAAACATCTTACAGCACGAGAACTAGGGGCACTATACCGACGGCTCCCGCTGTAAGCGCTCTCCTCGTACACAGACGCCTACAATTAAAACACAGAGTCAGCGCAGGAGTGGCAGGTCACCTTTCAGGCTGCAGAATTCCAAACTCACAGAATTCCAAACCCACACGGTGCAGGGACGTGAGGGAACGAGCAGGATGTGAGAGGACTGGGACACCTCCTGTGTGCAACCACAAGCAACATGCAAGGGAAGGTCTAACCTGGGAAACACCACGAGGTACGTGCAGAGTCTGACACACACCCCGAGTCCATCACGCATGGTGCACTTCTAACCCTTCTCCCGGGGGGTTAAAGTCAACACTCAATTCAGTGCAACAGTTTTACTGCCTGTCAACAAAACGGCTACATCAATTCTTAAATTGTTTCAGTCTGTTAAACCTTTATTTCTGGTGCTGGCAATAAGAGGAAAAACTCACACCTGATGAGCTTAACTCACTAGCCAGTTTAGTAAACTAATAAAAGAGGAAGAAAACGTGTATTTTAAGATTGGCTCCAGTTTAGCATAGAGATACATGGCTCAGGAAACACAACGGGAGTAGAAACACTAAGCTTTGAGAAAAAGCTCTGAGAAGCTCATTTTAAATAAAAATGGTGCTATTTGTCTAAAAAAATTTGCAAACAGATTTTTTTTTTAGTTGTTAAACAACCAGAAAGAATTGATGTTGCCTCTGTCCTGCTCCTGCTCATACATGGAAACTAAGACAACCGTCTCCAGACAGACAGATACCCGTGACAGCATCACAACCCCACAGTTCCAACAGGATTTAAAGGAATGATCAGCAAATCCAGGCCTGTACAAACGACATTGCACACATGCAGTCGGATGGATCGGACATCACAGAATGAGATAAATGGACCCAGCAGGAACCACAGACAGGTAAGAGACAACATGTGCATGGCTGGAGGTGAGTGGCTTCAGAACTTGTGTTTAAAGCATTAGTACAACAAACCCTGTAACTTCTGGCTGGCAGGGCATCACTGTACAGCAGGGAGGGCTGAGGAAGACAAGCACAAAACTTTTTTTTGCAGAGAAAATTGAAACAAAAAAAAAAAGGCGCCTACAGCAGAATTAACCATCTTGGGGAGAAATTAGGATCATTACACTACAACAGAAGGAAACCCAGTATAGAGAATATTAGTCATCTGCACCATAAAAGCATTAGCTCTCAGCTCCCAAAGACTAAGAATACCAAGTAGACACATGCATTTCCTACAGGAAGGGAGGACACGGCAGCATGCAAAAGCAAAACAGTGTAATTCAATTTTAGGTTGTCAAGTTGTTATTGTCTCACACACATTTGTGTACAGGAGCCAGAAAGGGTGTTTCTCCCCACATCAACCAAAATCAGAGAAAAAGCTACACAGAAGGGTTAGGATACACATTTTAAGTGTTTCACACAGATTTAAGATCAACTGTTGTGTATTTTATTATCCACAAATGCAGAGAAAATCCAAATAGTTCAGGAAAAAATTACAAATACTTAAGTCAGAGCATGAAACAAGTGGTTCCGCTGTTAGTAACCACAACTCCTGAGATGCAGCAGCTAAACTCAGAGCACACACTGTATCTGGCAGAATTAGGTGCAAGGGAAACTCCAGCAGTGGTCCCCAGCCCAAGGCTTGCAGGCAAGGTCCTGCTGCAAGTCCCCCTCCCACACATCTGCAGTGTCCCATCACTGCACTGTGATATTCCTGACTGCTGCTCCCAGCCAGGACAGGCTGTGGGCCCGGAGCACTGCTCAAGCACTGCTTGCTGGCACGGGGCTGGCCCAGCTCTGCCCACACACGGGACAATCCAACCTCCTGGGGATTTTACAGACTCAGTGATTCTCCTCTAGCAGTCTGGGAACTGCTTCCCTGCAATTTCACTTCATGCAGACTGGATTGTCTTAAGCTCGCCAGACTGACATAATGAGCAGAGGAGTTGCCTCAAATAGAGAACTTGAGTTAATTAAGATTTCCCTTATTTTTCCAGACCAACTGAAGCCAATATCAGCCAAAGTAAATGTAAGAAAGGGAGGAGCAGCAAAGGAAAACTGATTGCGTTCCTTTTAAAGCAGCTTTCCATTACTCATTCCAATCTTAAAAGGTCTGGTTTGGTTTTGGTTTGGTTTTTTTTTTTTTTAAGTTTTACTTAAAATAGCTACAGAGTCTCTTGACAATTGGTCCAAATTGATTCCTAAGTACAAGAGGTTGTATTATCCAAATGAAGTCAGGACAAGTCCAGGCCAGGTGAAGCCAGAGGGCAACAGACCCAATTTCCATTTTGAGAAGGAAGCTGAGATGTGGAAGCGTAGCCGCTGTTGTGCAGACCCAGATCAGAGTAGTACGAAGCCTGTGTTAACAACAAACAAAAAGTCCTTGAGAACTTGGCTTCGTAACATGAAGCTGAGTTCTCAATTCCTTTAAATGGGAAGCAAAAAGTAAATCAAGTGATTACAAACTGCAAGGAGTCAAATTGGTCACGGGTTCCAAAATAAGAGAGAACTGCATTAAAGCTGTGAGGGTGTGTGAGAACTGTGTGCCCTCTCAGGCACTGGAAAAATGCACTGGTCAGAGAGTTGGTCAGCTTCCTTCCGAGTTCCTGAGGAGCTTATGCCCTATAAGCTACACCCACAAGGGATGCAGGAGAAGGTGAGATGCTGGGAGATAGAAAGCAAAGCCAGGGACCTAAACTGTTGGGTGTGCCCAGCAGGAAATGTGGGTAGCCCACTGTCAGATACAGCAAGGCTGAGTGAAGTGGAAACTCTTCTGTAGGAAGTGAGACTGTCTAAATCAAACACCTTATTTAAATTAAACCCCTTCTTTTATGCAGCTTCCTACCTTGCATCCAGCCAACCCAGGACTTTGGTCCACCTACTCAGTCTCCCCAAAATTAGGGAGATCTTAATTCAACTCCAAGTTAAACACTTGAATTACTACTAGTGACTGACTTACAACTCCAGTGGACTTAAAAAAATCACCCTGACCCTCTGAAATCCTTGTTTGTCCGGTATGATATACAACATCTGCATGCATTCCCCAGCACCTGTATGGAGTGTAGGATGCCAGGTCAGCTCATCCACTGCCAGGTGTTATCTGTGAGAACTTACACTGTGCAAACACCTCAACACAAGCACGTGGGGCTTGCCAGGGAGGCTGACAGCAGTAGGGTATTTATAACAGAATGCAACTCAGTATTTTGGCTTCCCAAAAGCTTTAGGAGAAGCCCCTGTGGATATGTTACGTGTCTAAATAGAACACACAACAAGACTTTGTGAAAAACTTAAGCTGTTATAAACAGTTGCTTTTAATATGCAGGAATATTAAATTTGCAAGTCCAGGTCTTTCAAATGCAGGTTGGAAATGCACATATAAGACATTATGCATTTTACAGAGCCACAGGAATCAGGAGAATACAGGCATACTAGGAAGTATACTTTGCATTTTCCTTATTTTCAGGAAAAAGAGCAGCCTAAAAGCACATCTGAGATGTGCTAAGGAAGTTTCTGTGCTGTACCAGGGCCAGCTGCACCTGGAGCCAAGTGGTGGGGAATAAAGCTCACCAGGAAGGGGTGCTCAGGGGTAAGCACACGCTGCAGCACCAAGGGACAGGGAGGAAATGCTGCCTCCTCACATCCCCACCCACCCGAAATGACTCGGGTGCTCACTCAGCCTCCTGCAAGAAGTTGCAAAGGTATTTTCAAAGCCTCCCAGGCACTGTTTATATTTCTTATTTTCCCACGGGTGTGTGCAGGCTGGTGGGAACGGTTGTTCTGGAAGATCTCACACCTTCACCTCCTTTGCTACTCTCCAGAGCCCTCCTTTTCCAGCTGCTCTCTGACATTGCACTTCTCCCGTAATTTTTAGGGGGTCTAGGCAACCGAGATACTCTGCTTTCAGTAGCCAACTTCTTACAAGCCCTAACTCATCTTTGCCTCATCACTACGATCCATGTAGGTGTTAAGGCCACTCACAAAGGAGGGAGATCCATGGCAAATTAAAATAACTTGTTTGCACCGGACTTCTGTCACTGCAAGCAAACACATGTGTGGATGAGACACAATACCCACAGGCACAGACTGAAGGCAAATCATTGTCCAGCCTCAGAAAGAAACAACACAAAAACAACCAACCCACAGATGAAAACCTTTCAATCAATGTTTGTAAAATAAGACTTTCACTGAAAAGAAACCTGAACTAAACTAAGCTTTAAGAAATTACTTTCATTTTCACATAAAGAGCCTGCAATCTGCATGTGGACTACCTAAACTCATGGCATTAATCACATTTAAGGAATCAACCTGTGGCACTACAAATGCAGTGTTCACATGGAGATCAGTCTGTTCTGTAACTTAGAACTGGGCACCTATTTTGGGAACAGCTATTACCAGCAGATTGTCCCTTCCCTGGCAACTTGAAGAATTTTCCTCTTGTTTTTCACTGTCACTTTGACATCTTTGTGGTTAGATTTGGGCTTCTTGGAGAGAGGTGAATCCCAGCCAGACTGGCATCAACTGGGTTTCAGCTATTCTGAGTTACCCTCGAACCTTCCTCTGCCTCCTAAGTAATGATTAATCCGAATTACCTTTAGTAATGAAAACTGCCAGGAACTAATAATGTTGTTGTAATGAAGCTCTACACAGACTAAACCTCCCTACTTACTGCAAACCCTAATATCATGATGATTTTAAATTACTTGAATGGAAGCCAAACAACTCCTTTTCCCTGGACGACAATCCTGCAGGTCTTTTGCTCTCCCTGCAGTCCTTGGAGCACTGGAGTATGTCAGTAAAGAATAAGAACATCATTTGTCACAAGTACTGCATAATAAAGCTCCTTGAACTCGTCAAACTGTCCAGCAAGAGTGCCAACAACAGGACATGCTGTTTTGTTAACAGTTTAAGCAACAGTATTTCATTGTCTCTTATCAACACACACAAGCTAAATGCATAAAACTAGATGGCAGCAACAATTTAAAATGGACATGAAATATAAGGTCCCGTTCCACTGTTTATCCAAGCATCTGCTTAACTTCATGCTTACAAAGTAACCTCCTGAACTCTATCTCATGTTTAGCATATATTGCTCAAACACTTGGCTAAATGGAGTCTGAAAAGGAGTTTATTCTCCCCCCAGAAACAGAGCTTTAGTCTGCATACCACTAAATTTCTTTACAACTACCCGATAGCACAAAGATCACCAGGCTCTGAGCTTAAAATAAAGGCAAGTAAAAGAACCCGAACAGTTTCCCTCCCTGCCCCCCAGGCTCTGCTTCAGGCAGTCCCTTTAAATCATTTGCACAAACCCCAATATTTAACAAAGGAGGACGATGAGCTGCTATAATTGACACACAACACTTGTGCTGGAACAGAAGGGAACATTGTGACCCGCATACGCACAATGGAGTTAATAATTAAGCTTTTTTTTTGACAAGAGCATGTTTGACAAAGTTGAATAACAATCATTCTGTTGTCCAGCGTGTGGAAATCCTCCATGCCAGGTGCTGCCAATCTATTTCTTGTCACAATTTTAACTTTTACCCAATTTTGCTTACCAGTTAAGCAGTTCTGCCTTCCAAGTTCTACTTGTACCAAATTCAGAGACTTCCCTTCCCACTCATGGCCTGATTTTTTGTTATTTATTTCCCATCCAGCTTAGTGCTGCACCTCCGTGTCTGACAAACTCCAAACCCACAACATGCAACACAGGAAAAGCCTGCTTTGCCACAGGAAAGAATTTGCTGATTAGCTTTAATCCCATTAAATAGACCAATATAATTTTATAGCAATATAAATCATCTACTAACCCTGCTAGATTTTCTACTCTGAGATGATCCATACACGTCTTCCTCATAACCATTGGTCTGTAATGGAAGGAAAGGAAAAAAGGAAAGAAAAAAAAGGAGAGACAAAAATTGACGCAGACCCAAAAGGGAATTTTTAAGCAAATGTCATCACTTACAAACAGCAAAGGCAGAGACAGAACTTTTCAAAGATACACCAGGAACAGGAGAAGTGCAGGATGGGGTCATGATTTCAAACATGAGGACACGAACATTTGTGTCAGTACCTGTATACCAGCCAAAAATGTCAAGGATACTCCTGCCTGCTTTTTTTGACTCTTTTTTTTTTTTTTTGCCTCCCCCATCATCACTGCTCTATAGCCCCCATCTCTTCAAACACTCTGTGAGGGGAACACAGGACAAAAAGGGGATTAGAGACTACAATCAAAGATATATATCACTATAGTTACTTATACCTCAGGCAGCTAAGCAGTTAAAATGCAGGAAATTGCAGCAAAAGACTTCATTCTAAATTTATATTTGAGAAATTCAGCCTAGTAAGCATGCAGTGATGTATGAATTCTCTTCTTTTTAGCTCTTCTTTTTAATTTTGAGCATCAAAATTAAACCCAGGCAATGGCCATCTGCCACATCCCAGTATTTTGCATGGCAGTCCAAAGGCTAATAAGAGATTTGGGTTGGCTCAGCTGTCCTCCTCATGGCCAGCCTTGTTGTCATCGAGCTGTTTTCCCTCGGAGGAGGCAAAAACAAGCTCAAGCAGGGTGAGATGCTTCAAATCCCTATGGCAGCAACTCCAGGAATAAAACAAAACGATCACCACAACTCAGTTTTTAGTCTGGAAATGCAATGTTGAAGAAGAGAGTACAGACCCAAAAGTGACCTCAATCAATGCCATTAAAAGCTCAGGTTTCTCCAGCAATTCACTGTTCTGGCATCCCCTCACAATGATCAGCCCTGGTTTAACACTGAAAATGAGGAAGCACTCTGTGTGTTTGAGGTGGGGGTTTTAGTGGAAATTTAATTAGCATTTCTATTCAAATGAAGTTCTGAAGTCCAAGTTTTAATACATTCCTGAAATGAAAATCCATTAAAACCAATCTGATTCAATTTCCAAGCAAAATATTTATCATCTACTATACAGCGGCTTCCATGAAAAATTAAACAAATTAACTTGGAAATCAGTTTAGAGCCAAGCTGGGAACACACTTCTGGGAAAAGAAACGCTTAGATTCTCCATTGAAATGCAGTATTATCACCCCAAATGGAGGGCAAACATCCAAGTTTCTTTTTTCAAGAAGAAACTGGTTTGAAGTACTTCTAAAGCCTTCTCACACAGCTTGGCTCCTTTCCAGTTTTTACTAGCTTTTCTTTTTTAAGGTTCCTTGAATTTCTCTAACACTTCCCTGAAGAATGGTTAAAATGGATCTTCAGCAACTGAAGGCAATACTCCAGCTCAGCCTCAACAGCACCGTGCAGAACTATTACTTCCACCACTCCTTTTATTACTACACTGAGGAATTAAGTTTGCTTTTTTCAGCTGCGTAATACTGACTAAATGAAACCTCAGATCACTATCTGGACTGTCCTATTACTTTGTAATAGTAACTTCTTTTTTCCCAGGTGTGGTATTCCTCATTTATTAGCACTGTTATTTACTTTTGACAAGTTGTCTCCTATTCATCATCAATATTTTCAGCCTAACCTCATATGAAACTGCCTTCACTCCCTGCACTTTGACAGCCAGGCAATAGAGACTCCTGCAGAACTGCTTTTCCCCTTTAAAAAAAAACAGATATGCTCTTAGATGGGAACAGACCAGTTGAGATCCTTTCCAGCTGTCTCATTTTCTAACAGTTATTTTTCATTCCTTTTACAACAGTACATTCCTTTGACAAGGACTAGATCTGGCCCAAGGTTTCACTTAATGTCATGTACAGACATGCCAAGAGTCTTATAGTCAAGCTATAGCAACATCTCATGCTTCTCCTTTATGCCCTTAAATAATTACCCTGCTTAGGGAAGTTAAGTTGATTTGACATAATTAATTTTCTACAAATCCAGGTTAATTTTTTATCACTTTATAGTTCAGGCCCTTCTAAAGGAAGTTGTTTCATTTGCCCTGGTGTCTTTCAGATTTCAGACTGAAACCCCATAGCTCAGGTCATTTCCCTTGCTGCTATGACCCATCCTCTCCAGAAACGTCTCCAGTGCATATTTTTGAAGACAAATGCTCCAGACAGCTCTGGAAGAGCAGGGTCAGTTTTATCAGACCTTGTTGACCTTTGTTCTCTGCTATGTTAACACACTAAACATACAACCCTAACCCTCATGAAAACCTTAACAAATAAAATTGCATACTAGGGAGGCCAAAAGTACTCAGATTTACTTGTTCTCCCTTCACGTGCCATTGACTCATTCCTCTCTGTTTTTCACAGACACAGAAAACCACCTTATTGCCATTATATCCATTTCTACTTGTAATGTTTTTTACCTCAGACTGTGGTTCACGCTGCTCCTTCAGGCTTTCTCAATCCCACATCCAACTTCTGCTCCTCAGAGAAGTCTCTGCTCATTCCCAGTGTACTGAAAAACCCCAACCCAGCCTGGCAACCTCTTCCTGTAATGAGGAGCCTTCCCTCACAGCCATACACCACTCTGCCCTCTCTTGTGTACCCTTTTCTGCCCTAGAATTGCTCCCCATAAAATCTTCACTGTGTGAAAGCACATTATCCTTTATCCTCCCTCCAGACCCGCTTTTGTGGTGCTCTAAGTAATGCCCTATTTGTACAGGTGCTAGTAAGGCACCCATACATCTGGGAACTGTAGTGACAGGATAAGGAATAATGGGTTCAGACTGAAAAAGGGGAAATTTAGGCTAGATATATGGAAGAAACTCTTCCCTGTGAGGGTGGTGAGGCCCTGGCACAGGTTGCCCAGAGAAGCTGTGGCTGCCCCATCCCTGGAACTGTTCATGGCCAGGTTGGATGGGGCTTGGAGCAACTTGGTCTAGTGGAAGGTGTCCCTGCCCATGGCAGGCAAGTGAAACAAAATGATCTGTAATGCCCCTTCCAACCCAAACCATTCTGTGATTCTATTATAGGCTCTCAATATTGCTGTGTAATAATAAAGTTCAACTTAGGTAGCTCAAGTTAGGTTTTGAGTTTTGCCACGTGTCCTTTATGTACAACACTGACATAAGGGTTTGGATTATTCCATATTATGCACATGAACTGATGGTCACTATTTGTGCAGACCCAACAAATCCTGATAGTTACACCATATCCTTGACACTGGGCTGGTGAGCTCTCGAACATACTCTTTGTCTATCACAGTGGGTTTGTATGTAAAAAAACCTCTCTGAGGCAGTTAGTCAAGATACATACTGCTTTGGAGTAGTTCTTCTTTTTGGTCCTCTCATTCTCTAATCCAGCCTGCAGTGAGATTAAGAATGCAGGATGAGAAGATCAATGAGTTTATGCACACCCATCCGCAGCCAGGCATGCACGTCCACATGCAGAAACATCAGTCCAGTTCTCCTCCAGCTCTACACAACACAGCTCAGTGAGCACACAGGAAAAAAAATCAAATCTCGGAGTCAAATGCCCAGTTATTAGAGAATATTGTTAAAAGTGATGACAGCGCTGTTAAATTTAGTAGTCACAGTTAAAACCATTCACGCTTGCTGGGTTAAGTCAATTAAAAGAGCTACCAGCTGTCCATACTTACTACATCAATACATCCATGCAAAATCCAAATGTGTTTGAACTATTGCTGTATGTAGGTCATGGACAAATAGATACATTGCATTCCTAATTGAAAATCGTGCCGGGAATGAAGGAGAGTGAAAAACCTAGAGAATCTATAAAACTGCGGACACTGAGCACCTCTATTTCAACACAGCACTGCCACGAGGCATCAGGAAATATTTTAAACTGAGATTAAAGTCCCAGTCCTCACTGTCCCTTTCTGTTCTTCCAAGAGTCAGCTTTACCTCAGCGTTCACAGGAGCAAATACTTGTTCTCCTTGTATTATTACTAGTTTGATTTTGTTCCCCAAAGTGAAGGTAACAGCTCGACACAAGCTGCGGCTTTGGTAGGCAGTGTGTTTGTCCCATCACCTCTGCTAGATCTATTCAGAACGAGTTTATAAGATCCTTTCCAGATCTATGCTGAAATAAATCCAGATGCATCGGGCCAAACGATGGACAGACTGTAACAGAGACAGTCTGTGAGGGGAAATAAAGGCCATTCTGCTCTGTCCTATGGTAACTACTGAGCTAGACCTGGATCAGACCCTCTAATCACTTGTCGCTCTTTGTCTGAACTGCATCAGAGCAGTAGGAGAGGGAAGTGGCATCTTCACATCACACACCACAAACTGTCTCAGGATCCTTCCAGATCCTTATCTCAGATAAGTTATCACAACTTGTGTTAGTTTCTTCTTCATTATTAGTTTTTAAACACACACACTGCAGAGCTTGCAGACTATTCTCACCACTGGGTAGGTGCTGGCATATTCCAAATGAGACTGTAAAGGCATGAGAGGAAAGGAAAATCAGAATACAAAGGAAAACACTCAAGCAAGTTATGGCAATCAAAAGAATTCCCCAAACCAAACACACAGACACAAAAATAGGCACAGAGATGTAAATCCCGACTAAAGAACTTTGATAATGCAGGAATTCTTGCACAAAGGCACAAGGAGGAACGTGGCAGTAAACAAAACATGGAAAATGCACAGGTTACATCACAAGTGATTACTACCACAACAGTATTTCATGCTGATGGTCTTGGATTTTAGAGACAGCCATCTGAGAAGTGGGAGAACTAGGACAACTGAAATAGAAAAGAGACTGAAGAGATGCTCAACAAACACAGGGTGATGTTACTGAGTTTTCCTAGAAAAATCTGCACGATAAAGAATTGAGCTTGCAGAACTCCTGAAACAGATTCTGTTGATGGGTTCAGGATGAGCAACAGAAAAGCTGTTGCAGAAGCCCCTTGGTGGCAGCTGATGAGACACACACATACCCAAGCCAGCATTCTATTGGCATCTCAGGTCACTGTTTACAGCACAGTCACAGCTGTGGAGCTTCAATTTGCTGGCCTGGTCTGATCAACATCTCCAGTGGTTTTGCAGGACGTAGCACTGGCTGCTCTGCCAGAAGCATCCAGGCCAGCTCCCCAAAAGCTACCTCAGCAGATCTCTGGTGTCTGCAATCCAGACATCCACTTAAAAAAACATTCCAGGAAAAAACCCCAGAGTAAAACCCGCACAGATTAGTAGGGTGGTAAAGTTTTAGGGAGAAATGAATGTCCAATATTGGCTCATTTCAGTGAAAACTTCCTGTACAGAAGAGTAGCACGGGTTCAAAAAGCAACCTCTAGCACCATCAGACCCTCACAGTAGTGCAAGGAGTCTGAGTGACAAAATGCAAGATCAATTTTCCAAAAATGCAAGTCCTACAAAACAATGACAATGACATCCTGCAACAATGGAAGGAGAGCCTTCAAATATCAAAAAAACATAGCCTCATTCAGAATTCTCAGACTCATTTTATAAACCCTTGTGGACACAAGGCAATAGTTTTTGGTTTTTGTCTTCAAGTTAAAATAGCTCCAAAGCCAAACTGAACTCTAATATTACTTTGTTGTTTTGAAGACAGGCATAGCAAGAGCCAAACCTTCACAGATTAGCCAGAGATGGGGTCAAACTATTAAAAACATCTACTGTAAGCCCACACCAGGAAAGTGATCTTATAAACAGAGAGACTGTTTATAAGAGCATGGAGTGACAGGACAAGGGAGAATGGATTCAAACTGGAAGAGAGTAGGTTTAGATTGGGAAGAAATTCTTCCCTGTGAGGGTGGTGAGGCCCTGGCACAGGTTGCCCAGAGAAGCTGTGGCTGCCCCATCCTTGGAAGTGTTCAAGGCCAGGTTAGATGGGGCTTGGAGCAACCTGGGCTAGTGGAAGGTGTCCCTGCCCATGGCAGGGGGTGGAACAGGGCAAGCTTTAAGGTCCCTCAAATACAAACTGTTCTATAATTCTATGTTCTACTGATTAATTATGAATAAAACAACTGGAGGATGTAGAAGGGTAAGTTTTGGTTCAGACTAGCAAACATTTACATGCTTCTATAA
Source organism: Manacus candei (assembly GCF_025592945.1). Classification (NCBI taxonomy): domain Eukaryota; kingdom Metazoa; phylum Chordata; class Aves; order Passeriformes; family Pipridae; genus Manacus; species Manacus candei. The sequence continues at coordinate 23,537,975 of NW_026138071.1, read as the reverse complement.
TCCCAGTGACACTTGCAGGAGGGAAGGAAGCTCTGTCAAAACTTTTCCTGTGTCTAAGAACACCCACTGAACTCTGCTCTACGAGGACAGGAGGGAGTCTGTGCAACATCACAAGAAATACCAGAGTGGAAAGTTTCAACCAGATCCTTCTGTCAGAGAAACACATTCTTTGCAGAAGTATGAAGAATTTAGGGACCATCCAGTGGACCAGCTGGAGACTGCTGTTCACCAGACCAGCAGTGGTTATCACAGCCTGAAGGCATGTGAGCAGCCCAGAGGCTGGCTGCTCTAGGAAAAATGGTTGGAAAAGCTTCTCCAACGCATGGTGGGGAGGCAGAATGCAAGGCTTCTGCCATTTACTTATCTAAAAACCACAGGATTGTGTTACAAAAACACCTCAAAAGAAATCAGTGGTGGATTTCCATGAACAAAAGGTGTTTCAGATGAAGATGTGCTATAAGCACAGAGCCAGCGCGCTTGCATTGTGCCACACTAAGGGACACACTTACAGTAATGGTTAAACAACCCATTTGTGTTGTCAACACCTTCTAAACAGAAAAAACTGATATTTCAACTGAACTAGAGATTTTTTTCCCCTCTAAAAAAAAACACTTTCATGAACATGTTGACATTTAACTCTAAGTAAAATAAACATTTCTTTTCCTGTTCAGCTGTGAAGAGAAGCTTTTCTTAACTGAATCTTTGGAGCTTTGAGGCATCTTCTAGCTTTGAAAAGCACTCAAATAAGTTTCCAATCTTCAAGAACAAAGATTTTAACAGCATTTCAAAAGTAGCAATAAGGATTTCAATAAAAAGGGAACAAGGCAACACTAAGTATTTTTAAGTGTACCTTGAGCTATTGTGAACAATATTTGGGATCACCGAACCGGCTCTGCAGTAGCAATTTTTATTTATTTATTTATTTGTTTATTTTTAAATGAGTCCTCTAAACTCTACACTAGACCAGACTAAAGGCTTATATACACATGTATTATCTGGGAAAACACTTTCTGGATATTTTGAGGAAAAAAACCATTTGAACTTTTCCTAGAGATGAGTACTCTGTGCTTTACTTTTCTCCCTGCAGAAAACTTAAGCCTGCAAATGAATTTCAAGTATCTCTAAAGCATTTTTAAGGAGAGTAGCCAGTGACAGGACCCTAGGAAATGTCATGGAGCTGTCTCAGGGGAGGTTTAGGCTGGATATCAGGAAAAGGTTCTTCCCCCAGAGGGTGGTGGGGCACTGAACAGGCTCCCCAGGGCAGTGGTCACGGCCCCAAGGCTGACAGAGCTCAAGGAGCGTTTAGACAACACTCTGAGGCACATGGTAGGATTGTTGGGGTGTCCTGTGCAGGGCCAGGAGCTGGACTTGGATGATCCTTGTGGGTCCCTTCCAACTCAGGATATTCCATGATTCTACGGGTATTCACCTGCAATTCCAAAGTGCTTAAGACTTATTTCCACTGATTATTTTCTTCTGGTTTCCTGAGCTAATAAACACTGATCCTGCAGTAAGCTAGCACTTCCTTTTCAGTATCAGTAATGAAACAGGGGAGCTTACAAGGTGCATACAAGAAATAGCTGCCTATACGAGTGTCTTGGCTAAGTACTTCCTGCAACAGCAAACAGCATTTACCACAAAGGTTCCTGCACAGGAATTCCTGCTCCTGCACACTGCACACACATCTGACAGTTCCCCCAGCTGAAAGAATTATTGATCCACGTGTCACTCGAAAAAAACCAACACAGAACACATCAAGACCTTGGAAGGACGATACTATGAGAGTACTACAACCAGTCTGGGGTGCAGGGAGACGGTGACATCCATACACACACACACAGAAATTGTACAATTTACCGACCCTCAGGCTTCCACGGCTACCCACTGACATGCGCTCATCTTCATCCGAAGCCTATCGAGAGAAAAGTATAAAGACAAAAAAAAACAATGAAAAGAACACAGGTAACGGGTAGTGAGGTAAATGTTGATGGCTTTGATGGGACAGAAGGCAGGAAAAGACGTACAAAATAAATGTATTTTAAAAAGAACTGCATTAAAACTATGAGCAGAAAGTAAATTAAATCACACTCTGCCCAAGAAACACTGTCAAGCATTTTACTACAGCTTGCTTGGGTGTTCCTTGCTCTAAGCTCTTGGCCCTTGGTCTGAATAAATGAATGTTAAACACTCCAAGCAGGTTATTTCCCCACCTCCCCCCTCCTTTTTTCTCGAACATTTGCAAAAACTCCCTGAAGTGTCTGGGGAGAGAGCAGAGAAGTCAGGAAGTGGCTTTGGGGTTTTCACTTGCCTGGGGTGGGGGGAGCTTTTTTTGGTTTAGAGTTTTTTTTTTAAGAAGGAAGTTCCTTATACTCGTGTCTTTTCTTAATTTGAAATGTCTAGCTAAACAGAAAAAGCAAAAGTAGATACTAACCGAGGCATATCTTCGGGCTCTACGGGAATAACGCTCACTGTCTTCCTACCAAGGCAGCAGAGAGAAAACAGAGGGAAGTGTTGAGAGGACAGACACACCAACACAGCGTTCCAGAAACACACAGTGAACTCCAGCCATGCTTGGGAGTCAGCGAGGTTAAACCAAATAAATGGAAGGTGACACCCTGTCAAACTAGAAAATCCCTCTCTCCCTCCTTTGTGACCCCAACTTTCTTCCCCTCCGTTTTACTCTGCTACACAGTTATTATTTGTGCAGAAAACTTCAAGCAATGATGCCTTATTTCTATCTCAAAAATGTTTCAAGTGCATCTCTTCGCATGTGGCACCGGTAATACTTACAGGGTTTGTGTAATTAAGTTTCCCAGTCCTTCAAAATAAACCTCAGAAATCTTCCATTTGAAATAACGTGGCAGGGCCATGGTCTCTCCCTATTGAGTATCCTGGAGGGGTACAGCCTGGCCCCTTCTTCCAGACTGAAAGCAGCTGTGCTCTGCTTACAGCCTCTGTGACACTGCAAATACTGTCAGATGTAATACATCTCAATATACTGGTTTTAACAAATTGATTTTCCATGGAATTTAGAAACAGCAATAGAAAACAGGGAAAAAACCCCTTTCACCATTATAGTCAACAGTTCTCACAGGTTGAACGGACTTTCAAGCAAGGGAATTGCCAGTAAGGTGGAGCTAAGCTCATCCAGCAAGGATTTGAGGAGACTTATTTGTGAGACTGGAGCACCTTGGCGGATAGGTGGTCCCTGCAAACAAGTATTTACACTGATTTATTATCGAGGGTCAAGAGTTTTGAGGAGTTTGTGAGGTTATCTTCCACAGTGGAAACCAGTTGTTTGGTTTTGCCTTTTCCAGTGTGCTTGTAGGGCAAGACCATGCACTAGAGTTTTCATCTGGCATCACTGGAAAGTGATTTCATAAACTTAGGGTTGAAAGACATTTGAAGCCAATGACTTCCAGCCTGTTAGTAACTTCTTTATCTTATATTACAGGTGTTAAAACACTCAGATGTTGCTAGTGGCCAAGTCTGTAGCTGGTATCAACTTCACTGGGTTTGGCAAATCATAAAATCCAGGACACTGTATTATCAGAAAAAGCAAACGTTGCCACCGTAACAGTAATAATTCCTCTGAAGGATGCCCCTGGGCCACTAAGTGCCAAGGTAACTGAGGTAGCACAGATAAAGCATGCCCACAATTTACCTGTGAAGGCAGATTTAAGAAGACTCAAATGGTAACGAAACCCACAAGAAGTAAAATGAGTATGGATATTCCTTGTATCTCAAGGGGTTTTAAAAGGCCTTTATTCTAACCTAACCTTCAAGCAATAGAGTGGAGACAGAGGTCTGTTAAAAAAGATGGTTCTAACCCAGCCCTTGCCAGTTTTAAGCTGATTAAAAGCCACCTTTCAGGTGGAAATGCAAGACTGCAGGAATGCTTGTGGTACGAGTGGAATTCACATCTCCAACACAAGAAAATACCTGCTTTGTGGGATTTCAAACTCTGTGAACTACACAAAACTTCAACACATAAAAGTTGTTGAGCTACGTTGATCAAGTCCTACCATCCATTGCTCGATGTCTCCCCACTTAGTATCCAGACCATAATATTTCTACAGACAGAAAAGGGAAAAAAACAGAATTTAGATGAGAAAAGCAGACACAGAACATTTAGACATGCATTGCCAGGTCTTGGCCAAGCCACACACACACAAACATGCCAGGAAGAGCTGTGTCGAGTGGCACCGGAACCCTCCACAGCACATGCCCAGGAAAAGCTGCCTGGTAAGAGCAAAGGGGTTTTTGGGGTACAGCTGGGATACTTGACAGCTTCTTCTCTCTCAGCAGTGCAGAAATCCCAGTGCTGGGGGACAGGAGCAAGGAGTGTAATGAGTCTTGAATTCCTGACCCATTTAAGTCAAGAGTCATTACAAGGGAGGTGAATGCAGGACACTTCCAGGATGAAAAATGCTGTCAAATCATGTTTCCCATACAGATTTGTCAAACTGAGCAGACAGGTTGAATACAAACACATCTCTGTGCACTCTGATTCGCTGTATTCAGAGCTGCCCAGAGCTCCATTCAGAGCACGAGGCTTTTTGCCTACACTTCAGCCATCTGACAGCGGTGGGAGCGCCAGCAAGGATAGAAGAGGACAAGCTCCACCAATGCAGGCAAGGCTGGAAAGCTCCCTGCCTTTCAGTTCCAAATGCCATGAATTTTCTTAATAGACTGTCTTGTCTGAACCGCTTCCCAGCTTGTAATTTCTTTGCACGACATCGGGAAGTTCCCAATGAATTTGAATTTCCACCAGGCAGCAAACTGTTCAAAGATACACAGGTTTAATGGGACTTTTCTTCCTCCCCAAACAAGCATGTCAACTCTGGTCTCAGGAAGTTTGCCTTTTTAATGGTGACCATAAGGTTCCTGTGTGAAGAAAAATCACTGGCCTAAAGCACAGCAACAGTCAAATGGAAATCCTGCTTAAGGAAGCATAATATGTATTTTAGAGCTTTCCTACTGGCTTGAGGAGGGAGGAGTATCAACAGTTGAAACCTTAGGAAATGATAAAAGAAAATCAGAAATGTGTTCTGCACTCTGGTTTTACCACTCACTCAATGGTATTAACGTAATTTTGCTTTCACCCTTAAAAACCTCATTCACTAGTTATTAATAAACTAGAACAAACAGCAACTGGACTACAGTTCAACACTTTATCAGTTTACTTCCAGTTCAGAGTTCTTTCTCTTCAAACAACAAAATTATTTTCATGTTAAAGTATTCTTCATTTTACTTTATTCTTAACAGTTCTGGAGAGAGCAAAATAGGTAGTGAGGTGCTCAATTATGCATCCTGGATAGTCTGAACTGTTCAATGACCTACCTTTAAATGCTGCCAATTTTGAGGTCAAACTGGGAAAAGGCAGGAGCTCAGAACAATCCCAGTTATTAGGAAAAATGTTAGAAAATAAGTTTTTAGGCCAGTAATTTGAAAACAGAAAATTAATTCACTGCATGGCAGAGTTAAGTAGTATGTCAACACCTCTCCGGAACAAGGAAAAGAGACAACAGTTCAATAACCTCTCTAACCACTTCCCTATGGGAACAGGGAAGTATTCCCCTCTGCTTTACCTGCAAAGCATCTCATTGTGTGTTCAAGAATATCCCATTCCCTACACAATGCCTAGCCAAATTACACACAAGTGAAACTTCCCCCTTGAACTACAGGAAATCAGAGGGCACAATAGGAATAGCTTCTTCAAGCATTGCACACTTCTCACAAGGGCTCAGACTTGTTACTTCCAGGCAAAAGCAAAACCCATACAACAGAGCGTTATAAAATTAACTTTTATGTACATCACAGCCTGAAAATGACCCCTGAAAATTCTATGAGCTCCAGCTGGTCAGGGCTGTGTACATGATGAGAACCTACAGATTATATGGTTTGCAGTAAAGCAGGTGAGGTAAAGCCTTATTAGAGGCTTTTCAGCCATTAAGAGACACCAATTAAAAAAAAGACTATTAAAATGGAGAATCCTTTCTCACACACAGAAAGGATCCATAAACACACTAGTAATTTCTGAAAGGTCTGCTGCTCCTTCTTCCTGCCTTCTGTTCTCATTTTCTGACACTGGCTTCTGAATTCAGCATTGCAGAAGGCAGATAAGGAAACACCCCTCATAAGACTTGCTGTGTCACAATTTAAGTTCCACTTACAGGCTTTTCCTCCTCCATTTCAAATTACACAGCCACATGCTTAATATCCCCTAAAGAAAAATCTTAATGAATGCAACTGCCTTGAGACTATTTTTAATTTATTATCTTTTAAACAGCACATGTCATATGGGACTGAACTGGCAGCTTTTGAAGTCTCAAGTATTTTGACCCCTCAGCCCTTTCCTGTTTCTTTCTCTGCACTGACTCTTCTGTTCTGTCCCCAGGGGCCTGATTCGAATGGGTTAAAGGAAGAAATGGTGCTTAGCCATTCACTTAGGTTTCAGTCAGAGGCCCTTGCCGGACTCAAGTTCCCTTCTACCCTGAAAAGCGATATTACAATTAAATAATTAATGACGTTAATACCATTGAGAGAGAATTCCAGATGCGATTTGCTCACTAAGTGACAGCGAAAACTGCCAGACTTGCAAACTCACTACGGGATGTTGGGAGGATAACCCATTTATCTTCTCATCCATGTCAGGACACCACCAGTAAACAACCTCCTGGGCTCCCACGGGGCTGCGTTTGCACCAGAAGGTTAAATTAGTTCCCATAAAGGAGATTAATAACGAGCCTGTTGATCCATGGGCAGACGTTGAGTCACTCACTACGCAGTCAACTCCAGAAATAAAACCAAGAGTAAGATAGATTTGTTGCTCAGTCGATGGGAGTCAGGGTTAAATACCAGAGCACATGATTTGAGCAGCTCTCTTCATATACATAAGCCCTCAAAGAGGAGAACAGCACTTTCGAGAAGCACATGCACTGCTAGGTCAAGCTTTGAAACATGCAGTTAGGGCAGCTGGAGTGCCAGAACAAAACCAAACACGCCGTGGTTTTAGGACACATTCATCACTCAGCAAGCAATCAAAATATCTCAGGAAACAAAAAGGAAATATTCAATAAAGGAGAAAATGGCAGGCTTGAAGAAATATGTGCTTTCTCCCTCCCTGCAAATCCTCTTTGGAGCTATTTCTGTTTCTAGGTACCACACAGTTCACATGCTGGAAGTGTAGAACAGCCAAACATCATAACACAAACTCCAAAATCTCTGTTGCTACATAGCAAGTGATCTCAGAGCTACTATTATCATCATCATCTCAGTCACCATCATGAAAAGGAAACTGGGAGGAAGGAAGAGATCACGACTTTAAACTGAGGTGAGAGAGGATTAAATAATGTAAAAGCACCTATAAGACTTAGGTGCCATTGGAAGGAAGGTCACAAGGTTTATTTACCAAAAGATTATGAATTCAAACACAGCATCGCTGATTTCCTTCAGTGACTTTCTGCAAACAAAGTCATCTGAAAGTCATTCTTCCTGCTGGCACCTGTTAAATGCTTGCCCAGCCTGAAATACTTCCAGGGATACTCTTGGCCTTTGGCACACAAATGTCTGTGTGGTTCTTGGTGACACACAGAGCCACCATACCGTCCTATGACCCTGCTTTGCCAAGTCACTCTTCTGCTTATTGATTATTCTTTGGCCAAACAGGCTGTAGAAAAAAAATCATATTAAGTGCCTGACCAGACATTTTCCAAGGGTCATCTTCCCCCCACTCCCCTTTATTATCCATACTAGATTAAGGGAGGGAAGGAATTGTATGGAAATTTACAGCCTGCTGTGCATCTCCCATGCTTTAGAGGATTTTCTAGGTTGGACTCAATGATCTTGAAGGTCTTTTCCAACCTAAATGATTCTGAAATTCTAGCACGACTCACAACACAGGAACACATGCAAACAAGAATGAAAGCGAGCAAGCCCTACCTTCTGGACTTGATAGATCTGAGGGAAAAGGGAAAGGAAAGAAACAAGGAACAAAGCTAAGCATGAATGGATACATAGCAATGCAACATTCCACAGCTCATTCTAGAGGGAAAAAACATAATTTATACAGAAAATACAGCGAAACATGAATACAAAGAAGAGCACATTGAAGTCCTGTAGATTTAGGTAGAACAAAAGCAGCATTTGCATTGTAGGCCTGCTCCATGCACCCAGCTAGAACATTCCTGTTTTCATTCCCACCAGGCCCTTAGAGGCACACAGGACATTTGCTCCCTAGGCTTTGCACCAGGCCAGAGCCCAACCCAGCTGTGAGCCAGGTCCTCTCGCTTTCCCAGCCTCCTCCATCACAGGAATGAATGCCCAAATATTCAGCCGGGGTGACAGCTGTGCATCTACCACCAAAATAAAAGCAAACAGCATCAAAGAAGGGATCATCCTTAAGGGATGAAGTACAGTTAGAAAAGCACCAACCCTACACACCTTCCACCTATGTACAGCACAGTCAGTGTGTTAAAGCTCCTGGAAAATTCCTGGCAAATACACTGCCAGCACTAGAGGATCTCTGCAGGTTGCTTTTTCAATTTTTAATGCTTCCATGGAGCCTCACGTTGTTTTCAGGTCTTAATAAATACACTGCTGACTCTGTTGCTCGGTAGTCTTGGAGCACTTTGGTAATGCACAAAAGCATTACAGTTACTCTACTGCATCTGAATTTTGAGTAAGTGGAGAACTGCCCTTGACTGATCAGCTTTGTGAACCCACATGAAAACAGACAACGTGTTTTTTCTTTAATCTTTGATAAAGCCAGAAACCCTTCTGGGTTCAAAAAACCCAAAGAACCCTTCTTCTTCAAAACCACCTGGCTGGTTACACAAATCCAGAAGGAAGCTGAAGCTTCATTCTCCCCACTTTCCTGTTGAACACCAAGCTCCGAATTTTCAGGAAACGTATCCCAGCTCTGGTCTGAGAGTCCTCAGCTGCCTCACTGCTGATCTTCTGAGACAAGTAGAGACATAGAGTAAACACCAACACCAGCCCGCTGCTCTAGGGGGGAGGGAACACACACTGCTCTGACTCCAATACTCCAGTGGGTCAGCAGGCAGCAGGGTAGTCAGTCTCCTGTATTTTGGGGTATTCAGAGGATCTCTGCCATCCAGGTATTCAGAGGATCCCTGCCACCCACTGCTCTCTGAGAAATCCACCTCAGAGAAATCCAGATCCCAGCCCTGGGGAAGCTGAACGTACATTTTTCAATCCCTGCCCTCCTGATCAGGTTCCCCTCCACGAAGGACAAGTGCAGAACCCAGCTTAATACCTCAGCAGCATTAATTCCCATTCCGACAAGGGCAGGGGGGATAATTAGGACCCACATTTAAAACCACCATTCCCACACAAATTCACTACCTCGTTTACCTTCTCCTAAGAAAGCCCTGAAGAAGAAAATTAACTAGATGCTCCCACAGTTCCCAAGGCTGCACACAATTCCAGTCTCTGGCTTTTCCGTGGCACACACAGGGTGCCTGTTGTCCATACACAGAAGCCAAACACAACAGGTTAATTGTTGCAATCACCATGCAGCTGTTTAACCTTTAGGCTTTAACTTTTCAGTGCTGTTTTTTCACCCATGCTTTCAGGCAGTACCATGGAAGTCTTATTTTTGAAACCCCAGTGCTTCAGGCTTGGCACAGAAGGTATTCCCACTGAGCCCAAAGCAAGACACGCAAGGAGTCTTGTGCCCGGGACCCTGATTGCCAAGAGACAAGATAACAACGAGGCCCTTTGTTCAGACCAGGCACCATGGAAGGAGGTGGAGAAGGGCACAGGGATAAAGCCAAGTGCATCATCATAACTGTTCCAGTGTTTTATAAAACCTAGAATTCTGAATGCTAACAGGCATTACAACAGCTCTCCTCCAAAGTGACTGATCCCTTGGCAGTGTCCTAGTGGGAGGTGTCCCTGCCCATGGCAGGGGGGTTGAAACGAGATGATTTTTAAGGTCCTTTCCAACCCAAAGCACTTGAGGATTCTGTGATGATACTGTCCTCCTTAGATGGTATGTTACAGGAGGAAACACACTTTTAAACAATAATTCCTATAGCAGGTGTGCCCCTCTCAAAAGCTTAAGAGTCAACAGACACCAAAGCAGCGAAATGTGTTAAACAGCACTTTCCTGTATTAGGGTATGACAAAAAACCCCAAACGTGTTTTGTCCACAGTATTAGTGGCAGACTGCTTTCCTGGTTTCCCCATCACAGGAGTTTTTCCACAAAAATAACATATTTCATAGAAATATCTTTAAAACAGGACAGAACAAGCCAGTGATGCATTGTTAGATGGTGGCAGAAGTCCAGAGTCTAGGAAAAACACCTTCAACATTGTCCCTTTCCAAATTTTCCTGTGCATCTTCACACTGGCTTTGTAAGACAGGCACAGATTAACTATCAGAAACCTTCTTCATTTCTTCCCTGGATATGGAAGCATCGAGTTTCATAGTCTGTCTCACCCTTCCCATTCAAGCCACAAAAATTCTGCTTTTCTCTAGCTTTTCTTTTCTACTAGAAAGTATTGGTGGCATACTTTATTCTAAAGAAATACGAATCCAAAGGAGGAAAAGTGAGTGTGCTTTTAAAGAAGGAATTTACAAAATAGCCAAGGCAAGTTTTGTACTGTGCCTTTAAAGCAAGAGCTGAAAATGAAGGCAGGAGACCAGCACAGTGCACTTGCCTTGAACTGGAGGGCTCATCTAATGTGCAAACTGACAAGGAAGAATCTTATCCAGCCGATTAAGGAGTGGGAGGAGATCACTGTCTTTTCACTTCAGGCATTAATATCAGCTTAAACTGTGGTCTCCAAGTGTCAGTCCTCAAAGAGACATTTAAAGCCTTGGCAGCAGAGCACACAGAAAGTACTCCTTCAGAAAACATTCTCTACAATTAGCCCTAATGCTGCAGCTTTTACATGTCTTGAAACATTCCTGTTAAATATTGTTTGGGGAAAAAAGGCTTTAATACATCTTATGTCAAGCTTCAAGAGAAAAAGGGAAAAAAAATGCACAGGAAAAAAATTATTCTTTCCATTTTACCTGGTAGCCCCATGACAATTAACAACTTGTTACTCAGAAAAACTGAGCTGAAAACTCCTGACTTGCTCTTCTGCGTGAATTAACAATAAATATCTGAGTGTACACAGGCATTTGTCTCAGGACCAAGCACGAGTACAAGCCAAAGGGACTGGCCTCAGACTCTGCAGCTGGAAACCAAATGTTTAAAGGCCCTGGCAGCATGGTGTGGTAAAAGATGACCCATCACTGCTCTGACTCCCACCAGCTGGGGGGTATCAGTGGTGTGGAAATAGGGAAGGAACCAAGTACCGTCTATTGAAATTGTCCTTTCAGCTCAGAACACGCATGGGCAACGAGAGCTCTCCTGCACTGACTTACTATGTGTGGAAGCAAACCAGCAAACCTGTCCAAACCTCCAGATTAATTATTTACATCTTTGGTGAATAACAACAATGAAGCAGCACCGAATGAGAACTCAGAAACATTCAAGCTGTTCCACTTGTTAGATCTGTGCCTTTCCTAAAGCCTTATCACCAAGAACACATTCTCTACTAAATATATAAATTTATTCACATATATGTGACTCAAGAGTGATCACTACCCTTATCTTCATGAGAAAGCCAACCCATGTCCTGGGCTCATCCCACAGCGTGGGCAGCAGGGGAGGGTGGGATTCTGGCCCTTTGCCCTGCTCAGGTGAGACCCCACCTGCAGAGCTGCCTCCAGCTCTGGGGGCCCCAGCACAGGAAGGACATGGAGCTGTTGGAGTGAGTCCAGAGGAGGCACCAAGATGATCAGAAGGATGGAGGAACGTCTCCTATTGGGAAAGGCTGAGAGAATTGGGATTGTTCAGCCTGGAGAAGAGAAGCTCCAGGGTGACCTAACTGTGGCCTTCCAGGACCTGAAGGGGCCCACAGGAAAAAGAGAGAGAGACTATCTACCAGGGCCTGGAGATACAGGACAAGGGGGAATGGCTTCAAATTCACAGAGAGTAGGTTTACATTAGATATTAGGAGGAAATTCTTCCCTGTGAGGGTGAGGAGGCCCTGGCACAGGTTTCTCAGAGAAGCTGTGGCTGCCCCATCCCTGGAAGTGTTCAAGGTCAGGTTGGATGGGGCTTGGAGCAACCTGGTCTAGTGGAAGGTGTCCATGGTAGAGGGCTGGAACAAGATGAGCTTTAAGGTCGCTTCCAACCCAAACCATTCTGGGATTCTGTGATCAGATCATGATTCTTGTGCTCATTTTCTTTCTTCAGCTTCAGAAAACACTTTTCATCTACCTAGTTCACACTTTACCATAAACTTGTGCTTGTGTTCTCCTCACCTTCCTCTCCCCAGAGAAGAAAAACCCAAAAACACAAACCACTGGCATGCTTATCCTTCTTTCTGCTGCCTGGCATGAGGTGGTGCCAGGTGATGCCATGGTGGGACACACCTGCAATCCTGCCCCACCACAGCGACCGGCTGCAGCCTTCCACCAGAACTTTTCCCACATCTCCCCCTGCAATCAAGTGTTTTCTGCCAAAAGCCCATCTATTTCTGCTACGTAATTTCTCCATCATGTGTGTAGACTTGTGATGCAAAAGTCACCCGGTTATTTTAAAATGAGGAAAATGAAGCACAAGATAAAGAAATGTCATTAATACTAGTTGGTGGGCAGGAAAGGAGCCAATTTTCAAATCCAAATTATTAAAACACTCTGCTTCTTTGCCAGCGAGGGCTATACTGCCATGGTTATAGCCTGTAATGGTAGCACCTGGAAACTTTTAAACCAGACTAGCAATATAAATATATTTTCAAGTAATCCACGCTCCACAAGAAAGCCTGCCAGGGCATGTACAGTGCTTTAAGCATGAGCAAGTACACGCACATGCAATAAATTTATTTATTGCTTTTTAACTGCCACAGCTGGCTCTAAAAACCCTTCTGAAGTAGTAAAGCAAGTGCTTTAAGTTCTGATTATTTAACATGGCAGTAGTGGAAAAGTGCTCTTTATGTCTTGAAAAGGTTGCAAAGGGAAATGAGGATGGCAGAAAATAAGCTGTACAGACACCAGTGCCACAGCAGGTTACCCATCAAGGAAGGCATAGGTGCCAAATCTCTTGTGTTGATCACTGCTTGAGATTTTCTATATGTTTTACTATATCTGCAGGATACCTGTGGTAAGGAAAAACTTCCTCCAGTCAATCCTAACTAGATCTACCTGGCATCTGGGGGCTGAGATTAAGCTATTTTGGAAAGTTACAGAATCTCTGGACTTGCAAAATACAAAATGAATGTGTAATCATATTATGTCATTGATGCCAGTGAATTACAAAGCAGATTGCAGTGGGTATCTGGCTGAGCTTTTACTGAATGTGGTATTTCAGAGGAACATCCTGTCCTATTCAATTTCTATCTCTATGAAATTTGTCACAGATTTTCAGATCACAAGCTCCTCAGTCATTAACTGCAGGAGCATGTACACAAGCTTCAGCTTTCATACCAAAATTTCAGTTTACTAGGACACCCTTTGCAGCATCAGCTTTTAATCTTCAAAGGGGTCATCAGCTCCACTGAAGTTATCTGTAAATTAGACGGTGTCAGCTTCCTGTGACTCTGGTATTTACCTTCTTGCCCAAACAAAACACCTGATGCTTGTTTACCACGAGCCCTCCCACAGGCTGCCTGGCAAGTCCCACCAGACCGTCAGCAGCTTGGCAGTGCCAACACTTAGACCTTCCGACCGCGAGACAGGTTGCAAAAAACATCCTTTAGAAAGCAGCAACTGCAGCAGGAAAAGGCTTCTCTCTTCCACGAGCTCTGTGTCTGCAGCAAGGCTCCCCCACAGCTCTCACTGCTGCTGTGTTTGCAGGTACATCAAACCCTGCTGTGGCTACAGGGTGCTGAGACACATCCAGACATGCATGAGACACTCCAAAAGCCGAGTGTGGGCAAACTGCCCAAGCGCTTCTTTTGCGGGCTGGTTGCTGCAGCCTGCACTGACACCCGTCTGCCATCACACCCTCATCCATATCCTGCTATCACATCCTGATTCGCTGCTTAAAAGCTCCACTGAATCCTTCTCTGAGCCCTAAAGCACAGATGTAGAATCACTGAATTACAGAATAGCCTGGGTTGGAAGGGACCTTAAAAATCATCCCTTTTCACCCCCCTGCAGGAACACCTTCCACTGTCCCAGGTTGCTCCAAGCCCTGTCTTGGACACTTCCAGGGATGGGGCAGCCACAGCTTCTCTGGGCAACCAGTGTCAGAGCCTCACCACCCTCACAGGGAAGAATTTCTTCCTAATATCTAACCTATTCCCTTTCACTGTAAAGCCATTCTCCCTTGTCCTGTCACTACATGCTCTTGTACATTTGTTCTTATTATGTATTCCCACACCCTGACCCCAGACTCCTTACTACTTCCTTTTCCCTCAAAAATCTATTGAAAAAATTAAATTGTTATTATTGTTGGCCTTGTAATGCCTACTCTGCTGTTTCATGAATCAACATCAGCAAATACAAATTTTAAGCCCTTTTGGTTCAGTTCACCTGGGCCAACCCCTGCTTGCAGCCCTGTTCCAACAGCACCAGTTAATCTTCTAGAGCTCCTAAACAAATGCTGCTCCCAGTTTCTTGTAGCAGTGACACTGAGTACAGCTCCTACTTGTCAAACACAGCAGGAGCAGAACAAGCTCTCTGGTCTTAAGATCATTCCTACGCTGGAAGCCCATGACCTCCCACATGCTGACAGGCAGAGGCACAGAAACTCTGCTGGTGGTATAAAACAACCAGCTCTTCCTGAATTAGGGAGAGACTACAGCAGGCATTTAATCCAAATTCTGTGGAGAAGGTAATGCTTTGCCAAGTTCAGTTTCTGTCGCTGCTCCTGCCAACAGCAGACCATCCTTTTTACAAACTGGGGGAGAGCCCAATATCAGCTTCACAGCAGAAAGCAGAACAATTTACAATAGAGTTATACAAGGGCCAGGAATCTTCCATATTCATTAGATTTCTAACAAAGTGATAAGAATCCACCACCCCCAATGCACACACAAAGAAGCTGCACACTTCGAAGTTTAATATTAAACAATAATTACTAACCATGAGAATTTTCTGTGAATAATTACACTGGCTTCACCAAGATAAAATCCTTGCCACGATCCATATTTTTTCCAGGCTGTTCCACGATTAACATTAGTTCCACGCAGACTACACGTGTTCCCACAGAATATAGATTAACCCTCTCTTCCAGAATCTCTGATCATCTTCTTCCCTGCATATAAGTCCAAACACCCCCCCAGAGCCTTGACCTTACCTCCTTCTGCTGTCTCTCCAGTTCTTTCATTCGGATCTCCCGTGCCTCTGCCCGCGCCGCTCGCTTCGCCGCGAGCCTCGCTTCAGCCTGCAAACAGGAACACGGCAATGAAATGAAAGCTGGACAATCCAACGTGAAACACACCTGTTAAGCAGGGCATGAAATAAGGAGACTTGACTCGGCAAGACTGTAAACACATCCGTAGGAGTTAATTCCCTATTGCGAGTAATGGCCCTGCCTTCTGTAACTTGTTATCTTCACATTCAGCTAATACACCCCCGCGCAGGCACAACCCTCGTTAGCACTTGTGTTTAAAAGTGCTCTGTGTCTCTTTAATTACTGTTTGTGTGGCTGGGAAGGAAACAGGGAGATTTACCTAAGAAAGGCGGGTTTTGCTCCTTTCGTTTTGGATGGGGGTTTTTACCCTCCCCTGCGGTGCTGGATTATTTTTTATTGATGAATTAATTTGACCGGCAGCAAACACATCGTGTGCCGTTTTTCCTCACCGCTGACACCATGCACACATACCTGGGCACAGGGGTTGGGTAAACACTGCTGTTCAGCATGACTGTGCACAGCTAAGGCTGAAGTGGATAGAGGGTAGGGAACCTGAGAAAATGCACTAAGTGAACTGTAAGTCTCCAGAACTCCGTATTCCAGTCCCAACCTCTCTGGAGTGGAATTCTGCCAGGAACAGGCCTTTAGGGAGTGCTTCCTCACTTCAGCCCTGTTGGAAGTGCTGGAACATGCTACATATCGCAGTAACATTTTTAATATTCTGCTTTAAATCCCAGGCAAAGCCAGTGGGTCTTGCACAGAAAAACATGAAATCATTTCAGGCTTGGCACAATACAACTGTGAGCAGCTCGCCCAGCAGAATTCAGAATAGCTCAGCAGGAGTCAAAGGCATCACTCAGCCAGTCACCCTGGTGTTACACCCAACTCCTCTGCTTATGAAACTTTCCACTGTAAGTACAGCATCCAAATTTACAGGAAAAAGTGCAATAATATCAAGGTCAAGCACACAGAGAAATCAAAATGCTGATGTTTTCACCAGTGCTTCTAAATAGAAGGGAAACCAGAAAAAAAGGAAGGTGTAATTTCTTCTCCCTTCTGTAAGTGTATTCACCACTCAAGCTTGGGGAAAAGGGCCTTCAAAAACACAAAACAAAACACAGAAAGAAAGCAAAAAATTGCCTTGTAGGTCGGCTGGAACTTGCAACTAATAGAAAAGAGCTAATGAAAACCAAGCACGTGCAGTGTATGGGAGGACTAGGAGCCTTGTGATGCTGTGCATCTTAAAACCTCAGCCTGGAGAAGAGAAGACCAAGAGGTGATCTCATCAGTCCATACAAATATCTCCAAGGTGGGTGTCAAGAGGATGGTGCCAGACTCTTTTCAGGTGTACCCAGCAACAGGAAGAGGAGCAACAGCCATAAACTAAACCACAGGAAGGTCCACCTTAACATGAGGATGAAATTCTTTCCATGGAGGGTGGCAGAGCACAGGAACAGGCTGCCCAGGGAGATCGTGGAGTCTCCCTCTCTGGATACATTCCAAACCCACCTGGACACATTCCTGTGTGCTCCAGGTGACACTGCCTTGGCAGGGGAGTTGGACTGAATGATCTCCAGAGGTCCATTCCATCTCCAACTATCCCGTGATTCTGTGAACTTCAGTCTGAAAAATTACTTGTAATAACAAAAAAACCACCGTCTTGGAGAGTAAAAAAAAGAGCTCATGGCAGAAAGACAGACAGGTTGGTTTTGCACAGAGCGCTGCTCTCCCTCGAGTTCACCACCTGAATTTTGAGGTAACCGGCTCTGCCATGGACAGAAACTCCCATCTCCACATCTGCACCCAAAACCACCCCCTCTCATCATCCGTTACTCATGGAGCCAGGTGATGGCAGGCTCCAGGGTGCAGGCACGTATTCCCAGGAGTGTTTTCAACAGCACTTCCCAACCTGAAGCAGTTTGTCAAAAAAAAAAAAAAAACAAAAACAAACGAACAAAAAACACCCCAGCCCTGCTGCTAGGCAAATCCTAGGAGGAATCCCTGCCAGGCAGTGTTATGATCCACCTGCAGTGTTTGAATTTATGACACCCACTGTGTAAACATGCCCCGAGATGTGTGCTAAAGGTAAGAAACCACTGCTCTACAAACAAGTATGGTATCAACTTGAGGAGATTCCTTTCTGTTTATTTAAAAATAAACTGTAGCACTTGCAGATCCCACCTGATATAGGTGAAGAATAACATCCAAGCAAACTGTTTTTCCCTTATGGAAAATAAAGGGCCCCAAAGTCTCCATAAGCAAAATACACCAAACAGTACAGACTGTGTATCTCAAACATCCCCTGTGACAGAAAGGCAGAAACAAGATTATTTTTATGTTAACATTACTGTAGGTCTCATCCTCATGAATTTCAATAACCAGCTGAGCTTTCACATTAGAATTGGATGCCTTCACACAAAATTCAGATGTTGTACTACAGAAAAGTATGTGTATTTCCTCTTGCTTTCCTTATATCATAAGGGCAAAAGGATTTGCACAATACCTAGCTATGTTGCAGAATTATATGTTTTACAGAAGTACAATATAATATGAAATGAAACAACTTGAAAAATAGGAATAAAAATTAAAAATTTAGCCAGTTGTTCTCAGGCCTCCCTGAGAATGAGGCTCACAGTTCCCTGATTACTCATACGAACTACAGTAAGTTAAATTAATTTTACTTTGTGCAACATTGCACATGTAACCTGTCATTTAGTAGGATGCATTTCAGTTTCAAGTGCCAATCCATGGGGCATATCTAATTAATTCTATTTCACCTATGCAGTCCTCCACCTGTTAATTCAGAGCCAATCTGCAAACCTTGTAAGAAGAAAAACACATTTTCACTTAGCACCTTTGACTAACAATGGCTTAAGTCTTGAAACAAGTATATTGTTTATTTATGAACTTTTTCTTTCCATGACCACATGGCTCTTCAGCATTAAGTATCTCTGAACACAAACAACACAAACTGTATTCTGGATTCTTGAACATTAAGTTAAAAATCTGCTGTTAGCACATACTGGTACCAGCTTTGTAAGAAGTTAAATTGTTACTCCACCCTGAACACTAATATTTTAAGGCAATTCATTTTTATCATGTCAAAACAAATATTTATAGAATTGTTTGGGCTGGAAGGAACCTCCGGAGGTCTCCACTCCACCCTCCTGCTCAAAGCAGGGTCAGCATCAAACTCACATCAGTTGCTTTGCCCAGTTGGCTCCTGAAAACCTCCAGGTTTGGTGGCTCCACGGCCCCTCCAGGCTCCTGTCTCAATGCCTGACCATCCTCACAGTGAATAAATCCCCCCCATACATCATGTCAGAACTGCTTTTGGCTCCCTGGTAACCCCAGGTTGTATGTCAGAAGGCCACTGTGCCTTAAGGTCTGGTGTTCTGCATCAAATACAAAGTGACCTGGGCTGCTACATTTTTTAACATGTTCTCAAGGGTGTCTGGGTCCCATTTAGATGGTTACACAATTCTCACCGTGGTTCCTGACAAAACACCAGCTCATTTGTGCTGGACAAAGGCGGTTTTGTAAGAAACAGGCCATCCTTTCCTAAAGGGTTTTTGAGTCCACAGCAAAATGAGAGAACGAGTGACAAGAAATATGCAAGAAGAAAAGAAAGACTTCAGTATCTGAGGTTCTGCAGGTGTTCTCCAACTCAACAGAAATGTTTTATGGTATAGTCAGACTGGTCATTAAATGATCAACCTGTGGCCTTCATAATCCTGTTTCTAGCATGCTTTGGTGGATGGAATTACTATACTCTGTTGGTGGCATTAGTGACAAACCTGGCATCACTTGTGAGCTCAGAAGAAGTAAATCCATCAGGGCAGGGATGAGTCCACACACTGTGTACAACGTTATCAAAATCAAACCAAAGTCTGGGAGCATCCTAACATCCAGCAAATTCTGCAGCAACTGTGGGCGGCAAACAGGACCTCTTAGACACAGGTTTTCCTGTGCAAAAGCACAGCTCAGGTACAGACAGGTGTAGGTACCCCACCAAAACACAACCTCCATGGTCACCCCCATCCGCTCATTCACAGCCAATCTGCAAACCTTTAAGACCTGTATGAATAAAAGCACCAACTTTTAGACTAAGACAAAAGAGTGTCAGATTTATTATGGACTCCTCCCTCAAACACAGGGGTGTGATGAAACTCATCCGAGTTTGTCAAACCACACTCTTTGAAACTCTTGGACTCTGCTCTGTGCTATAAATACCTTGATTCCTTGCACGCCCTGCAAACAGCAATGTTAACTTTACATTTCTCTCTGTGCTGACCAAACCAAAACAGGCTTTGCCCGGCTGACTTTGGCCTTCATCCAGTCCAAGTGCTCATCAGAGCCACTACCTGTAAGGGCAGTAGCAGAGACAGACATCACAGCCTGCAAGAGGCTGCTGAACATTATAAAACCACCCCAAAATTCACACAGACTTCTGAAATTCACACTACAAAAGCTAAAATGAAAGTCTTTAGGTTGCCTAAGGTATAACTAACTATTTAAGGGATTCAAGTAAAAAAAACTAAAAATCACTAAGATTCAAGGAAGTGATCTTAAAATCATCTAAAATTCACTAGTGACTCAGCAAGCAATACAGGCCTCAATCAAAAGTGACAGATCACTGGCAAAAACAGAAGAATAAAAATATGACGCCTAATTGCACTCATCACAAAGCTTTTGCAACTTCCCTTTTATGAGGTATTGCTCATCTGACAAGAAGAACTGGCAGCTTCAGCCTTACTGAGCATGTCATACAAAAAAACACCTCCTAAGAGGCTTCCATAAAGCCCCGTGGGCAAAACGAGAGGAGATGGCAACCACACTGCTGAGATGAACACGGAACTGTGCACCAGCTGAAAAATCATCACCTTAATTTCTGTAGCTCTTCTCAAATACTACAAATATACACACTGAATTTTTGTCTTTTATTGCAGTTGCTCAGAATGACTTATAGCCACTAAGCCCTGAAACAAGTGCACCGTTGAACCGCAAAACACTCGTTGCTTTTGCTGGTCTACTTGCCCAGCACTTGACACTCCTGCTTAAGGGTTGCTTTGGTTTGAAAACAAAAATCCAGTCCTGTGCAGTAGCAGATCCTTACCCTGACTTAAAAAGGAGTTCAGTGTATTTAGCTCTGAACAGGGAAAAAAATAAGCAGGTTGTGTAACCTGGTTCAGCACAACTACGTCTGAAAAAAACCAGATACTAGATATCAGCTGGAAAAGATGAGAAGCATCTTCTGCTACCCCCAGCAGTGGGGAGAGGTGGGAGTATGAGATGTGCAACTGCTGAGGAGTTACCCCTCACACCCTCTTTTTAAATATCACTCCTGGAGACAAGGTGAGGCCTAGCTGCGCTCGTGGCCAGGCTATAATGCACAATGGTTACGGAAGCGACGGCTTCCTGCCCCGAGCGCAGCGTCGGGGAAGCTGCACGGTCATTATCATTTCGATGAGAGAATTATTTAGGTGACTCGGTAAGGTAGAGGCCAATGACACACATCCTGAAGGTGTGCATTCTCAGAGCTTTTCCCTTCTGAAAAGGCCAGGGGTTCATTGTTCGCCTGGCAGCCCCAAGAAACAGCCAACAAAGACAGGAAGTTATGCTGCTTTTTTTGAGTGAAAAATGACTATGTTGACTTGCCACAGAGTTACACATGTAAGAGTTTTCCATCTATACAAAGCACCCCTTAATTCCAATGCACTCAAAATTACCTGTTTCTAAGACTAGTAATCAAAGTTAGTATCGTATTTTTTGTGGAGGACTGAAGTGTTAGTTTGCCAGCACCAAACCACACTCTGAAAAGCTCTCTGATCCCACTGCCAGAGAAGCTTTAAAACACAAGTCTGCCCAACTAAATTACACCTGCTTACTGTATACAACCACTATTATGTATTTCTGCAATAACTATTCTCAGGCTGATTTAAACTTCTTGCCAACGTGCTTAAGATACAGCCAGCCAGCCACTTTTGGGGCCAGCATAACTTTTCATGAGGGATGCTGTCCCATTCCAGTATTCTTCATGCAAAGGCTCTTCCTCAGATATTATACAACTGTTCATTCTATTTATCCAAGTCATATTTTATCAGACAAAAATCTGACAAGGTTTGTTGCAGTTCTACATAATTTAAAGCCTATTTAGACAAGCAACACTCGATTTGCAATAGTCCTGTAACATAGCTGACCAACATAGCTACCAGGTAGAACTAGTGCTAACCCATGGCAATGTTTTTTCCATCTCTACTTGAGCAACAAGTGACCTAAACCAGCAAGTTCCAGGAGCTCACGGGGAGTTATCACGTGCTATTTAGCATTGAAACAAGACAGTCTATAATGACTTCTATGCTTAGAGGTCAAACGAGCATAATTATCTGACATATTTTGCATCTGAGTTATAAATACAAACACACTTTGCACCACTTACTCATATGATAATGAGCCTGTGAATCACATAGGGCTCGGTCAGTCCACATCCTGCTTTACTCCTCGCCTTTCTCTTAAATGCAAATTACTATTAAAAGGCAGCAGGTTGATGAATCTTAGCCTACACGTAAACTTAAGGATTCTCTGCTAATACCCACGTACCAGCGCCCCTGGCTTGACAGACCATCACCATAACAGCTCCTCTCCCTTCAATGCAGGGACAGTGGCGAGCCCCAGTGCCAGCTCGTGTCAAGGGATGACCAACTCTCCCACCACCATCTGATGGTCACACGGGGCTGTTCTGACACTTCGTTTGGAAAACATTTTACAGGTTCCGCCGGCACGACTGCTCCCGGAGCAGACCGCTCACGCTTTGGTCAGCGAATTTCAAAAGCAAGCCTGGGACGAGCCCCGGCGGGGCCGGGCACTCGCAGCGCCGGCCGGCCCCGGACACGCGTGGAGCGAGGGGCTGCGCCGCTGCCCGAACCCCGCACCGCCGGCCTTACCTGCTGCTGGGCGGCCGGGCTGAGGCAGTCGGCGGCCGCCTCCATGGCTCCCGCTGTGCCGCTGCCGCCGTCTGTCCCCGCCGGGAGCCGCCCGGGACCCGCCCGGCACGGCCCGGGGGCGGAGCGGGGAGCGGGGGCTGCGCTGCCCGGCCGGGGCCGCACCGAGCGCTCCTGGGGCTGCACCTGCCGCCGCTCCCGCCGGGCATCGCTGCGAAATCACCACGGAACCCACCGCGGAAAGCGACTCCGGAGCGTCTGCAAGCCTTATCGCCTCCCTTTTGTGCCCGGGGAAGATAAACACCCCCGGAACATCCCAACAACTCGGCGCACGCCCGCCCTCCAGGCTGCAGATCCGCGCAGCTCCCAGCAGATAACACGCAGGACAGATGCTTATAAATATACATTCACACCAAGTGGCGTTTGTGTGGCAGAAATAAACCGCCTAATTGCTGTTAATTGCTGCGATTATATCGGTATGGTGGGTTGGGTTGTGTAGAGCCGATCTTAAAACAAGCTATCCACGCTGGATTAGCTGGTGTTGGTTTTATTCTGTAAGAAATGGCATTACACGCTAAACAAGAATAATAATTTTTAAAAGCATCTATTCGAGGTCTGACCATATTGCAGAAGCACAAACAGGAATAGTGGCTGGTCGAAAAAGAGGACATCCTGCATTTCAAAAAGTCTCTCGTGATGAGTTGGATGAGCCAAAACTACAGAGGGATTAGAGGGAGGACACGAGAGCTTTTAAATGGGAAAATACCCCAAGAACAATTCAAAGCACTGTGAGAGCAGAAATCCTGGCCCCAGAGAAATTAGTGCCATCTTTTCATTCCACCTGATTTCGTCCAAACCATCTCTCGATTCCTTCTGACTTCATCCCAAGCGCACACACCTATCCCCCTCCCAGAGGTCAGGGAGGAAACCATCAGGGCAGGGAGAACTGCCGAAGTTTAAACAGCTCATTTCATCCGTTCCCATTCTGCAGCAGTAACAATAGAGCACACGGAGAGTCATCTCTTCCTGGCACCGGATTTTCTCCGGCAAGCAAAACAGGTTGCTCCTTAGCAACTCAGCCCGCGCTCTCCTCCCTGCTCAGCCGGCACAGGTCGGCGAGCCCTGCAAAGCTCCACCCAGCAACTGAGCTCAGTTTTTCCATGAGCTGCCAATCCAGTACAAGGAATCTGGTTCCTCAGGCTGGCAGAGCACACGCTCCCATGCTGCTGACAGTGTTTTAGCCAATTTGGAAGCGCTGGCACTATTTTACATTTGAGGGCAATACTTCAGCTGGTTTCACTGGCAGTCCCTGGACCCCAGCCATATCCCACTGTCCTTGGAAAGGCCAGACATGCTCACCTTAAATAAAAAGGATTAGGGATGTCTAACTTGCACCCTGGCCCTGAGAGAAACCCTGATTAAGTCAGGTGAAGCTTTACAGCTTGTAAAACAGTCTGGTTTTACGTAAGTCATAGAACCACAGAATGGTTTGGGTTGGAAGGGACCTGAAAGCTTACCCAGTTCCACACCCCTGCCATGGGAAGGGACACCTTCCACTAGACCAGGTTGCTCCAAGCCCCGTCCAGCCTGGCTTTGGACACTTCCAGGGATGGGGCAGCCACAGCTTCTCTGAGCAACCTGTACCAGGGCCTCACCACCCTCACAGAAAAGAATTTCTTCCTTATACCCAATCTAACTCAGCCCTCTGACAGTGTGAAGCCACTCCCCCTTGTCCTGTCATTCCAGGCCCTTGTAAAAAGTCTCCATCATTCCTATAAGCCTTCTTTAAGTACTGAAAGGGTGCAATAAGGTCTCCAAAGTCATATCTTTCAATAAACTCCAAAAACACCTGTTGAGTCTACAAGTTATTTTATCCTTCATTACCAGGTAAAGGATCCAACTTTGCTTTAAAAAATAAGCGTCAACTGTCTTACATCCACTTCAGCAGGTGTATAAAAATAAAGAAAGCACTAGATACATAAATAATATATGTTTCTGTAAAGCATTTGTAATTTAAATCTACATTTAACAAACGCTCATTTCATCCCCTGGTATGGCTCACACTGAAATCAGGAACCAGGCCAACGTAACACCATGAGGAAACGCTCTCCTTTCCAGGTGGAATAACCTTCAGCCCTAAGCCCGTTATTTAAGGCTGATAAAGTTCTCAGTCTGCTGTGCTTCCTTATCCTCCACTAGCAGGAGCAAAGACCAGCAGAGACCTGCAGCACCTGGAGGCAGGCCCTGGCACCCTGCCCTGCAGCAGTGCTTCCTATCCCAGGGGGCTGACTTGCCTGGAGATGCTTCCCGAGTGCTGGCAACATCTCTGCTCTGCCCTGCCATGCCAAGCAGGTCTGTCTTTTGTGAATGGCCCCAAGTCCAACAGAAGTTATGCCTAATTTGCAGAGACTGCTCAGCATTTTGGTGCAGTAAACAGTCTCATTTTGGGATTCCTGCAATGCTTGGTGCTCAGCTGTAAAGAAGGCACTTCTGGACTATGGCAGCTCACCCCAAGGTAGCAGAGACCAGGCACTGGAGTTACTTCTTCAGGAAAAATACATATTGCCTTGTATGTAGAAGTTTTAACAGAGGAAAGTGATGTGAACCGTGTGAATCTGAAGCATCATAAAAACTGAGCGTGACAAAATATGAATATTTTCATCTTAGCTTAAAATAGAAAATTCGTTTTGGTTTTCTTGGTTAACGAGAATTAAGCTCCCCTTACATTCACTGGCAAATCTGTACAGTTTTTGTACTGTCACTTGGAAAATACACTGGCTTTACAAGGTATAAATTACCCCACATACACCTTTTCCTGTTTACTTTCAAGTCCACGTACAAGCAAAGATGTTTGGTTTTATTTGGTTTACTTGAGGAAGCACTTTGTACACACCTCAGGATAAACTCAAACAAACAAATGTGCTACGGACCTGCTGGGTAGGAACTGAAGGATCAAGATGTCTTTTAAATGCAAGCAAACTTCTATTTTTCAGTAATACAGAGCTGACAGCACTCTGAACACATGCTTCAGCATCTTATGATTGATTTTACGTGAAGTGAGGCTCAGAATTCCAACCAGGTCCTGACAAATTCCCCAACACCATGAATTCTCTGTACACCCACATACACACTCTCTCTTCCTCAACCCTCCCAGTGCTCAACACTCCACTGGATCCTTCAGACACAGCTAAATAAAAAGCAAGTGCACACAGTTCTGTGACTACAGGAGCTGAGCCACAATCTAGGAAGCCAGTGATGCATCTTACTTGACTGCTTGCCAGGGGTATTTAGCATCGTTAAGCTGATAGCAGGGATCTCTTAAATTCCTTGCCCTGGAGGTGCAGGGGACACTCACAGCACCTGGAGGACACTGGCTGAAAGTGGGTATTAGTCTTAGCTTTTCTTTTTTTACCCTCTCAAAAATGCTGTGCCTATCTCGTCATACCTCCCTCCTATTCAGAAAGAAAGCCAAAGCATCTGAAGCTCTGCTAAATATCCTGATAATTATTTATTCAGCACTGTCAGACAGTTCTTGTGTCCGTGCATTTCCCCTCTGAAATGGGAACAGTGCCATTAATTCTGGGACATATCTAAGCAGGAAGAATGTTCATTGTGGAAATATGCGTTACATGTACTAAAATGCAAAACTGAGCCTAAGAAAAACAGATAATGAGAGACTTGGGGGGGGGGGGGGTTGGGGAAAGTCAGCTGACATTTCCAGAAACCTAGTGGCATAACTGCAAGTTCATCTTGGGTATGTCAAAGCAGGAAAAAAAAAAGAAATTTACTGCACTTAAGACAGCAGCTCCAATTCCGATGACACAGACCCTTATCTCCCCAGGGAGAACACACCTCTCCTTTGCAAACATACACACACACAAAATGCATGTGTGCACTCAGCACAATGCATTCCTCCACAAATGCTAGCCTAAATCCTAAAAAAAATCAGTTTTCCAGAACCGCAGCTACCGAGGAGCTGCATCAAAAGGAAGAGGGAAAGATCATACAGTCATCCTCCAAGTATCTTACTATCACTAATAACTCATCAAATTCCAAGGAAGCCTGGCCCCCAGCACAGCTCACACTCAGTTGCTTATTTTTGTCTTCAGGGTGCCAGAGGTAGTTTAAGAGGCATGGAAGCAGGACTCAAGTAGGAATAAAGTAGGCAAAACCTTTACAGACAGGTTTAAACACTGAAAGAAACTGCACTATAGATCAGTCTGGCTCACCTCAGTATTAATTCATAAGCAATATAGCAGCCACCTCCCAACACTATCCATCACCTATGTACATAACTGAGCTTGTATCACAGATATAAAAATGAAATTTTGTCATGCATTTCCTGTACTCTCTTGACGTAGCATCACTTTTGGTGGACTTGTCAATATTAGATTATTGGGTGGATTCAATCTTAAAGGTCTTTTCCAACCTACCTGATTTAATGATTCTTAGAATTTTGGTAATGACCCTCCACATCACATTTACTGCTGCCTTTCCAAACAGTGGAAACAGACAAAGCAAGCCTCATTTTGTGGAGAGAAAAAAAGCTGAAAAATACTTTATATTAGAAGAAATATTTGGTTACTCTAGCTTTTTTTAAAAAATAAGGTTCAAAATTCTTCTAAGGTTCAAGAAAGTCTATAAAAATCTATGGAGTAACACCCATCTGGAGTCATGCAGACAGGAAAAATGACATATGCATCTCACTTCATCATCCCTGCCTGCTATGGGCATCCTGGCACCTTTGCAGCTCAGCTGGCGAAGTTAACAAAACCTCCTTGTAACCTGTAACCAAGGCAATGAACTCAAGTAAACACAACTAAGTGCTTCTTAGGAAAACAATGTCCGGTTTTCAGCACCAAAATGCACTGCCAGTATCAACAGATTATCTTCTAGTGAGGCTGGAAGGGAGGAGGAGGAAGGAAACTGCTGGACCAGGCACAAGTGCCACACCACAGTCACATGGACTCTGGAGGGGAGACTGGGAGGCTCTTGGGTAGCCTGTACATGGCATGTCTGTCAGCTCAGGGAATCCCTTCAGCTTCAGAACTCAAAAGCAATGCTGTCATCAACATCTGGAAATCAAATATATTAATGCCTCTCATGAACATTTGGAAATCAAATATATTAATGCCTCGCTACTGTTGGAAAGCTTCTGAAATGTGAAATGTGGGTGTATGAAAAGCTACGTGACCTTCTTGTTTTAGAAGAGAGATTCAAGAATAGTTCCCACAAGCCAATAAAAATTCCTGTCCTAGCCTTAAGGTTTTCCATTCCTTTGCTTAATAAATGGGAAAAAAAAAAAAACAGAGCAAAAAAAAAAGAGTTTTGGTTGGGAACATCTCACAGAACCTGAGTATACAGACATCTGTATAAAAAAACCCAAACACAGAAGTGATCCAGTAAGAGCCTTTACTTGTAGAAAAGGGCTTCTCTGCTGGGGTATCCACAACATGAGGCTTTGCCATCCTCCAGACTCTACCTCCAAACTAATCAGCTTTACAGAGTTGGAAGCTGCATTAACCATTTCCACCACAACTGTAAATTCTGTAATTTGGAAAACCAATAGTAATTCCAAAAAATACCACACAGAAGGACTGAGGTTCTGTGTACCTCAGTCCTACCCCATCAGGGACATTAAGTGGGGGAAACACATGGAGCATTTGAAAACTCTGGGAGTGCCATGGTTAACTCACCAAGCTCTCCAACTCAACACGCAAAAAGGCAACCAACATCCAATTCACAGTAAAAATCAAGTTCAAAAAGTCTTACAGCTAAACATCATTACAGTTTCAACCCAAATATTTGACTGTATACATGAGAGCACATTAACTAGTGTGGCATCTTAAATTTACAGTGATCGCATCTTTACCTTAAGATCCTCTGCAAACACTGAAGAATCTCATTATCAAACATCTTAGCAAAAAATTGACACTTCCCTTTAAGAAGTGTCCAATTTCCCCATACAAAGGGGATAATAAGGACACCTACAAAGGAAACCTGACCAAAAGAACTGTTGCGGTGTTTCCCATGACCACCCTAACTGCAACATAAACATATTTTTCTGAGTTGGACTCACTCACACCCTGCAATCCCACAGGAATGAATCTGGTGGGAGATTAAATGATAATTTTTTTCAGAGAAAGCTTTTCTTGCAAGGGCATTCCAAGAGTGATTTCTGGTTTTGTTTTTAAAGTTTCTCAGAATACCAGAGCTCTGTTTTTCTCTTTCCATTAATTCCCAAGCATCAGGAGCAGGGAGTTGGAACAGGCTCCCCTCTGACATGCTGATAGTGCTGTTGCGAGTTATCTGTGTTTAAGGGGTCAGCATTCTTGGTCCTCTTGCTTAACAGTTTAAGCCAAAAGTTGGGAAGGGGAGGAGGGAGAGACACCCACGATTAATGAGGAATTTATACACGAACACTGTCCACTTTGGAAAAATGTTTGCTCATGTGTTTGAGAGGAAACCCATCTCAGAGATCTAATTTAAGCATGTGACCAGAGGCTGGAAAGTCTTGTTGACACAGACCTTTTTTTCCCCATAAAGGAGGAGAATGTTTATTCTGCAGTGAACAGCATGTACAGCTCTACAATGTAAGAGACAATTAAGGAGTTGCGTCCTACCTCATAAATTATATTGCCATGGAGTCACAAGGGCCTGCTGCTAAAAATACAGTCTAAACAATAACTGAGCTCCATCATGAGCTTGCATGGATTACCAAAGTAAATCCTGACACAAGGCATTGATCTCAAAGCACCTCTTAAAACTGAAGTATCCTGTAATCATTTCCATAGATCTTCGCAGTGTTTTAGAGGCATTTATTGTCTTAGTAAATGTTTTTGTTAGGGTTTTTTTCGTTTTTTGGTTTGTTGGTTCTGGTTTTTCTTTTCCCCTCCCCTTGGGGTTTAAAAGTGACACTTGTAAAATTTACTGACTATTCAGGAAGGTTATACAGTCTCTTTCCCTCTGCTACTCGGTCACGTACATTCTCACACACCCTCTTGTTGACAGCTTCTTCAGTGGCTTGCACTGGTGTGGTACCTGCTGCAGTGTTGGGTTCCCCTGAATACTAAGGCACTGATTTAGCTGCCACTGGCTTAGCTGCAAACTGGATTCCACTTTCAGATGCGCTGGACTCATGGTAGGAGGGAAAGGAAAAATGCTCCAAGCATGTTCTTCAATTCAAACAAACCCTCTCCATGAGAAAGCTCTAGAGACCTCAAAGCAGCTTCAGGACAAGATTAGGAAGAAAATTACAAAATTCTACAGTAAATCAGTTCTGCAGAATCTTATAAAAAAGATATTTTCATAAGTAGCTCCAGAGCCTGGAGAATGTGAAGCTCATTGTATACATAGGGTGCACCACTTCCACTGCTATCCAGCAATTAATACTTTGTCACTCTGAAAAAGCAAAATAGGGATGAAAGCACAAGTCCAGTATAGGGTGATGGCAGGCAGCTCTGCAGCAGTGTGTTACAATTTTAAACCCCAACCGATTTTGTGTAGGGGATGTATTTGTCAGAGAACCAACAAAGTATCAACTAACCACATTTAGGTCACTTCTTCAATTGGCATTTTCTCTCTCAATAGCTCTAGTCAGTAAGTGGTTGCTCCCACAAGAGAAGAATTTGGATATTCCTCTACAGCTGTTACCTCCAAGAGCAAACCCACATGTTTTATACACCCCGTGTAATACTGCACTCATGTATTTTAGATCAAGACTGTTACTCATGTAAAATAGTTTTGAGGGAGTTGACACTGGCTTTGGAAACAGCTGGATCACTCATACCAATAAATGAATCAGAAATCATACCTAGAAGGAGAAAAATAAACAAAACCCACTTGACAGTATTAGCAAATATGGACTGGAATTTCACAAAGAAAGCATAAAAAGCTTCCCAGCGTTATCTCGTGAAATAGTTATTTGCATGAAGCTGCATCCAGTCGTTTCTTCCACTTGTTTTACCCAACTGCTTTATAAAAAGAGAAGCTTCTCTTTTACAGTGACCCCACTGATCCTTTCAGTTTTCCCTCTGTGGCATCATCAGCATTTTGCAGTGACTGTTTCCCTCATTTAAAATGTAAATAGAACCGAACCTCAGAACACACAAGTAGAATGGTTGTGTTCCAGAGTGCTTTTTAAATACTGTATTTCTCTTTGATTGCAGAACAGCCTCTGTAATTAAAGTCACACAGAGTTCACTGCTGACTTTAGAGGGCTTAAAGCAATCTGGCAGAAAGAGGGTTGTATGTGGACAGGGTGTACCTAAGGGAGGTAAGAGCCTGTAAAATCCACCCCAAAGTTAGTCCATGGAATGTACACCTCAAGAGGTTCTAAATCTTTCTTCGTTACAAAATGTGTATATTGGGCATACTGAATTTGCACACATACAAAATTAATTCAATCACTGGTATGTGTTACTGAAGAGCAAACACATTTGTCTTGACCATAAAGTAAGCACAATAACCCTACTTGGAGCCTGCCATAAACTGCAATATTTCATCCCCTTTCTTTACAGCATAAAGAAATGCAGGAGGTTGGGGAGCGCTCCAGGGTTGGGCAAATGCTAACATCTTTTTGAACATGGACATAAACAGGGATTTTTGTTCCTGACTGGTAAACATATTTGAAGTATAAATAAGAAGTGAAATTCAGGGACTACTACAAGCAATGTAATCTGTGGGGATCGCATTCTGGTCCCCACTGAACTGCAAATTTCATCTGAATAAGAGCTGGCAAATATGGAACACAGCTCTGCATTTACAGCACATTAAAGTGTAGATACAAACCCCCAGCAAGTGCTTAAAACAATGGCCACACTACTAGTCCAGAGAAAAGAAACCGCACATGTTGAAGTAAAGGTTACTGACACTGTTCCAGGGACTGACACTCTGTGACAAGGGCATAAATATAAGATTAAATTCTTTTTGGTTTCTCAAACCAAGTCCACCTGCTTTCTGGTTTAATCACCTTAAAAAAAAAAAATCAACCAAAAGCCCACTTGCATCACGGTAAGAACAAATACATTTACAGGGTATTGAGTCCACCAACACCACTGGGTCTCCACAGAGGCATGGACTTTGCATGCAGGCAAATTTCAGTTTGATATATTCTTTTAAGGTCAAGTGAAATGAAGATGAGAAGCTTCAAGTCACCCATTGAATACTCCCCAAAGTCTAGGGGACCAAGATTTAATACCCATATTCCAGTTCCTGGACAGAAACAGTTCAACACGGGTTAAGTGATAGAAACTGAACAGTTTCCAATGCTGAGACAAATCATATCATTATTCTGAAATTGTCTAAGACTGGAAATTAGATCATGTGAACTGCCGTTGTTTCAGTGTCACACTGATGTGGGCCCTTCCCATTTTGTAATAGGTCAGAACAATTTGTCTTTTAAGCTTCAGTGGGAAATTTCTGAAGAGTTTCATGCCAAGAACTAGTCAATGAACTTGCACAGGTCTTTGCCATCAATTAGGAGCAATTCAGAATTCCACTGCACTTCAGTTTCTTGCCCAGAGAACAGAGATTATATGTCCCTCTTTAAGAAGAAAACACAAGTAGTATTCTGAAATCTTAAGACACAACACACTACATATAGAGATTTTATGACAGGAGAAAGTACAAGAAAAAAAATTTTTCCCCCACCTACAGCATTTGCATTTATTGAATATACAGGACAGCACATGGGAGGCAAACAAAGCTCTTTCTTGGAATTTAATTTTCAATAGCAACTTGCATAACAGAGCAGCTCTCTGCACACAAGGGCACTAGCCCATGGAGTGCAACTCAGAAGCGCTGACTACAGGAGAGGAGATGTAAGAGATCTTAATGTTGCCAGTACAGCAGGCACTTGCTTGCCAAGTTTGCTACAGCTGATACAGGTTTCTCTCTGCTTTGACAAAAAAGTAAATCATACTAAATACTAATAGCACAGCCAGCAAGGTAAGTCCTTGAAAAAAGGACTCCCTCCTGAAAAGTCTGTAACTGTCCAACTGGGCACTCCAGTCACAGGACTCATCCCACCAGGTTCCACTTACACTGGACTGGGCCAAAGCTTTGAGCTCCTCTTTTTTGTTCCTCATGCTGTGTGCATTAGTGCATTAGTGTAGAAACACTGCAGGTATGGTTCATTGTAGCCAACACCTCCTGAGGCAGATTGAGGGATCCCATGAGTGCTGGGTTTCTAAAGTTCTGGCACACCATCCCATTGCTCATCACTGGCGAGTCTGGTTTAGTTCCTTTCCCCCTTCCAAGCTGATTTAAAGCTCTATCAATGAGCCCCACTAGCTCCCATGCTAGAACTCCTTTTCCCCTCTGAGAATGGTACCTCCCATCAGGTGTCAGTAGACCAAGTGTGAAGTAGATCATCTCATGGTCAAAAACCCCAAAATTTCTCCAATTACACCAACCTTGGAGCCAGTTATTGACCTGATGGATCTGCCTATTCCCACCAGTATTATTCCTCTCTATCAGAAGAATCAAAGGAATCACTACCTGTGCTCCTGATCCCTCAACCAATCATCCCAGGGCCCTGAAGTCTCCTTTGATTGCCCTCAGACTTGTCTTTGTTATTTCATCACTGCCAGTTTGAACAACCTATAGCAGGCAGTAATCAGAGGGCCTTACTAGACTGGAGAGTTTTCCAGTAATGTCCCTTATCTGAGCCCCAGGGAGACAGCGGACTTCCCTGTGAGTTGGGTCCGGTCTGCGTATCAGACCCTCCCTTCCCCTTAGAAGGGAGTCTCCCACTGCAGCTACCCTTCTTTTCCCCTTAGCAGAGGAGGTCTTGATGTGGGGTACAGGTGGTGGTGTTTTAGGAGGCTCCTCTGTCCCAGAAGGACCTTCGCCCATCTCATCAGTTGTTTGGACTTCTAATTCCAGAGCCTCATACCTGTTGTCAAAGGTGCCAGTCCTACTTGTAAGATTCTGAGAAGGAGGAGGAACCTTCTTCCTGGTTCATGCAGTGACCTGTTTCCAGCCTTCATCTTTAACAGACCCTTGACTAACAGTTCCTTAACTAATTACCCTGCAGGGTTCTGAGTCCACCTGCTTCTCCACTACGATGGAGGCTCAACATTCCCGAGAGCAGAGGGTTGCCACACTCCAGGTCGCTCGTACTCCCTGGAGCCATTTAAATGTCCCTCTGTTGCTCCTGGCACTGCTCCCTCCTCTCCCAGAAGGCTGCCAAGGGATTAGGGGTCATGGGGCTGCTGCACAGGTTCCTGAACTCAGAAACCTTCCGCACAGCTGGATCTCACCCCCTGGACTTCCCTTCACTCAGGGCCACTTCAGCCTCAGTGACTGAGGCTTTGTGTAGGTCTCACCGTGTTTAATTGTGAACTTCAAGCTTCCTTAAACTGGCCTGAACCCCACAAGAGGGAGCAGCGATCAAGCAAACAAACTTTCGTGTTTCTGAATCAGAGACAGTACTTCCACCACACAAGGCTGGATCCCTGAATCTTCATTATAAATGTTTAATTACCTGGTTAGTCGGTCACTGAGGATGTGGTTGGAAATCACTGGCACCTTTTAATCCGACCTTGGGATAACAAAGAGAGCAAGAGACCACACAGAAGGGATACTCCTCAGTATTCCTACTGACAACAACATGGCAAGTCAGTCTTAAATTATTGCCATTACCTAATACATTTCAGCCACTTATGTGAAGAAGCAAACCCACAAAGGTGGTAGGGGAGTGGGGATATTTAAAATTTGTATTAAGCCTCCAGATCTCCCAGACTCTCAAGAAACTCCACAAATCCTAGCTAATTTTATTTTGTCAGTAATTCCTATTCTGTATGCTCACTCTCTGCTCCAGCAATACTTTTGAAGAACTCCAACAAAACCCACAGGGTTTTTATTTTAACTACCAGCCTTTCAAAAGGTAACAGCTTCCACCTTCAGCATCACTTCAACACAGCAGAAAAAAAAACACATTAAGAGGTTTAAAAAGGTTCACAGTATCATTTCTTGCAGGCTCCCAACCATCTTGTTTCTAAGGGGAAGAACAGACAGCAACATGCTTTGCTGACAGTTAGATGGTTTTTAAGTAGGAGCATCTCAGAGCTCAAAGCAGAAGCTGAGGACTCAACTAAATGCTTTTTTAGAGGGAGAACCTCTGGCATCGCTCTGTCTCTCTCTCTCCTACCTCCCAGCTCAGTATTTCAGGACCTATTAATAATTTATTGCCTTTTCTTAAGAGCGGGAATTGTAAAGAGAGCACATTCAGCTATAAATCGCAGTAGAGAGAGGAGACTGGCAGAAAGTTTTTGACAGAAGAATACTTTGAGACAGAATTTCTTTTTTTGTGTGCTTCAATGCCATCCCAGGAGGACCAACAAAGCACAGCTGAGCAGGTCACTGTACAAGAGCCATGGCACCACTTAGCTAAAACCCATCATTAGTTCTCCTGACAGCTCCTGGAGGGTGTGTTTGGTCCTCTTGTCATCCCCGGAGTATTTTCTGTTACTGCTCTCCCTTCCCAGGTTTCTTCCTCTGGGATTATCCACAGTGCCCTCAACAGGTTTTTGTTATATTCACACCCTAATTACCTGAAAAAGGGGAAAGTAAGAATCTGAACTTAATTGAAGCTACGCTCTTGATCATAAAAAAAAAGTGAAGATTTTACATTCACCTGCCAATATCACAGAAACAAAAAAACCCAAAAAACAACACAAGCCATTTTCACAGGTTCTGGGTTCCTCTGGCAATACACCTTGCACACATCCATTGCTCCAACAGAGACTTTAATAATAGCTCTGACTGTCCCTCATGCTTCCTTGATTTTTTAAAGCTGTCTGTTATGGATGCAGAAATACTTGGAGCTACAGACATACAAAGCATAACTGGTTTTAGAGGCACATCTGCCAAACAATATAAGATCTGCTGGTAATCATTCAAGAATGGTAATGTCAAATATTATTCATAATCACAATAGTTTACTACTAAAGTTAGAGTAGGCTTTTAGGTTATATGAAAAAAAAACCAAACACAACACATAAGGAAGTTATACAAAGAATAACTTCCATTTATTTTCATAGCTCTGACAATTTCATGGAGAGTAACATTTCCAAAATGATTCACAGCAACTTCTTCCAAGCTTTAATGATGCTTACAGCCATGTCACCTCACAGTCAGCACAAGAATTTAAACCAGCTAAAATTTTGGGAAAAGACCTCAAAACCTTTCGTGTCGCCAGAAGCAATGACGCTTCAATAGGCAGGAAATCTCGCTGGCTCAACAGCACCAATTAAGCAGGGAAGAAACAGAGTTCTTTGAAACCTGAGATGCTGCTTGAAAGGCAAAAGAGAATCTCCTTGAGGTTACTGAGAGTTCCTTGTGACCTTTTGCAAACGCAGATAAATCTGTTATTACTTTGTCCCTGGTGAACTCCACCTGCTCTTCCCTGGCAGTTACAGGAGGACACGGTGCCAATGTACTTTATACAGTTGAGAAGCTCTCCTGTCTCCCACATTGCAAGCAGTGAGCTGATAAAAATGTACACTTGCCAAGCCAATTCCAAAAAAATCAATCAGTTGAGACTCAAGGGCATGAATGACAAGCTTATTCAGCTACACACAGCAAACACCAGTGAGGCAAGTAGCACTACCTGACCATTTTAAATGACTCTTCTTCAAAAGATCTAAGAATTGCTGCTGATCAAAATATTACCTAAAAAACTGTATGAACAAATTTAAGGTGAAGCCGCTGACAGTGGTCAGCTACAAAGTGAATTAAGGAAAGACTTATCTGGCTTTTAATCGCAGCAAAAATCTTTTGTTAGGAGTGCATTTTAAATACTCATCCCAAATCTGCAGATATTACTTAAGGAGTCAAATTTGCTGGGGAACCAAAGTGTGTAAATATAGCATGCAGCTTGGATTTGCTCCATCTACAAGTAACTGAGAAAGCCTACTTTCACCTCCCAAAAGCATTTAACACTACTTTACATCTAGCCAATGCCGAGGAACAGACTTGTGAGCTATTTATACGCAGAGATAAAGGTGCCAAAAAAGGTTTTAAAAAAAACCTTGAGGTCATCAAGCCTCAGTTTATCTAGGAGATGCCATTTTCCTGCTATACAGTTACTTCTTCATACAGTTGCTAGCAGAGAACAAGCGGAGAGAAGTAAAACAGGGAGCGATGCACTGCTCTCTGAAAAACACATTTAAATAAGTGAAAACAGAGGCTTGAAGTGCCATCATATGAATGGATCCAGCTTAGTGCACTATGCATTAGTTAACAGCAGGTTTAAGGTTTCCTCTGAATAAAACATGTGGAGCTGCAGATTTTACACCATTACTCAATTAAAGAAACTGTCACTTCACAGTGGGTAGCAATATCACAAAATCCTGTCAACACTCCATTCGTACAGGGGGGAAAGGCTGTACAGTTCTGTTGTTATTAACTCCACAGGGCTTTTGAAATTCTGGAAACGTCAAGGTTATCTGGAAACCACCTTGAACAGTCAAAGGACACTTCCCAGCTAAGTTAATGGCTCGGCAAGAACTGCAGTCAGCAAAGTCTGCTTCGCTGAAAACCTACAGTTCAGAGACTGGAAAAGCCACTGTAGTACATAACTACAGCTTATGCAAATTCATACAGCAGGTCTGGGAAAAGCAAGGCTAAATCTCTTCAAACAGGAGAAGCTCTGCCATAAATCCAGACACATACTGGAATAAGCATGATAAACAGTCTAGGTTTTGATAAAAATGCCTTTGTAACCGTTCTGCTGCAAGTGTATCAACATTTGTTTAATGTTAGGCTAAATGCTGAACACCCAAACTGACCACTGTGGAAGCAGCAGCAGGGACAGCCAGAGGCCATGGAGGTCCTCAGCCCAGCCTCCATTCCTCTGGCCAGCTCTCCCACTCCAACCTAGGAATAAGGCTCCCCCAAATACTGCTCTGAGGGGTGGGAGGGAAGGATGGCCCTGCTCTCCAACATTTCCAGCTGTAGCAGAGATGCACAGTGGTTTCAGTGGGGAACATCCACAAAACATCCATCTTTAAGGAATGCCTTGGGGCTTGCAGGCCTTCTCATTGGACACTGCAGCTTCTCTCCAGGGTCTTGGCAGCCAGCCCAGCAGCACACTGCCAGTGTCCCAATTCCCAGCAGGGACCAGAGAGTCTCACGGGGAACATCAGGCACTGAATCCAAGCCCTGCATCTCCCTGTATGCACTTACGGCATTTTACTTCCTGCATTGGATGCAGGACCCTGCTGAGCTTATTGCAGACAGCAAAATAAACACTGGCTTTGCAAAATCGTGTCCAAGCTTGACTTGGGAGTTGCCACTTTTGAGTCCAGAGGAGAGCCCAGCCACCCGAAAGCAGAGGATGCAATGCACCCACACTGGTGCTTAAAGTCTGCCTCTCCAGTGGCCACTTTTGAAACAGAAATTATTTGTCATGATCTGATCACCTCTGACAGATTTTCCCACCAAAAACACAAGCAAAATAAATGTTCACCAGGCTCCGGTTTAACACCTTTGGAGATAAATCATCCAGGTTAAGTGTAACAGAATGTCATTACCGTTCTGTTGCAATGTTTACTCTTCACAAATGAGTATTCTTTAGATGTTCATGTTTTGATGACATTCAGCTGAGGTCACAACTTACCTGCCTAAATATTTACACTATATAAGGTACTGTAGCTGTGATGGGCAATGCAGACCAAACACAACACTGATACAATCACAGGGTCAATAGTACATGAGTTATCTGGCCAATACTGTTATCCACATGAAATAAACTACTTATTTCATCAGGATTAAACATGATGTTTGCTCTATACTAGATGTTTTGCACGGTTTAGCCTTTGTTCTTAAAATGGCACACAGATAACAAAGGAGGTGACAAGCTTAATATCCTACTACTAGAACACATTCCTCATTTTCATGCAGATTCCTGTGGCTTAAATACTCTGGAAAAGGAAAGCTTTCTGCCACAGTCACTGTAAAGCCATACACTCCCACCTCCTTACAGCAAAACATCATACAGCTTTCATTCTAGCCATCTCTTTTATGAGGACACTAAAGTATTTATCGTATTTCCCTCTCTGTGCAGATTTTTATTAGTCCTGTAAATTCCATACTGTTGGGGGTATTGATTGTTCTCCCCATATATAAACCCATATCATCTGTTTGACCTGTCAAATTTTGCTATGATACTGCATCAGTTGTTATAACAACCATCCCTCACCACCACCAAGCCAGATGAAGGGTTTATTTTCCCTTACTGATGTTCAGGATCGAGCTTCTGCCATGCTCTTACACCAATTTCACTGCAGCAGCAAGAACTCTAAACAGGCCGATTATCACCAATCCCATAAAAACCTGTATCCAGAGGATCAAAGAGGCGCCCACGGACCAGCCCGGAGGCAGCTGCTGAACCTGAATATTCGCGTGGTGAAAGCTTTGGCATTTACAAGAGGAATTCACACCTCTCTCCCATGCTGAATCCGTCCCTCCTGCACTATTCCCCTTTCACAGCTCGTGGGCAGGCAGGGCTTGATCCGATCTCCTTAGGGCATTAATACACGCTGCGAGCGCGGCAGCTGCCACCCAGCCCGCCTGTCCTCCCGAGCAGCGACAGCTCCGGATTTAACGACACCGATCCAGGCGACGGGGGACAGATGGCAAAAGCGCACTGGCCATGTGCTGCTTTCCATGGGAGACACACTTCTGCACAAATCTGCTGCACTAAGGAATCAGCCCGACTTGGGCTGCTGAATGGATGCCAAGGGATACTCCGATACGACAAGAGATTACAGCTCCCTTTTCCTTTGTTCAGCTCTCAAACCCACAGCTGAGCCAAGACTGCCCATCACTCCTTGTCCGTCCACAAACCACCCCGTGGGGTGGCAAGGAAATTATTTCTCTGCTCATTCCCCTGTGGTGTCTCAATAAGAAAAGAAAAAAAAAATTAAAATTAGCCATTTTTTCATCACATTCACGCTGTGAAGCTTCCCCATGACAACACCGCTGATTCGTGCAACAGTCATTTCTGTCACTAACAAAAGCAACAAAAGATCAGGAACAAAAAGAAAATTGAGTAAGAATGGGAAAAAAAACACCACCCTAATGCTGGAAATATGATTCAAGTGTTAAAAAATGCAATCTGACTTTTTATAGAGTACAAAAGCGGCAACCACCATGTTCTTTCACTTGACAGTATCTGGCAGAGGGGGAAGAAATGAGGCTTCAAAGTCCTGTTTATTGTAAAATCTAAGGCCTGATCTAGTTGTGAGACTAACAAGGAGAAAACAAATTTAAGTGCTGACCTATAGGTCTAAAATTAGTTTCATTAAATGCATTGACTACTGGTAAATGCCATTCTCATGACATGAATTCCAAAACAGGACTCTGGAAAGCTGCATGTTCCTCACAGCATACATCACTCTCCAAAACTAGATTCCTTCCTGTCTAGTAGGTATCCATGCTCTTCATAAACATAATTATTAGGAGTTTTTTATGGGTTTTTCTATGTTGCCTTAATATGAACAGTACTGAAGTCCCCAACTTCATATTCCTTCAGTGTCACAAAGCACCATCACTGTTCTGAATGCAACAGAACTGCCCATACTCTTAACAACAAGAGCAAATGTTCAAGTGTCCATACAGAGCCAGAGTTCTGCTAAATATAAGTAGAATATTATATTCCTGATCTTAAAGAAGCATCAGAATTGACAGTATGTGACCATGCTTTTTTTTAACACACAAGTTATATAAAAATAGTCTTTTCTCCTTAAATCCTTACGCTTCACAGTGACATTTAAACCCTTCATGCTACAGGGGCGTTTCATCCTGAATTCAGCACAGTTCTGCTGCTTTTTTTATCCTTCAAAAGTGTTCACTAAAGCACTCAAAGACCGTTCCATTAGATTCACACTGCACTTCCCCCGGGCATTCTCAGTCCCAGCTTCCCAAGCAGTGGTCTATCTACACATTACTGGGCTTTCTAGGAAACCTTTTCAAAGAGAAACTGAAATACAAAAATTTATTGAGAAGTTCTCATTTTCGTTACTTTAAAATATATAACCACCAATTCTCTTCCTGTTACCACTGTGACCAGCAACTGCTCAGGCTGAAAATTATAACAATCAACCTCTTAGATAGGAACCATTTTCCTTGGAGTTGGATACTTTTAAATGGGTTTTCAATCTCACGGATGCAAACCTGCAAGAGTCATTTACCTAAAGCATTCAGGGAACACAAGCTCAGGATCTGTGCAGTGTTCACATCAACCCTGATGTGATGAAGCCACACTGGAGAGAGGCAATGAGCCCAAGAATTCTGCTCCAGGATCTCAAAGCTGGGCCTTAACTGCATAACCACAATGATAAAAAAATGCAGACAACTACAGAGATGGGGGCAAACAGGAGGTGTTTTTAAGACACTGAGACTTAGATAGTCAAAAAAGTATTTTCATGGATCTGAGCCTCAGGCTTTTGATTTCAAATTCACAGGAAGGCTTCAAAGTGTTCATGCTGCTCCAGAAAAACCTTATGGACAAAGTGGCAAAAAGTTACTAAGCTTTGTTAGTGCAGTGGTATTTACAGAATATTGCATGTAAAAACAGACAGTGTCTTGATTTAAACCAATATCAACGACAGTCTATATAAAACTCTGAAACACCCATCAGCTACACTGATGGGTAAAGCAGGTCTAGTGCTGTTTTAGTTTTGCAACAACTTATAAAAATCTGACATTTCAGCAAATTCAACAAAACAGGAACCATGGTACATGATACAGTGAATTTCTAACCCATTTCTCCAGCAAAATCCTGGTTAGTCCAGTAAAAATCCCTTTATTCTCATCCCGTGTTTAGCATTAGCTTTCATATTTGTCAACTGACACTGTTTGTTCATATACCTGAGCAGAGTGTTTGTTTATTACAAACAGAAAAAGGACAAGCTCACAAAAACAACCAACTGAAGCCAGTCCTTCACCCACACTGTCTAAGCATCCATGAGATTCACAGTCCTGGGAGCAGTGAAAGAAGTTCAGTCCTACAAAGCAAAATCTATACAGGTTAAATTCTTCACGAACACTTGATTTCACCTGAAAGAATGTTTTCATTCTCAACTTCGGGGTTGGAAGTGATGAAAGCTGCGTATGCTGTAAAAAGCTGCCCGCAGACACAGAAAAGTATTCTTGATTCCACTAGAAAAACAACAGCATCTGCCTAAATTTCTCTTCCTTTGACAGAAATGAGACTCAGCCACGCCAGAGACAAACAGCTCAACTGAATGCAAGGGGTTTATGGTTAAAATCTAGGAGTGAACATCCTGTATTTTGATGATTAAGATACTAAACTCATGTTTAACCTTTAACTGAAGAAATACCTCAGGAGCATGACCAAGACAGCTATAATATCCTGAACTGTAGCACCTTCTTATTTATGTTAATCAGAGGAAGTTATAAAATACTCTCCCTTTCTTCCTTCCACAGGCTTTGTAGGGAGTAGGTGGTGATTAACTTTTCATTAACAGGAAAAGCATTAGCAGACTACTCACAAAGCTGCCTGGAAGACTGAGATTACTGAGAGCCCTGGGGGCAGTTTTGGGCACCTCAATATAAGGAGATATAAAGTTATTAGAAAGTGTCCAAAGGAGACACCAAGAAGCCTCCATCAGCAAACCATCCCAAGATGAATAGTCGAGTTTCTTTCCTGCATCTCTTCCATCCTAATTGTTTCCTCAGGCATCCAATTGCAACGGCACCTTCCTTATCAATACAGACCTGACAGCTGGAGATGAGAGTTTACAGATCCCACCACCAGCAGCCTAAGGCATTAATTCCCTTCCACAGTTATCATTTCAAGATTATTGAAAGTGTTCAGGTGACTAATTTATGCATTCAGACAGTCACAGATTAAATTAGGAATTCTCTCTGTCAATGCTGCAATCCAAGGAGAAGCAAGTGGGATACAAAAGAGCAAAAAAGCAACATAAATTACCTAATTTGGCACGCTTTTGGTTGAAAAATATCAGCAGTTGGAAGTTGTTACAAGCCCTCAGACAAATATTTCCTCTGAAATACTATTTATTAATGGTCATTTCGGTGCATGTGCCAGCACTTCATTTCCAGAAATCTGCCTAAAAGCTGGATATCTGTGTTCATAGAATTGTTACTAATTTAAGAAGTCCCCACCGAGTGCCTAAAATTGACTAATTCTTCTAATTTCTAATGTGGTAGTAATAGGAGAGGTATTTTTCCATGTGTTCAGATATTTATACAGTCTTATTTTTGGTATGGTAAGCTGTTTGAGGATTTACATACAACCTATGGCAGAGGAAAAGGAAAATATGCTACACCATCTATTCCCAGTAAGCCAGCTATGGCTTTGGATGCCATACTTCATATATTTAGACTCAGGCAGAAGCAACTTTACCTGAGGAAAGCAGCTAAAAATAGTGATGTTTAAGTCTTATTACCAAATCTAAAAGTTCCTTCTCTTATTTCTATTTTGACTCTGTTTTCTTCTTTCTGTTTTAAGAGAAGTTCTTTGATTTTGGATGGAATTTACCTTAAAATGACTCCACTCTGTGTTTCCTTTGTCACATTTATCTTAGCAAGAGCCTGAAGGATAGGGCATCGAGCTTCTACACAAATATACTGCCTGAATAAAACCAGAAACTCTGGAAAGAAAATCACTTTCAACAGCAGGAAAATCCCAAATGGCAAGCCACTATCATCATGACTTTTGGAAGGGAGGGGGGAAAAATCCCAAACTAAAACCAACCAGCAACAAAACCCCATGGATTTAACTCCAAAAAAAATTTCAGAGATTATGAGCTGCCTCTCTCAGAAAAATGTCAGCTGCTTGTAAGTGATTGCTGCCTAACCCTCCTCTCCCACCTCCCAGTCTCTTTCCTTTTCTAGCAAAATCTCAACATTTTGGAAACTGCTTCTGCACTAAATAAAGAGGTATCTACCTCCTTTTCATGTCTGACCTTCGTCTGCAACCCGATAGACTGGACCACTCATGGCATCCATACTGCACCATCAGCCCAGCAAGCTGCTTTCTATTATGGACTGGGCTCTCTGCAGATGGAGTTCATTAAAATAAGCACTGTGGCAAAAGGCAAACCATCCACACGCGAGCAGAGGCTGCAGCTGTCGACCAGCTCGGCCATCTCCAAATAACTCCCATAACTCCAGCATGTAACACAGCCCTTCCTCATTTATTCAGTCCATGCATGGGAATGTCTGCAGGGAACATACTCTCACACTTCCCACCCAATGAGAGAAAGGAAGGTAGAGCAGGTTCAACATGAACTCATCCTTCAAGTCTTCAACCATCCAAGCAGAGATAGGCAATATCAGCCAATGCCAGTATGTCCTGGTATGAGAGTTCTTTAATGGGGGACTCTGTTAGTCCCTGACCAGAGAAGACTATGTAACACACTCACACTGGGAGAAAGGGGGGGGGGGGGAAAAGAAGTTGGTTTCATTTTAGAGCCTAACTTCCATTCCCCACCTAGTGAATCACAAGAAGACCATTTGAAGATGGAGGATCCTCAATCCCTTTTGTCAAGCACACAAAGTCTTAAAGATAAAGCTGCTTTCAACT
The DNA here is from genome assembly GCF_025592945.1 of Manacus candei. Classification (NCBI taxonomy): domain Eukaryota; kingdom Metazoa; phylum Chordata; class Aves; order Passeriformes; family Pipridae; genus Manacus; species Manacus candei. The sequence goes on along the minus strand of NW_026138071.1, from coordinate 23,494,068 downwards.
CAATGCCATTAAAAGCTGAGTGTTGCAAAGCCAGACACCACCACAAAAGGCAATTTTAAGGACTTAGCCACACAAGGACTTCAAGTATATAAAATATGCTGAGCTGGAAGGGATCCACAAGGATCACTGAGTCCAACTCCTGGCCCTGCCCAGGACACCCCAACAATCCCACCATGTGCCTCAGAGCATTGTCCAAGCACTCCTTGAGCTCTGACAGGTTTGAGGCTGTGACCACTGCCCTGGGGAGCCTGTTCCCGTGCCCCACCATGCTCTGGGTGAACCTTTGCTGGGAGCTGGACTTGATGATCCATATGGGTCCCTTCCAACTTGAGATATTCTATTCTCTTACTATAAAGCTACAGTTTTACAAAGAATATGAGAGTTCATCTGAATATTATTGTTTACACTCCAAAAACCCAACGCTATTTACATGAATATGCACACCTAGTATATTTACTACTATGAAATTATTCAATAAAATGATTAATTTTTATGCATAATGTATATAAACAATATTTCCTCAAACCAGAAGTATCAATAAAATCCTTGCCAGACAGCTGCCACTTTCTCTGTGAGGTCTTGTTTTTAAATCACAGTTCCATTAGAGCCTTTTAGTCCTCACCAACACAGCCACTTAATCTTTATTTCTCTAACATGTAATTTCCTTTAATTATATTTGGAGAATACTTAAAAGCTTATTAACATTAATTATAAGAGTCAGAGAGGGCTTTAGCCGTAATTACCAGCACAAATCAAAGCCCCGAGTAATTTTTTGGGGGGTTTTCTTCTGGTTTTTTCTTTAAAGAAGTAATTAGATAATCTGTCATACTGAATTGCCCAGGATGATTGAACTGCTTCACTCAACACAATGAGCAGCTGAAACAGGTAAACATGAACATCTTTGTAGACAAACTTCAGCATCCAACTATGAGTGTATTTTCCCTCCTGTTTCAGCAAATCCCAAAATTCATTTGGAGATATTAAATGGGCTTTTGAGAAAGCATCAGAAAGAACTGACACTTCTCCTAAGCTTTTGTACGAATCTTTTTACTTTCACCCCTGTTTGGAATGCCGTACTTCATCTATTTAGATTCAGGCATGTATTTAGACTCAGACCTCAAGTGACATTTTGCAGCAATTAGGAAATCTAGTTTTCAGGTAAGCTCTAGCCTCAAGTGACATCTGAACAGCTGCAGGCATCAGGGGTCTAGAGGAGGACTGTGAGAACGGGGAAAGTAGATGCTGTAACCTTTGAGAAGGAGAAACAGCGGGGACTTAAAGCTGCCAAAGAGGGAGGCCACAGAGAGGTCTCAAACTGGTAGTACAGAGACTGGTTTAATTGTAGCTGTTATGCACAGATTTACTCTAAAGCAGACTTCACTCTCAAAGACCCAACCTGCAAAACTGTGACCTGGGTTCACCATATGGTAACATTAATATTGCATCGTAAAGCAGGGACATGTCTTCAAGGAATCCTGCATAAGCCATTTAGAGCATATGAACAGCAACAAGCATGACATGTCCCTCTTTTAGGTGTGTGAATTTTTCAGCTCTCAGCTGTCACTTTCAATGTCTTTTCTGACAAACTTCCAGCTTCAGATGGCAAGCGACTGCAACATAATCTTCTAAAATAAATTAGCTAAGCTTTCAGCCTCCCTACCTGGGGGAAAGCCCCCACTGCAGCCACAGTGCAAAGCTCTAACCTAGTTTTTCACTGTTTCACTAAGACTTTTTACCACAAGTAGGTGTACACGAGCATTCCCAGCCCATTCAGAGATGTCATTTGTTGCCAGCAACCGAGCTCTGCTGGCCCCCTTTGCTTGCACACACCTCACCCGTCCAGCTTGGTCACTCTGAGAGTGGGAGAACAGATGAAGTGATAGTTCTGCCCCTGAACTTCACCAGGATGCTTTTCCAGCTCTTCTTTTCAAAAAGCTCTTTGAGACTACTGCTAAGCAATCATGGTCTAAAGCCTCTGCAACTGGATCAAGAGAAGAGCCAGGATGCCAAAAATCTTGGACGAGAGGAAGTGACTCCAGTCCAAATGCTGTGATAAAAGGTACACTAGATACAAAAGCAGCCAGAACTATCAAGAATCTTTTGGCTTGTCCTGCCTACTCTTTCACCTCATTCATTAACTCATAAGTCCTACCGATTCTCTTCTCCAAGATTAAATATTTAAAGTTACATAGTTTGAACTTGCCAAACTTCGGTGGGACACATGCACAATTTCTCTAATTTGTACTGGAAAAGATGTATTAGAGGAGAAGAACAACTGCCAAGCACAAAACCTCTAGGTTTGACTAATAAATCAGTATTGCTTTTAAATAAATCCCTGTCTTCTAGAAGTATCATAATACAACATCCATCACACCAGGCAGCTTATACTCACAGAAAGCAGGTCCCATGCAATTTTTTGCTGAACTCAGGCTATGATTTCTGAAGTGCAATTCCATCCAATGTAATCACTTTATAATAAATTTCAGATGCTAAAGACCAACACTAGATTAAAACCATCCTGCTATGGAGATAGGTGAAGGACTGGCTGCATCAAGGTTAACTTTCCAGTCAATTCATCTCGGTAATCCTTCAATTTTGGCTTCCTATCTTGGCAAATCCAGGCAGGAAAAGACAGGTCTTCCAAAAAAAAAAGAAAAGAACAAAAAAAGAAAAAGGCATATCTTGTAATGGTTTCACTAATACCCAAGATGCTGAATCCAAAAAAGCTGCCAAAGATCTCTAATCTGTTTTCAGAAAGGAATGGAAAATTAACCAGCAGTGTACACAAGTAGAAAACCTTTGTGACACCTGAACTGGAGAGATTGAGCCAGTTCACAGTCTGGCTCATCTTGAATAACTGCTCAGTACATTTCCAGTACTGAGGCAAAACCCAAACTCCAAACAGGGGAAAAAAAAAAAAGAAAGAAAAAATAAAAGGCAGCAGTTTTCCCATATTCTGCATTCACAGAAAAGTTATTTTTTTTCTCTTTCAAGGGGTTAACTTTGCCATTTGATCAAGTGTGAGTCAGCTTGAAGGGGAAGAAGGCAGAACCTTAGGGCAGGAAGCTCATTCCTAGGACACCTACTTAGCTAAACCACAGGCTGAAAGCTGTGCCAGAGACAGCATTGTTTTACCTCTCCAACAAAAGGAAACAGCAAGGTGAGGGAAGCAACTGCTTGGGAATTAAGAAAAGGGGGACAAAGATGCACCATAACTGGGTTCTGTTCTGATGCCTGTGCAAGTCAGGCAAGACTTAAGCAGTGTTTTCTCCCCCATCCCTCACCAAAGGGCCCTTGTTTTACCTGGACACTTCCACAGTATCATGCCCCCTCCCACAACAACAGCACAACTTCCAAGGAGCTCTTAAAAATCAACACCAACACTTTCCTGTCAAAGATATTTAACGTATAAGACACCTCTCTCTCCTTTTTATCCTCCCTTTTTTCCATGATGAATTTATTTTCCCTCCTCAATACAGTGTAGCATTTGAGTGCCACAGCAGCACGGATTTTCCCGTGGTTCTTTGCCAGGATCACTCTTGGTTTGAGTCAATGTCCAAGCGAAGGAAGTTCACTCCCCATTTCACTCCAGCCATAACCCTTTCCCCTGGAATTTCCAACAATGAGATGGTAGAAAAAGCCACCAAACAACAAAATGAAATTGTTTTCTCTTGTTTTCTGCACTTCACTTCAGCGTAACCAAAAAGAAGACTAAACTTTCTGGATTTCATGAGCTTAGCATATTCCACAATGAAGAGAGCTGATGCCAACATAGGATGCATGAAAATGAGAAAGCAGTGGCACAGAACACTGATTATTTTCTAAAAGCAGCAACATTACATTGCATTCAAGCAAAACAAACACAAAGCACTTTGACATCTGACTACTGAAGCATTCGGTGGCATTACCATGATCTTCTCTCATGCCCCTGAATTAGCCCATTTCTAAAATAAGCACTGACTGACAAACTTTTAGGAAGCTTTAACTGTGTGGGTTTTTCTGTTTTGGGATTATATTTTTATGTAGCATAATCTCACAGCACAAGCAACCAAACAGGATGAGGAGATAAACCAACACAGTGACAATTCATTGCTGTTCTCAGACTCCGCCCTCAGTCTGGAGATCTTTTATTAAAGAGAGACCTTTATCCTGAAAGTTTGATTTCATTTATTTCTTATGCAAAAAAAACCGTGTTGTGCTGAGTGTTGCCAGCCATACAATCTTTCAAGGGTTTCCATCTCTGATAAAACCTGGGAAAGAAACAAGGACACTTGGAAGCCAACATCTCTATTGATTGAGTTGCACGTGTCACACACGGGAGCGGCACAGCCAAGCTCCTGAATGAACTGCCTTCAAGAATCAAGGAATTACAGCATCTCACTAATGAAAGAAAACTCAGGAGTAAGAATCATGCATCAATAATTATTTATGCTTCTTGGAGATAAAAAAAAGTTTGAATTCAGCAGAATTAAGACCAGCAGCTGATGAGTAAGAGTGTAGAAGTTGGCCAAGAGCCACTACTTTAGGGAATAAAAGTATTTATTGCCGACTCCCACCCTGCCTAAGTTATTTTCCTGCACTATAAAAATAGAAGTGGTTTAAAAACTATTGTGCAAGAAAAGCTATTTCAAATTAATAACTAAGAGCACAGAAGATTATCAACAACACCCACTATGTTATACAAAACAAATCTCATTTCTGTATTTCCCAAGGTGTTCCCTGTACAATCAGGTCACACTTCACAATGAACCCACTGCAGTGCTACAGAATTGGAAATTAAATCCATTTATACAATTGTCCTGGTTTGGCAGTATTGGGATGAATAGTACATCTCACTGCACCCAGCCCACCCACATTCCTGTTGTAGAACTGAAACAAAAGGAAGCTGAAGATAGTGTGGCAATAAACAAACCAATAAATCACACAACTACTTTATTAGTCATTTTCAAAGCATGTATAAAGTTTTGAAGGAAACAATTCAACATATGATGTTAATTATCTGTATTTTCCTTATTTGCCATACCACACTTTCCCTCTTTTCCTCAGTCTTCACCAACTAGCAAATCCAGCCAGGGTAATCACTTATTGCATCTCAGATGGAATTCTGTCAAGCTTAGCACATTAAAGAGAGTACTAGAAGTGTGTTGCTTCTATATATAAACTGGCTGCCTGGTGTACAGTATGTCTGAATAATATGGCCTGCCTGATGCTGGATGCAAGTTCTCCTGGACAAGGAAAAAAGAAATCCCTCTTTGGAGTTACGTTCAAACAACCGAAGCACCTCATAATGTTCTCGAGGAACAAGAGTTCACATTGTCTTTGGAAAAACCCATCACACCTACCAATTACACTTCATTACTGAATTTCCTTGAGATACTCAAAAGCCTTTCATAAAGCACATCGTGCAAAGCAGTAGAAACAAAGATTTGAGTGCAGAAGCAGACAAAATACTTCAGGAGTTACAAAGTTGTAGAGAGGGTTACCTGCCTCCTCTCCCAGGCTGCAGCATCAGACCTTGTCAGCTGCTCCTTTGCTCTGTACCAGCATCACACCTTTCCCCTGGGTGGCCTTTGTATCCTTCATAACAGCACATTAAAAATACACCCAAGCAACCATCGTGCATTTCCTTATAGAAATAAATACACCGAAGGTTTCCAGCTGTAACATAACACAGTTATAACATCGGCATAACACAGTTATGCACAACAAAGTTTATAAAACTCCACAGGCCTTCCCAAGGTGACACCTGGATTTTTGGCTGCTAGGCAGGATTTCCTGCAATGCCCACGGTGTAAGTTCTTGGAACTTTCTGAAGTTTAATGTCAAAAAACTCAAGCGCAATGAATTTTTGTAATGCCTGCTGACGGATTTTTAACACCTCTATTTTCCAGAACGCCTGTTCTCTGCTTTACCACGTGTCTCCCCAGCATTTGGGAAGTGCTGACTGTTCAGCACAGTGTTACTCCTCATCTCAGGTGCTACACAGCACATTCTTTCAAAGGGAACACTTGACTGTGTTCGTGTCAGCCTGACTTCACCAGATTGCATAACCAAACTAGGTTACAGGGACCCGACACTAACAGTTGATATCAGTACTATTTAAACTGTTAGGGAGTCAAAATAATTATTGTTTTATCTATAATAAGAACTCATTGCAACAGTTTTGATCCTCAATCCCACAGCTTGTTGACAGCAGGAGGAAAATCAGTGTGTTGTGACACTTGACCTAAGTTGTCAGGGTAAGACTGATGTCCAGAGCCTACTTCCAAAATTTAATTAATTAATTTAAAAATGTTAAAATGAGGGATAATGCTGTAGAAGCCACTGTTGAGTGCTGTGGACACTCAATATAGTTTGAGTACCCTTTAAAAAAAGTAAGTTAAGACAACTTTCTAGCAGTAAAAAAGGTGCCCTCAGTGGCACTTTTCTTTCCTAGCCATGTATTTGAAAGCAGATATTCTCCTCCTTCCTCACTGAAGTACCTTTTCCCCTGGGAAGGGTTGACCTACAAACCAAGGTATTTAAAGAGCAAATTACTGTTTAGAGTTAAGTACTTTCATAAATGGGAGTTCAAAACAGAAACACTCAAGTATCAAGTCAGAACAAAGGGTTCAATCTTTGTTTACACGGAACTTCCATTTCAGTAAGTATAAATATCTACAACTACACACATCTAATAGACAAATTATTTCCTCACGCCTCATAGGTATACCTCTAATTTCTGTCACAAAAGTCAGGGATATCTGACCTCTTCAAATAATTAGTAATGATAATAAATTCCTAAAGGTACATTCCTACCTGACTTCAAGCAAATGAAAGACAAAACAAATTTTTACATGCAACATTAAAATTCAAAACAGGAGATGACCTTTAGTGCACTCCTCTGAGTGGAATGTTCTCATCCACAAGCAGATTTAATTAAATTTAGCTCTTTAGACTGATTAGAGTTAATAAAGCAATTTGTTAATAGACCGTTTTATTATGTTTACAATACGATGTTTTGTTGGACACTGTGTAAGTTAAAGCTGCCAGGCACTGGTTTTTCACTCTCTTCAACTGCACTGATTTTATATGAAATTTAAAAGAAGGACCCAGAGTCATCATAAGCACTGGAGAAGATCAGAAGTCTAGTACATAAATTAAATTGCATGAAGGACCCTACAAGAGATGTCACCAGAGAGGATTATTTTGATTTTATATGTAAAACACACCAAACTCACTATATACAAGAGAACTACTGTAAAAATAAAAATTCAGCATATGCAAGAGAACTATTGTAAAAATTGTGATTTTTCATGCCCCTCACTGCTAAATACTTCTGTTAAGCAGTGGATGACTCCTCTGTCATCTGTTTAAAAAGCGTTTGGGGAGAGCCAGGTGGGAAAGAGTTGCATGGAATTCTTCAAATCGTATTACCTGCCTGCAGAGAGACTGTGGTTCTGAATAACTTAGATATTCTGCTACAACAAATAGCCTGCAGTTCTCCCTCAGGCTACCCATATTCTCATGGAAAAGCCAGGACACTTCAAATACACACTGGAACTCTCCATTTGTAACATCTGCCAAGGAAATGCCAAAACCAGCTTGAGCGAATCTGATTTAAGGAAAAGTGTCTATATCCAGAGACACCACCTTAAAAAAAGCCTGGTGAAGTTGCCTTTTCTTGTTAGTACAGCTGTACACTGCAGAGTATGGATAACAGCTTCTACTACATCGTGCTTTACTGGATTTTCTGTCCTTCGTTAACAAAAAAAATCAAACTTCAAACATTTAGCAGCGGCGCTCTAAGCACGTCTCTTCAGGAGAGGAGCCAAGTTCTACATTTCAGTTTGCAGAAAAAGCACATAGGAAATTTCACAAAGAAAAACGTTTTAAAAATTCACTTCAAGTAATTTCAAGAGACCCGTCAAAAAATAAATTAAAAACAAAAAATCTAAGAAAATCACACTGTGCCCTATATCTCAACCAGTTCAAAAATTTGTATCTACAAGACACACTTACCTGGCCAGCGGACAGGAGTCACCCTCTCATGCTGCCATCATTCCACAACCCACCCCCTCATGGGAAGAGGAATTCCCTGAGAGAGTCAGGACATGCCAAGACAACTTGCCCAGGGTGCGATGGCACTGAACAACCCACCAGCTCGGATTAAAGCTAAAAAAACAGCATTGTTTAAGAAACCATTGGACAGCTTTTGTGTGGGGGTGGGATAGGATTAGTGCATCCAAACTGGGTCTGAGCCACAACAGATTACCTGGAGAATCTGTGTCCTAACCCTCATTAACAAATTAGTTTGGTTTGAAATACACTACCAGGCCACACACGCCTTGTTTAGTGGTACAACAGAAAAATTACCTTCACGGCTACTTACTGGGGTTCTGGAAATCAAAGAATGCCACCTGGAATACATCAGCAGCAGAAGACAGAGACAGCTCTCCCCTGCTCAGGTTCTTTCTTTGCTTGCTCCATTTTTCCCTCACAGCGTTTACCACCCAGCAGATACAATTATAACTTTTATCCTCAGTCTCACAGTCTATTTAACACTCAAATTGTGTTGATTGGTAAGTTCAATGTCAGGAACAGCTGTGTTTGAAAAATGGCAAAGTAACAAGAAGTGGTGAGAGAATGGGATAAGCCAGCAGCAGCTCAGCCCTTGGAGAATCACATTCGATTAGAGGAAATTACAATGAACACCCGATTCCCTTAAGGTTTCCCACCAGCTCCCGAGGTGCACCCAGCAATCTTAGAAATGTCACACACAAGGGGCTTACACCTGATGGCTGTATTCACAGAGCTCTCATCCAAGACTATTTTTTTGGCACACTGTGGTGATTTTATAGTGGGAAGACTGAAAGAGGAGACTTGCTAAGCCAGAAGCACAGGTAACAGACCCCAGAGAAACATCTCTAGGTAGTGCATATCTAAGAAGCTTGTTTCTGTATTAACAGGTTGAGCCTCCCCAAAAAAATGAGGCTACATTTTTGTAAAGATTATAGCTCACTACAAAACCACTGATCTTTATTTTCTATTGCTAAATTTGTATATTGCTTGGTTAGACAACAAGTTACCTCTCACCTGAAAACTGTTGTTAAGCCTGACAGGTTACACTTATTCCATCAGTGATACAAAAGCATTTCATCAGCACACACAGAGAACCTTTCTTTGCTTGCTCTAGTTCAACAAATAATGATTTTTTTTTTCCCAGGGTAATTAAACAAGAATGGACAAATATTACTAAACCCACTGTATAACCCTCTATAAATAAAACACTGACATTATCCCTTGTATCCACACACAAGCACACACTATTTCCCAGAGCCCCTGGATTCCTCCACAGTTCATTTAAAGGTTAGGTCACATCACTGTTTCAATGTACTCATTTCACACTGGGGCAGATTTAAATTTCATATTTAAGAAACAATGGAATAGCATGACCTTTGGGTATCCCACAACATGTCCCAGAAGCCCACTTTCATTTTCAACAGATGTTGAATCAACATATTTGTCAATGTAAATCCTCTTAGAGCCCAGCAGTACATTCAGCAAAGGAAGAAAACCAAGACCAGCACACACACATTTCGTATGGGAGAACAGACAATTTAAGGAAAACAGTTTATGGGAAATACACAGTTGCACAGTAAAGCAACAGGGTTGTAGACCATCAAAATTTTAACTGACTTATTTCCTAAAAACACATAATGTTAAATCTACTATTTTCCTAGCAAGACCATTGAAAGGACTTGAAGTTTACAATCAGAGAGAAACAAGAAGCAAATACAGATTTTTAAAAAAAAAAACTAAACCAGTAGGCTGTTTTCTTTTAGTGTTCACAGTCAGCAGAAGCAAATATGATTTCATGGGTTTGTGTGAAGACTGCAGCACACCAGCACTGATAAAAACAGCCCTATCTGAACTATCTGACTCTGAAGCAACATGTGTTTTAAAAGGGAAAAAATGTGAAGCCACAAGGGTCCGACAGGAGACCAGAGCCCAGGGATTTTTCTGCATGTAAAGCACACCAAGAGCCTTTCCTTGCTCTCCTGTCATCCTAGTATGTTAGCTGATAAACGCTCCATAATTAGAAGACCCAAGTGGGGATGCCTGAAATCCATCTGACCTGAGGGAACAAGTTTAAAAACCTGACCCAGCTTTTAGAGTGCCAGATACCCGTGTATTACGTTTCTGTCTACTGGAAGGGGCTGGCAAAGGCAGACAAAAGAGACAGACTCAACTAAACATGGTATTCAAACGTGGGATTAGGGAAAGGTTATTTTGGGACGTAGGAAGTACTCAGAAGAGGCAGGCAAAGAAAAAAAAAAGAATATTAAATTTAAACCAGATACTGGCAAAGGGAAAGGTCACAAGATACGCAAAAGTAGAAACCAAGAGGGAAGAAATATTACTTCTTTACATTCCCTGTCTGTGCAGAGCTCTGCACTCAAGGCATCTGTTGGACTGCAGGAATGGTTTGCAAAGAGTCACCAGTGTGACAGAGGCATCATCACTTCACTGCAGGCAATATTAACACAAGCCACTGCCCAAACACCTAAACCAGTAAACACACAAATAAACTGTATTTGTGGAACTCTCTTCCAGCAAGCTTTTCCATTCTGGGAGAGATAAATCAATCTGACACTAATTACATCCAAAAACTGCAAGTAATGACATTATGGTAGGAAAAGCCCAACTCTGAGGGATCTATTTTTGAGGAATTCAGTTGGAGACACCATCTTGCTTCTTTCTTTGATAGAAGTTTGAATACAGATTGAATAATCCACTTTCATTCACATAAACCTTCCGACAGCAAAGAGGAAAGAAAACTGTTGCTCTGAAACCTAAGTATCATTTGTGCCATTCTTCAACCACCAATGATAACAAGCACTGCCCTACCTAATTACCAGGTATTAAAAATAGGAACACAGTTATGGTGATACACCTGGTAATTTTGGTTTACCAAAGACTCTGATTTCTTGTACAGCATATAATACAAAAATAAAATCTAAGTATTCCGTCCCAGAGCACAGGAGTTCACGAAGCATTGGAGAACTAGAAGGCATCCAGTGTTTTTGCAAGCATAATGTCAGGATTAAGCTGTGTGACAAAAGAAGCTCTCATCTTGCAGAGAAACCAGCATGCAGGAAGGAGGAAAGACGAACCCAGCAAGGAGCTAGAAGCAACAGGAAACGAAGAGGCTTCCTCACCACATCCAAGACTGGAACACAGCTCAGATTTGGCACTATCAGATCACTTTCTTTGTCTCCAGCTCAGCTCTTAAATGCTGCAGTATTACTCAGGTGGATACAGTCCACGCCAAGCTGTTGGCTCACAGAAGGGCAAAGCAGATGTGACTGAACAAATTCACCTCTCTTCAGATCACACCCAGGCTACTTCATACTGGAAGTGCATCTCAAAGGAATCAACCTCCCAGTTCTAGGTCAGAAATTTTTAATGAGCGATTAGCTCAGACACTCATTTTTGTTGGCACCAAACAGTATCTTAAGTTGTTAAATTAACAAAAGTTATTTCAATGTATTCAGTTAAACTTTCAAGACAGAACTAGTCACTCAAAGTTTTAGACCAGACCTGTGCCCTTTAAGTACAAGTATGCTCAAAACCCAAAACATCCATCCTTCCTTAACCGAGAAACAGCTAGTTGTGTTAAAACTTTCAAATTTTTATGTCTGAGAATAAACCCAACATTGTTTTCAAGGGATCTGAAGACAGACATCCCCCCTTTCACAATGCCACACCCTGAAGTAGCACACACTTCACACAGGAAAACATGAAACATTGAGGGGATGAAGGAAAAGAGCACAGGATTTCAGGCTAGATGCTGCAGTGCAAGTCAAAGTCATCTTGGGAAGACACTAGTCACTGCTTCATTGAGCCAGGGGTACACCCTCTTCTGCCCAGTTTTTGGTTTAGGCACGCATCCACAAGCCAAAACAAGCAACTCTCCATTTTGGAAACAGCATTAGTCAGAGTTAGCTTGTGTCTTCACCCCTCCCAACACTCAAAAGTCTCTACTGGTTAGGCCATAAAAGTGCTCCTAGCTCTGCTCACCGGGAAATATTTCCCACTCCTTGCCCTTCAAGCAAGGATTCATGCCACTTAGTTAAGTTTGTTTAAAGGCAGATTTAGAAACCATCCAAATATTAATAGGAAATTTCTTTGGTGCTGTGGTCTAACCAGTGAGTACTCTGGGTAAGGACAGCTGTCAAACTTGCACAGTGGGCAGAGTTATGGCAAATTCCTGCCAACAGGAAAGTGGTACTTCTGTGTTTTTTCCCAGCCTCTGAACACATGACTTTTGTACCCTCTCTGTAGCCTCCAAAAATCATTAGTTTTTAACAGCCTGAAAAGAACTTAGACGTTTTCATACAAGAAAATTATGTCACATGGTCATTCAGCTACTTGAAGTCATTTACACTGCAAGCACTGCGTAGCTCTTCCTGCATAATTAAAACCACCACATGCCTACCAGTGAAGCATTGCTTTATTTAGTATTTATTATGCCACATCAAGCTTTAATTTCAACAGTTAAATCTTCTACAACCAGGCCTCTGAGAGCTGCCTTACATTTCTTGCAACCTACCAGCAACACTGGTGGTTCTCCACCCTCAAAATACCTGAGCTCCAGCACATCGGACTACTCTGTTTAAGGGGATACTGTCACTAGCCTCACTCTACTGTAAGAGGTTATGCTACTCACAGGATGAAGTGGCACACAGCAGCTCTTCACCAGCAGGAATTTACCTTACAGCATCTTACTCTTAAGAGTTTAAAGCAAAATTAGGGACGAAGATGCTAGGCTGGAATCTAGGGATCACAGTACCCTTGAGCTGCAGTGATCTGCACCACAGCTCATCCCAGCTACCCATGGTATGAAAGACATATTCACTAGGAATCAGCCAACACCAACTGCAAGACTCTACACCAAGCCTGCCCATATGGATGCATTTTAAATGTATTTTTGCCTAATACAATGTTCTAATTTCAATGCACATACCAGCTATTTTTCCAGAATTAGCTGGGAAAGTTCTACAGCCTATTTCTTGTTCCATAACTTAAATAAAGTGAAAGAAAATGAGAGTGTCTTGGGAGTAGATGGTTACAGATGTCCTCCCACAAGAAGCCCTTAAGCACTTCCTTCATCTTTCCCATGTGATGAAGCCCAAAAATCAGCTGTTTTTCTATTACGTGCAAGACTAGCTGCATCTCTGGTGGATTCAGAGGGATGGGCAAGAGCACGAGATATCATGGAGCTTTCTCTGCTTCTGGTATTGAAATGACCGTGCACCTTCCCTTCTCAGAAGCATCTCTGGCATTTAAAATAAACTCTCCAAGCCACCTTACAACTTCTCTGAAGGAAAATTTGGCTTGCTGCAGCTCCCTTGCCCCATCCCCCCCCACCATTCCAATGGGCAGCTTCTCCCCAAAAACTATTTCAACACAAGCGAGACAACAGCTGATATTTCAGAGCTGCTATTTTAAGGATTGCCTATGAGTGCTTCTGTCTAGCTAGACAGATTCACTGCCTTGGCAACCTGCTGACTTGACAGGAGGGACAAATACCTCGCTTCACAAGCCCCAAATATTATGTGGACTATGCTCTTTTCAACCAAAGGATGGAAAAAAAAAAAATCTGAACAATGTTGAAAGCCTTGCAAGTACATTTGAGCTCCAACTTCATTCAGCAACAGGCCTGGAAAAACATCCTTCTAGATGAGGTAATGATTAGTATTACATCCTGCAGCCAAGCTCAGCATCTGGGCTTGCAAAGAAAGAGGCTGGGCTTCCCATGTTGTTAATCCTACCAGTAGTCTCTTGCTTGACTGAAACAGGAATCACAGTTCCTAAACAGCTGTTTCCTCAGACAGCAAGAGAACAGCTGAAGAGGATTCGGGCCAGGCACGGACACAAAGGCAGGCGACTAATTATTTCAAGTTGCAATAGGCACAGTGTGAGGCAGACTGTGCAGTGGGAAACAGGATTTTTATCTTGCTTCCCAAACCATCCAGAGCTGCTCCTTCACACATTTCTTTTGGAAAAGATTGTAAGTGATGCCAATGCCGTTTGTTGGATATACAGACGTAAAACATTAGCAAAAAGGAGTGTTTGATGAAGAACACATTTGCTACATAAAATCATCTCAAATTTGGAGCAATTCCCCACGCCCTACTGGCAAGCATCGCCTACAAAGTCCTCCTTCCTTCCTATATTTAGGTCAGCCGGGCTGAGTCAAGCCCTCCAAGAGCATCCCTTGCTTTCATAACTTTCTGTTCTAGAAGAGAGACTTACAGTCAGACATGCTTCTTCACATCATATGTTAACCCTCAGAAAGGCAGAAAGTAATACAATAAAAAAATAAGTCAAGTACTGACGCTACATAAGCTAGACTGTTTCTAAGGGCTTCTCTTGGAATATTCATCTGGCTTACAAAAGCCTTCACACATCTGTAATGCCAAATACTGTTCAAAAAAGTTCCACCACTATAAAAGAGGAACACAGATCTTACATGGGCATTATCTCCTATATCCTTAGGGAACACGCTGCTTTAAATGCTCTGGTTTGCATAACAGTTCAATAAAGTTTGAGTGGCTTGTGTTTGCTCATATAAATATCCATTCTGCTTGGTTTAGCTTCGACTTTCATCAAATTGTTTCCATCTCCACATATGGAAGTCACCCAAAATTCTGTAAAAACCAGAGATCTCTCCCCCAAATTATCCCCTCAATTAAAAAGATTTCACATTCACTGATCACAGCATCTCTCCACTAGCCCCAAAACTCCAACTTAGGCTTTTGAAGTTCCTTAATACCTTCTTACTGTAATCATTATTTTACTGGTTGGCTGGTTTCACCTGCATTTTGAGCTTTTTCTAATCAGCAACGCGTTTTGCTCCTCACAAGAGTGTAACATTCCAATTTTTGAATCACTAGGCATACAAGCTAATGCCCAAACTAAACACTTCAGCGAAACAACCAAATTAATGATCCATAAACTGATTGTTGCAGTTATCGAAAAAAAATACTGAGGTATGTACAAGTACGTAGGTGACAATTCTTGAAAGGGACATAAGAGTGTACAAAGAATGAAGACACAACCGTCATAACACTACTTTCTTTAATAATAAACATAAATTATGTTGCTTGAATTACTAATTTCAAATTAATTACTAGCTAAAGAGTTCTACACTGTAAAATCACGGATGAAAAAGATTTCTAGCACAGGGATGACACAGGGCAGAGCTGTTTTTTGTGAGCAGTATAACACACTTGTTTGCAAAACAGTGGCAAAACAAGGTGTCAATTACTTTCCTAATAAAAACAAGAAATTGACCTTCTCTTCCTCATTCAAGAAAACAAAAACCAGTAACTAATATTACCTGCCTGTGAGAAAAATACAACATTTACACAGATGGCAGTTCCTTGTAGGATTTGCAAAACTCCTTCTGCTCGTGTAACAATTATTACTGTAGTGGAAGTTAGCAAGAAAAACAATCCCCTAGGAACAGTGTCTCAAGTAATCATATCAAACCCATGTAATCCAAGCGGGAAGCCAGCTCCTGTAAGGTTCAGCAGCCCAGGACTCTGCCTTCCCAAACCACGCATGCACCAGCCCGACAGATGATTGCGCAGTACGCGGACGCGATTCCCGCTGGCTGTGCTGGCACAGACCTTGAAGAGTATCAAACTGCTAGATTTTGCAAACACTGCTGGCATGCACTCACCGAGGAACAAAACAGCCCAAAAGTTTCCATTGACCTAAACACAGAATAATCTACTGGCGTCAATGCGAGTCTGAAAGCGGAGAAGCCGATCATTGATCTGCTTCGCTGTCATCTGCAAGAGCTGACACCCAGGAAAAGACAAGCTCAGCAATACCAGCCAGGTGTGTGTACAGCAAATCCTGAGTGGCAGCTGTCTGTGGCTGTTAGAAACCCAGCACACCGTGTTCTCCTGGTAATTATATTTACATATTTGCCATCCACTTAATTACCACGTCTGCCAGGAACTCCGCCGCCAGATTTAGCGGTGCAGCACTGTGCCTTCTACCTCCCTTCTAATTAGGTCTAGACAAGGCGACGAACTACATGCAGCTCGTCCAGTTCAGACATTGCCTCAAACATTAAAACTTACTACTACTGACTAACACAACTAATACTGCTACTAAGCCCTTGTCACTATAATGTGCTTCACTCTTACAACTTCCTTCCGCTTGCTTAGTTACTTCCCCTCCAGACCGACCGCTCTCGCGTCCCGTGGGGCGAGGGCTGCCCTCCTCACCACACCAGGCTCTCCCTCGGTCCACGCAAGACTGCACACGCTGGCTAAAAATTAAAAAGAAATAAATCATGCTTCAAATGGCAGGAGTTTAAGAGTCCTTACAAGCCTTACTGTCTCCTAGTAGAAGCACGCAGTAGAGCAAGAATGGTGGATTTGTCAAGATACGCTGACAATCACAAAATAAAACTGGAAAGTGTCAAAGCAGCACAATCTTTGTGGAGGAAAACCAAAAGGAGAGAAGATGTTATGTATTTCAGCTCACTCCGCAGGATCCCAAGGTAAAAGCACCTCCATGGATCAGTCTGGTTTGGATGCTCTTTTAGGCTCCTATCTCAACATAGGAAAAATGAGATTCTAGGATGTGCAAATAACTTGCAAGCACCTCTGTCTTCTGGACAGCAAAGACCAAAGGAAAGAGAGGAGTGAAAACCTATGTGCAAACACAACATGTCTATGTCCCAGCTTTGTCTGAACACCTGTGAGGAAGGCTACAAGAGACCAAATGTCAGTAACCCTTATACCCTTCTTAACATAAAGACTATCAGCATCCCTATTAGGAAGGGACAAAAGGCTTAATCTACATTTTTTAAGAATTTTAAGGTCATACAGAAGCAATCCTTTGTGGGATCCTCTGTGTGGAAAACAGGTGGTTAAACAACAAAACAATAATAAGTGCATAAAACCCAGAGACAGAGTAATGGAAATAGTTAAAATAATATGGGAAAATGCTGAACCTTGAACTTGGCAGTTCACAGTTTTAGCACTCAGGGGAAAAGATAAAAGACATGCTTGTGTTGGGCTTTTCGAACAAATGGAGTTGTCCTTTAAACAAACCCCAGGAGAAGAAAAAAAACAAACCACAAAACACCACAATATTTGAGCCTCAAACCACTGCACAATGCAGTGAAAATCAGATCTAAGTTAAAGAAAAGAGAAAGTGAGAGAAAAATGTGCAACAAAGGACAACCTAGGCCCTCCGTTACAATGTTTTCCTTGATCAAATGACAGCACAGCCAGGACACAGTTATGGAATTTAAACTCTCACCCCAAACAATTCTTAGGATATTATCATGACACAAACTCTAACAGACAGCACAATCACTCTTGCTATTTTATGTCCAGACAATGAGATATTCTTGTCCTCCTATCTCAAACTCCATCCCCAGGAACTTTCTCATCTTCTCATCAAACTGCCACAAAAATCTGCCTTCTGGAAACACGCTATCCAAATCACTCACACAAAAATCAGTCTACTGCATGTTTTCCAGTGATGCTACAAGCCACTTCAAAATGGTACACAAGAATAGTAAAGGCATTACTGACAATATGGTGCATGATGCTACAGCTAACTCAACCTACCAGGCAGTGCCACCAAAAACAAGCTACAAATTAGCATCCTTCTTTATCCTGCTGCAACTGTGATTCAGGAAAGGAAACCACAAGAGACTTAAATCTCTTCTAGAAGAGCTATTTATCTCACAACCCATCTTGGGGTGAGACCAACGCCAGGCGAGGAGACTCACATAACCCATACTAGGGGAAGCAAATGGCCACCTTCAGCAGCAACCAGCACTGGAGCAGCTTAGACACAGTGAATCACAGAATGGGTGGGGTTCAAGCGGGCCTTAAAGCTCATCTAGTTCCAATCCCCTGCCATGGGCAGGGACACCTTCCACTAAGCCAGGCTGTTCAGAGCACCACCCACTCTCAGGGATGAGGTTTCCACAACTTCTCTTGGCAACCTATGCCAGTGCCTCACCACTCTCACAGTCAAGGATTTCTTCCTAATATCCAATCTAAACTTACTCTCTGTCAGTGTGACGACATTTCCCCTTGTCCTGTCACTACATGCTCTCGTAAATGGTCTCTCTCCGTCTTTCTTGTAGGTTCTGTACTAGAGAACAACCCCAGAGCTGCTTATCCCGCTCTCAGGTTGGGGTTGCCCATCTCTCCTATTGGAAGACTGTGGGACAAAGGATGCAGAACAACCCGTGGCAGATTTAGTAAAGATAAAAACCGAACTCACATCATTCCGGTTGCCACTGAACCAATGCAACTGCACCCAAGAAGAACAAGGAGGCAGCAAGCAGCTGGTTTAACTGGTTAAAGTCACACTGAGCACAATGCAGTGTCTAGTGGCCGGCAACGTAAATATACGTCAGTTTTCAAGTTAGAGGGTTCAATTATGCCTACACCCAGCATCAGCCTGCAGTATGCCAGTTTTATTTTTTCACTTCCATCTCTGGAAGTGTTCAAGGCCAGGCTGAATGGGGCTTGCAGCAACCTGCTCTAGCGGAAGGTGTCCTTGCCCACGGCAGTGGTTTGGAGCTAGATGATCTTTAAGGTCCCTTCCAACCCGAACCATTCTGCGACTCCATGATTTTTAAGTATCCGTAACACACCCGAGCGGCCTATTTTCAGTGGTTAACACCAGTCTCAGTGGTTCTCAGCAGCAGGCGATGGATGTTCCCTCCCGGAGGCGCTGGAGCGGGGGTGGCTCCGGCACCGCACGCCCTTCCCCGCACCGAGAGCCGGAGCGGTGCCCAGCAATGGTCACACAGACGGAGGTGAAAGCGGGTTTTTACCTCGCCCTTGAGCCGCCGTGGTGTCTGTGGCCAGGGGCGCCTGCGCGGCGCTCGGGGGAGTCCGGGGGGGAAAGAGAGGAGAGGGAGGAGGATGGAGAAGGGAGAAGGGGGGATGCCGCCTCACGCCGCTCACTCACCTCGCGGGCGATCTGGTTGAGCGCATCGTCCTCCGCCGTCAGGCGCTCCCGGTTCGGCAGCCGCTTTCTCCCGGCACCCTGCGTCCCCATGGCGGACCCGACGGGACCGGCGCCGGACCGGCCCCGCTCCCCGGCAGCCCCGACCGACCCTCCCGCTCCCTCCGCCGCCTCCGCCGGCGCGCCCGTCACCGCCCCCCGCCCCGCGCATGCGCCGCCGCCCCCCGCCCTGAGGGGCAGGACGAGGCCGCCTCGTCCCCCCCTGCCCGCCCCCCGAAACCGGGATGCGGCGGCTCCCTGCGCTGTGCCTTCACAGCCCCGCTGAAAAAGGGATTCAGGGGAGCCCCTGCCCGCTGCCCTCACGCCCCCCCGCCCCCCTTCCCCAAAATCGGAGTCCAGGGGGGCCCTGCTCGTTGCCCTCATGCCCCCTCCTGCTCCCACAGCCCCGCTCCTCCCTGGGGTCCCCGGACTGCCCGCCGAGCTGTAGGAAAGTCACAGCATCACGGAGTCACAGAATGGGTGAGGTTGGAAGGGAACACAGCAGGTCCCATCTGGTCCAACCTCCCTGCTCAAGCAGGGCCAACCCACAGCACATGGCACAGGATCGTGTCCAGGCGGTTCTGGAGTATCTCCGGTGAGGGAGACTCCACACCCTCTCTGGGCAACCTGTTCCAGTGTGCAGTCACTTGTACAAGAAAGAAGTTCTTCCTCGTGCTCAGGTGGAACTTCCTGGGCATCAGCTCCTGCCTGTTGCCTCTTGTACTATTGCTGGGCATCACCGAG
Organism: Manacus candei; assembly: GCF_025592945.1. Classification (NCBI taxonomy): domain Eukaryota; kingdom Metazoa; phylum Chordata; class Aves; order Passeriformes; family Pipridae; genus Manacus; species Manacus candei. The sequence continues at coordinate 23,474,277 of NW_026138071.1, read as the reverse complement.
CAGAGCCTGGACACCCTCCCTGCAGTTACTGACAGACCTGGATCCTCCCGAGGCTGAACAGGCTCGGCTCCCCCAGCCTTTCTTCATATGAGAGATGCTCCAGTCACCCAGGCATCCTCGTTGCCCTCCACTGGATCCACTCCATGTCTCTCCTGTACTGAGGAGCCCAGACTGGACACAGTGAATTTACCAGAAATCGTGGAAACGGGCATCAAAACCTCACCAGCAGCAAAGCTGGGGGATTCCTCTGCCACAAATACGGGGGAAACAGGATAGAAAAATGTCTCCTCGTGCCCTGAACCCTCAGACAGCCTCATAGTCCTGTGGGATCTCTTCAACAATGAATTTTCCTATTATGTATAAGTGGACATGATTCATTTTAGTGTCAAGTACATCAGTGCTTAATTAATTCACATTGACAAGGAAAATGTATTTTCTGGAATTCCTGTCACAGCCCTTACACCTTAATTTTCACAATAATTCCCTAAATATGAATTAAAAGTCTCTCAAGCTCACGTTATTACACAGACAAAAAAAAAGGGCTACAAAACCCGCACACCCCCTTCTGACCAGAAATCTGCATTTAATCTTTATGGCTTAATTTTACCATTGATTTAAACTTGATAAAGGTAAAAGCCAACACCTGCCTTCTCAGTATATATTGGCAGTTTTCATGTACAACACCTGAGATTTGGGTCATCCTCAAGTTAACTGGGTAGAGGTATTGCATCGATGCTGTTCCTTGCACCTGGTACTCTTTATCTTACAAGAAATAAATTATTTTTGTCAGCAGAAGTGGATGGATGAGTCCCTCACCTTACATGGGCATTAAAATGTGCATCACATCCTCAGATTCGGCATCAAGTTTACTCTGACCCCACACAAGTGGATAAAAAGGGACCTCCTCTGCAGTGCAACACTGGGGCCTTAAACTAAGCTCTCACCCTGGAGGCAAAGCCTTGCTGGGTCTGGTTTTCCTAAGTATCCCTGAGGCTTCCCTTCTTCACCTCCCCAAGGCCTGGCTTAGCACTATCACCCTTTCAGGCTCTGCATAACTTCTTCCTTGAGCCCTTATCCTTGCATTTGCCCCTGCCCTTTGAGGAATTCTAGCCAGAGAGGCGGGGCAAAGCCTTATTTTTAGGTCCCTGTTACCCAGGGATTTCAGCCACCTGTGCAGCTGCATCACTGTATCCATGCAAGGAATTTCCCGTTCAGGGGTGCAGTAAGATTTGCATCAGTGCTGTTTGCCTGCCTGGCTGAAAGCCCTACAGAGGCTTGGCTGTATGGTCAGCTGAACCTTGGGCTAGGCAGTTTTCTGTCCAAAAACCTACTATTGAGGGGACAAAGGGAAGGGGAGAGAGGAATAGGGGGAAACAGAAATATGGGGGCAAAGGGGGAAGAAAGAGGAGAGAGAGAAGAAAGGAAGAAAGAAATAAAGAGAAATTTGGGGAGAAGGGGTGGAGAGAGGGGAAGAGAAATACAGGGGAAGGAGGAAGGAAATGGGTGGGAGAAAGGAGGGGGAAAGAAAGAAACAGAGGGAAAAAGAAATCTGGGGAAAGGTGGGAAAGGGTGGGAAGAAGGGGGAGAAGAGAGGGAGGGGAATAAAGGGGGGAAAAGAAATGGTGAAAGAAAATGAGGAAAGCAAAAGGGAAGAAGAAATAGAGGGAAAGAAATAGAGGAAAAACAGGGGAAATGAGGGGAAAGGGAGGAAGGGGGAAAGAAAGAGATGAGGAAGGAAAGGAGGGGAAGATGAAAAGAATAAAGCAGAATTGGAAGAGAACAAGCTATTAGGTGACTGCAGTCAGATTTCAAATCACGCATTGAAAGTGTGCTGCAGTGTAAGAAATCCTTTTTTTCCTTACATTCCAGATACACACAGTAATTTTTTTCTTTTAATATAGACAAAATAAGCCATATTGTTATAAAATACTATACATACAGACTTTGTTCAGATAAATATGAAATAATGATTCAAAAAAACGTTAGTTTTGGCTGCACTATGAAGTGCAGTGAATGAAAATGAAATACTGAATGTACATTTCTTATTTTAACAAGCAACATGAAGTCGAAGCTCATTTTGCCTGAGAGTCATGAATGTGATTAATGATACTCAGACAACACTGAGTATCCCGTGCCAGTTTTAAAGGGCTCAATTTCAAGTGCACAGTACGTACCTCATTCTCCAGTGTCCTGTGTGCAAGGAGGCTGTTTTGTGCAGAGCACACCCTAAAGATACAATTTTCCACTCTTAAACAGAACCGTCTTGTAAAACCTTACTCTTAAGAATCAGAACAAGCAATCAGCTGTTAAAACTGGTGGTGGTGTACTCAACAGACCTCTTTTGCATAATAAAATGGATGTTTTTATATTCTGTGCAGGAAAATGTGCTTACATCTCTATTAGCAGCAAGCCCTGGGATAGGAGAATCCAGTGGCAAGGATGGTGTTAAAACTGTTAACTGATGGTGTTAAAAGAAAATGTTCCCCTGTAAGGTCACAGCATCTGCCAAAACAGAAATGAAGCCTGACAGCTTTAACAAGATATCCATTAGTCCAAGGAGAGTGGAATGCTTGAAGACCTTGGAAAATCTATGCTTAGGAGGCAAATATTTTGTATTGTCAAGACACATGACAGGAGCAGAGCTCCATTAGCACTGTAGTATTTTGCAAACATAACAGCAGTGTTATCCAGCAGGGTCTGTGGATTTATTAGTGGAAAAAAATTACATCACAGACAAGTATGTGTTGGCACTGAAATTCTGCAGGAAAAAACCTATTGATGCAACCAAAGGGCTTGTACTTTCTTAGACCTCCTAAGGAGCCCAAGATGATCCTCTTCAGCAAATCAGACCTCCTGGGAAAAGCTCTCAGGTGCTGCCACATTTGAACGGTGTCAAGACAGGGCTCAGGAGAGCGGTAGTGTCCATGCAGATTTCATCCAGAGGAAATTCATTACTGTTGGTTCATCTTTTCAAGTCAGCAGAGTCTCTATTTGCATCAGCAGAGCTCTGACCCTCTGGGAATCTTAATTAGCTTTGTCATGTCTAGCCTGGGGCTTGTAGTCACACAGCAAAGCCATAACTGATAAGTGGCTTCCCAGGTGGTCCAGAAAAGAGATCCATGAGCTTGGGTTGACCAAAGAGAATACAGTCCATAAAGTTGTGAGCTTCCAAGCCTTTAGGAGGACTGGAAAAAAAAAATATCCCAGAACCACAGGAGACAATTATCTTGATCACTTTTACCAACAGCAACTTACATGCTATACTAAAGATGTGGGTATATTTCTGAAGAGAGCTTATTTGTTGCCTTCACCTTGCCAAAACCCTTCAATGTCACCTTAGCATGCCATGAGAGAGTTTTTCACCTGTAAACTTTTCGCAGGTCACTGAAGATGCCACTTTGAGGATCTCGAGGTCTCGGTATTGGATTGCTTTTAAGGCTGAGGAAGAATCTTCCTTTGGAGGGAGTTTTTCAAAGGTTAACCTTGGGGTTGATTTCATTTAGTATTTTCATCAGCACCCTGACACAAATAGGACAGCACTAATGAAATAAGCTGATGACACGGTGTTATGAAATGTCACCAAAAAAGGAGGATGAAGTCCTACAAGAGGTTAAGGACTGAGAAACAAGTGGAGTGAAATCAAGCAGACAGCCAATACCACGTCAAGAGCTAAATTCATTATCTCATCAGCTGTTAATAAGGGAAAAAGAGGAAGTTCTGGGGTCATAAACTAGTCACAGATTGGTTGTGTGCCACCATCACAACATAAACACCAAAAAAATTGCATTTAACGTTAGAGCACTTCAGGAAAAGTCATTGCACGACCATCTACAAGACCTTAACTAAAATGGTGCCTGCAAGTCTGCCTTTCCATGCTGAAAAGAAACCAAACTTGAATAGCTGTGATGAGAAAAGCTCCTAAGATAAGCAGCAGGAGGAGTTTACTGAGATGGGAAGGGGTTGGCTTGTCTAGCCAAAGGCAGAACAACTACGCTTCTTTTTTATAAACTCCATTAGAGATAAGTGGGATGAGGATGATGCTCTATAAAACTTGGAGCCAAGTTAGCACAAAAGCATACAGCTAAACAGGCCATATATAACTGTAGTCTGGAAATCAGGGGTTTCTTGCCAAATTTCTGGACGTGCATCCAAAAGCTGTTTTCGGGTAGCCAGGGTGAAGTATGTTAAGTCTGTGGTAAGCACTATACTGAGAGTCTGTCTGCCTTAACAAGCACTAGTCCAAACACTGCAGGCTTTTCACCCTGCCAGTAAATCTACCACATGAATATCCATCACAGCTGACGCTCAACAACCCACAGAGGTTGTTCTGGTCCCATTGATGCTTCTGTTTGGAGAACATAAGCCAGCCTCCACCCAGACCGACATGTGCAAGCTCTGCATTACTGTGCCAGGCTGGGAACTTACCTGCAATGTGCAAACTATCACTGAACTCGCTGAAAACTGCCCATCCTTGGCGAAAATGGGAACTCACTCAACACAGCCTCTGCAGACCTAATCTAATTAGCAACAGACACGCCATGGCTCAGAGTGTTTCAGTGCAAAGCAAAGTGAAGCCAACTCCACAGCAGCTGTGGTTGTGGGGAGCCAAACCCATCCCAGGCTGTTGAACAGCAACCAATTGCGGTGCCTGGCTCCCAGAGATGGATGGTCATGGTCTGCTGTTTGCTATCTGTGCTCCTATCCGCTATTCCCGGCCTGCCACAGCACTGCTGAGCTGCAAAATCTGGCTGTGTCGTCTCCTGTGGCTTCCCCTCTTGATGTGTAAAAACCTCTATATTTTAAGAAAGCTTCAGGCTATCTTCAGAAGAAAACATGTCCTAGTCTCTTCCACCTAATCTAAAAACTCTCCTCATTCCCTACCTCAAGTGCTACAGGGATAAAAGCTATTCCAGACTGGGGGATGCTTGGGTAGTGCAGTCCCTGCATCCCTGCCTTTTCTTCACAGGGCTTGGGCAGAAGGCAGGCAAGAGGCCAATATGCATATTTAATTTGGGAATACAGCCTCTGTATCTGTCAAAAAAATAGTCTGAACTAGTTAGTCCTTCAGTCAGACAAAATCGAGATGGCTTTGGCGAAAACAATGCATTACATCAGCTGAAGCAGCTGAGGAACTGGCTCTGCATCACTTTGGGATTAATATATCAAAGCATTCCTGCTGTCATTGTGCTGGTGTCCTCACCCCACTGACAGGGCGTAGACATGAGAGTGAGGAATCACGTGGCCTTGCTACAAGGGCTTGATGCTGCCTGCTTGTTTAATTTTCCCCATATTTTTTCTGCTCCATGCTGTGTGGCCTCATCCACTCCCATTCCAAATGTTGCAGAGTTAAGCTGAGCCACATTTTCCAATCAGGCCCTTCATATTTTCTTGAACTCCAATTGTTTTGAACTGGAGTAAAACATAGCCACAACACATGGTCTGAAAACAGCCAGTTGTTTGTAAAAGACCAAGTGCTTGCACTAATTAGTCATACTGTTCTGTAAAATGCCATATGAACATGCTTTTGAAAGAGCTTATGGGAAACCACATCACAGTTAAAACTCCCTCAGCTGAAGGAGAAGAGGGGGAAGGAGGTGCTGTTTAGTGTCCCTGTGGAAATCTATCCAGACTCATCCAGAGCACAAGTCAGAGCCAAACTATCCCTTTTCTCGAGCACAGAAAACAGTGCTCTGCTTCTATCCCTCTTTCATGCTTGTCAGGAAAGAGGTATGTTTTCCACTCACCTATTTTACAGCAAAATGAAAAATTGCCAGCTCTATTCTCAAGGAACGGTTCCAACCACTTGCCATCAGACAGAGGAGCACCTGTGTGATGCCTCATGGTTCTGCATTATGATCTGGAGCTGTGCATCGCTACCCCATCTCCTGCCACCTCTCTGGTCACCCACCTACAGAGAACAGCAGCAAACAGGCAGTGTCAGCTAACAATTCCTGGCTTACCTAAAATAAACCATGCTGGTGCTGAAGTATCTCAGATTCCAGCTGTGATAATCGCTTGTAGGGCAGGAAGGCAGGTCATTATAGTTTCCTGAAATAAAGAAGTTTGCCTAAACTGGTAAGTGGAAGATGATGCTGGTAACAAAACATCAGAGGAAACGGAGACAAAACATTTCAGATGTTACATGTGTTAGAGTTGGTGCATCTGATTTTAAATCAGAACACATTTTTCTGGCATCCATTGCATTCCTGGTTTCCTGTGCACAGTGACTGATGAATGCCATGTGGGACTGACTCATCTGCCCAGTGCTCTCTCTGCCTCACTGTGCACCATCAGTTGCTGCAGCCCATCCCAGCCCTGCAGCAGGTACCGTGCACTGCCATATTCCTGTAGGCTTTCCCACAGGATTAATTTTAGACAGCACTAAAACCCTTCTGATCCCTCCTTGTAGGGATGTGAAGGAATTAGCCCCTCTATTCTCCATCTACAAAGAGACAAAACAGTCAGGCAAGTGTTGTCGAAGTCTCCAGTGTTTAGTTTTCCCTCCAAATGTAGCAACAATTAAAAGAAGATTTCACACACACACAAAGTTGCTGCAGAATCCTTTCATTTCAGATGCTGTAAAAACAACAAATAAACAAATAAATAAATAGATAGATAAAGCACTGAATACCCCAAACAGGACAGAAAGCAAAACATGTGCTTGCATCTAGAAACCACCAATTTCCATAGCCAGCTCAATGGCTTGTCAAGGCTGGAAACATGCCAGAGTCAGGAGCAGAATGGCCTCAGCCACAAGCTTCTGCTTTTCCTTCCTTTTGCCTTCTGCCTTTCCTAGCTGTGCCTTTCCCTAAGGACAGCTACTCGACATAATTACTTATTGCAGGGTTTCCAGCCTTAAGCCACGTCGGGCTGGGCACTGTTAGAAGGAGGCATCTCCCCAGGGATTGACAGGCACCGCCTTTGTTGCCCAACTTCAATTTCTACAGACGTTTTCATCCTCTCTGACCTTGGAGCTGTGCTGGTAGAGGGGAAAGACAGGAAAGACACTACTCTGTGTGGCCTCTTTTGGGGAAGTTACTAGTTTAAGTTTCCGAAACATCCGGAGCGCATTAGTGGTTCAACTCAACTAATTAGAAATTCCCAAAATAATTTTTAATATATTTTTCAATTATAAAAGGGGTTGCTCTAGGTAACAGCAGATAGTGGTTCCACCCCCCTCCCTCCCCAAGGCATTTGTTCCTTCCAAGTTTATTGGCAACAGATGACTCATTTCACCTCTGCCTAAGCTTTACAACTCTTCCAGCAGCATCTGGCCCTAAACGAGGTTACTCAGGCTCATACTGATGAAATAATTTCTATTCTTGTGCCTTTACAAACCATGCCTGTAACAGCCAGTGCCTGAGACTAAAAACCAACTGAAAACCAGCCAAACATTTCGATGTGAGCTGAAAAAAGCAAGATGATGCTGTGGCCACCGGCCTGGTTGCAAAGCACGGAAAGGCAAAATTCATCATAAAATGCCCTGTGAAGTTGTCTAGGCTACACATCCTAAAGCTGGGTGGGGACTTCTGGAAAACTAAACTTATATTCACACCCACACGAACTTTCCAAGTTTGTGCTAGACAGCATTGCTTAAATATTCCTCTTTCCAAGCACAGGCAAACCATTTTCAGTTGCATTTATTGCAACTGTCTCACAAACACAGAGAGATTAAATGCTTCTGAGGGAGATTACTGAGCTGGGAGCAACTTTGAGTTGTCAGGGAGCTTCTCTATAGCCCTTTCCTTGGAAAGGTATTGCCTACATCCATTTTTAGCCTGATTTCCTAAGGGAACATGTGTGATCACCCTGTGTGCGTGCACCAGTCCCAGACTAACAGCTTAAGCCAGCTGGCCAGTTGCCACCAAGCTTTTTTGGAGAGGTCAAGGTCCATTCCAAACGTGATATCCCCACTGGCAAAAGAAGCAGCACATGGAGCTCCTGGTAGACACCAGACCCTGCACGTGGAAGAGAGTGCTTAAGTGCTTTAATCATGTAAAATGCTGCAAAACCTGCACCTTGTTAGATAACGATGTCTCTTATTTCACAGAACCATTTCCTTCTTTTCCATACCCCTCAGGAGCCGGCTCTCCCTTTGAAGTCAGGTGCCCAACCCAGAGCCAAAGGTGTCTGCACCGCAGCTCCTCTGGCAAGGTGGGCTGGACTCGTGGAGGGGGATCCTTCTGGCCAAGGTCCGCTGAGTAAAAGAGAACATGAAGTTTGAGATAACAAAATGTTCGATGCAGACATTTTTATTCATGGAAGTGACATTTGCCTTTCACAAAAGCTGCTCTTTACTTATTAGACATGTGGCAAGAACCTCAGCACTTCCCTATTCCTCGAGGCTATTTAATTGTGACCTGTCAAGTGTAATTTCAAAGGTGTAAGCAATCTCACCTGTCTCTTCAAATGGTAGCAGGCAATGCTGCAGGGAAACCTTTCTTGTGGTTCACACTTGTATTCTTTATGTAATTTAATGCCACTATACTTCAAATGTTTATTGTAGTCAGTAGTTATTTTCCCTCCTCAGTCTTTAACACATGCTAATGTTCACCACCATTTATCATCTGGGAGCTATTAATATTAAGCTTGTTTAATGTTTCCAGGCCAATCTCTGGAGTGTTTTAGTGATGTTAATAATTAATATAGGAAGCCTAGCATGTTAGAAGCCTGAAGCAGTTCAGGGCAGGCTCACAGTTTCAAGCCACAGTGTAAATGATTTGTTCATCATTACAACTCCAATAATCCTTAAAATATTTCCTAAATCTTCATCAGTGTAACAATGAGGACCCCAATCCTTTTTTCATTAGCAAAGGCACAACCCTTCCTCCTCTCAAAACTGACAAAATGATCTTTTAATGCTCCATGGCAGTGGTGACAAACCTCACCTATCTGATCACTATTGGGCTACTCTGGGTCTTCAGAAGTTCATCTTGCACCAGCTGATGACAGTACTGCACACACAGAAAAGGAGAAACAGCAGAGATCAGGACACTTAGAAAAAGCATTTCCATTCCAAGCCAGGCCTCTATGATTTAACTCCTTACCCATGTTTTCTGTGAGAACCATCACACAAACAAGGGATTGCACATTTTACAGCACAGTATGGCAGATAGTTTTGAGAACATCACTTGTTGTGGCCTCTGAATGGGTCGATTATTTTGAATTTATTTTGTTTACCATGGTTTCAGATGTTCCTTTTTGAAACAAACAGGCTTTTAGAAACAGAAGAGCCTCAGGTTATTTCTGAGACTGCTGACAAATGCCAGGCTGGCTTGCTTAGCAAGAGGCAGCATGCCCACCTGTCTTGAAGCTGGCCAGGGGCTCCTCAGACCAACACACAGCATGTTGGAGCCCTGCTCAAAGGAACACAGTGAGAAGAGCTGCTCTGCAGGAGCTGATCAGACCACAGGTGGACTCTGATCAGAGAGCTCAGTTATAGCAACAACAACTAAACCAAAATAGTTCCATCCCAAAAGCAAGGCCTGCTATATATACACTCGCACACAAGGGACTGTGTGTGGTTCCTTTTGAAGCTGATGGTGCAGAGGCAAGTTGTCTGTCCTATGGCTGGTCCAGGAGCCAAAATCATTTAGGCAAGGTTACAACAAAACCACATTTCTATGACCATTGATTCTGTTCTCTACATACCCGTTGCCAGCTGTCTAAATCTGGCCATAACCTCAGCTCTGTCCAGCCAGAGCTCCCAACAGACACAGTGTTGGCTTTGCAACAGCATCAAGACCATGGCTGATGCTCTTGGAACGCCTGGCAATGCAGAGGCAGCCCATCAGAACCTATAGAGAGAGCAGTTTGCAGCAGTGGGGGCTTTACATCGGGTCAGCAGTGGCCTGTGGCCACTGTAGGCTTTCAGCACAGCCCAGAGCCCTAAAGCCACCAGACCATGGCACAGGACAACAGCAGGATTCAGATGCTATCAAGTACGCACTGCACACTTTCCAAAATGCCTGCTCACACACGCACATGCACTACAGATAATTTGCTTCTGAAAAAACAAATGAGGATTTCCACCTAGTGAGCTCATGCTGCTTTAACCCTGCTGCAGTGGCTTCAATCTGTGCAGGTGAAACTTTAAAGCACCTCTAGCAAACCCCAGCTCTGTGGTTTAAGCCAGAAAACTTTCACAAAGCCCTTCCAAGGTAAGTAACATCTTTTTTTTTTTGCTACTCCATGTCCCCCAGCAACAGGAAGAGAAAATAAAAAAACCAACCTGAAAAGCTGCTTGTGCTTTTGGACATGGTCTTCAGAAAGCGAGAGGCAAGGCAGACAACAGCGTTCACTGTGTGATCCAGGCAGCTGAAACATGCTCAGGTACCTGTGCCTGTTTCTGGTCAGAGCAAACAAATTCAGGAGTGAGGTCACAGCCACCTGTCCCTGCGTGAAACAGTGCAGCAGTGCTGTGATGTGAGCAGAAAACAAGAGCCTGGAGGTACCCAGGCAAGCAGCACAAACAGTGCTCAGCTGAGCAGGGCTGCCAAGACCACAGCGTACCCTTGAAGCAGACTAAATAAGAAATGAGTGTTCCAGATAAAAACTGATCCATCAGGAACAATTTCACGGTATTCAGAGATCTCAGGGGACCAAAAATGCTAAAGCTGAGGCTAATTTCTGAGCAATCCAAGGTCTAAGCACCGCTCCCGCAGTGTGGGAGCCTTGATGGAGACCAGACCTCCCATGCTGGGCTGCCCGCACAGGAGCACATGTAAACTGTGAAGATGAGCCAAGGAGAGTGGGAGAAACAAGTCAGAAAAGAAAAAAATAAATCTTCCCACAGGTAGACAAGTGGCAAAGCTGAGGTTTGGTTTCAGTCTCTGTTTTCATCTTGGGGTAGTGCCCTCATTACCAGACCCTGTTGCCTTTTCCACCCAACTGCTCTTCCTTAAGCAAGGAATGATTTACAGTGCTCATGTGGATACTTCCTCACAGCAGGCACAGTCAGGAAGAACCAACTGCTGCACAACCACTGGAAAAGAACCCTCTAGGAACTCCCAAACTGCTCCATAAAGATCTGTGTCCTTGTGCATCCTTTTACTCAGAGAAAGGGAGAAGGAGAGGCATCCTGCCCCAAGTTATGCAGCAGGCAGAGCCAGAAATACAAAATTATAGACACATATAGAAATATATATTATACAAAATTATTGAAATTATTCTTGCATGTTTAATCTAGGAGTTTTATTTTGACCTGCTCTGACATTCCTGTGCACCACTGACATGCCAATCTTCCCTTCACAGCTAAAAATCAAAGAAAAAGGCTGAGGTGGAGCAGTGGAGGAATGCCTGCAAAGAGGTTACAGGTGCTCAAATGGTGCATTGCTGGGCTGGTGCATACCACTCCTGCAGCCAGACCTGTCCTGTAAATTCTCGTGACGTAATTACATCAGGCAAGCATAACATGAAATGCAATCCCTAGACCTGGGAAAAACAACCAGTGTCCAGTTTTTACCAGTAAAATTTATTTCAGGTGAGGAACCCTTCACTGCACAAGCACAGCTGAACAAGGTGCACACCTGGCTTTGTGCAGGACTCTGCAGGTGCTCTACCCATCCAGTTTTGATGCAGACACAGTCTCTATTTGCAAAGTACACCACACTGAAGGAGGTCTGACTCTGAGCATTCAGGACAGCAAGATATTCACATGCTAAAGAAGCAGGCAAGCAGACAGAGATGTTACACAAAAAAACTTCTGGCTTTCTGAGACCACAACAGTGTTTATCACAAAGGTTCAGCTCCTGGTTGTGTGGAGAACAGGGCCCATCCAAAGAGAAGCGGTCTGTCCAGATGCACTTCTGGCAGGAGACCTCAGTCTGTTACCTCCTCTCACCCTCACTCACTGGTGTCTGTTTGGCTGCCTAGTTCTGAAATGAGACTGGGGAGCAGCATCCTCCTTGTCTTAAATGGTAGATGAGCTGTGCCCTCTAGTGGGGTCTGACACACCAGGAGCTGGAGAAGAGCTTTCCGGGGGAAGATGACACAGCCCACACAAGGGACACACTTACCTGGACTCGGGAGGACTCCAAGGCATTTACACCAGCCAGGCCATAGCACTTTGTTCCCACCATCTTCTTTTGTAAAAGCCCTTCACAAAGATCCTGAGATCAGCTCAGCTGGTTAGATCATGCTGCCAATAACACCAAGGTCATGGTTTTGTTCCCTGCGTGGGCTATTCACTAAAGAGTTGGACTTGATGATCCTTGTGGGTCCCTTCCAACTCAGAATATTCTGTGAAAGGCATCTGAGATGTGTCATGTGCTCAGGCAGAGGAGACTGGTATGAAAATAACAGAGCACGAGATGAGTGCTTATTGCAGCAGCACAAACTGGTAATCAAGTTTCTCTTAGCACCAACAAAGCAGTCCTTTCATAAGGCTTCAAAGCCTTCCAGCCTTTTTTTTTTTTTACAAAAAATTAGATGCTTAATTTAGGTGCATGATGCTACCATAGCTTGTAGGTCCAAACCAGTGGTAAAAGGGAACAGACTGCCTTTCAGCATCATTCATTGCTGTGGGCAAAGATTCTTCCTGCAGCAATCCCAGCCTAAGGGGTCCATGCCCCCAGCCCTTCCAAAGTCCTGAAACACCTTCCTACCCATGTGCTGTGCCAGGGAAACTGTGCCCAGGGTCAAAGACTTGTACCAAAGGACTGACTGATGCAAAGCCCTGGAAAAAAAATAAGGCTTTAAGTCAGCTCATGTGGGAAACAAGTTATGGGAAAGGGAAGGGGGGGGCATTAAACTGCTTTGGGGCTGAAAAATTTATATGAGCCTCAGACAGTTTGGGTTTTCATAGGGTTTTAAGGAATCATCCTCAAAGGATCCCCAGATTCTGTTCTAGCCTCAGCAGAGCTGATGGGAAGGACCTGGGAAGGTAAACACTTTCCTTCCCTCTGGCAAGAGGGTAAAATCTGCTCCCAGGCTTCAGTATATCCATCTCAAGTTTTGCTGTGACAGTGTAAATCTGTGCACACATTCCCAAATGAAGGGAAATGCTCCAATTTTGCTTGCAGACCAAGACTTCTCATGGTGATTCCACATGAGCTCCTGCATGAAATCTGTGCAACTCTCGGGCATCTGTACATGGCTTTTTACCATAGAAATGAGAAGCAATTGAGCCACAGTGCTCAGGCCTTGGAAGTCACAAGACATGCTTCTCATTTCAAAACTAGGCTGATATTATTTTTAAGCTTTCTTGTAGGACTTCTGCTTTTCACCCTGCTCCCTATAACTATTAGGACTAGATTTTGTGAAGTCTGTTTTACTCTCAGACATCTTACTTGAAGAAAAGATACTGCCTGTGATGATGAGTGACAGAAATACAGAACTACCTTAATTTAGATATTTAATTATCATATCTTGCCATTTTCACTCCAATGCATTAACATGCTGTGATTTCTCTCTCAAGATACTGAAGATTTAACAAGAGTAGCCTTTTTCAAAACACTAAGCCCCAGCTGCCTGGGGCAAGTAGCTATTATCTTAATTGACAGGCAGTAAAATGCTCGGTTTTTGCTCACTTTGCACTTCCCAAGCTCAACAGCCCAAGCATTCTGCAAGACAAGTGGGTGTGTCTTCTCACACACAGTAAATCAGCCACGCTCCTGAAAACAATTCTACTTCGCAATCCCAAACCTAAGTTACCTGAGCCCGTGCCTGGCACAGGACCAAAGCCAGGTCTAATGTGTGTCAGCAGAAATTGCTGTATTATAAAAACCCGGGGAAGGACAGATCCCTGGTACGCCACATCTCCGGCTGTGGTGGAGTCCAAGGTGCTTTTCCTCCCCATTCCCCCGATAACTAGGCTGGTCTTGGACCCTATGGCATGGGGAAAAACACACTCACCCATTCATCCATGTGTCACCCACCCACTGCCAGACCCCAGCGTGGGAAGTGGGGAGGGAAGGAGGTGGGGAAGGAGGGAGTGCAGGGGGCATGGCCACCGGCTCCGCTCCCTGTGACGGCAGCCCCGTGTTCTCGTCTTGCCTGGCTCCCAGACCTTAGACCTGGCGTCGGGTCTAAGGTTCGCTGATCTCCGGTCGCCTCCCACCTTTGACACCACTCCCGGGTGGTTTCGCTTTCACCTGCCCCTGGCACCAAGAGGCTGGAACAGACGGATGGGGCCATCATCCCACCACACCTGACACCACAGACTGGAACCCTGGGAGGAGAGCAAGGCTTCGGGAAGGTAAAGGCATCCTCTGCTGGGGGATTCTCCGTGAGGCAGGCCCCAGACCCAACCCACCGTCTCCAAGGTGCCTTTCCCAGACAAGCACCGGGACTCTCATCCTCCCACTAGGAAGCAGCCCCACACCCAAGGCGCGAAGGTGCAGCCAGCACGAAGGGTGGCACAGTCCTCAGTGAGTCTCTGCCCAAGAGAAGAGGTTTTAGGAAGACTTAGGAAGCCCTCTGCCCTACCCCCATCCTCTCGGGAAGCCAAAGAGCTACTGCAAAGGTCTTAGCAGAGTGCTCGGTGTGTCCCACAGCCCAGGCAGTCTCCATTTATTGCTGCCGTATTTCCCGGAACAGTTAATGGTCCTTATTCTGTTCCCCTTAGCTCTGGGGAGAGCTGATTGCCCTGAGAAATCAGCACTATGTAAATCTAACAGTGTTTACACCTTAAGTCTTTGCAGTTGGGATTTTTGTACCCCCTGGTAACCTTGGCTTAAGTGAACTTTCCAAGTGACCATGCTCCCACATCAGCACTGCCAGAGCTTTAGCAGCTAGGAGAAGGCTCCCAAAAGCAGAGGAGTGCTTTAAGTTGAATACTGGAAGTTAACTGGGGACGTAGGTGCATGACAACTATCTCGTGTGGGGGAAAAAATTAAGTATCTAAGTGTGAAAGAACCTAAAGTATCACGACCAAAAATTGCAGGGTTAGATACTGCAGACTTACACAGTTAAGCATTGAAGTCCTGTGTTTTTTCCAAGGAGCTCATTAACTGTGGTTCTGGTTCACTGCTGCACCCCTGCAGAAACTCAGCAAATGTCTTTAATGGTTTTAGGACTTTCTTAGAGCTTGTGATTTAGAAAAGCTTAGACATCAATTAGACATCATTACACTTAAACAACATTAATTTCCCAGGAAGTTAAACAGTCTTAAATGAGACTTCTCGGTAACTTCATCTTCAAAAGGTATGCATTACTTTTCCTTTTTTTTTTTTTTTTTACTGCTTTCCTTTGGAAATAAAAGGCTTATCCCCACACAGTTAATAGACCAGGACCCTCCACCCCAGGTTAAAAATGCTGCAGAGATACTAATTTACAAAGTGGCGACAGCCAAGCCCTTGCTGTCACATTCTAGCACACACTGTCACCTCATGCTTCTCTCTTTATTACTAGTCTTTATGCTGATAAACGACGAGTTTGAAAGGATACTCCTTAGATAAAATCCAGTTTCCTGCTAATGCTAAACAACTAGGTCACCCTCATAAACATATTCACTAGATCCCTTCTTGGAAATGGGTGGTTCAAGTGCAATATTGCTGATCTGGCGCTGCTGCTGCCGTAGCTGGCAAAGAGATCACCTTTAATTCGATTTACAGTGGGCTCCATAGGGACACAGCTGATTAATGCTGGTCAGAGCTGGCCCAAGGGAAGGAGAGAGGAGACAATGAGACAGGGGAATGGGGGTGTCTGGCTGAGAACACAATTTCCTGGGTGCAGCAATGTTTAATCCTCTGTCAGGAAGTGAGAAATGATCTGTGTCCTGGCCATTTGGCTACTTGCCTTCAAGGTAAGTGTGAGATCAAGCAATCTTGCCCCGAATATCTGCTTCTAGACACAGCTGTCACAAAATATTAAGTTGTATCTGGAGGCTAAATCCACCAGCAGGATTTTTACAGTCGATTGAAGATAAATTGGTTTAACTCTGACTATACTGAATCCAAGCAGGTTCAGCTTTCTCTGCCCCTCAGCATGGCCTCTAGGCACAAGGACAGGACCTGCAACACCTCAGCTGTTCCCCAAGCTGCTCCCCAAATTGCTGAGTTATTCTTTACCAGGATCAAAATAAAAAGCCACAAAATCCAGCATCTAAGCAGTCCCAGTTCAGGTTACACCTCAGCCTTTGAAAGCCTGTGTGGAAAAATTTGCTAAAGCCGTTTTACACCAAAGCATTGGTGACTCCTTCAGAGTTTCGAGTTTGTAATAAGATCAACCGAACTTATTCTAGTTATGCTGACAGAAACTTTCTAGCATGCTCATGCACTCTGCTGGGGTTTAACTTACAGAAATGCACAGGAAAGTTTTTGTCAGTATTTCTCCCGGATCTGCTCAGGGAAGTCAGCAAGGTTTCTACAGCAAGCCTGTGTTTCCTCAGCAGCACAGACACTGGCTGGAAGGACAGGGATGATGTTTGCTGTGACATCCACACCTGGAGCAGGGACTGGTGACCCTGCCAGAACAGCATCCTGGAATTTGTGGAGCTGACTGTAACCCTAAGCCAAGTCTTAGTGACGGTCTCTTCCTCGAAGCATAGAGCAGCTACAGAAGGGTGACTACGAACCACATGAGATATCTGGATGCTCTTCCTGTAGTCCTTTAGCCAGAAAGTGCAGGTTTTTACTCTGTACACTCTTTTTCCAACAAAAAAAAAAAAAAAAAAACAACAACAAAAAAAAACCCCAAAAAAACCCACCAAAACCAAGAAAAAAACCAAAACCAAGAAAAACACAAACAAAAAGGACAAAACCACCACCATTTCCCCCTGTTCTTCATTGAATTAGAAAGAAGCCACGTGTTTTTCTTCCTTGCCATTCTCCTTGAGTGGAAAGGGAGACATTCTCTGGGAAAGAAGTTGTTTAAAATGAACTTCGGCAAAACTCATTGCAGTAAATCTCAGGTGAGTTTTGTTCCAGCATCAACTCAACCTTATGACGTTGAACAGAGAGCAGCAGAGGGAAATGATGAGAAACTGAGTTTAGTATAGATAATCTTGGGTGGTTTTCAAGCAGCTTCTTGCTTCCTTAGAGAGTTTTGTGGCTTATCACCAATAGTAACTGCCCAGAATGGATGGCAGTCTTATTTCCAGCCTATAAAGAGGCAAGTGTATGTGATCAATACCACAAGGAGCACAGTTATGCTGTGCTGCAGAGTTTATCTTTTTCCTGTTTAAATAATATTACCCACTCCTGACTAGCTGTTCTGCACAAACCACAATCCTGCTCTTCAACACAGGGGCTGTATGAGCTGGGGAAGGTGGTGTTACCTGTGTTCTTTAAGGGAATTAAAGCCCATTTAACTGAGCAGGAAAGCTATTTGGATCTAAAGATACAGACCTCAGTTCAGCCAACCAAAGAATGCTCTTAAGGACAGCCTTAATGAAGAATTAAAGGTCTGGAGCCTGCCAGATTGCAGGGGAAGGACAGGCAAAATAAAGGAGACACGTGGGATGAGCAGCTTGCAAGAACAAGAGGCTTTTGTCAGAGAGGGGTGTTGCAGAGACCTTCCCAGGCCAGGAACTACATTGCTAGTGCTGCTGTTAGGTGTCTTCATAAAGGTACTTCTTGCTCAACAGCAACGTTTCACATGCCAGATTCCTGAGCTCCAGGTAGAAATATCGCTAAATCTTCATTATAAGTCTTGCAGGTCCTGGTCTTGCTCTCTGGCTGACCAGGGCTTTCTTCCACATGGAAGGAAGCACCCCATTCCAGCAGCGCTCAAACTGGCATCCTGTTCAGTTCAACACCCCACGAGCCTTCATCTTCAGGCTCTGCATGAACTTCCTTCTCCCATTTATAACTGTTCACATGAGTATTTTTGGAGGAGGAGCTCTGTAAGGAGGAACCAAGGCAAACCAAGACAGTGTTATTTGCTGCCCTGTGCTGGCAGTTCCCACCAAGAGCAGGGCACTGTCGCTTCCTTGACCTCAAGGCTGGGAGGAGGAGACACGTGCCACCCAGGAGGGCTCCCACCGACCATCCTCTTCCCAGGGTATGGCCAAAACTCTGCAGCAGCTTTCTCGGAGTCAGGTTTGAGATAACCACTGTTATTCTGGTCTGTGTTCCCCCGCCATCCCTGGGCACAGTGGAGCTCCATCAGGAGTGGGGTGGAGTCACACTCTGTGCTGACACAGTCATGAGGTGTGAGACTTCATGGGCTTGGTCTGTCTGGGGGTTCTTTACCATGGTGCAAGAGCATGTGCCATCTGCTTTGTGTGCTGCTGTCCTCAGGGGTGCTTGAGCCAGGTCCTCTTGCTCCTGCTTTTTCAAGCAACTTGCTGAAAGCAGGGCTACCACAAAGCCCATCAGATCCTGAGGTGCCGAGTCATTCCCTGGGCAGTGTCCTTAGCAAGCTGGTAGCAGCATCACCTCCATGCCTGAGCTGGGCTTTCCTGGTATAACTTATAACCAGCACCCACAATAAATGTAGAACATCAGCCTAAACTCTTCAGCAGCACTGTGGTGAGAAAGGTGTGCTCAAGAGCAAGGCACAGCCACGAGTCATGTCCCTCTGCCATTAACTTCCCCCAGCATGTCCTCTTAAAGGAGACACACCAAATTTAGTCTCCTTGTCCACATCCAAGAAGGCTTCTTGCATCGATTGTTCCTTCCTAAAGATCTCCACCTTCTGGTCATAACTGACAGTGGCAGATGCTTTGATAGATTTGATTCAGGATATTAATGATTTTATTCCAGCCTATTCTGAGGTTAAACCCCACCTGTCCCCTTGGCACCAGTCAGGACCTGATGCAGGAGGCTGGCATCAGCTGCAGATGTACACTGAACAGAATTGGTTTCATTGCAGGCCATGGCACAGGAAACAATGCCAGGCACCTCCCTGGAGGGGAGCCATCCCACCTACACGTACAAGGTGGTTCTGCTGGGCAGCATGTCGGTGGGGAAGTCAAGCCTGGCCTACCGATACGTGAAAAATGACTTCAGGGAGTTCCTGCCAACCGTGGGCTGTGAGTGAGTGGCTTCAATTGCTTGATGGCTCTGGACAAGACACCAGGCCTGATGCACTTCCTTGAAGCAGGGTGGGATGGAGAAGAACTGGTTGGTACATCTCACAGTAGCACAGACCCACTTCTGAACATGATACAGATTTGCCCAAGAGCCAGACCTTCCCCTTCACATCTCTGCAGACCATTTGCTCAGCACCAGGCTGTAAGCAGAGCCACATCCATATCACACAAGTATGGCTTGGTGCTGCTTTTTAGAGGCAGATGAGCAGCAAAATGAGTGAAACCTGGAATTCAAACTGTACAGCCCATCTGCTCTTTGCACGCTTGGTCCTGTGCTGCCCTCCCAGCTATTTAAGACACCCCAGGAGGGTCTCACAGAATGGTTTGCATTGGAGGGCACCTTAAAGATAATCTAGTTTCAATCTCCCCTGCCTAGGTCCTACAGCATCTAGACATTATAGATGTTCCTTTTACATGATGTACCTGGCTTTTGCCTAAGAAGGCACAGCAGGAACAGAGGCTGCAGTCCCACCTGTATCTGCAGAGCTGGTGGAGGAGAGCAAAGTGCCATGGAACTTCTTCCCATCCCTCTGCCATGGCTGTGACTGGTCTACAGGCAGCCATCTGCTCCCCGGGAACGGGGATGGAGGCTCACCCTCCAGTGTGAGCCCTTTCAGTGGATATTCCTATTCAGAGCTCTCACAGGTCTGACCCACCAGCAAGGTGGTGGTGCCTCTCTGTCTGGGGTCTGTTCTGCAAAGCTCAGAACTATCTGGCATCAAACCTGGTGTCCACCCAAGTCTGCTGTCAGGAAGGGCCCCCGGCCTTGCAGCACATCATCCCATCAACGGTACCAGTGATCACGAGAAACCCACCCCAACTCTGCGCGTTAGAACATTGTTACCAACCCTCAGGATGGGTTTGACCTCACAGCAGCAGACTTAAGGTGTCTCCTGTTACTGCAAGTGAACGTATACCCTGCATCTTGCTTGCAGGCTCCTTCTTCACACGCACACACAACCTGGAGGCAGCCACCGTCAAGTTTGAGATCTGGGACACGGCAGGCCAGGAGAAGTACCAAAGTGTCTGCCACCTCTACTACCGGAATGCCCACGCTGCTCTCCTCGTTTATGACATTGCTAAGAAGGTAAGGCAGGGGATGCTTGTTCCATCCGTGCCATGCTGCAGCACACTGGTGGGGCAGAGATGTCCAGATGATGGTGTTTGTCCTTTGCAGACCAGAAAGCAGTACATGAGCACCACCTGAGAAGGTGAACATTCCACCTGGAATGTCAGGGGCTGCCCCTGCCCATGCAGGACCATGCCACTACCCTGGGATGATTTCTGCTGCCATGCAGAAAGGGTGCATCCCATCCAAGGTGGATTTATGCCTGAAGGTGTTTGAGGGCTGGTGACCTGTTTTTCTGAGAGGGCAATCACTACTTCCCCACCACACCTCTTCCACCTTTGGTTTGGTGCCACCCATCCAGCTTTGTCTGAGACAAAGGGATTAAATCAAAACCAGATCACTGAGCAGTTTTGTCTCCATTTCTCCAGGAAACACTCAAGAAAGCAAAGCTGTGGCTGGAGGAGCTGGAGAAGAAATTCCTTCCTGATGAAATTGTCATTGCTTTGGTGGGCAACAAAACAGACCTTGCTGCTGAGCGAGAGGTCACCACTGAGGTGAGTGCCTGTGGTTCCCTCATCACCCCCTCACCAGCAAGCACTGGGATATGTCCAAGGAAAGCCAAGAGTTTAAAAGGTTTTCGGACACCTCCAAAATCTCTGTACAATTATTGACCCATCATAGCCAAAAAAGCAGCCCCAGAAGAGGCTGGGGTAATAACTCTGCTTGTCTCCACTTAGGAGGGGGCAGAGTTGGCACGGACAAAAGGCCTCCTGTTCATGGAGACATCTGCAAAATCCAACCATCAAGTAAATGATATCTTCATGGCCATAGGTGAGTCATGTGATGGGTCTAAGTGAGAGCAGAAGCAGGTGAACCACGGCCCCAAGCCCCTGCAAAGCTGATCCCCTTCACTGCTCCTGCTTGCCACCAAGATTTTCTTCCCAGCCAATCCAGCCTGTGCCACCCCTTAAGGCATAAGGATGGACAGATCCATCCCAGTATACTCCAGCATCAGAGATGGCTTTCAGGCCTTCTCCCAAAGCCACAATTTTATTTTGCTTTAGTATCCAATCTGGGTGTAATGGTGTCCCCAGTTTAGCTGTTCGGGGAACTGTGGGATGGGTCCCCTGGGGTGGGATGGTGTGGCCATCACACCCCACACTACCAGCAGGGGAAAAGAGCCCTTTCTTGCCTTATGTTTCCTCCTAGTCCAAGAGCTCCTGCGTCGGGAAAAAGAGAAGGCATCTGCCCCATCCCCACACGAGAGATCAACAATTGACCTGAAGGAGGGCACGCCACAGAGGAGGTGCTGCTGGCTCTGAGGACATACAACTCTGGACCTCAGCCATGACTGGATGAAGTCTCCACGAGGAGCAGTGAAAAGCAGTGGGGACTCAGAAGTGCAGAAGCAGCTCAGCCTGACCACCCTGCCCCTCAAAGCGAGTTCCGAGCCCACCCTGGGTGCACAGGGCCTCTTCAACCCTCTAGCACTCTCTTCATCCGAGAGCTAAAGCACAGGGTTCTCTTCCACCAAGCTTCCACTTCCAGAGAAGAGCACAACCTGCTAGCAACACTACCACCAACCCTGACTGGTGACATCCCCCCACCCCAGCTGCACATCACCTCCTCCATCTCCCTTTCCATCTGGAAAGAGAGAGTTTAGCTTTCCAGAGCAAAGCAGGTGCATTCTGGGGACTTCACACTCAGGCTGCAAATAAAGAGAATAGTGCCCTGAAGGTGTGTTATTTTTCCCTGTCCTGGATGTCAACCTGCAGGTGGGGAAGCTTAGAGGTGGCAGGGACCAGAGCCAGTGCTCCCTCACCCCATCTAACCCATAGTGGGTCACAGCCCATCCTTGGGAGAAATCACAGATTTATTGCCAACATAAGAGCCAGAATGGGGCCAAACCAAACAAGTGGTGTCCCAGTACCCCGTGCCTTCCAGGGCCTCCCCTTTGCATATTTTGAGTTAGATGTGGGAATGCACCTTGGCTGGAAAAGGATTAAAAACCACCTGTGCTCTGTCCAAAGGCAGCAGCACTCACCTTGTCTGCAGGGCAGTAACCTCTGAGGTTTTGGGGCATGGCCTGAGAGCAATGCCAGGCAGCAAACACCCTTGAAGACCTTCCCCATGCAGGGGAGGTTGTCTTACCCCTGAGGACCAACCACCCCAGCACCCCACACCAGCCAGGACACTCACCTGTGGTGCTTCCCCAGGGCTGAGCCATCCCGGAGCAGGACAAGAGCCTGTCCTCCGAAAAAAGGCTGATTTGCTCCCTCCTCTTGCCTAAATCCCCTTTGTTAGGGCAGCTGGGAGACATTAGGTGCTAATTGCCACTCCTGTACCCCATCTGCTCCCTCCCCTTCCCAAAATTAACCCTTCCCTCCCCAAACCACACTAGACCCTCAGTGCTGGGCTGTGATGACACCAGCAAATTTTGGGGTTACACTCTCTACCCTGCCCCCCCCCCCCCACGTCCCCCTCATGCTGCGTTTTGGAATAGAGAGGCTGGGACACAGGGATGAGAGGAGAAGGGGTTTTATTGTCAGCTTCAGTTCAAGGGTTCCGCTCCTCCTGGGGAGGGTGGGGGGCTGCACAGGCTCGCTGCCGGCCCCCCATGGGGTGGGTGCCCTCGCCCAGGGCTTGCCGCCTCCCGAACCGCCCCACCGGCCTGATCCCGCGTCCCGTGTACCAGGAGGGGTCGATGTCCGGGTCTGCAAGGGAAAAGCCGAGGAACCATCAGGGGGTGATGGGGGAGAGGACAGGGCGTTTCACCCGTGGGTGGGGGGATGATAACCCAAGGAGAGCAGGAAAGGGGGAAGAGAGGGATAAAAGCTCTTGCAAAGGCTGTTTCAAAGCAAACCTTTGCTTCTGCATCGTTACACCCCCTCCTCGCCCCCAAAAATGCGGCTGAGTCTGAGGATGCAGAGGGGGCTGGAAGCAGGGTGTTGATTGGGGGGACTCCCTTACTCATGTTCTCCTTACTCCTGATTTCCATGGAGCGCTGGAGGATGCGGCCGTAGGCGACGGGCAGGGTCAGGCAGGCGAGCAGCAGGCACAGGAGGCAGGTGGCCCCCAGCTTCATCCCCAGCACTTTCCGCCCGCAGTGGCTCGGCTCCGAAGTCTCCTGGCCCCTGGCACTTCACGCCACAAAGACGGTGGCCTCCGATGCGGCTGTGGGAGGGAAGGGATTTGGCTGTTGATGTGTGTCCCTGTCACGGTATCCCTGGGCAAGCAGCGATGCAAAGCACTCGGGAGAACTGGATCAGAACCTGGGGGTTTTGCTGGGGCTGATACCTTTTGGGAAAGTATCCCCTCTAAACACGAGTTGTGCAAACCTGATGTTCATTAAAACAGGTTTTGGTCCTAGCCTAGTGCCTTGGGTCAGGCCTGACAGAGTTCATCGTTTCTCCTTTGGGAGCCCCGGTGCAGCACGGGATCCCACAGCCTGGGTGATGGGGAGAGGAGCCACCACCAAAGTGCAGGGCTGGCTGCACCAAGCAAAGGCTGCAGAGCCTCAAATGAGGTTTGCTGCTGGATGCTGGGGGATGCATGAATGGACCACGGTCACCTCTGCACCCTGGGCGCCCACCCCTGGACCGGGCTGCCGAAATGGAAATCCGGGAACACCCTGTAACCTACTCCAGGGCACTGAGGGGATGAGCAGGAGCGTGCACGGCTGAGCAATGGGCTTGATTTCTGCCAGGGCGAGGGGGGCAGAAGCGGGAGAGCTGGGTGAGGCAGGACACGGCGCGGATGTGGCGGCAGCTTTAATTCCAAGGACTTTTGCAAAGGAAAAGTTTGCAGCGTGCTGAGCAGGAGGCAGATTGGGCTCCTGCGAGCTCAGGTTTGCTGCGGCCACCAGATTTTTGGAACCCACCAGCCCGGTCGGACAGACGCAAGGACAGACACACGGGGAGGCAAAGCAGGGCTCAAAAGCATCACGAGAGGGAGAGAAAAGCGTGGCTCCCGCCGCCGGGGCTGCACTTACCGTGGCGAGGCGAGGCGAGGTGCCCGGCTGCCGTCCCGCTGAGCCAGGTGGCTGCTGTCTGAGCCGGAGTCCCCTCCGGTCGCTGTTTTTATGGCCGGTTTCGTGCTGATGTCAGAGGCGAGTCCTGACAGGGACCGAGCCGGGGCATCTCCCCTCCCCGCTGTCCCCTCTCATCAAATCAGCACAGGGATTTTCATGACTCAGAAGGGACCAGCATTTTATCTTCCGCTGGCTGAGGAAGATAGTTTGGGAATATGTTAATCCCTGTCCTCGACCCAGGGTTATTTTGGACAAGGGGAAGTTTTCTGGTCCATCACACCCCCAGCGCCCACTGCGGGGAGGGGGAGGATCTGTGGTTCACGCTGCCCTGAAAGCTGAGTTACCAGTGCAACTCCACCACAGGATTCACACTGGGTACCTTTCTCCATCACTTTCCCTCCCCCAAAAAAGCTGCTTTAAGGAAATCAGAACATTAAATGCAGAGAAGAGGGGAAGGCAACTTGCTGGGGCACTCGGGTTCTCAGAAATGGGTTTGTCCTCGTGGCATGAGGGCTTCAAATCCCCTGCTTTCCCTTCCTTCCCCCCCCCCCCCCTTTTTTTATATGGGTTTAAAAGATTTCTGACTATGTTTGTTCTGCTGGATGTGACACTGAAGGAGCCATCTCGTGTCCTGAGCACAGAGGGTTTAGTTGGTATCCCCAGGCAAAACTGGGACCAGAGGCATCCTGAAACAGGGACATATTTCTGTTGGCAGGATGGTGAAGACACTGTCACTAGTGGGGTGAGGGCAGGGTGCAGGTCTCTGTCTGCCACCTCCCCGTGGAGCTGGCATTGCCCTGGGACAGGTCTCCATCTCATATGGTTGTCAGCTCCAATGCCTGATCACAACAGTGTTGGGGACAGGTGACAGGAGCAGCAAGGGACAAAGGGTGATTGCCACAGAGGTGTTGCAAAGGCAGGGAAAGGAGTAAAGAGATATATAAACCCCCCATGTTTCAGCCATGGAAACCCACACCCTGGGCTCAGCAGGTCTCTCTCTACCCCAGGGTTGCTGCTATTATTTAATACAGATTTAAAGTAACCCCTCAAAGTGGGCTTGTGTTTCTTGTGGCTTCAGCTGCCAGACTTGATTCGGGGTGTCCATGCAAGTTGGAGCAGTGCATTTATTTCAGGATCAGCCTCTCTTTACACCCTGTGCATCCCCTTTGCCCACCTGGCTTCACCACTGGGTACCACTAACCCACAGTCTTCACACCTGTGGCTCTGTGACCAGTATCTGACTATTCATATTGCCATCCTGATCAGAACCATCTGCCTCTGTTCCACCTCAGTGCTGCTGATTCAATTCCTGTCTGCTTCACCTGGCTAGTTTTAAAGCAAGGACTGCACAGATTGGTTAAAGCAAAGGATGGACATGGACCTGCTGGAGTGAGTCCAGAGGAGGCCACAAATATGCTCCAAAGGATGGAGCCCCTCTGCTCTTGAGACAGGCTGGGAGAGCTGGGAGTGTTCAGCCAGGAAAAGAGAAGGCTCTGGGGAGACTGGAGAGGCCCTTCCAGTGCCTAAAGGGGCTCCAGGAGAGCTGAAGAGGGACTTTGGACAAGGGCCTGGAGTGACAGGACAAGACGGAATGGCTTCCCACTGCCAGAGGGCAGGGTTAGATGGGATATTGAGAAAGAGTTCTTCCCTGTGAGGGTGGTGAGACCCTGGCACAGGTTGCTCAGAGAAGCTGTGGCTGCCCCATCTCTGGAAGTGTTCCAGGCCAGGTTGGACGGGGCTTGGAGCAACTTGGGCTAGTGGAAGGTGTCCCTGCCCATGGCAGGGGCATGGAATGAGATGAGCTTTAAGATCCCTTCCAACCCAAACCCTTCTGTGATTCTATGGAAAGAGAGAGGAACTTTTGCTTGAGTGAGCTAAAAGAACAGACACAGGAAAATGAGTGGATGGCTCTGGACACAAAATTGGCTTTATTGCATGATTTAGTATACATATATAAAATCTCTAGCCAGAAAGATGGGTCAGAAAACCAGCAGAGAACAATGTGGATGACTACAGCCTGAACGATGCCTTAGTTTGCACTGCTGAAGCTCACCGTGAGGATTTCTTTACAGGATCAAGCGTGGAAGGACTTGAGTTATGGCTGAAACCAGACACAGCAAGAGATGGAGTTGGGGCAAAGGCTGAGCCCTGACACCAGAAGGCTGGGTGCAAACCCCCCAAGTCTTGGTGGAGCTCCCTTCTGCCAGCAAGGAGCTGACATCCCAGCACCGAGGCCAGCAGAGCAGCAAGAAATGTACCCATTAATGCCACGGTGTCTGGGAAAGTTTCTGCCACAGCAGAGATTTGCACTTACCCTTTTGAGTGTCAGGCCAGAAGGATTTAATTTTAAATTAAGAAACTGGTTTTGTTTCCATCTGGGAAGCCCAGACTATGGACTTACAAGACTGCTCTGGGATGACCACAGGACCAATTTCTAGGCAGTTAGCAGTTTCTAGACAAAGCCAACATATGTGTTACTTGCATGATAATTCATCCTACTGCTCATAATTAAAGTGGTTTTAGCTCAGATGCACAGGAATTGCCTAAAGGGTCCAGCCTGAGTGGCCATTGATGGGAATCTGTCAGCATTGGTCTGACATTCGCCCTCTGGCTGCGAATGATCCTCTCCCCATCATCCACTGTGGAAGGAGAGAGGCAGGGAGGGAAGGATGGAGGTGGGGGCTATACAGGATAGGGACCAGCAGGTACCAAGCAAAAAAACTCTTCCAAAGTGGCCTGTAAGAGAAACCAACCCTCTTCCCATCCCAATACCCTGGGCATGGAGATGGGGCCAGGCACTGATCCACAGGGGTTAATGGATGTGGGGAATTAAATATTGGAGGAAAACAAACATCTTGGAGCATCTGGGAGGGTGTTACCAATGCCACTGTCACCTGGCAGGAGCCCAGGGCCACTGCAGCCCCCAAAGGTCATCACAGCTCCTCCAAAGGATGGGATGGTCCTAACAGATTCTACAATGCCATCATCAGGGACAGGGGACATGCTCATCCAC
This sequence comes from Manacus candei, assembly GCF_025592945.1. Classification (NCBI taxonomy): domain Eukaryota; kingdom Metazoa; phylum Chordata; class Aves; order Passeriformes; family Pipridae; genus Manacus; species Manacus candei. The sequence goes on along the minus strand of NW_026138071.1, from coordinate 23,447,189 downwards.
AGAGTGCATCTTGGCATGGGCTGACCCCTCTGCGGAGCAGAGAAGTACCTACACTCTGCTTGCTGGAGTTCTTCTATATATCTTGCTGATATAACCTCACATGGAGAGGAGGGATCTTTGAGAGCTGGAAAAGCAAACCAATACCCAACAAGCTCTCCATCATTTCTTCCACCTTCCTTGCCAACACCTCCTGCAAGCCTCACCTCACTCACATCCCCAGATGGTCACACTCACTTCAGGCACGGCAGCGAGAAGCCTCAGTGGGTGTTTGCATGGCTTGGTGCAAAGATCTGTTGGCCAAGTGCTCACTGGGAGGGAACCAGCACTGCTCAACCTCCTTTGCTGCTCAGGGAAGGGAAGCAATGCTTCCAGGGACATGGCAGGGAGCTGGGACCAGCACCATGATGTGAATCCCAGCACTGGGATTCCTGGGTCCCTGCTCTACCTGGGGTACCCCAGGGGCATCCTCCACCCCACTGTCAGTTCCTGTCCCTGCTCACCACCAGCCTGGAAAAGAGCAGGGACAGGCACTGACAGCTTTTACCAAGTGAGGGCTGTGCCACTGCTCCTGGTCCCTGTGCTGAATGCCACACTGACATCCAGCTCCCTCCTCTGATCCCTTTGGCTGACCCAGTACCCAAGAGCTTCCCAAAGCCAAGGTCTCATGCCTGCATCCTCCAAGGGAAGCCCCTGGCCACGTGAATGCACCCCAGTGCCTTGCTCCTCTCCCCAATAGCTCCCAGTGAGACCTCCTGCCCATGGCCTTTGGCTTCATTTCTGTCCAGGGTTTCGGGGAGAGAAGGGCATAGGAGAAGGAGGAGAAAGTGTTGCGGGGAAGGCGGTGAGAGGCTTTGCGCTGAGGTCTTGTATCATCACTGAAATGCGGTAGCAGGAAGGTTCCCCTCTCCTCAGGACAGGTGGGTCATCACAGGCTTCTGCAAGGCACAAGGAGAAACCTCAGCTCACCACTCACTGTACCCATGCCCTGAGCCACCCCAGGTGACAAGGACAGTGTGCTCCTTATCCCCTCTAGCTGCCACTGCATGGAGCAAGGACCTGCCCCATCCCATGGACCACGCAGGCAGCAGGAATTCGAGGATGCACATCTTTTTTGGTCCCCCCACACTGGGGCTCGTGACATCCCAGACCTCAGGGGGTGATGCCCAGGTGTGCCTGCCCACCAGTCAGCATGGTGAGACCAGTGCTGGGAGCTGGGCGCTCCACCGGCTTGAGGAGAGTGTGGGGAGGGACAGGTCCCTCTGTGAAAGCCCAGGGAGGCAGGTCCCACATGGAATCCAGGCCAGCAGCCCTTCTGGGTGGCTGGGTCCGTACCGCAAAGAGCCTCTCCACTCTCCTGTTCTTCCCGTTGGGGTTTCTCTGCGTCAGGGAACCACGGTAAACAGAGTTGCGGTCAAAGGAATCATCAAAACCTGTGGAGAACAAAGAGAGATGGGGAGCAGCTCTTCATCCACCTCACCAGAGGTTTCAGTTACCCACCAAGTCATTTGGGGTTTACTAATCCCCTGCTGACTGTGGGTTTGGATGCATCATGGCACTTCCCTCTCCAGGAAGGTGATGGGAAGCCCTTTGATAACAAGGAGATAAGAGTTGCTGCTACTCAGGTTCCTAGAGCACTGTGTGAGCTGGGTCAGCCTACCAGCAGCCAGGACCTCTGCTCCGGAAAGCTCTGCCTGCCTGCAAGGAGCTCTCACACCACCCAAGCCTATGACACTCGACCTACTAAGTCATCTCCTCTCCTCTCTGTGACCAGGTTCCACCATCTGCACCTTTTTAGGCCCAACTTTTCAAGTCATTGACCTGCAGGGAGGGCAGTCAGGAGACCAAGTCACCCCATCACCCAGCCCAGGCAGAGGGGATTAGGTTTGCCTGGTGACGTCTGTCCCAATTGCACATCCCTCCATCTCCTCACAGGGCTGACGTGTCCCACGGGCTGCCTTTATCTGCCTGTCCTTTGCAGGAAGGAGAGCAGATGACTCCTGAGCATGAGGACAAGGAACCTTTCCACCTACCAGCCTCAGCTTAGGAAACAGTACTGTTAATTGTGTGAATGGGGGAAATGCTATTTCACCTCTGCATTAAATGATCTTTTCCCCCTTCCCTCCCTTCATCTTCCATTATCTGGAAGGAGAGCCGCTCTTTCTGTCTTTAAGCTTGTGAGTGTGATAAGAGAGAAATAGAAAAGTAATTTCCTAATCAGTCTCACTGATATTGGTCAGGATGAAACATTTCCAGTGATTGCTCCCCTACCACACAAGCTGCTGTGCCAAGTTTCAGGTCACAGACTACTTTGAAGCTGCTGTTTGTCATAACTGGGCCCTGGAGGGCCTCTTGCCCCCCACCAGAGGCCAGTGGCTGAGGCAGTTGGGCAACAGAGTTGAGATTTATAGTCATAGAATGGTTTGGGTTGAAAGGAACCTGAAAGCCCATCTTGTTCCACCCACCTGCCATTGGCAGGGATACCTTCCTCCAGCTAGACCGGGTTGCTACAAGCCCTTTCCAACCTGGCCTGGAACACTTCCAGGGTTGGGGCATACCATCCAGGGAAGGATACGTTCTCCAGGATGGCCAAGCAAGGAAGAAATTGCTGTCAGAAGCGATGATGGGCTTAGGCAAGGCTTTGAGATCTAACAGCCCACAGGATGCCAGAGATGAAGTAATGCAGATGTCTCCCTGAACTCAGGTGGCCAGAGCCCAGGCTGCAGAGACAGCCCTGGTTCTTGGAGGACTGACCCACCTCAGCCTGACCTCTGCTTTCCTGTCACTATCCCTGATCCTGCCAACTGCTGTCTCCTTTCCATGTTATCCATCACAGGTTTCCCCTGTGGCTGTCTGACTGGGAGGACGTGAGCACAGGGAAGGGGACCCCCATTGCAGACACACAGCTGGATGCAGAGAGAGGACCAAGCATCCCCCAGAGCCCAGTCCATCACCCACAGGTCCCCATCTCCCACAGGCAGAGCCATGCTCCTCACCTGTGATTTCCAGCGGACTGTTGAACCTCCTCCTGAACCTCTGCAGTCCGGGCATTGCCTGCAAGGGAAGGGGAGCAGCCTGTTGTGGGAAAGGGGACAGAAGGGCAGAGGTCCCCACTGAGGCAACTGCTTTGAAAGCAGCAGTTGTCTCCAGGCTTAAAGCTGTGCCACATGCAAAGCCAGCACTGACTAAACACATACTCACTTTAATGTCATCCAAAGACTCCCCTGGACTGCTACTGGCAGGACCGGGAGAGTGGAGGCAGGCAGCCTGCAGGCAGAGGAAGGGCAGAGGTTTCTTTGGGGGTGCAAGAGGAGGCAGACAGCTCAGTCTGTAGAGCCCCGGGCAGCAGGAAGAGAGCTGGGCACAGCTCAGCAAGCCAGGCAGCCCTTGGCAGCACCCAGAGGCAGCAGCAACAGCTCGGGGGAGCATGTAAATCTCAGGGCTGGGACCTCATACCCACCATCCTCCATGCTCACCTGCCCACTTGACTTCTTCTTTGCCTTTTCCACCGACTTCACCGTCAGCCCCGCCGCAGACAGAGCCGCAATTCGGGATTCGATGTCTGATATCTTTAGAGGGAGGAAGAAAAACATACAGATGGTGCTGGAGGATCCACCACTGGCTTTGTTTGCCATCAGTGTCTGGGCAAAGCACCTCTCAGAGCTAAGCCCTCACCTCGCTCTCTGCCTGCTGCACCTGAGCAGCAGCCGAGGCCACTTTGTCCTCCAGCTCTGACAGCTCTGAGTCAGTAGTGCCACTGTGCTGAGCCCCTTCCTCAAGCTCCTTCAGGGTCTTCTCAAGCCTGTAGGTCTTTCCAGCAGTCAGGTACACCTGAAATACAGGAAGAAGAAAACCTACATTGCAGAATCAACCTCCCTAGAGTTCTCCTCTCCTGGTGTGACTGCAGCCACAGATGCAACAGCTCCTGCCATTCTTATTTGACTGCCTTCTTGCCTTGCAGCACAGACAGTACCAGTCAGCTCTGACATGGCTTTTCATCTCATTTCCTCTCTTCCCCAGGCTTTTAGAGAGCAATTACCAATGGGGTGAAGTGGTAAAAGGCTCAATGGGAACACAGGAAGCACCAAAACTCAGTGACCTGCTTGAGGAGCAGCATCATCTTTATGCCATGTGCTCAGAGGGAGGGCAGGTACCTGCAAACAAGCTCAGGCTGCCATGTCCTGTGATGGCAGAGAGCTGGGAAGGAGATAGACTGACTTTTCATATCTTCTCAGTCTATTTTAAGGGTGTCTGTGCTGCTGGGTTGCCTGGGGGCATGGTCAGCCTGCACTGTCCTCCCTTTGCTTCATAGAGAAGAAGGGTAAAAGGATCTATCCCAATAAACTCACTGCCACTTGCCTCCTTTTGGGTTGTTACAAGGACACAAGTCCAAGCAAAGCAGTTCAGGAAACACTAATATGTCAGTATGCAATCACATAAGATGATCAGATGGGTTTTGGTCACTGTTCTGCTGACTGGTCCCAATATATCACTATTGCTAATGCAATTCCTGCTCCTCCAGCCCTATCTGCTTTACCCAGACTGGACATTATGCAAAACTGCCTGGCAGGAGTCCTCTGCATGCACTGAAGTACCAAGCATCCACCCAAATCACAGCAGCATATGTCCCAGAGGTCCCACCCACCCCAGTGCAAACCCTAAAGCCATATACCACTCAACCTGTGAGTCTAGGGATTTGTTATTGGCCCATCAGGCTCTCCCAGTGCCCTCCAAGGCAGGTGGCATGCCTTGGAGAGAAGAAAGTGGCCAGCCAGCTGTGACTCAGCCAGGATCCCCAAGGGAATGGCAGGATGACACACATCTTCCAGAGCCATTGTCTACCCATCCCTGTGCCAGCACTGACGGCAGCAGCACTAAGCCCAAAGTTCACATCCTGCCCAGCCCTATCCCCTCTCCAGGGAGCAGGGGAACCTCAAAACCTTCATGCATGCAACCCTCTTCCTCTGGGATGCTGTATTTGGCCAAAAACCATCCAGGTGTTGTAGCTCCCTGCTTTTATTTGCAGGCTTTCCCCAGTGAGAGGTGAGCCACAGCACATGTTATAAAACCCTGCTCCCCCAGTGCAGGACATTTCCTACAGCAAAACCCAGCCACCCAGATGGAGATTCAACTCTTTGAACCATTTCTTTGGAGCTTGGTGCATGGCACTGTGGATGCAATCCATTTCCACAGGGAATCAATATATGTGGGTTTATAGCAGCTAAAAACCTGGTCAGTGCTTCATAGTGTCACATAAACCTAGCAGGGGATTATGCTCTAGATGTAGCCTTGTCACCTGCACGAGCCCATCAGCCCCAGGGACAGGCCAGCCTTAGCAAACAGGTAGGTCACGGTACCCTCGATGATGAAACACAGTGCTGGGAGGAACCGGAGAGAAATGGGACACGAGTCTTGCTGGAGCACAGGACTGTTGAAGTCCAGCAAAGCAGTGCTGCTACAGCAAGCTGGGGACTGTGCTCACCTTCTTTCCCTGGCACTCACCCAGGGGAACCAGGAACCAAGGAAAGGGAAACCCACAAGACAAGAGCACCTGCTCTTGCTGTTGTATCACCATTGGACAAGACCAGACTCTTTAATCCCTCTGCTGACCATCCTTTTAGTGCTGACCTACCCACTAACCAGAAATCTGGGGGGGGATTCCTCTACACTCCCACCCCCTGATGCCCACTCTGCTCGCAGAAAGTTCTCTTGAACCTTACATTTTCCTCAAGCTCACGGTACGCTTCGGCCACCTCTTTCCCATCTCCCAGGCTGGGAAGCTGCCCTGCGGGGAGGGCACAGCCGCCGTTGCACCGGCTCTCTCCGTGCAACGACTCCCGCACCGCTTCCTCCGTGGCGTTTATGGCTCTCAGCACTTTGGCCGTGATTTCGCTCAGAGCCTGAGCCGACGACCTCTGCGAACGCCCAGCACAGCCAAAGAGGAGGGTGGGAGCGGGGAAAAAATAAGGACGTTATTTTAATGTGGTGTACAAAACAGCACAAGTTGGGGGTGAAAGGGGCATCAGACCTTCAGGAGCTGTGGGTAGATGGAGAAGAAGTAATTAACGGGCTTACGCTGTTCCTGAAGGGCTCTCCAGTGGAGACGGATGCGTGGCTAAAGCAGAGCTTTGATCTCAGCCCGTGCTTTCTGGAGGATGGCTCTGACAAAAGAAGTCATCTTGAAAGGCTTGGAAAAAAGGTTATCGAGGGATGTTTTGCTCGCTGGAAGCGGTGCCACCACCGGAGCTATCTGACACCATCTGGCCACCTGAAGGCCTCTTGGTTACTCAGCAGTTGAGATCTAATTGCAGCATATTGCTTTACACTTCAGCAGGTCCAAGCAGGGATGCAAATAACTCCTTGAGTTTGTGGCAAAAGAATAAAAACAACCAAACCTCATAAAATGATTGAATTGCCACACTGCCAGAACTTGAGACTAAAGTCCTCTCTTCCCTCCTCAAGGAGCACTGATGCCAATAATGCTCCTAAGTGCTGTTGGCTTGATGAGGTGCTAAGCACATGTAAAAACGGGCTGAAGAAACTCATCATCTCTCTCTCTCAACTGATAATTCCCTAGAAACCAAGGAGATGGGGGTGATATATGTGCCGGTGACAAAACAGTTGTGTTTACAACTGCACCTTATTACCAGGCAAGCTGTCCTGCAGAGAACCAGCTAACTCAGTCCAGATGATATTTTTATAATTTTATGGTGCCTTCACGGTACAATGGAGTTTTTTCACATTTTCCATTAGGATTGTGTGCTTTCATCACAGCGTTCTCCAGTTAGAAGATTTCCTCCTGACTGGAGGAGACTTAAACAAAAAGCCCTCAAAACCCAAACCTGGCTCTGGTATAAGGAAAATTGTTAAAAAACATCCACACCAACACAGCCTTTAATCAAGGCTGGTCCAGCTACATCACTGAAAACATTTCTAACTCAATACTCCCCCTTGCTTCATAGCTGGGTTTGGGTGCAAAGAAAGTAGAAAATCTGAAGGATCTAAGCTTCATTTATGAGAATCAAGAATCTTACACTGATACCATACAAACAACTGCCTGTTCAGGGTTTGAGCCTCTGTCTGCTGCACATCAGCAGCTCACACAGGAGTTAAGTTACCATTTATCTGCACTTAAATGGAAATGGTTATTAAGATGATGCACATCCTTCCATCTATGAGAAGTAGTTAAGTCTGGCTGCAACAATCATCTAAAAGCAGCCTTCAGGAAAAAGGAGGCAGTGAAGGATGCTGTGGGGTACGGATGCAGCACATAGCTGATCCAGTGGCACAGCAAATGGTACCCAAAACCACCAGGTTTTGCACTGGCTGAGGAACAAATGCACACTGAAAGGAGGCCTCATGGTACCATGAAAAAGTTATTGCAACCTCAGATGAAAGCAGCTTTACTGGAGAGGAGCAGTGTAGTGCCCACTCGCTTCCTCCGCTGCGCTCGCCAGTGACGGATGTGTCAGAACAACTCACGTGTACCCCTTCCACAGCCAAGGCAGAAGGGAAGGGATGAACAAATCAGCCTCTACAGACCCAAGAGGGAATGCTGACCTCTCCATTTGTGCTAAGAGATCATCTTGGGAGGCTCTGCACAACTGGAGACACACTGCATAGATGCTGTGATCCCTCCTCCTCCTCTCCCTGACCCACAGGTCACCCACCACATAGTAGGGGATAGGAGCCAGCACAGTGCTGTAAATACTGATCTGTCAGAGTGGAAGAGGGATCAGGGATTTAGGGACTCAGGAGCACTGATGGGTGTGGAAAAGACATTTCAGGCTGTAGCAGGTGCCTGACAAAGGCTGCTGGTACTAAATCATCACCAAGTTCTTCTCCTACCCCAGATGTCCAGGTCCTGGGACAACTCTGAGTAGATGTGGAGGTTGTGTACCTCTTAGTGACAGGCAGTAGCCTCTAAGAGGCTTTACTTTTGACTCTTGGATGAGACTGGGAGAGCCTACAAGGAGAAAGGTCCAGATCCAACACCCTGGGACTTCCCAATCCCTTGACACTCTGTTAAAGCAGACAGCTGGGTCAGACACACCATGGCCCTGGGAGGCATCAAAGTGGAGGTGTGGGACAGAAGAAGAGTTCCATTATCATGGTGTAAAATCATAAACCACTGAGAGCAGAAGGAATCACAGATGCAGCCTGGAACAATACAGGTGGGAGGACACAGATTACCTTTTGAGCATCTCTGGCCATGTCATCGCTGGAGGAACTCATCTCTGGTTTCTTTGCTCTCTTCTTTTCTTCATGCTTCTCTTCTTCAGAAGAGACTTCTTTGTCACTGATGTTGCTGGCTAACTCCTCCAGCTTCCTCTTCAACTCCTCCTCCTCGGCATCGGGATCAGTTTGGGACTCTGGGGCTGGAGACTGAAGGAGCAGAAGAAGGGAGTTGTGTGACAGCCTCCTGTGGTGGACAACAGGGCATTGCCTGGGTCCAGACACACTCACTGAGCAGAGGAGCTCGAGGAGTGCACAGATGGACTTTGCAACAAGAACTTGGAGCCCCTCTCCATACCCGTATTCCCGAGGAGCAGCCAGACTGCCCAGGGGAGCAGCAGAGACCAGCTCCACTCTGAGGAATACAAACCCTTGCTCTAAAGGTCCTTCCTCCCCATTTTCTCCACACACAGAACATCTTTATTTTGCCCTGTGGAAAACTGCCTTTCCCTCACCCTTCAAAAGGTATGCACTGGGGATTTGGGGCCAAAAATCACCATGTTTTTGTTAGGAACCATGGTGTGGCTGGTAGCTCTGGGGGCAGAGATCACAGCGACCCAAAGACATGGTCCACCAGGGTGAGGGAAGCAGCCATGGGAATTGCCACTCCAAGAGGTAGCTTTCAGAGCCTCTAGATAATCTTATTTGCAATGAGCAACCATGAAGCAAATTCTCCTGTAGGACAGATGGCTTATTTCCACCTGGCCTGGTTATTAGGGGCAATTCATGGTACCCAGAGAAGAATCCTATTAAACTCCCAGGCACTGGAAGAGATCTCCAGAAGTTCCTGAACTCGCTGTCCCTTGCATTAAGATGGGAATACAATTACCTGCGTCATACCTGGTGGGTTTTTGTCTAAGCTGTTTTTAACAACCTTGAACAACAGCATCTGCAGCAGGCAATCTTTCTCCCAGGCAACCTATTCCAAGGCTCTGCTGTCCTTTCTACTGGAAATCTTTGCTTAATACTTAACTCCAACCTGTCCCACAGCAGTCTAGACCCATTGCCTCTGCTCTGCTTTGCCCTAGATACGGGAATAAAGCATGGGAACCTGCCACTGTGTACATCTCCTACTCCCTTGGTCAGGCTTACTGACAGAAACACTGAATGATCACAAACATGGCCATCCCCCGTTACGAATTTTAGAAAAAAAAAGGAGAAATTGCATCATTTCATCTGTGCCTAGAGGGGACCTCCCTGTAATTATCACCGTCCATTCTACTGAGCTGTCAGCCACCAGAGCGGTGATGGGTTCACACGGAGGAAAAGAGTGCATAGTCTAAAATCAGAAACCCAAAAATCAATGTTTAGCGGCCTAAGTATTCACAGATTCTACATTGTTGCTCAGCTTTAACTTCATTTAGATGTTTTCTTCCAAGTTTTATGGCATGGTAAGAGGAGGGCAGCTCAGAAAGGATGCAGAAATCCTCCTTGACTCAGATCTTATAGACACAATAACCAGATGATTTCCTCATAGGGACTAAACAAGTGTCCTGTGATTTCAAATGAGCTGTCACAGCTCTGTGGATGTACAGACACCCACTTAATGAAACTCCTGAAATTAGCATTTCATAAAGCATCAGCCTGAAACCCAGTTTTCCTTGTGCAGAAGGAGCAAGAACGGCACTGGCTTGTAAGGGGATCTAAACAGGTTAAATTTGTCCTGCCATGCAATGTTTTCTGAAGCACTCCATCACCTGGAACTAGAGAACAGCCTCCAAGGCCAAAACAGAGACTAAACTCAAACAACCCAAGTCACTGTAGCACTTAGGGTCATGGTTCAGTGGTGGACTTGGCAGTGGTCAGTTAATGGTTGGACTCAGTGATCTTAGAGGTCTTTTCCAACCTAAATATTTCTATGATTTCATCTATCCAGCTTTCTCCCTGCAGTGCTGGCTGCTTCAGGGAAGCCTCTCAATGATCAGAGGAGGGGCCCAGCACAACCCAAGCTCTCTCCTTGCAGAGCACCTTGGCTTTGCCCAGTTACCTTGTGAGAGTGCACCAGGATTTTTTCCTCCAAGCGGTTCAGAATGCGTTCGATTGCAGACATGCGAGTGTTGAGCTCATGAATCTAAAGGAAAGAAGGGAGAAAGAGAGAGAGAGAGAAAAGGAGTAGAGAACAGACCAGCCACCACTGCCAGGACAGTGAGAAAACAGTGTAACCAGCAGAAGAAAGCAAGCAGCAAGACACTGCCACCATGGACAGAGTTAAAAGACATTAAAAAACAATGTCTTAAAAAATAATATCTTTTAAATAGTGTCTTAAAAAATGTCAATAACTTCCAGGAGAGCAACCTCTCCTCAAATCTGGAAAACTCAAAGCAATGGTGAGTACCCAGCACATCACAATTACCACCAAAGCTTTGATACAGTGAATATAAAACCCCATCACCAACAAAAGCATCAAGCTGTAATAAAGCCATCTATTTTGCCATCATTCCCAAGCTGCTCCAAATTGAAGTCAACATCTGTTTTCACCTCCTAGTAACATGTTTTTCAAGCTGTTATTACCCCATCAGCAGCCTGCCAATATAGTTCTGGAAAGGAAGAGGGAAGAGGGCAAAAATTTCCCATGAAAAATTCCAGGTAGAAAAACTAAACCTGAAAGTTTTCCCCACCACTTTGAAATTTTCTGATTTCCCAATGCATCGATTTAACCAGATGGTCTCTTCTCCCTTACTCTTCCAACTATAAAAAGGGGCATGGAGAGAAGAGCAGAGAAGAAAAAGACAGACTAAGTCCTGAAAAATCAAAGAGAAGTTACATTCTGTGCTCAAGAACCAGGACAAACCTCTGTGGTGAGGGTGGATTTGGATAAGATATTAGCAAGAAATTCTTCCCTGTGAGGGTGGGGAGGCCCTGGCACAGGCTGCCCAGAGAAGCTGTGGCTGGAATAGTCCAAGGCCAGGATGGACAGGGCTTGGAGCAACCTGGTCTAGTGGAAGGTGTCCCTGCCCATGGCAGTGGGATGGACTGAGATATTTTTAAGATCCATTCAAACCAACACAATTCTACAATCTATGATCACTGAAAACATTAAAGGAACTGCTTTTTTTTCCCCTTTTGAAATGGAAGTTTTGTTTTCTTTAGAAAAAAAAAAAAAGTCTCTCTCCTTTGATCCAAACAAATAAAACACAAATGATGAGAAATATTTCCCATTTTATGACACTACCTGTGCATCACTGCTGTTCGGAGTGGCTGCTGCCCATTCAAAGGGGAACAAGCAACAAATGCGGTAAATAAACGTGGTAACAAAGAGATACAAGGGCTTGGCTTTGTTTTTATAACATTTCCTACCTCTCTCCTTGTGCTTGCTAGTGTTTTATTAATTAATTCTTCACAACAGCTTGGAGTGATAGCCTCTGCTTAAGGGAAGATGAATATAAAAGCCTGGCGCTGTGGAGAGCAGAGCGCTGTCATTGCCACCCCGAACTGAGAGCATCATCAAGCAGCATTAAACCCAGGGGCAGGAAGCAATTCAATCCATTGCTAAGTGGTTTCTCAGTACTGGTTAAGGCCTGACTCCTGCAGTGCTCCCGGTGACAATGAGAAGCCTGTGATGGTCCATTAGCTTCAGAGATGGTGATGAACTGAGCACCAGCACTGCCCTGTCTCCATAAGACAGAGGTTGGGAGAGATCAGAGCATAATGCAGGGACTGCTGTTGATGTTGATGGATATCTACCAGGGCAGGAGCTGAAGAGCTTGTCTTCATTCTCCTTCCCAATCAAAGCTGGCTTTAATGCAGGGTGGGCACCCATTAGGGCAGGTCCCCATCAGGGACTGCATCATCCTGCACTGCTTTCTGCGTGACAAAGGTTGGCAAACTGTGCTCTGTATTAAAACACCTAATGTGAATAAACTTAAACCACAGCCCATAAGGTGGACATCAGGAAATTTCTGCTTAATAGTTAACCTGAAACTAGGGAAATATAAACTTGAAACATCAGGTAGAGGAAACAATTCCTTGCTGCTGGAGAGAGAGGACATGTTACTCTCGCAGAGGTGCTGCCTCCAGTCTCTCAAATACCCAAGACTTCTAACAGAAGCTTTGTGTAAAGAATAGCCAGGCAGCATCAAAGCTCTGGGAACGCAGAACCACTGAGCTCCCTTGAGGTACAGCAGGATGGCTTTTGGGAAGAAACTTGGTAAATTGGAGCTATTCCTTGTGAATTGGTCCTGTCCTCTGAGTTGTAAGAACCTGAAGGCAAAGACCTGTATAGTTACCAATTCAGGGCTTCTTTTCATGTCTAATCAGGTTTAAGAGCTTTTCTAAATAGGTTTTAGAGTTTTTTCTAAGTTTTGTTTTAGCACCTTCAGTTCCTGGAGTCACAGACCTAGGGAACAGACTCTGCTTTTGTTACTGGAAAGTTAAGTTTCTTGTGTTTGGGACAGAACAGTGTATCCTCTCCAGAATTAATGCAAAAGTGGTTTTCAGATCAACCAGATTTTGACAAACTTGCTCTTAAAGTAGCTTTAGGAAAGAGAGTTTTCATTCTGTCTCAAAGAGCTGAGCTCTCCACCTTTTGAAATCTTCAGATACCAACAGATAAACACTGCATTTAAAGCCAGGCTATAGGCTGCAATACAGGGTTAACAAACATGATTCTGGACTGTACACCTGCAGACCCACATCTTGAACTGCAAAGGGCACAGCCTCTGCAAGCTGCAGCACAGGGGGACCAGCTGTACTCAGCCACCCTCACTGTTCCCTGGGATGTCCCATCAGGACCTGGGTTACCCCAGAAGCTCTGATGATGGCTACATGGCATATCCTGGAAGTGCCTGTAAGCAAATCCACAGCCACTGCTTCACTGCTCCGATGTCAGGACAAGGGGATGGACACCTTTTTCAACCAGCTCTGCCAATAGAACAGACCTGTTCTAACAGCAGCATCTAACACCAAAACCCAGGGGTTCTTGCCTTCAGTCTTCTTTGGGCTTGTACCTGGCCCCTCCTTGGCCAAAAGTGACATGTGAGCATCATTCTGAAGTTAATGGTCCAGCACAGAGCTGGGTTTCTTCCTGCTGGGAGAGAAGCAGGCTGGATGGGAGGATGGTTGCTAGCTGTAAACATATCAGCAGCACAAAGGGCAGGGAGGATGAGGAGCTATTTAAGCTAATGAACAATGCTGGCATAAGAGCAAATGGGGTTAAATTGGGAGTGAGAAGAAGTCTCGTAACCATTAGGGTGACAAGGCTCCACACCAGCCTTCCTACTTGTGTGACAGAGCAAACCACAGCACAGGCTGGACCGCCCTGAAGGGAGAGCTTACCCAGCTCCTGGAGGAAGTCATCTGAGGTATTGGTAGGAATTTGGCCCCATCTCCCCCGGTGCACATTTCATGCCTAACGTACCATGGCCTCATTAAGGACACCCAGTCCAGGGCTCTCCTATTTACTGCTGACTGAAAAAGGAATGGCATTTACTAATTAAAGCATGTGCCCAGAGAAGTAAAAAAGGAAGGAAAGCTTTCCCTACACAGGCACATATGAAGCGTGGTGCCGAGGGATGGTTGTGGTCACAGATCCCCCCAGTGGTTACCCAAAGAGGGTCCAGGACATGCAAAATTACCAGCTGTGAGACTGGCAGCTGGCTTTCCCGGTGCATCTGTAGCCAAACACCACCCTGCATTTTGCTGCTTGTGAGATCTGAGGAACGCTCACCACCACCCGCTGGCAAAGGCAGCATCAGGAACAGCAGGTCCTTGCTTGGCAATTAAAACACAAGCTCACAGCCTGTTTGACACCTTCTTTAGCCCATTTCCCCTATTAGGATCATTCAGGAGAGGTACGTGACAGGTTGTCCTGACCCAGTCCTGTCGGGGCAGGAACACACTGCAAAGGAGGAGAAGAATCTTGGCGCTCATTAAATAACCCCCTCCAGACCTCTGTCTGATCATAAAGCACTGGCACATTCAACTGAAGAAAGCCTTCTTGGGGACACAGAAAAACACAGGCAACTCACATATTAATTGGGACAAACTGGAAAATGAACAGCAATGAAGGCAGGTTTGTTACTGTGCCGGCAGCATAGGCAGAGAGAAGCACCAACCAGTGCCTGATTTTCTCTTTGCTGTGACCAAAAAAGTGGAAGGGTAGGAAGGAGGACCTGGGAGAGGAAGCACAGAGCTCCAGCATACTTCTGCATCATCCTAAAATGGCATCTTAAAGAATGAAGGAGGCTTGAATGCACCTTCCCAGGTCTCAGTCCTGCTTCCATTTCACAGCCACCTCTGCAGGTCCATCACAACACAGAAGGCAAGAAATCTCCTGGGTATTCATCTTGTGAATTCATCAAAATTGTGATGTGACACCTCAATGAGTCAGTTCCTAGGTCATCCCACAGCCTCTCTGTGTTGTTCTGGCAATGTCAAGTGGCTACACCCCAGTTCCTGAGCAGAAGAGGAGGAGATATCTCAAGTCTACAGAGGTCTCTGCTCCTCTGGACCCACATGTTGGAAACAAGGGCATCAACCCATCCCTGTGCAGAAGGGGCAGCAGTTGTGTGGATACTTAGGGCACACCAGCTTTTCTGCTCATGCTCCACATCCATCCTGTCCAGGAGACTGCTGGACAGTTTGCCATTGCTGCTTCTCTTCTCCTCCGAAACCACCCTGCAGCTCAGGGGTAACAAGAGGGACTTGGCCACAGACTTGGTCTCAGAAGAGGCTCAAAAACTGTTTGATACCTGATTGCCAGAGTGGCCGATGTTCTCCTGGGAGGAGGCTCTGTTCCGGCGTTTTAAGTGATGGGGTGGGTAGGCAGGGAACTGGGCTCCCTTCACATCCTCATCGGAGGTGTCCATATCTGCGGAGTACCGCGACTGGGACGGCTCGTTCCAGGAGCCACCTTTGGAGAGAGAAGGCTTCAGCACAAAGGTACAAGAGAGTCACACCCTTGAGTTCCTTCCTGGACATTGGCCCCACCCTTAAGACAAGCAAATATGGAGGCACTTCTCCAGATCACACTATCTATTCTTTGTCAGGAGATGCTTCTGCAAGAGTGACCGAGTTTCTGGATGACTACACTGGACCAGGCTGCAGTTCCACACACTGTGGCTGCACAGCTCCAGGCTCAGCAGGGCCCCACACCCTGCAGAGACAGTGTTGGGCACAAGGAGCATCATCACTGCTCCCATGGCCTGAACAGCCAGGCCCCTCACCAAAAACCACTGTTGCCTTCCCAGTTTTGTGAGAGCCCAGGTTTGGACACTGCCCTTTGTGAGCTGCTGGAAAATGTTTAGGCTCAGGCTAGAGAGGTACCACTTTAGGATGGAGCATTTAAAAGGAGTGGAAGGGCTCCTTCACAAAGGAGAATTTCAAGAGACAAAAACAATGAGAGAAAACGGAATTAACAAGCCAGGGGACTGTGCTGCTACGTCTTTCCAGCAGGACTCGGAGTAGGAATTTAAACAGTACATGGTAAGGTCTACCCAGCATTCCTTAATGCCCTGAAAATACAGCCCAGCCACTGGAGACACAGAAGGGCACATTCTACATTTGCATGTGCACAAGCCAGTATCCAACCCTCCTGGCTCTGCTATCACTGCAGGGAAAACAGAAGTAGTAAAAGGCAAATTCTGCCTCTTACAGGGTATTTATAGACTCGCAAACCCACAGATCATTTGGCCTACATGTGCACCCTGCCCAGCTAAAAGGATGTTACTTAGCAGACCCCAGTTCCTGCCTCCAGTTCTAGTCCAAGTCTCCTTAAAACTCAAAACTTTCTGCACCCACAAGATCCTTTGCCAAGATGTTGAATTCCTCTACCTCTGCCTGCAGCAGGAAACACATCCTATTGTTTCTAGTAGTGTCCATTTGATTGTATCTAGTTTCCACCCTAGAAAAGACCAGTAGGTATGAAAGGAATCAACATGCTAAGAATGATCCCCTCAGCTTTCTTGGGAACAAGACCAGCTCTTTACAACTAACTAACACGAGCACATTGTTCCATGAGAAAAAGCCTTTTAGTGTCTTTGAGATTATTCAGAAAAAAAAAAAAAAAAGACATTTTCATTTGGTCCAACTCTTGCAGCCTCTTGTCCAAAAAGGATACAAGAGGAGCCTGGACAGGGACACCTACCAGGTTTTGGATTTCTTTCCAGGCTCCTTCTCCGTGAATTGACGGTGAGCCGAACCTGAGTGCTGAAGTGCTGCTCCGGAGGGCTCATGCCTGGTCCCTGTTCCTGCAGGACATGATGGAAGACTAGATCTGCATCCGCGATCCTGGATTCCTGGGAGGCACCTTCGGCTGAGTTGGGGAAATCTGTGAAGGACTGAGAGATGGGCATGCTGTTGAGCAGCTGCCTGTGAAGACTCCACTTGAGAGATCCCACCTGCAGTGCTCTGGGGCCCCAAACACCAGAAGGACGTGGAGCTGCTGGAGTGAGCCCAGAGGAGGCCACAGAGATGCTCCAAGGGATGGAGGCTCTCTGCTCTGGAGACAGGCTGGGAGAACTGGGAGTGTTCAGCCAGGAGAAGAAAAGGCTCCAGGGATACCTTAGAGGCCCTTCCAGTGCCTAAAGAGGCTCTAGGAGAGCTGGAGAGGGACTTTGGACAAGGGCCTGGAGTGACAGAACAAGAGGGAATGGCTTCCCACTGCCAGAGGGCAGGGTTAGGTGGGACAATGGGAAGAAACTCTTTCCTGTGAGGGTGATGAGGTCCTGGCACAGGTTGCCCAGAGAAGCTGTGGCTGCCCCATCCCTGGAAGTGTCCAAGGCCAGGTTGGATGGGGCTTGGAGCAACCTGGGCTAGTGGAAGATGTTCCTGGCCATGGCAGGGGGGTGGAACGAGATGAGCTTTAAGGTCCCTCAAATACAAACTGTTCTATCATTCTATGACTCCTTGTCTCTCCTGACTTTCAGTAACATCTCCTCTCTTTATCCTTCATTGACCTTTTGGTCAAAGGTCATGGACTGACCTTTTATAATGCCAATTATATTTATATAAAATATCAAAATTCCTAACAATCCAATTTCAAGATTTTGCCTGGTTGCTGAATCCTGAGCAATACTTCCCATCACGGCCAGGGGGCACTGGTAATTTTTGCAAGCACTGTTAATTTTTACAAGCACAGAGTCCCTTCAGCCAGGCTGCAAAGCACTCTGATCTTTTAAAACACCACCCCCTTTCTCTTAGTCAAAGAACTACCACCTCAAATGATCTGCAATCAGTGAATCTGATTGGGATGGTCTCAACAGAGGCCAGCCCTCACGTTGAATTCTGCTGCATAAAGATGGGCTCAGATAAAGAAAGGAGGAATCTACTTATTTTTGCCAAATTCTAATCAATTTATGTGGACTCGTGCAGATTTATTTTTTCTAAGCCTTTGTTACAGATGACAGCAAATCCCACTTCTACCCATGAGGGAAGTTTAAGGTATCACAGCATCATTAGAAGCAGCAGCTGTTTAGTGTTTTAAAAGTGCAATTTCAACAAGAAAGGCAAACAGGAGCAGCTCAAAAATCTTGACTGGAAGCCTCTCAGGCTGGAAGACCTTTTGCCATATCCAGAGATGCCCCATCTGTGTTTCTGCCCAGACCTGGAAGGTAGGGATGGCTGAGCCCCAGCCCTTGGTGGGATCACGGGGTGCAGCTCACTGCAGTTCCTTGGTCTGGAGCTGTCTGTGAGTCTTGTTCCTGGTCAGGAGCTCCAGATACTAAGGCACATCTAAACTCCTCCAGTTTTTGTTCTCCCCATGTTTTTCCCTCTGGCTGGCCCTCACTCTGCAGGTGCTGTCCCTGCCCTCACGCTGACTCTGCGGGATCCACCTCAAACTCACAAAGGTTGTGTGCCTCAAAAAGCTGCTGGCCAGCTATGTCCCCAGTGCCACAACATGGCAAAACCAGCCCCAAACTGCATGGGAACATGGGAGAAGAGTCTGATTTCATTTAATCCCTTGAGCACTGAATCTTCAAGGGCTCGCTGGAAACTAAGGTGTCCCATAGCCTTGTGTCCCTAACACAAGAAAACTATTGTCTGCAGAGAGACAGGAAATCTGCAGGGAAAAGGCCTGAGAACCTCTTGCTATCTCATCTCATCCTCACTTGGATCAGATGCCCTACTCCTGACTTAGCCTGAGGCAAAGGACTCCAGTGGAAGAAGAGATAGGAAGCGGGATATGGGGAGTGAAGATTGGCACCATTGCCTCCCAACACCAGCTGAAGGAGATTTTGAGAGCTGGAGGAGGGGGGTAGCAGAGGTAGCAAGGAGTAGGAGGAAGAAAGGAAAGAAAACCCTCAGCACACTCCCAGTACCTGGAAAGCATCCGGGCTGCTGGCTGCTGGAGAGAGCTGCGCAGACGGACGGCGAGACTGAGCAGAGTAATCCGAGTCCAGTTCAAAATCAAAGGGATGGACAGACAGCAGGCGCTTTGTCTTGCACATCTTAGCATAGAAAGTGCAAGAAATGAAAATTCAGCATAAAACACAGTTGACCTTGAGGAAAGGGGGAGGGAGGGCCCTTTTCTCCTTAGTTTGCCTGAGATTGCTCTGATTTTGCAGCGAGAATTTGAGTCTGACACTGTCCTGCTTGAAGGGAGCCAGGTACAGCATATGCTTACGTTGAAGGCAAGGAAAAGTGGGTTCCTGATCTCCACAGCCTCTGGCTCAGGACTGTTACCATAAGCAGTGAGAAGCTCTGTCCTGGTTTATAAAGGCACTATGGGAAAGCTCAGCCAGGTTACAGCTGAGAGGGAGAGCCAGGTGATGCTTTTCAGTCCTGAAGCATCCCCCTGTCTTCAGAGAAAGGATGCTGCAGGCAGATTTCTCTGGGTATTTGGGAGGTCATCAGTAAAAAAAAAAACAGGTGGTTCTCATTATGGAGGAGCTGGGACTTTTATACTAATTGTGGACATCCTTCGTGTTAGGAGTGGGTCTTTTTTTTTCCAGAGCACCAGTATTTGTGACGTTACCGACATGGTTGCTTTTACACAAACTGGGAAAAGATCTTGTCTCGGAGAAGGAAAACAGAGATAAAAGTCCAGTTTTGAAAGTGGCACAGGAAACCATCACCACTGCCACCACCACCAAAGGCAGGCCAAGGACACAAAGAGCTCCAGAACAAAACACTTACTCTGCTGTAGCGCTCTGCCTCAGCTCCACGAAGGACATTGTCTTCATCATCACTGTCGTCCCCAGCATCACAGCTGGTGAGCAGCTGGCACTCACCTGGAGGGGAGAGAACAGCAGTAGGTAACATGGTTGTCACACCAATGAATGTACCTGCAGGTGAGGCCATGCTTGTTATATGGGCTGAAAAGGTCCAGGTTAGAAATACCTCCCCACATTTTTTTCTGCAGACAACCACTCTTAGCACTTGGTCTGGCAAAGGCTTGGCTGGCCTTTCATTGCTTCCCCTTCCAGATGTGCACCCTCACAGATATGGAAGTGAAGGTGTTCCTTCAGGAAGATGAAGGGCACCTGCAGCACAGGGAGCACCCCGAGGTCCACCATGGTGACTCCAGTGCTCGAAGGCTCAGCCCAACATGTCTCTGCTTCTGCTATTTCTGATTCCCATCAGCCAGCTCCACTATTTATCAGTGACCCCACTGCTTTCTGGATGCCCATCTCCCCACCCAGGTCACTGCCAAGCCCAGCAGTACATTGGGAACAGCCCAAATGCCAGACCAAGTCCAAAGTCAAGGCAGGCAAAAAGCTGTTTCCTACATCAAATGGCAAGGTACAGTGAATCTTTCCTGCAAGAGCTCCTAAGGAACACAACATAAAATCCCAAATTCCATGGGTTCCTTAAGAATGTGGGCAGCTTTAAGTGTATGACATAGATGTACATTGAGATGGTGAGTGTTTGCAAACTTTGAGTTTGGCATGTAACCAAAAGTCCTCTTGTATCCAAGCCTATCCTTAGACATCCCAGATGCACCACAGTGCAAGAGTTGACCACTTCAGTCCACCTCCACTGCAGTGGAAGAATGTTCTCCCTGGTCTGGCCACACCAAATCTCTCCTGAGTGCCCATAGCCAGGGGGTGTGAAGAGAAAAAGACATTGGAAACCTTGCTTGAACTGCCAGCCCCATGCTGCAATTCTCTTTTTTACTTACTATTAATGTCTGGCAGGCTGTAAACTCTGTCATGAAGACCTAAATGAAAAGATAAAATAAAAATAATCATATTTTCTCAGGTAGACAACAAGCCTCAGAGCCATGGATAACTGGACTTCTCATTCTCTAGCCATCATAAGAAACAATCATGAAAAAGATGATTCAGAGAGAACAAAACAGGCACTTGGAGAAAGAGCTTGACTTTTAAAAGTCAAAGAGCTGATTGCCTCACTTCCAGTTCTCTGGTATTAATGAAGTAATAACCAACAAAATCATTTCTTTTTGAAAAAGGCATCAGAATCTCAATTTAAAGTGGCCTAAAACACTTAATCTCATGCTTGGTCTGGTTTTCTCTCAGATTGTCCTTTTTGTGTGGTCCGATGCATTTTTTGATCAAATGCTGTATGAATTGTCTCTCAGTCCATTAATTTTATATTCCCTGCCACAACCCTCCATGCTTTTTCTGCTATTTCTGCCAAGAGTGGTCTGGATAAAAGAGTGATTGGACCAGTTGAATCAAGTCATGCCAATGGTATTTGTGCAAACTTTTCTTTTGTGGCTCCTCAAGACAGGAATAAAATCCACACTGGCTTACAAAGGCAATAGGCAAAGGAGTGTAGGAGCTGTATGCATGGCAACTAGCAGCTGGTCAGTAAATAGTTCTGTATTAACATCATTATACATTTATTCACTGTTGGACCATTATCAGAAATACTGATGACAGGTAACTCATTCGTTTTGATAAGTTTTGTCCCTGCCAGGGGATCATCAGATTGTAAAAATCATTAGATCTTAGGGAAAATAAATGGCTGCTGGCTTTATCCTGCAGTTAAACTAGTGTTAATTTCACAAACTCTGTGATGAAAAGAGCAAAAACAAAGAAAAACAAGAGCTGCAAACTGCAGGACATGGAACTTTTAAAAATAAACATGAGATATTAGGAACTTTTTTTTTTATTGAAAGGGTAGTCAAACACGGGAACAGGCTGCTCAGGGAAGCGGTGGAATCACCATCTTTGGAAGTGTTCAAAAAACATATAAAAATGGCATCTGGGGACATGGTTTAGTGGTGGGCTTGTCAGTGCTGGGATAACAGTTGGACTGGACGATCTAGAGGTCTTTTCCAACCTTAACAATCCTATATTCTCAAGTCTGTGGTAAAAACACTGAACAACAGCTGCTCTGCATGTGAATGCACAAGTCTGAACCCCTGCTTCCTCCCCAGGATGTTTTGAACGTGGCACCTGAAGCAGCACCACCACTGATGCTCCTCCCTCGGTGCATCCCATCGCGGTGCCGCAGCGATGCCCCACACGCAGCAGGGCAGGGGGAACCCCAGTGCCTCTCCTCACCTAGAAATGCAGAGTTGACCCCCTGCCCTGGCTGCAGCCTGCCATAGAGGGACTGCAGCACTTTGGCACTTCCAAACCTCTTGAAACGGGATCGCACGTGTTCGTAGTACCACTCCAGGGACCCGACCTTCACGATCCTGCCCAAAGAGAGGATGCACATACATGAGCCAGTCCAGCCACGCCCATGGTGAGCAGGCTCTCACCCAGAAACCGCCTCTTAGCAAAAACACAGTGTGTTTTCTAACCAGCATAAAAGGATGCTGAGTTTGGGCAACTCTTGTTGAGCCCCATCCCTGAGGCTCACCTTGTCCCTCACGGCCTCCATCACAGCAGGCCAGTGACAAGTGGAATTCCTCAGGGGTTGATATTGGGACTGGCACTGTTTAACAGGTATATCAGTGACATGGACAGTGGGATTGAGTGTACCCTCAGTTTGCTGATGACACCAAGCTGTGTGGTGCAGGGCGGAAGGGATGCCATCCAGAGAGACCTGGACGGGCTGATGTGAACATCAGCAAGATCAACAAGGCCAAGTGCAAGGTCCTGCACCTGGGTGGTGGCAATCCCAAGCACAAACACAGGCTGGAACATCTCTTCTCTGCTCTGGAGACAGGCTGAGAGAGTTGGGGTTGTTCAGCCTGGAGGAGAGAAGGCGTTGGAGAGACCTTAGAGCACCTTCCAGTACCTAAAGGAGCTCCCAAGAGAGTTGAAGAGGGACTTTGGACAAGAGCCTGGAGTGACAGGACAAGACGGAATGGCTTCCCACTGCCAGAGGGCAAGGTTAGGTGGTACAATGGGAAGAAACTCTTCCCTGTGAGGGTGGTGAGGCCCTGGCACAGGTTGCTCAGAGAAGCTGTGGCTGCCCCATCCCTGGAAGTGTCCAAGGCCAGATTGGACGAGGCTTGGAGCAACCTGGTCTAGTGGAAGGTGTCCCTGCCCATGGCAGGGGCGCAGAACTAGTTGGTCTTTATAGCCCGTTCCAACCCAAACCATTCCATGATTTCATGAGGAGCAGGACCTGGAGAGGCGGCAGGGATCACAGACCCAGCCTTGTTCCTTCTTGTTGTAGCGGCTGCAGTTCTTGCAGGTGTAGAAGTGGCAGTCCAGGCACTGCCTCTTGCTGTTCAGCAGGAACTTGAAGGGCTGGAGGCAGTGGACACAGTGAGTTTCATTGAGGTGGGACTGATTTGTCAAGAACTCTCTCTTGCTGCTCTCCTGGTCAATCTTGCATTTCAGCTCCCTGCAGAAAACACCCCAGAACACAGGAATTGTTTTTATTATCATTTCACTGCAAAGTCTAACATGGCAAACCCTGTTATGCCTCATTCATTTCAGAAACGATTTTCCAGGGAACATTCCGAGTCCTGCAGCTTGTGGAAAGAGCTGTAGGGCAAATCTAATAAATAATATCACGAGTTAAATAAGCTGAACAAAGAAGTGGGCACCAGGTTCAGGGCAGGTATCATCAGATATATTAGGATCTGCCACTGTTAAGTTTAATATTAGATTTGGTTGTGCCAAAACCTGTCCTGTTTGTTTCACAGGGTGTTGATCATAAATCCCAGAAATCTCAGGAGAGTGGCTCTTCTTGAACACTCTGGCTGCATGCCAACCTGATACAATCTTTGGCCCTGGAGTCCAGCAGAGAATTAAAATCTTTCTGGAATTCTCAGTTAAGAAAAAAAAAAAGAATTCTGGGATTAAAAAGGATTAAAAGGGGTTTTGATATAGTTCTTCAGTGCTAAATTCAGCAGAGAATTTTATTAAGTGATGTGCAATGACGTTCTGGCTGTTCAGAGGACGCAGCAGGAGGAGTTGCTTGTGACAGTCCTGTGAAAGGCTGTCCAAGACGAGTGTTTTCCAAGAGTACCTTCTCCTGGCAATCTATCACTGCAGGCTTCCTTCATTATCTGAACCTGGCTGCTAAAGCAGGTCCCCCTGCGAGACAGTGCCTGCACGAGGCTGAACCTCCAGCAACAGCCCAGGCCTGAAATGCCTGCCAAGCTGCTGGGGGCCCAGTGTGCTGCCCAAAGGCTTTCTGTTTGCTCCTCGTACCACGCATCACCTCAGGTATGTTTGCCTTTGGGGCCATGGCGGAGAGGAAAATGTTTGACTTGTAGGGAAGGTCCTAGAAGGTTGTTTTCTGCCTAGGCAGGATCAGGAAGCTGTATTTTCCAGAGCAGAAGTTAGCTTTGGCCAAAAACCTCAAGCCATCAGCTCTGGAGGATGCTTCATGATCACAGTGTGGACCGCGAGGCTTTGGTGATGCTCCCTGTGCCGGCCGCTGGACCGACGCCGGGGTGACCACAGGAGGAGCCTTGCTGGCCACAGGAGCAGTGGTGTGACTGGCACTGGGAATGACAGGCATGTCAATCAAGATAACCTCTGTTTAACCAAATCAGTTTGCACATTAGGGAGCAGTTCTTCTTTTTTTTCCCAAGGAAGACTTTTCTGGCCAGCCTACTGCCAGCACACTGGGCTGTGCTGTCACACAGCAGTGACACCAGCTTGCATGAACCAAGGACTGGGGAGATGTAAAAAACAGTATAAAGACTGAACTGGGCACGTGGCTTTTTAGAACCAGGCATTCACCATCTCGAACAAGCCAGTGCAAATGTCCAGCAGTAAAGTTACATGTGGCTACGAAAACCAAACCTGCAAATAGAAAACCCTTGGGTTGGACTCAGTGCTCCTTTTCCACTCCCGTGCTAAGGCTGTTTCCAGCAGGATCCAGTCTTTTACTGGAACTGCTTTTTCTGGTTCCCAGAGACCGGTTGGATCCCTACACCTCTACTCCCTCACCCATCAGACCTGCCAAAGGAAGGACAAGTCTCAGCCAAACCAGTTTAGAAGCTGCAGGAACTGCATGCTTCTTGTCTCCTCTTGCTGGCAGGAGCACAAGCCAGCCCCTTCCCTGCTCTGCTCACGGCAGAATAAATAAATCCACAGCAATGGGATGCCAACTGCAGCAGGGTTGGTCCCACTGAGCTCCAGGAGAGACTCAGGGAGCCATCCCTCCAAAACAGGGATGTTTATGTAAAGAATCAGGGAGAGCCCCCACAAAATGGCCATTGTTTAATTTTTTGGGCAAAGCACTACCCTCACATGCCTGTGTAGTTTCTGGCCAGCAGAAGCCTTTGTCCGTTGTTGGTGAGTAGCTTCTGCCAAAAACAAAATACAGAGAAGCAGCAGAAAGGAAATAAAAGGACCAAGATGGGGGGGTTGAGGGGGGGGGCTGGGCAGGGGGAGATATTTCTTCAAGGCTTGCAGGTTGAGACAAGTCCAGTGAACAGAAAAGCAAATGAATAGAAAAGCAAATGGGGCTGGTCAGAGCACAGAGAGAAGGGTGAATGGATGCAGGGTCTCCCAGAGTGTCACATCATGTCCCAGCTTGTTACAGGCAGAAAATGCTCCTGTAGCTCCACATCCAGCATGCAGGAATGTGGCAGACTTGTCTGGTCTATAGCAGAAATTATTCAGAAATTACAGAAATTTCTGTAATTTAGAGTGTTAATACCAGCCCTCCACAGGGCAGGATTAAACAAGAAAATAAAAATAAACAGAGGAAATTACACTTAGGAGGAGAGCTGAGTAGAAGTATTCTGAGACCTGAGATCTTTCCCCAT
The DNA here is from genome assembly GCF_025592945.1 of Manacus candei. Taxonomy (NCBI): domain Eukaryota; kingdom Metazoa; phylum Chordata; class Aves; order Passeriformes; family Pipridae; genus Manacus; species Manacus candei. The sequence continues at coordinate 23,421,922 of NW_026138071.1, read as the reverse complement.
CTTACACCTCCCATAGCGTGACACTCCATTTGGAAGCTTCCTGGGCATCAGAGAGGACCCATATAAGCCAGTCTGGCGCCAAGGTCAAGTAGGGAAGGAATTCACCTCGCCCAATTCTTTGCTGCAGGGCACAGCAATATGGGTCCCCACCTCCTCCCTCAAGGCAGAGCTCAGATCCATCACAAGGGAGACATTCACCCTTTCCAGGATGATAATTTTTATAAATATCCCTGTCTAATCAGCTTCCTGTATTTCAGAGCTGCCAGCAGAGGAAGGCAGTAGATGATGATACTGAATTATCTCTGCCTCCCACACAGGCGGGGGGTTTTAGGCAAAAAAGTAATCAGGGCATTGAAAAATATATGACTGAGAGCTTCTCGTGGCTAATGGTGGAAATGGAGAGGCTCGCAGGACAGCAAGCTTTTGGGGGATGCAGATATCCCAAATGAAGATGATTCCCCACCTTTTCCTTTGGATCTGACAGAGAAACTAATGAGCTCCTGGTCCCCAGGGATTGTCATGGTACCAGCATCAGCCCCGGCTCACAAAGTTCAGGGCTAGGAGTGTCCAAGGGCTCAGTGGGAGAGCAGCACTGCCCGAACCCAGCCTGGGAAAATGGACTATCCCCTTGGGAAAATAACAAGAATTTGGCCAGACACTGAAGAGGGTCACTGCAGCTTCTTGAAATGTGTCTTGAAATGTGAAATCTAATCATTATTAGATTCAATGCCTGACATAGCTAATGAACAAGACCTAAACTCCCACAATTTCTCATGCTCAGAATTTAATCTCATCTGACAGAACATTTTTTAAACAGCACTTCTGGTCAAATGCCCTGTTTGTAAGAACTTAGAAGTTCTTGGAATTTGCTGTTCCTGTGATTTTCAATCTTTTCCCAGTCTGTGGGCCCCTAAAACTTTCCCAGGACGGCACAGCTCCCTGTATAGCATATTTAAGGCTACTACAGTAGGTTTACTACTCCTCTCAGTTATTTTTCCAGGATCCTTCAGGAGCCTGTGGTCACCCAGGACTCACTGAAGACCCCTCCTGCCCCAAACGCACGAGACCTATCACATGAAGCAAAAGCAGGGGAGCCAAATCCCATCCTCTGCTGCAAGATAAGGTCTCGCCTCGAGAGCCCCGCCAACCCCAAGCCCCACAAAGGCATTTCCTGGTATTTGTCCCCATAAAGTGCCGCGGTGTCACCGATCCGCATCGCCGCCGAGGGCACGGTGCCAGTTTGCACCTTTGCCACCCGAACGCGTCACCTTGCCGCTGATAACGTAATCTATCGGCCGTGTTTGACTTGCACAGTCAGGTCCCGGCTGTTCCTCCTCGCCCACAGCCTCGGCACGTTGCTTTATCCCTACAAAACCCGCACGCTGCTTTATCCCTACGACCTGCAGCTGCGGCGCGCTGGAACCGCACGGAGCGGAGAGCCGATACTCACTCCAGCCGTTCCTCCTCTTTTTTCCGCAGATCAAAGTCCCGTTGAACGACTTCCCAAACATGTTTGGCTTCTTCGTCGGTTAGCTTGGAGAGGTCCAGCTTCCTCCCCATCTCGAAGCCGATCCCGTTACTCGCTCCCCTGAGCGCTCGCTGTCCCGCGCCCTGGGATGCTGACGGAGCGGGAAGAGCTCAGCCCCACCTCCGTGGCTGCCCCGTATAAAGGGGCAGAGGCAGAGCTGCGGGCAGGCCAGCCGGCTCCTGGCAGCGCCGCAGCCGCTCTGCCGGGCGAGCCTGCCCGCAGAGACGGCCGGCGAGCAGGGCTGGCACGGTGCCTATCGGCTGCGGGGACTCCTCGCCACCCGGGCGGGCAGCTCTGCCTTCCCCCAGGGTCCTGCCCAGAGCTGCAGACGGCTCAGACCTCGTCCGCCTGGCTGGGGCTACACGAGATGTTTACTCTCTGCCTGCTTTATGCAGGGTGTGTGAGTGAAATGAAGCCTTCAAACGAACACCTCCCCGGGGAAGGCAGGCCACGGGGTTTGGGAGGGAGCTGAGCATTCCCGGGAGGAGCTGTGCCTGCTCACCCGGGGGGACCGGCTCCATCACGGGGAATCTCGCCCCACCACGACCCTCTGCTCCCCAGCTCGCTCTTCTGTGTCTGATCTCACCACACCAATTTTCTCTCCACCAACAGTCTAGGAAGGAAAACTTTAGTGCATCTGCCTTTCCCCCACACCAGAACCTGGCTTCTGGCGTTGCTCTGACAGCAATTTGGGAAGCTGAGCTTTGCTTGTGGCAAACAGCTTAATTAGGACAGAGCGCTCCCCTCGTTCACCGCGAGCAAGAAAAGACGGTTTGACAGGATTTTAAGAAAAGTGCTAAACACATCACATAGCCAAAGAGATATATATTGCAATAATCTGACTACCAGGGCTGTTCTCTTGCTCTCTGTGTCTAAGCAGGACCCTGGATATTAAAATAAACACATTTCTCATCTTCATCCCAGCAAATATTGATGCAACTCACATTTTTTTTTCTCCCTGACAGTAATGTAAAGAGGGACCAAGGGGGCAAGACCGAAGAAGAAAACTATCCTGCCTGGTGGGACTAAGATCCCTGCTGCCACCCACTCTGCTTGCCCAGGGGTACATGGAATTAATTATCCACCCTGGTAACTCATTTGAAACAAAGATTAAACTCTATGAACAGAGCATTTTGAATCCGAACTTGGATGAATTTTGCGCAGAAAAAGTGATGATTACAGACGCAGTATTTGAGCCTGGATATCAGGGACACATGATCTTCACTGGAAGCCAGAAATTGATTTCAGCTCCTCTTCCAGCTGAGATACAGTCCCGACAAAAGCAATTAGTTTATTGGCAGGAGCCAGACACCGCTTGGGCTGCTCCTTATGTAAGCTTATATTTGAGAGCCCTTGCGCGCCCCACTGCATCCAAACAGGGAGCGGGTCAATAGATACTAATTAACATCACAATGAGACCCTGTTCCCGGGCTAGTCAGTACAATCACGCCAGGAACTCAAACACTGCTCGGATCTGGATATTTTCTTCTCCAAAAGGATGAAGGTGCATAAAATCAAAAAGATGTGGCCTGCTATGCAATGGAAATATGAAAAGTGCAAGTGCTCAGCAGTGCCAATACCCCCAAAAAATGCTGGTTTACCAGAAAATCACTGTGTGGGAAATGTCCCTGGTGCAGGTCCACAGAATAATTTCCAAGTATTCCATTGGCCTGGGAACTGAGTCTCTTTAGGGAAACTCTCCTCCATCAGCTCACTGGTGTGTGTAACAGCAGAGATTTCTTTTTTCTTCTTTTTTTCCTCCTCTTTTCTTTTTCCTCTTTCAAAGGAGTTTGTTGGGTTTTGTAGCAGTTCAGATCCAGCAATCACCATCGCTTATTCTCTGCTTTGGGAAGGACAATTAAACCTGCCTGCCCACAGCTCCCTCTCCCATCATACAGCCATGAATAAAGGCTCCCAAATCTTACAAACTCATGAAAAAGAGAAAACCCACACCCAGAACCACTCAGGCAGACACTATCACATGGAAGTGTTCAAAAAATGTGTAGATGTGGCACCTGGGGCACAGTTTAGTGGTGGAGCTGGCAGTGTTAGCTTAATGGTTGGACTTGATCTTTATGATTCTATCTTGTAGAGCCAGACAATGTTATATGTGTGCCTAAGTCTGCCAGCACCTGCAGTGACCACATGTGCATGGGGTGGAAGTCAGGAACAGGGATGTAAAGGCAAAGTTATGTGTTTCCTAATAGCTGGAGGCTCAGATTGGTGTTGAGTCCAGTTGAGTTGGGGATCTGGGCACCCTTGTGGCAAAACAGGAGAGGCAAATGCCACAAGCTAAGCCTCTCCTGGGAAACCAGGTATAGATGGATTTCAGGCTCCATTTCTGATTTTCAGTATTGCCAGATGACAAAATAATGGATTTCTGGGATATCTTCTTTAAGAGAAACATGCCTTCTAGCTGCAGGGCTACTCTCTTAAAAATAATAGTCACATGAGTTGCTATCTTTGCAGTTCTTGGTAATCGTTTGTGAGACAACTGTGAGCTGATATATAGGACATGTGGCCTGCACTTTCTCCAGCCATTCGTTTTACAATGTTTTAGCTGATAACTGGAAGTAAATCCATAATCAGAGTTCAACAAAACTGATGGATGAAGATAGTATACAGTTGCTTCTGAAGACAGCAAATGCCACTCCAGCAAAACCAGCCAACACTCTCACTTTCCCATCCTCATTTTCTTCCTGAGAAAGAAGTCCCTCCTCCTCCAAACCAAGGGGCAAAACCCCAACAATTTCTCCATCTATAACAATACCCAGCTTTCCAAACAGCTGCCCTAAGTGCTGCAGAGAGAAGATGTGCCCAGACAAGGTGCTGCAATGATGCTTGGGGTGGTGGGTTGATTTACAATGGCAACAGCTCCAGCTTTGCTCCTCACTTCATGAACTCTGATGGGTGTTTTGGCTCCCATCAACACAGGGTCATCCCAAGCACCCAGCCAAGCTAGGGGAGTTTCCAAAAGCCAGGTGGAGTCAGACCAGGAGCATCCACCAGCAGCCCATCCTCCAGCCCATTTCCAAGCCACAGGCCAGGAGGTCACAGGACCCTTATTCACAGGATCATAACAAAACCAGGAGCTCCAACAAACATGTTGCTGCTGACCTTAGGAATTTCACGGCGGGCTCTGCTCTCCCCCCATCCTCCTGCAATCATCTCCCAGTCATGAGATCTCTCAGAGCTGGGATGGCATTCCTTTTCCCTTCAGTTTCTTGGCAGTTTTACAATGACATCTTACCATCCCCATCACGGTGGAGAAGAACAAGCAGGGCAGGGAAGGGGTGTACAATGGCACTGCTATTTCTGTATGTGACTCATGAGGGATTGCTGTGGGTTTCATCTATTAATAGGACAGTTAAATTATGTTATGGCATGGCCAAAGCTCATTTTGAATGACCCTGTATTCTGTGGGCAGTGACTCTGTGGGGGAAGACCCATGGTAGAGCAGACTGTGCCTGAAGGACTGAACCCCATGGAAAAAATGACCCACATTCCAGCAGCTCATGAAGAATTGTTGCCCATGGGAGGGACTCCATGGAAAGCAGGGGAAGGACTCCTCTCTCTGAGTGGCAGAAACAACTTGTGATGAACTGATCATAACCCCCATCCCCCATCTCCCTGCACTGCTGGGGGGGGCAGGTGTGTTTAGGATTTATTTTACTTCTCATTATCCTGCTCTGATTTTGTTAGTAATAGATTTAATGAATATCCCCACTTCAAGTCTGTTTGCTTGTGATGGTAATCAGTGAGTGATCTCTCACAGTCCTTATCTCAACTCATGAACTCTTCATTATGTTTTCTCTCCTCTGTCCAGCTGCAGAGGAGAGTGAGAGAGTGGCTTTGGTGGGTACCTGGCATCCAGCCAGGGTCAACCCACTACAGACCCCAACAACCTCACTTACAGCAAATGGCCACTCAACTTTAATTATTGTGGATAACAATGCTCTGATATCTGTTGCAATTAGAAAACTACTATCAAGGAAGTCTTGAAAACAAAGTTTGCGGATATCAGTTATAGGGTAGAAGCTGTAAGAACATATTCCCTAACCATGTGAAAATTATGGAGTCCTCACAGCCCCCATAGCCCTCAGAGCCTCCACAGCCCTCACAGGCCCCCTCAGACTCCAAAGCCCTTTCAGACCCCATCGCCCTCACTGTTCTCATAGACCCTTTAACCCTCACTGACCTCGCTGACCCCATACCTCTCACAGACCCCATACCCCTCAGAGCCTCCATAACCCTCACAGACCTCAGATCCCATAGCCCTCACTGCCCTCATAGCACCCATAGACCTCACAGATCCCACAGGTCTCTCAGCCCCTCACAGCCCCCAGAACCAGGGGGTGTCTGGGCACAGCCAGAGCCTGACCAGACACCTCACTCATCCCCAGGTGACAGCACCGTGGTGTGGCCATGCCAGATGTGCCCTTCCTGCCCTTTTGCACCCTCCTGAGAATCCTGAGCTTGCTCTGCGCAGCCCTGGTGGGCATCTGGTGCTACCACTGGTGGGGGTGCTTTTCCCTGGATGTTGGTACCCAGACTTTCAGCTGGCACTTGATGCTGATGTTTTCTATTTCGGAGGTGGGGATCACATTTCTTTTGAGGTGTGGGGTCATAATTCCTCTCTTGGTTAGGGAAATTAATTTTGAATCCACACGTTGGCTGGTCTTGGTGAATTTATTTGCTTTTCCTAGTATACAGTGCTATCGTTTGAACTGCTGTTGCTCCAGTGGGAATGGAAAAGCCAAGCTCCAGAGCTTTTTGTCCTGGTACCTTTTCCGTCCTGACACGTTTCCTTTGAGAATTGTGACAGGACGTTTTCCCCTTCGGAGCTGCATTTTGGGTTGTTTGTTATGTACACACCGCCACCTCGTGGAGTGTTGAACAGCGACAGTGGGAACGTCGGCGTGTTCTTGAAAAAGACGTAAATGTACCGGGCTTATCCAAATGGGAAGATCCAAAGTTGAAAACGTCCTCCTCTGCTGCCAAAGGAAATGTGCCAGAACAGAAGAATTTCACCGACCTTCCCTTCCATTTGCAAACTTGTATTTGCACCACAATCAAGTGGGAGTTACTTTTCCTTGCAGCCTGAGAACTGCACACACCACCATGGTACATGGCACTTTCAACCTCTGCTGTAGGTAGCGTGATGCACTTTCAGTCTTGCAGAGTCCAAAAGGTCCATCTACTTCTCACATAGTAAAACACGTCCAGCAAACTGCTCCGTGGAAACTTTGAGGCTTCAGCAGAACCACCAAAGGCCAAGGGGACTTCGGGCACCTTCTCTTCTCGCTGCACACCTGGGCAAGTGTTGCTGAGCACAAGGACCCTTTTCCCCTCTTTCCCAATCCCCTGTGGAAACTGGGCACCAAAAAACACTCCTGAGCCTCTGTGTGTGACAACAGGAATTTTATATTCCCATACTGGGATAAAGGAAAGTGCTTGCAGAGAAGAGGTCTTCCTCGCAGGCTCAGGTGGCCCCAGCACACACAGCTTCCCACATCAACTCTCCAAAGAGCTCTGGCAGCACAGAAACTGCTCCACAGAGCAGGTTTGAAACGCCAGGCTTGAGATAGCGGGGCTGATGTCATTCTTCATACCTCCGAGGGCTGGAACAGGGAGGAACAGAGCCAAGGTCAGAGCCTAGATCTGTGGTGACCTGAGAAACCCCTCCAGCCAGGGCCATCCCACCCGTGGCTGCGGGGGCACAGAGCCTTACGTTGTCAAAGAGTGGCTGGAGCGCCTCAGCCAGCTGCAGGGCTGGTGTCAGATGTCTTTCTCCGAGGACAGAAATTCGAGGACAGTGGCAGTCATCCTGACCAGCTCTCTGTCTGAATCCCACAGGAGCTCGTCAAGGCTTTCAGTCAGGCTGCCCATTCTTTTGGCCTGTGAGGAACACAGTGCTGTGCTGTGAAGCCATGAACGGCTGCACCACCAGTCCCGCTCCGGCGGGGCAGCCCCACCTGCTGCCGTGGGGCCTGGAGGCCAAAGGCCTGTCCCGAGGGACTCGGGCAGCTGAACTGGGAGGCAGCAGAGCTGGGAGCAGCTGCCACAGCTCCTGAAGCCCAGCCAAGCCCAAGTGACTGTGTTCCCCAGCTCCAGGATTCCAGTAGGGCTTCAGCCCCTGATCCCTTCTCACCATCACGGGATCCTGGCTGAGCACCATGAGGCCTCTGAGCACTTGGCAATGCATCTCTGGGCACTCACTCCACAGGTGCCTTGAAAGGATCTGCAGGATGCTTTCACCACACTCAGTCACATCCAGGTACACCAGGACCTGGAAGGCACAGAGCAGTGACGGGGTGCCCAGCTGGGAGGAGCCCAGACTGGCACAGGGCCGGGCCCAGGCAGCAGCACAGGGCGCGGCACCGTCCCGGGCAGCCCTGCCCAAAAGCAGCAGTAGCTCTGCAGAGCCCCTGGGCTCCCTGCCCTGTGCAGGCCACGTGCCCACTCCTCTGTGCCACCGAGCCCTTGGTAGCCTCGGATTCCTTGGCCTTGAGGAGACATGAGGGAAGCTTGAGTGCTGGCAGCAGAGGGACCCAAAATACAGCTGGGGACAAGTGTCACCCCAGCAGGGGAGGGCCTGGGAGGGACAGGAGGACTGGGGTGGAGCACCTGTTGGGGTTGGTGGGAAGGCTGTGTTGGTCCTGGCATTCCTTCCAGAAGGCATCGTCCTCCTCCAGCCTATGCACTGTGTTGAAGAACACCTGGAAGAGCAGATGCACAAAGAGGCTGGGGAAACACTTCCTCACTGTACGTGGGCACCAGGGCAGCTGGAGGGCTGTCCACAGTGCCACGTTTGCCTGCAAAAAAGGAAAACAGCTGGAGACAGCGCTCAGTGCTGAGACATCCACATGGCAAGGCCCGAGCGCGGGAGGGAGAGGCCAGGGGAGACACAGGAGGAGCACCTGGCCTGGTGCCCCTGAACCTGCCCCTAACCCAGGTTTCCAGCCCAGTGCCTGAGGCAGGGAGATGCAGTGCTGGGGGAGGATGAAGAGCTGCCCTGGAGGCGATGTGGGAGTGAGCAAAGTCCAGTTCCAGAAACTCAGAGCCAGGGCAAAGACATCTGTTTCATCCTCATCAGAGGTGCACATGCTGCAGGCTGGCCAGCTTCCCAGGACAAGGGCAAGTATCTCGAGCACTGACTGTGCAGTCCGACTTGAGAAGATGATCGTCCTCCACATGGTCGCAGCAGCTCTGCAGGGTCAAACTCTGTGTCAGCAGGGTCTAAGCCACAGTGCCACGGCCTGGGTAGCTCCCAGTCCCAGGTGACAAACCAACAGCACCCTGAGCAGCAAGGAGGGCGTGTGAGAGCAAGACCCGTGGCTGGCATGCCAGGGCTGGGAAACAGGGGAGTCAAAGGCTCCTGGAACTCTCAGCCTGACAGACACCTGGTATGGGATCTACAGGGGGAGGGGCTGGTGAGCCCTGAGCCCTCGAGGCAGGGGGGCCCCATACCTGTCACATGATGGGGCAGAGCGCAGCAGAGTCACCACCACATCCACGGGGTGTGCCTCGGCCAGATCCAGAAGAGTCTTGTCTAGTCTGTGCTCAGGAGACACACTGGATGTGAGCCACCAGTGGATGTACCTCACGAAGGCTGGCACCTGGAGGGGGCACAGGGGAGATTTGGAGGGCTGCCAACTTGCCCAGCTTCTCCCAAGAAGTGCTTCCCTTCCCACCACACTGTGCTGGCCTCAAAGGCTGAGGGGGCCCAGCGGATCCAGCGTGAGGGGCTGCACAACCCCTGGGGGGCTTGAGCCCTGGCCACAGGCTGCTTACTTTCTTGGGATTGGAGACACCATTTTCCACGAGCAAATCCAGCAGGGCAGCACTGGTTTCAGCACTGTGGAGGTCAGAGTTTGCCATGCCCCCAGTCCCCATGGCAATGGTCTCTTCCCTCCAAATGCACCTGGTGAATTCACAAACCATCTGCAGGAGAAAGGCAGGAAGAGCAGTGCCATGAAAATGTGCCATGGAGAGCTCCAACAGCAGTGCTCGGCTGAGCAGTGACAGCAGGCCCAGCCCAGGGGGGAATGGCTGTAGGTACCTGTGCTGCCCTGCGGAAGCGGCCCCAGGCACAGTCCTGCTCTTCTGTTCATTCTTGGTCTGGATCTGACAAAGAGAGAGCGCAGTCAGAGCTGAGGGGCTGCAGGAGGGGCCAGAGAACACAGCCCAGCCCTGCACTCCACAGGCAGGGCCAGCCCCAGGATGCCCAGTGCGTGGAGCTGCCAGGGGATCAGCCCTGGCCTCTATTCCCTGATCCCTTTCCCTGGGCATGTCCACAAAGGATGGGATGGGAAGAGGCTCAGTCGGCTGCAGCCACCAGTCCTGTGGCCCAGCTCTGCCACTCACCCTCCTCCAGGGGCTGGAACTGCTCCACATCCTCAGGGTGCTGTGCTGGGGCAGGCCCAGGGCTTTCTCCCTCCCCCTCCTTCACCCAGGCCAGCTTGGGCACTCTGGGGGGTCTCTGCTCCATGCCTCTGTCTGGCTCCACGGCTACCTGCAGGAGACATGGCACAGAAAAGCTCTGAGTCACCAAGTCCTGCAGAAGTGCCTTGAAAGCTCCTTCCTGCAACAGAGGAGGTTTGGGAAGGCTCCAGGTCATCAAGTCCCAGAGTCTGGCCAGGAGGGGACACGAGGGAGTTGGAGAGCTGCCAGAGGGAGCAACTTGCCCAGTTTACCCCCGAGAAGTGCTTCCCTTCCCACCACACTGTGCTGGCCTCAAAGGCTGAGGGGGCCCAGCAGAAGGCCCACACAATCCCCGGCCACAGGCTGCTTACTTGAGCAGAGACAACGCTCTCCTCAACAAAGTCCAGACTTGGAGCATCGGCCAGGCACTGAACAGGTTTGCTGTCGGTGTTCATCAGCTCATCGGTCACCGCGGTGTCCCAGGTTGCTGTGCCATCAGTAGCCACGGTGCCGACATCAGGCTTTGCCTTGAGCTCCTTCGGCGTGGGGTCAGGCTGTGCCATGACCTCGGTTGGTGTTATGCTGGTCTTTCTACGCCGAATGCCCAAGAATTTCAGAAAGGCCTGCAGGAAAACAAAGGGCAGGGAAGGGAGGAATGTGCCATGGAGAGCTTCAACAGCAGTGCTCGGCTGAACAGTGACAGCAGGCCCAGCCCAGGGGAGAATGGCTGTAGGTACCTGTGCCGCCCTGCAGAAGCGGCCATGGGCGTGGTCCTGCTCTTCTGTCTGGACCCGGCCTGGATCTGGTAAAGAGAGAGCGCGGTCAGAGCTGAAGGGCTGCAGGAGGGGCCAGAGAACACAGCCCAGCCCTGCACTCCACAGGCAGGGCCAGCCCCAGGATGCCCAGTGCATGGAGCTGCCGAGGGATCAGCCCCGGCCCCTATTCCCTGAGCTGCCGAGGGATCAGTCCCGGCCCCTATTCCCTGCTCCCTTTCCCTGGGCATGTCCATAAAGGATGGGATGGGAAGAGGCTCAGCCAGCTGCAGCCACCAGTCCTGTGGCCCAGCTCTGCCACTCACTGTCCTCCAGGGGCTGGAACTGCTCCACATCCTCAGGGTGCTGTGCTGGGGCAGGCCCAGGGCTTTCCTCCTCCCCCTCCTTCACCCAGGCCAGCTTGGGCACTCTGGGGGGTCTCTGCTCCATGCCTTTTTCTGGATCCATGGCTACCTGCAGGAGACATGGCACAGAAAAGCTCTGGGTCACCAAGTCCTGCAGAGGTGCCTTGAAAGCTCCTTCCTGCAACAGAGGAGGTTTGGGAAGGCTCCAGGTCATCAAGTCCCAGAGTCTGGCCAGGAGGGGACATGAGGGAGTTGGAGAGCTGCCAGAGGGAGCAACTTGCCCAGTTTACCCCCGAGAAATGCTTCCCTTCCCACCACACTGTGCTGGCCTCAAAGGCTGAGGGGGCCCAGCAGAAGGCCCACAGAATCCCTGGCCACAGGCTGCTTACTTGAGCAGAGACAACGCTCTCCTCAACGAAGTCCAGACTTGGAGCATCGGCCAGGCGCTGAACAGGTTTGCTGTCGGTGATCATCAGCTCATCGGTCACCGCGGTGTCCCAGGTTGCTGTGCCATCAGTAGCCACGGTGCCGACATCAGGCTTTGCCTTGAGCTCCTTCGGCGTGGGGTCAGGCTGTGCCATGACCTCGGTTGATGTTATGCTGGTCTTTCTACGCCGAATGCCCAAGAATTTCAGAAAGGTCTGCAGGAAAACAAAGGGCAGGGAAGGGAGGAATGTGCCACGGAGAGCTCCCACAGCAATGCGTGGCTGAGCAGTGACAGCAGGCCCAGCCCAGGGGAGAATGGCTGTAGGTACCTGTGCCGCCCTGTGGAAGCGGCCATGGGCATGGTCCTGCTCTTCTGTCTGGACCCGGCCTGGATCTGGTAAAGAGAGAGCGCAGTCAGAGCTGAGGGGCTGCAGGAGGGGCCAGAGAACACAGCCCAACCCTGCACTCCATAGGCAGGGCCAGCCCCAGGATGCCCAGTGCATGGAGCTGCCGGGGGATCAGCCCTGGCCCCTATTCCCTGCTCCCTTTCCCTGGGCATGTCCATAAATGATGGGATGGGAAGAGGCTCAGCCGGCTGCAGCCACCAGTCCTGTGGCCCAGCTCTGCCACTCACCGTCCTCCAGGGGCTGGAACTGCTCCACATCCTCAGGGTGCTGTGCTGGGGCAGGCCCAGGGCTTTCCTCCTCCCCCTCCTTCACCCAGGCCAGCTTGGGCACTCTGGGGGGTCTCTGCTCCATGCCTTTTTCTGGATCCATGGCTACCTGCAGGAGACATGGCACAGAAAAGCTCTGGGTCACCAAGTCCTGCAGAGGTGCCTTGAAAGCTCCTGCAACAGAGGAGGTTTGGGAAGGTTCCAGGTCATCAAGTCCCAGAGTCTGGCCAGGAGGGGACATGAGGGAGTTGGAGAGCTGCCAGAGGGAGCAACTTGCCCAGTTTACCCCCGAGAAGTGCTTCCCTTCCCACCACACTGTGCTGGCCTCAAAGGCTGAGGGGGACCAGCAGAAGGGCCACACGATCCCCGGCCACAGGCTGCTTACTTGAGCAGAGACAACGCTCTCCTCAACAAAGTCCAGACTTGGAGCATCGGCCAGGCGCTGAACAGGTTTGCTGTCGGTGTTCATCAGCTCATCGGTCACCGCGGTGTCCCAGGTTGCTGTGCCATCAGTAGCCACGGTGCCGACATCAGGCTTTGCCTTGAGCTCCTTCGGCGTGGGGTCAGGCTGTGCCATGACCTCGGTTGATGTTATGCTGGTCTTTCTACGCCGAATGCCCAAGAATTTCAGAAAGGTCTGCAGGAAAACAAAGGGCAGGGAAGGGAGGAATGTGCCATGGAGAGCTTCAACAGCAGTGCTCGGCTGAGCAGTGACAGCAGGCCCAGCCCAGGGGAGAATGGCTGTAGGTACCTGTGCCGCCCTGCAGAAGCGGCCATGGGCATGGTCCTGCTCTTCTGTCTGGACCCGGCCTGGATATGGCAAAGAGAGAGCGCAGTCAGAGCTGAGGGGCTGCAGGAGGGGCCAGAGAACACAGCCCAGCCCTGCATTCCACAGGCAGGGCCAGCCCCAGGATGCCCAGTGCATGGAGCTGCCGAGGGATCAGCCCCGGCCCCTATTCCCTGAGCTGCCGAGGGATCAGCCCCGGCCCCTATTCCCTGGACCCTTTCCCTGGGCATGTCCATAAAGGATGGGATGGGAAGAGGCTCAGCCGGCTGCAGCCACCAGTCCTGTGGCCCAGCTCTGACACTCACCCTCCTCCAGGGGCTGGAACTGCTCCACATCCTCAGGGTGCTGTGCTGGGGCAGGCCCAGGGCTTTCCTCCTCCCCCTCCTTCACCCAGGCCAGCTTGGGCACCCTGGGGGGTCTCTGCTCCATGCCTTTTTCTGGATCCATGGCAACCTGCAGGAGACATGGCACAGAAAAGCTCTGGGTCACCAAGTCCTGCAGAGGGGCCTTGAAAGCTCCTTCCTGCAACAGAGGAGGTTTGGGAAGGCTCCAGGTCATCAAGTCCCAGAGTCTGGCCAGGAGGGGACACGAGGGAGTTGGAGAACTGCCAGAGGGAGCAACTTGCCCAGTTTACCCCCGAGAAGTGCTTCCCTTCCCACCACACTGTGCTGGCCTCAAAGGCTGAGGGGGCCCAGCAGAAGGCCCACACAATCCCCGGCCACAGGCTGCTTACTTGAGCAGAGACAATGCTCTCCTCAACGAAGTCCAGACTTGGAGCATTGGCCAGGTGCTGAACAGGTTTGCTGTCGGTGATCATCAGCTCATCGGTCACCGCGGTGTCCCAGGTTGCTGTGCCATCAGTAGCCACGGTGCCGACATCAGGCTTTGCCTTGAGCTCCTTCGGCGTGGGGTCAGGCTGTGCCATGACCTCGGTTGGTGTTCTCCCGGTCTTTCTACGCCGAATGCCCAAGAATTTCAGAAAGGCCTGCAGGAAAACAAAGGGCAGGGAAGGGAGGAATGTGCCATGGAGAGCTTCAACAGCAGTGCTCGGCTGAGCAGTGACAGCAGGCCCAGCCCAGGGGGGAATGGCTGGAGGTACCTGTGCCGCCCTGCAGAAGCGGCCATGGGCATGGTCCTGCTCTTCTGTCTGGACCCGGCCTGGATCTGGTAAAGAGAGAGCGCAGTCAGAGCTGAGGGGCTGCAGGAGGGGCCAGAGAACACAGCCCAGCCCTGCGCTCCACAGGCAGGGCCAGCCCCAGGATGCCCAGTGCATGGAGCTGCCAAGGGAGCAGCCCTGGCCCCTATTCCCTGCTCCCTTTCTCTGGGCATGTCCACAGAGGGTGGGATGGGAAGAGGTTCAGCCGGCTGCAGCCACCTGTCCTGTGGCCCAGCTCTGCCACTCACCCTCCTCCAGGGATTGGACCTGCTGCATCTCTTCAGGCTGCTGTGCAGGGGTAGTCCCAGGGGCTCCGTTGTTCTTCTTCCTCCTGAGAACCCTGCACACGCTGAAGCGTCTCCCTGCCATCCTACAGTTGGGCCTCAAGGGCACCTGCTGCAGGGATTGGAGACGCCAGGGAAAAGCTCTGGGGCACGAAGCCCCAGAGAATGGCCTCGATGGCACCTGCCACAGGGATTGGAGACACCGCAGAAAAACTCCGGGTCACCAAGTCCCGCGGTCTGGCCTCGAGGGCGCTTGAACCACAGAGAAGACTCCAAAAAGCTCCGGATCAGTAAGGAACGAGTTGGCTGCACGGGGGCTCCGCACAGCACCGCTCTGTCCCGTCTGTCCCGTCGCACGCTCCGAGGAGCACTGAGGCGTGGCCACCTCACCACCAGTATTAAGTCATCACGTGTCACAAAGGGCCCTGTGACACCCTGCCCCGTGCCATCCATTGGCAATGCCCACCATGTCACAAAGGGCCCTGTGACACACTGCCACGTGCCCTGGGGCCTCCCCCAGCCTGGCCAACCTGCCCCAGGTCGGAAGGAATCTGTTTTCCAAAGTATCTAAGACAGCTGGAAATGAACTTTATGCCCGGCTCAAAAACTTAGCAAACCCTCCCCTGCTGTGCCTGCCCAAAGCAGCACAAGGAGCCCCCTCAGCTGCTGACACAGCCACAGTAGGAAGGCCACGGGGCCTCCACAGAAGCTGGCACAGGCTCCTTGGGAGAAGTCCTGGCTGGTGGCCCTCTTGAACTCAGGGCTGTGACACACAGAAGGAACCTGT
Source organism: Manacus candei (assembly GCF_025592945.1). Taxonomy (NCBI): domain Eukaryota; kingdom Metazoa; phylum Chordata; class Aves; order Passeriformes; family Pipridae; genus Manacus; species Manacus candei. Next base: position 23,406,740 of record NW_026138071.1, on the reverse strand, counting down.
GGGCAAGAACACCAATGCTGCTCTGACCCCATTGGCCGGGGCTGCACCAAAATCAGCAGCTCCGGCAAGTCCCCGCCCAAGGAGACCTGCCACTGCCCCGAGTCCTGGCAGGACAAAGCTACACCCTTATGGTCCCATTAGCCAAAGGCACAAGCAGACATGAGCCAAGATGGTACAGTTTTTTTAGATATTAAGATCAAATAACTGTTTTTCAGTACTCTTTTTTTAGAGCACTGCTAATTAAGTTTGCATGAAATGATGACCAAATAAAAGAGAAAACTTAAACTGCTGTGGAGTCAGAGAGATATATTCCATCAGCACATTCAGCATCTCTCAACTACCTCATGGCAGCTTCAAAGGAGAGAAAAACAGCTTCTAGAAGGTTTTTTTAAATTTTCTTAGAAGGAAAATTTTCAGTGTAAAAATATTACTTCTCTTATGAACACTGGGAATGTTGTTCAAAAAGAATAAGAGTATATGTGTTTAGTTCACTAAAAAAAAAACAAACGAGAAACAAGAATGAAGAAACAAAACTTATTTTTAATCTTACTTCAAAAACACAACAATGGATCAGTTATCCTATCACCAACCATGGCCAACAGCAGGTGTCAGGTATAGTTCAAACCTATACTGGTATTTTCCCACTCTCCAGATAGACAGAACTGGTCTCTGTAGGTGACTTAGAATCAATCAGCCTATGTATAGTGTGACTGAAAATAGTGACATGCACATGGTTTGTACCAGGAATAATTTTAATATTAGCTAAACAGATAATTCCTAAATGCCAGATTAGACACATTTTCATTTATTCATCTATACTCATTTATTTTGAATAAGTATTTCAGGAATGCAAAACAAACTTACTCGTTCTTTTGAAAATGCTATATTTTTAAAAAGCAGCAGAGTGGATTAAGAGAAAATAATCCCACCACTGACAAAAGCCAGATGGAAGCAAGAATGCAAAATATTTGTGTTAATAGCATTTTGCTGGAAAATCACAAACCTCTCTACAAAAAGTAAGATATTTGGTGCTCATACACGGAGTCTGTGAGCTGCAAAGGTTAGTGAAGAGAGCAGTGCAACATCACAAAAAGCAACAATGAGGATGGCTGTGCAGGATACTGTGCTGCTCCTCCTGAAGGTTCTGTACTTTCTCTTCTCTGTGTTTGCTTACAAGCACATCCCATAAAACTGCCTTTACACCTGAACTAGTCTGAAGTTTCCAACATACAAATTACTTTTGTTTTCAATTTGTCTCCTGAACCCATTATTCTACCATTACTGCTGTTATCCTGCAGGTGTAAACCCAGTTTAGAGTATTCCACTTACTCCCATCCCCACCTTTCATGGTGTCATCTCTGGTATCAGCCCCAGCCCTGCATCACAGTTCACATTGCTCACTGCTGAACAGTGAAGTTGAAAGAGCTACATGGGGGAATCAACAATATTTATGAGTACCAAACCCCTGCATTGAAGCTGACCACAAAAAAGCCAAAAATAAACATTTATATCTCTATTTTTAAGCTTAAGCTTTAAAGCCTGGTTCTCAGAATGATGGATCCTGTGTATTTCCCAGGAAGACAGGTGGCTATGCAAAAATTCAGAATTGGGAAGAAAAGTGTCACTTGATATAGCATTATGTTAAGTGCTTGGAAGATGCTGGCTCTGGCCTGCTTAATACAGGAAGGTATTCTGCAAGTGTCTGGAATATGCAATAACATTCTAATGTTTACCCTGATTTTCAAATAGGCCCTCAGAAAAAAACAGACAACAGTCAAATCCCCCTCTACTGCTACCATCACTAATACAAATAAATATTTTGCAGTATAGCTAAAATATCAGGGCAGGTCCTTGAGAAAGAATACAAGTCTTTTTTTCCTACTGAAAGCCTGCATATTATTTTGATGAATTATATGTCAGAGATTTGCTTGGCTGGTCCAACAACGTGAGGGAATGCTTTCTCTGCTATAACTAGAAAAATGGTTATTCCTATTCAGCAAATTAATTATGCCTTTGCTTTCCTCTGAGGAACTCGCTTTGGAAGGGGGTTAGGCAACACCTTAAAAATAACACAGGCTGGATACTTTTTTTATTCTCTGGGAAGGTCTGTTTTAGTAGACATCACTCTGAGTAAACACTGGAAAGAGAATCTGACTGTTTTAATGCTCAAAATAACTAAAGTTAAAATATTAAATAACAGTTTATAAGCACAAGTAATCTATGTGTAGAATACTGGTGACAACTTTCACAACACAGAGAAGCTGGGACATGTAATGTCAGATGTAACTAGGAAATACCTTCACAGAATACATGTTGTTAATTATATCAGTGTAGCTCTAGGTTCCCAATGCTTTGCTCACATCAAAATTTTACCTGCAAGTTAAATACAGCAGATGGTGTTCCTTTTTTCAATCCAGAAGTAGTTCATGATCATTCACAAAATAACAAACAGGAACACAACAGTCACTGCTAGAGAACTACTAACTACTGAATGCCATTAACAGCTGCTGTATCTCTTTCACATCAGAAGTAGTTAAGTTTTTTCCTATGCACACCCAGGAGGAGCTAGTTTATTTAGGGTGAGACACAGGCTTTGCCCTTCTCCTGCCTAAGCACCATACACATTTTGGCACTCAGGTCTCAGTTCAGACTTCAAGCAAAATGTTTTGCATTGGAGAAATACTCTTTTCGAGTCTCAGCTGTACTCCCAAAGTCTGAATGGAAACACGGAAAGTTCAGGCTTCTCCGTGGATTTTGGCTGGTGCCTAAGATTTCAGGGTATTTTTACTTCTCTTAAAATTAAATCCATAGTCTTAAGACTCTTGACTACACAAGGTCTCTAAACTCCCCTCAAATTTGCTAAAATTGCAAACAATATTGTGTAGAGAGGACTAAAAGTTTGTGGAGTATCAGTTATAGGGTAGAAGCTGTAAGAACATATTCCCTAATCATGTGAAAATTATGGAGTCCTCACAGCCCCCATAGCCCTCAGAGCCTCCACAGCCCTCACAGGCCCCCTCAGACTCCAAAGCCCTTTCAGACCCCATCGCCCTCACTGTTGTCATAGACCCTTTAACCCTCACTGACCTCGCTGACCCCATACCCCTCACAGACCCCATACCCCTCAGAGCCTCCATAACCCTCACAGACCTCAGATCCCATAGCCCTCACTGCCCTCATAGCACCCATAGACCTCACAGATCCCACAGGTCTCTCAGCCCCTCACAGCCCCCAGAACCAGGGGGTGTCTGGGCACAGCCAGAGCCTGACCAGACACCTCACTCATCCCCAGGTGACAGCACCGTGGTGTGGCCATGCCAGATGTGCCCTTCCTGCCCTTCTGCACCCTCCTGGGAATCCTGGGCTTGCTCTGTGTGGCCCTGGTGGGCATCTGGTGCTACCACTGGTGGGGGTGCTTTTCCCTGGACGTTGGTACCCAGACTTTCAACTGGCACTTGATGCTGATGTTTTCTGTTTTGGAGGTGGGGATCACATTTCTTTTGAGGTGTGGGGTCATAATTCCTCTCTTGGTTAGGGAAATTAATTTTGAATCCACACGTTGGTTGGTCTTGGTGAATTTATTTGCTTTTCCTAGTATACAGTGCTATCGTTTGAACTGCTGTTGCTCCAGTGGGAATGGAAAAGCCAAGCTCCAGAGCTTTTTGTCCTGGTACCTTTTCCGTCCTGACACGTTTCCTTTGAGAATTGTGACAGGACGTTTTCCCCTTCGGAGCTGCATTTTGGGTTGTTTGTTATGTACACACCGCCACCTCGTGGAGTGTTGAACAGCGACAGTGGGAACGTCGGCGTGTTCTTGAAAAAGACGTAAATGTACCGGGCTTATCCAAATGGGAAGATCCAAAGTTGAAAACGTCCTCCTCTGCTGCCAAAGGAAATGTGCCAGAACAGAAGAATTTCACCGACCTTCCCTTCCATTTGCAAACTTGTATTTGCACCACAATCAAGTGGGAGTTACTTTTCCTTGCAGCCTGAGAACTGCACACACCACCATGGTACATGGCACTTTCAACCTCTGCTGTAGGTAGCGTGATGCACTTTCAGTCTTGCAGAGTCCAAAAGGTCCATCTACTTCTCACATAGGAAAACATGTCCAGCAAACTGCTCCGTGGAAACTTTGAGGCTTCAGCAGAACCACCAAAGGCCAAGGGGACTTCGGGCACCTTCTCTTCTCGCTGCACACCTGGGCAAGTGTTGCTGAGCACAAGGACCCTTTTCCCCTCTTTCCCAATCCCCTGTGGAAACTGGGCACCAAAAAACACTCCTGAGCCTCTGTGTGTGACAACAGGAATTTTATATTCCCATACTGGGATAAAGGAAAGTGCTTGTAGAGAAGAGGTCTTCCTCGCAGGCTCAGGTGGCCCCAGCACACACAGCTTCCCACATCAACTCTCCAAAGAGCTCTGGCAGCACAGAAACTGCTCCGCAGAGCAGGTTTGAAACGCCAGGCTTGAGATAGCGGGGCTGATGTCATTCTTCATACCTCCGAGGGCTGGAACAGGGAGGAACAGAGCCAAGGTCAGAGCCTAGATCTGTGGTGACCTGAGAAACCCCTCCAGCCAGGGCCATCCCACCCGTGGCTGCGGGGGCACAGAGCCTTACGTTGTCAAAGAGTGGCTGGAGCGCCTCAGCCAGCTGCAGGGCTGGTGTCAGATGTCTTTCTCCGAGGACAGAAATTCGAGGACAGTGGCAGTCATCCTGACCAGCTCTCTGTCTGAATCCCACAGGAGCTCGTCAAGGCTTTCAGTCAGGCTGCCCATTCTTTTGGCCTGTGAGGAACACAGTGCTGTGCTGTGAAGCCATGAACGGCTGCACCACCAGTCCCGCTCCGGCGGGGCAGCCCCACCTGCTGCCGTGGGGCCTGGAGGCCAACCTGTCCCGAGGGACTCGGGCAGCTGAACTGGGAGGCAGCAGAGCTGGGAGCAGCTGCCACAGCTCCTGAAGCCCAGCCAAGCCCAAGTGACTGTGTTCCCCAGCTCCAGGATTCCAGTAGGGCTTCAGCCCCTGATCCCTTCTCACCATCACGGGATCCTGGCTGAGCACCATGAGGCCTCTGAGCACTTGGCAATGCATCTCTGGGCACTCACTCCACAGGTGCCTTGAAAGGATCTGCAGGATGCTTTCACCACACTCAGTCACATCCAGGTACACCAGGACCTGGAAGGCACAGAACAGTGACAGGGTGCCCAGCTGGGAGGAGCCCAGACTGGCACAGGGCTGGGCCCAGGCAGCAGCACGGGGTGCGGCACCGTCCTGGGCAGCCCTGCCCAAAAGCAGCAGTAGCTCTGCAGAGCCCCTGGGCTCCCTGCCCTGTGCAGGCCACGTGCCCACTCCTCTGTGCCACCGAGCCCTTGGTAGCCTCGGATTCCTTGGCCTTGAGGAGACATGAGGGAAGCTTGAGTGCTGGCAGCAGAGGGACCCAAAATACAGCTGGGGACAAGTGTCACCCCAGCAGGGGAGGGCCTGGGAGGGACAGGAGGACTGGGGTGGAGCACCTGTTGGGGTTGGTGGGAAGGCTGTGTTGGTCCTGGCATTCCTTCCAGAAGGCATCGTCCTCCTCCAGCCTATGCACTGTGTTGAAGAACACCTGGAAGAGCAGATGCACAAAGAGGCTGGGGAAACACTTCCTCACTGTACGTGGGCACCAGGGCAGCTGGAGGGCTGTCCACAGTGCCACGTTTGCCTGCAAAAAAGGAAAACAGCTGGAGACAGCGCTCAGTGCTGAGACATCCACATGGCAAGGCCCGAGCGCGGGAGGGAAAGGCCAGGGGAGACACAGGAGGAGCACCTGGCCTGGTGCCCCTGAACCTGCCCCTAACCCAGGTTTCCAGCCCAGTGCCTGAGGCAGGGAGATGCAGTGCTGGGGGAGGATGAAGAGCTGCCCTGGAGGCGATGTGGGAGTGAGCAAAGTCCAGTTCCAGAAACTCAGAGCCAGGGCAAAGACATCTGTTTCATCCTCATCAGAGGTGCACATGCTGCAGGCTGGCCAGCTTCCCAGGACAAGGGCAAGTATCTCGAGCACTGACTGTGCAGTCCGACTTGAGAAGATGATTGTCCTCCACATGGTCCCAGCAGCTCTGCAGGGTCAAACTCTGTGTCAGCAGGGTCTAAGCCACAATGCCACGGCCTGGGTAGCTCCCAGTCCCAGGTGACAAACCCACAGCACCCTGAGCAGCAAGGAGGGTGTGTGGGAGCAAGACCCGTGGCTGGCATGCCAGGGCTGAGAAACAGGGGAGTCAAAGGCTCCTGGAACTCTCAGCCTGACAGACACCTGGGATAGGATCTACAGGGGGAGGGGCTGGTGAGCCCTGAGCCCTCGAGGCAGGGGGGCCCTATACCTGTCACATGATGGGGCAGAGCGCAGCAGAGTCACCACCACATCCACGGGGTGTGCCTCGGCCAGATCCAGAAGAGCCTTGTCTAGTCTGTGCTCAGGAGACACACTGGATGTGAGCCACCAGTGGATGTACCTCACGAAGGCTGGCACCTGGAGGGGGCACGGGGGAGATTTGGAGGGCTGCCAACTTGCCCAGCTTCTCCCAAGAAGTGCTTCCCTTCCCACCACACTGTGCTGGCCTCAAAGGCTGAGGGGGCCCAGCGGATCCGGCGTGAGGGGCTGCACAACCCCTGGGGGGCTTGAGCCCTGGCCACAGGCTGCTTACTTTCTTGGGATTGGAGACATTTTCCACGAGCAAATCCAGCAGGGCAGCACTGGTTTAGGCACTGTGGAGGTCAGAGTTTGCCATGCCCCCAGTGCCCATGGCAATGGTCTCTTCCCTCCAAATGCACCTGGTGAATTCACAAACCATCTGCAGGAGAAAGGCAGGAAGAGCAGTGCCATGAAAATGTGCCATGGAGAGCTCCAACAGCAGTGCTCGGCTGAGCAGTGACAGCAGGCCCAGCCTGGGGGTAATGGTTGTAGGTACCTGTGCTGCCCTGCGGAAGCGGCCCCAGGCACGGTCCTGCTCTTCTGTTCATTCTTGGCCTGGATCTGGCAAAGAGAGAGCGCAGTCAGAGCTGAGGGGCTGCAGGAGGGGCCAGAGAACACAGCCCAGCCCTGCACTCCACAGGCAGGGCCAGCCCAGGGATGCCCAGTGCATGGAGCTGCCGAGGGATCAGCCCTGGCCCCTATTCCCTGTTCCCTTTCCCTGGGCATGTCCATAAAGGATGGGATGGGAAGAGGCTCAGCCAGCTGCAGCCACCAGTCCTGTGGCCCAGCTCTGCCACTCACCCTCCTCCAGGGGCTGGAACTGCTCAACAACCTCAGGGTGCTGTGCTGAGGCAGGCCCAGGGCTTTCTTCCTCCCCCTCCTTCACCCAGGCCAGCTTGGGCACTCTGGGGGGTCTCTGCTCCATGCCTTTTTCTGGATCCACGGCTACCTGCAGGAGACATGGCACAGAAAAGCTCTGGGTCACCAAGTCCTGCAGAATTGCCTTGAAAGCTCCTGCAACAGAGGAGGTTCCGGAAGGCTCCAGGTCATCAAGTCCCAGAGTCTGGCCAGGAGGGGACACGAGGGAGTTGGAGAGCTGCCAGAGGGAGCAACTTGCCCAGTTTACCCCCGAGAAGTGCTTCCCTTCCCACCACACTGTGCTGGCCTCAAAGGCTGAGGGGGACCAGCAGAAGGGCCACACAATCCCCGGCCACAGGCTGCTTACTTGAGCAGAGACAACGCTCTCCTCAACAAAGTCCAGACTTGGAGCATCGGCCAGGCGCTGAACAGGTTTGCTGTCGGTGATCATCAGCTCATCGGTCACCGCGGTGTCCCAGGTTGCTGTGCCATCAGTAGCCACGGTGCCGACATCAGGCTTTGCCTTGAGCTCCTTCGGCGTGGGGTCAGGCTGTGCCATGACCTCGGTTGGTGTTCTCCCGGTCTTTCTACGCCGAATGCCCAAGAATTTCAGAAAGGCCTGCAGGAAAACAAAGGGCAGGGAAGGGAGGAATGTGCCATGGAGAGCTTCAACAGCAGTGCTCGGCTGAGCAGTGACAGCAGGCCCAGCCCAGGGGGGAATGGCTGGAGGTACCTGTGCCGCCCTGCAGAAGCGGCCATGGGCATGGTCCTGCTCTTCTGTCTGGACCCGGCCTGGATCTGGTAAAGAGAGAGCGCAGTCAGAGCTGAGGGGCTGCAGGAGGGGCCAGAGAACACAGCCCAGCCCTGCGCTCCACAGGCAGGGCCAGCCCCAGGATGCCCAGTGCATGGAGCTGCCAGGGGATCAGCCCCGGCCCCTATTCCCTGAGCTGCCGAGGGATCAGCCCCGGCCCCTATTCCCTGTTCCCTTTCCCTGGGCATGTCCATAAAGGATGGGATGGGAAGAGGCTCAGCCAGCTGCAGCCACCAGTCCTGTGGCCCAGCTCTGCCACTCACTGTCCTCCAGGGGCTGGAACTGCTCAACAACCTCAGGGTGCTGTGCTGGGGCAGGCCCAGGGCTTTCTTCCTCCCCCTCCTTCACCCAGGCCAGCTTGGGCACTCTGGGGGGTCTCTGCTCCATGCCTTTTTCTGGATCCACGGCTACCTGCAGGAGACATGGCACAGAAAAGCTCTGGGTCACCAAGTCCTGCAGAGGTGCCTTGAAAGCTCCTGCAACAGAGGAGGTTCCGGAAGGCTCCAGGTCATCAAGTCCCAGAGTCTGGCCAGGAGGGGACATGAGGGAGTTGGAGAGCTGCCAGAGGGAGCAACTTGCCCAGTTTACCCCCGAGAAGTGCTTCCCTTCCCACCACACTGTGCTGGCCTCAAAGGCTGAGGGGGCCCAGCAGAAGGGCCACACAATCCCCGGCCACAGGCTGCTTACTTGAGCAGAGACAACGCTCTCCTCAACGAAGTCCAGACTTAGAGCATCGGCCAGGCGCTGAACGGGTTTGCTGTCGGTGATCATCAGTTCATCGGTCACCGCGGTGTCCCAGGTTGCTGTGCCATCAGTAGCCACGGTGCCGACATCAGGCTTTGCCTTGAGCTCCTTCGGCGTGGGGTCAGGCAGGGCCATGACCTCGGTTGGTGTTCTCCCGGTCTTTCTACGCCGAATGCCCAAGAATTTCAGAAAGGCCTGCAGGAAAACAAAGCGCAGGGAAGGGAGGAATGTGCCACGGAGAGCTCCCACAGCAATGCGTGGCTGAGCAGTGACAGCAGGCCCAGCCCAGGGGAGAATGGCTGTAGGTACCTGTGCCGCCCTGCAGAAGCGGCCATGGGCGTGGTCCTGCTCTTCTGTCTGGACCCGGCCTGGATCTGGCAAAGAGAGTGCAGTCAGAGCTGAGGGGCTGCAGCAGGGGCCAGAGAACACAGCCCAGCCCTGCACTCCACAGGCAGGGCCAGCCCCAGGATGCCCAGTGCATGGAGTTGCCGGGGGATCAGCCCTGGCCCCTATTCCCTGCTCCCTTTCTCTGGGTATGTCCACAGAGGGTGGGATGGGAAGAGGCTCAGCCGGCTGCAGCCACCAGTCCTGTTGCCCAACTCTGCCACTCACCCTCCTCCAGGGGCTGGGACTGCTCCACATCCTCAGGGTGCTGTGCTGGGGCAGGCCCAGGGCTTTCCTCCTCCCCCTCCTTCACCCAGGCCAGCTTGGGCACCCTGGGGGGTCTCTGCTCCATGTCTTTGTCTGGCTCCATGGCTACCTGCAGGAGACATGGCACAGAAAAGCTCTGGGTCACCAAGTCCTGCAGAGGTGCCTTGAAAGCTCCTGCAACAGAGGAGGTTTGGGAAGGCTCCAGGTCATCAAGTCCCAGAGTCTGGCCAGGAGGGGACATGAGGGAGTTGGAGAATTGCCAGAGGGAGCAACTTGCCCAGTTTACCCCCGAGAAGTGCTTCCCTTCCCACCACACTGTGCTGGCCTCAAAGGCTGAGGGGGACCAGCAGAAGGGCCACACAATCCCCGGCCACAGGCTGCTTACTTGAGCAGAGACAACGCTCTCCTCAACAAAGTCCAGACTTGGAGCATCGGCCAGGCGCTGAACAGGTTTGCTGTCGGTGATCATCAGTTCATCGGTCACCGCGGTGTCCCAGGTTGCTGTGCCATCAGTAGCCACGGTGCCGACATCAGGCTTTGCCTTGAGCTCCTTCGGCGTGGGGTCAGGCAGGGCCATGACCTCGGTTGGTGTTCTCCCGGTCTTTCTACGCCGAATGCCCAAGAATTTCAGAAAGGCCTGCAGGAAAACAAAGCGCAGGGAAGGGAGGAATGTGCCATGGAGAGCTCCCACAGCAATGCTCGGCTGAGCAGTGACAGCAGGCCCAGCCCAGGGGAGAATGGCTGTAGGTACCTGTGCCGCCCTGCAGAAGCGGCCATGGGCGTGGTCCTGCTCTTCTGTCTGGACCCGGCCTGGATCTGGCAAAGAGAGTGCAGTCAGAGCTGAGGGGCTGCAGCAGGGGCCAGAGAACACAGCCCAGCCCTGCATTCCACAGGCAGGGCCAGCCCCAGGATGCCCAGTGCATGGAGCTGCCGGGATCAGCCCTGGCCCCTATTCCCTGCTCCCTTTCTCTGGGCATGTCCACAGAGGGTGGGATGGGAAGAGGCTCAGCCGCCTGCAGCCACCATTCCTGTGGCCCAGCTCTGCCACTCACCCTCCTGCAGGGATTGGACCTGCTGCACCTCTTCAGGCTGCTGTGCAGGGGTAGTCCCAGGGGCTCCGTTGTTCTTCTTCCTCCTGAGAACCCTGCACACGCTGAAGCGTCTCCCTGCCATCCTACAGTTGGGCCTCAAGGGCACCTGCTGCAGGGATTGGAGACGCCAGGGAAAAGCTCTGGGGCACGAAGCCCCAGAGAATGGCCTCGATGGCACCTGCCGCAGGGATTGGAGACACCGCAGAAAAACTCCGGGTCACCAAGTCCCGCGGTCTGGCCTCGAGGGCGCTTGAACCACAGAGAAGACTCCAAAAAGCTCCGGATCAGTAAGGAACGAGTTGGCTGCACGGGGGCTCCGCACAGCACCGCTCTGTCCCGTCTGTCCCGTCGCACGCTCCGAGGAGCACTGAGGCGTGGCCACCTCACCACCAGTATTAAGTCATCACGTGTCACAAAGGGCCCTGTGACACCCTGCCCCGTGCCATCCATTGGCAATGCCCACCATGTCACAAAGGGCCCTGTGACACACTGCCACGTGCCCTGGGGCCTCCCCCAGCCTGGCCAACCTGCCCCAGGTCGGAAGGAATCTGTTTTCCAAAGTATCCAAGACAGCTGGAAATGAACTTTATGCCCGGCTCAAAAACTTAGCAAACCCTCCCCTGCTGTGGCTGCCCACAGCAGCACAAGGAGCCCCCTCAGCTGCTGACGCAGCCACAGTAGGAAGGCCACGGGGCCTCCACAGAAGCTGGCACGGGCTCCTTGGGAGAAGTCCTGCCTGGTGGCCCTCTTGAACACGGGGCTGTGATACACAGAAAGAACCTGTGGGCAAGGACACCAATGCTGCTCTGACCCCATTGGCCGGGGCTGCACCAAAATCAGCAGCTCCGGCAAGTCCCCGCCCAAGGAGACCTGCCACTGCCCCGAGTCCTGGCAGGACAAAGCTACACCCTTATGGTCCCATTAGCCAAAGGCACAAGCAGACATGAGCCAAGATGGTACAGATTTTTTAGATATTAAGATCAAATAACTGGTTTTCAGTATTCTTTTTTTTGAGCACTGCTAATTAAGTTTGCATGAAATGATGACCAAATAAAAGAGAAAACTTAAACTGCTGTGGAGTCAGAGAGATATATTCCATCAGCACATTCAGCATCTCTCAACTACCTCATGGCAGCTTCAAAGGAGAGAAAAACAGCTTCTAGAAGGTTTTTTTAAATTTTCTTAGAAGGAAAATTTTCAGTGTAAAAATATTACTTCTCTTATGAACACTGGGAATGTTGTTCAAAAAGAATAAGAGTATATGTGTTTAGTTCACTAAAAAAAAAACAAACGAGAAACAAGAATGAAGAAACAAAACTTATTTTTAATCTTACTTCAAAAACACAACGATGGATCAGTTATCCTATCACCAACCATGGCCAACAGCAGGTGTCAGGTACAGTTCAAACCTATACTGGTATTTTTCCACTCTCCAGATAGACAGAACTGGTCTCTGTAGGTGACTTAGTATCAATCAGCCTATGTATAGTGTGACTGAAAATAGTGACATGCATATGTTTTGTACCAAGAATAATTTAAATATTAGCTAAACAGATAATTCCTAAGTGCCAGATTAGACACATTTTCATTTATTCATCTATACTCATTTATTTTGAATAAGTATTTCAGGAATGCAAAACAAACTTACTCGTTCTTTTGAAAATGCTATATTTTTAAAAAGCAGCAGAGTGGATTAAGAGAAAATAATCCCACCACTGACAAAAGCCAGATGGAAGCAAGAATGCAAAATATTTGTGTTAATAGCATTTTGCTGGAAAATCACAAACCTCTCTACAGAAAGTAAGATATTTGGTGCTCATACACGGAGTCTGTGAGCTGCAAAGGTTAGTGAAGAGAGCAGTGCAACATCACAAAAAGCAACAATGAGGATGGCTGTGCAGGATACTGTGCTGCTCCTCCTGAAGGTTCTGTACTTTCTCTTCTCTGTGTTTGCTTACAAGCACATCCCATAAAACTGCCTTTACACCTGAACTAGTCTGAAATTTCCAACATACAAATTACTTTTGTTTTCAATTTGTCTCCTGAATCCATTATTCTACCATTACTGCTGTTATCCTGCAGGTGTAAACCCAGTTTAGAGTATTCCAGTTACTCCCATCCCCACCTTTCATGGTGTCATCTCTGGTATCAGCCCCAGCCCTGCATCACAGTTCACATTGCTCACTGCTGAACAGTGAAGTCGAAAGAGCTACATGGGGGAATCAACAATATTTATGAGTACCAAACCTCTACATCGAAGCTGACCACAAAAAAGCCAAAAATAAACATTTATATCTCTATTTTTAAGCTTAAGCTTTAAAGCCTGGTTCTCAGAATGATGGATCCTGTATATTTCCCAGAAAGACAGGTGGCTATGCAAAAATTCAGAATTGGGAAGAAAAGTGTCACTTGATACAGCATTATGTTAAGTGCTTGGAAGATGCTGGCTCTGGCCTGCTTAATACAGGAAGGTATTCTGCAAGTGTCTGGAATATGCAATAACATTCTAATGTTTACCCTGATTTTCAAATAGGCCCTCAGAAAAAAACAGACAACAGTCAAATCCCCCTCTACTGCTACCATCACTAATACAAATAAATATTTTGCAGTATAGCTAAAATATCAGGGCAGGTCCTTGAGAAAGAATACAAGTCTTTTTTTCCTACTGAAAGCCTGCATATTATTTTGATGAATTATATGTCAGAGATTTGCTTGGCTGGTCCAACAACGTGAGGGAATGCTTTCTCTGCTATAACTAGAAAAATGGTTATTCCTATTCAGCAAATTAATTATGCCTTGGCTTTCCTCTGAGGAACTCGCTTTGGAAGGGGGTTAGGCAACACCTTAAAAATAACACAGGCTGGATACTTTTTTTATTCTCTGGGAAGGTCTGTTTTAGTAGACATCACTCTGAGTAAACACTGGAAAGAGAATCTGACTGTTTTAATGCTCAAAATAACTAAAGCTAAAATATTAAATAACAGTTTATAAGCATAAGTAATCTAGGTGTAGAATACTGGTAACTGACAACTTTCACCACACAGAGAAGCTGGGACATGTAATGTCAGATGTAACTAAGAAGTACCTTGACAGAATACATGTTGTTAATTATATCAGTGTAGCTCTAGGTTCCCAATGCTTTGCTCACATCAAAATTTTACCTGCAAGTTAAATACAGCAGATGGTGTTCCTTTTTTCAATCCAGAAGTAGTTCATGATCATTCACAAAATAACAAACAGGAACACAACAGTCACTGCTAGAGAACTACTAACTACTGAATGCCATTAACAGCTGCTGTATCTCTTTCACATCAGAAGTAGTTAAGTTTTTTCCTATGCACGCCCAGGAGGAGCTAGTTTATTTAGGGTGAGACACAGGCTTTGCCCTTCTCCTGCCTAAGCACCATACACATTTTGGCACTCAGGTCTCAGTTCAGACTTCAAGCAAAATGTTTTGCATTGGAGAAATACTCTTTTCGAGTCTCAGCTGTACTCCCAAAGTCTGAATGGAAACACGGAAAGTTCAGGCTTCTCCGTGGATTTTGGCTGGTGCCTAAGATTTCAGGGTATTTTTACTTCTCTTAAAATTAAATCCATAGTCTTAAGACTCTTGACTACACAAGGTCTCTAAACTCCCCTCAAATTTGCTAAAATTGCAAACAATATTCTGTAGAGAGGACTAAAAGGAATTCACCCAAGTTTTATGGAAGACTATCCTGAAGATCTCTTGCTCAAGCAGGTAGTAATTAGTATTTTCATGTAGTAATTAGTATTTTATTTCCCTTAAAAATGAAGATGGCACATTCTGGAAAGCAGATCCTCCATTTGCCAGGGGACTGACTTAAAAGCAAAGTTAAGCCTTTAAGCAAATGGCAAATTATTTCCAACATTCTCTTTACTAATGGTAAGGTCTCCCAAGGAACTAAAAATTGCATGGCTGGGAAAGCACTGACGGACACTTAAGAAAGGGAACTAGAAAACTGTGCAGTTCATTTAAAACATTTTGTTTTCAATTAACTGATCAACCTAAATCTTACTTATCAGCTGGGTATGACTCATTAGGCTCCAGCCACTCCTCTTCTCTATGCCAAAGCACCTTCCAGAGTGTGGGGAGGATGGCTTAGCATCTGACTTCATGTAAACTCATTCAGTCTGAGCTGACCCCTGAATCCACAGCCAGGAGCTGGCACAAAGAAAGCAGAGAAAGGGATTTTGAAACCATGTCAGTAGATAATGTGAACCAATGAACGTGGAACAGTATGATCTGATGCAGATTCCCTTATATATACCACAAAAGTACTTTTCCTAAAGCTCAACCACAGGGATGTCCTTTAGCACCCGCTATGGTGACTATTTATTGAGCAGCTATCAGTGTCTACATGATGTATATTTAACCATATACCCTATTGCTGTACATAAATTATAACTTCACCACACTCACGTTCTGAGAGCTAATTTATTAAACACCAGTGTGTAACATAAGGTGCTCAACAGTTAACTCAGTGGAAAAACTGATCAAATTGTTCCTCTGCTGCTTCTCCCTCAGCCTGCTGCCAGGACTCAGGGCAGCTGCCAAGGGGGCACACGCTCTTGACACTTGCAGAGAAGTTAAACCAGCATCTATCCCACTGGGGTTCTCTGCTTTAGCAACTCCATACCTTTAACAGTTTGAACAGAAATCAGGACTTCTAAAGCCAACCAAGACAAAAAACCAAAATAAAACCAAACACACTCCCCCATCTCCAAAAGAAAAAAACACAAAAACAAAACCCCAAAAAAACCAAACAAAAAACCCAAGTCATATGCTCCATTCATCTCTTGCCTTTTCAATATTGTCAAGACTGTAAATATTTCTATCTTCACACCATCTTGCTTCGCTGTCTTGAATCCCCCCTTTATTTTTTTATGCATTGCTTTCTTTGCTGCCGGAAAACTCAGCATCCTCTAGCTTTCAAAATCACAGAGACACGAAAAACTAATTGATTCAAGACAAATTTTTTGTCCTGTCCACAAGAAGAGGAGGTCCTTTCTCATCCCTCTGTACCTAACATTAGCATGCCTCTTAGGAATCTGCTGTAAAACATTAAATGTATTTGAAGGAAAAGCTTCAGAGATACTAAAAACTATTTTTCAGTCTGAAGTTATGAAGCAAAATTATTATTACATATGAATCCACAAATAAGAAAGAAAATTAAAGCTTTCATGATTTTGTTTCAAGACTATTCCATTTTAGTTTCAGGTGACTGTGTTTTTGACCAAAGGACATCCTGGGTCAAAGGAGGCTCTGTACTGAATGTCTGTGTAATCTAAAGTGTGACAAAGTAAACATAAAATATATTTATTTCCTTTGGACTTCCAAGGCAGCAAATAGCCCAGCTTACAATTGAAGAGTAGATAGTATATTGCAGAGAAAAATATTTTTGTTGACTTCAGTCCATATCAAACAGAGGGATTTGTCACAGAACTTTCATATTTATTCCATTTTATTTTGGCTTATGGTTCAGTTTCTTCCACAAAGTTGCATAAACCTGTAAGAGACAGCATTGAAGTGAAAATGAAATAGAACAAAGAAAAACAAGCAAATAATTCCAACTAAATATTTTTTTCTGGGGAAAGAATTTAGAGCAATAGGTATCTCAGGAAGATCCTCTCACAGGAATATGGAAAACCAGGTAAATCAGATTACTTTCACCACAACGTCTAAAGAATTTCAATTGGCATAAACTTCCCCAGATGTTCTAAAATAGTACAATAGTGTTTATTCATAAAAACAAGACATTTTAGTCCAACAGAGAGAAAAACGAGATTTAAGTACAATTTGGAACAGGAGGGCAACTTAGTGTTCATGAACACCAAGGTAACTCAAATTAATGCTTCCATCCCACACCATGTTTTCCCTCCCCTCCATTTAACTAATAAACTGTCAGTTCATTAGGCTTTAAAATACAAAGCTATTCCATCATGACTGACTTATTTCTAACAGCTACAAGCCCTCAGTTCAGTTTGTTTATATTAGTTTTAGCCTGTTTAAAGCAGCAGCATTTACTCAGAATGCTAAAAACATTGTGCCTAAAAAGATACCCCACAACTCTGAAATACATTTGGACTCACTCTTCCTTCCGACATCTTACTTTCAGTAGAGATCATGGTAACAACCACTTGTCAACAAAACAGTTTTCCTTGCTATGAAACTCAATACAACTGTTCAAAAAATTCCACTCTGCAGCTGCTGCAAGAGAAAAGTCCAAACTTTACCAACAGGCATCTGGACTCAGTGCTTGGAAATAATCTGGGAAATGAGTTTTACCTCGACTTGAATAGACTTATAAACTAGTTTTGTTGGCATTGTTTATGTCAGAGGAGATCTGTAAATAGCAAAGGGTACATACCCTTCAGCATCAGCCCATGTGTGTCAGCCAAATGACATAAATGGCACAGCATCAGTGCAAAATGCAGGAAGAAAGCAGAGGGTACATTTCTCATGAGATACAGGTGTGTGAGAAGAAAAAACAAGTAAATCCTACTAGTTGCAATATCAGAAAAGGGAAAGTGGATAATGAATTGACCTATTCTATTACATTACTTGGGCCAAGGCACCCACCAGTTCTGAAGTATCACTCCCTCTGATCTATCTATGAACCCTTGAGGCTCTCTGAGTCCTCTCCCATTAAGATAAACACCTCTCATAAGGAATATTTTAAATTAATTAATGACACTGAAAAAAAGGAAGAGTCTTTGTTTGCTCACTGAATTGCTTCTCAAGAAGTAGTGCAGGCTAATCCTAATGCACTAATGCAAAAAAGTACCATTGTCTCCATGAGTTTCAAGTTTTTGCAATGAGATTTTTTACAAAGACACTAAAACTGCACCAAGACCCCAGTCTCTTTGGCCTCCTTCTGCCCAGGCACTGGGAATGTAATCCAGTGGTGGGCTCTGTTCTTGCTGGTTTCAACAGGAATAAGATGGGATTTTTAAAATTGGGATGATTATCAATAGTAGGGAATTAACACAAGTCAGATGAAAAGAGAACAGTAAAGTTTGCAACCTCCTGCTTTGTGGTTGGAAACACTAAGAGCTGGAGAACACTGTTTACACACAGTAATGCATCATTACAGCTCATTTATATCAGAGGAAAGGCTATGAACATCTGTTACAGTACAGGCATGAAGTTTCTAAAAGAGTCTCTCCTTTCATTCCAGAATCTTTTTGTTACTATTGCAGTACATACCTTCCCCAGCTGAACAAAGCTTGTCTCCCTTTGCTAGTGGTAAGAAAAAAAATATCTTCACATACCTTATGGAACAGGACACACTGGAGATTCAGCAGCTGCTTGAGGTAAATAAGATCAAGGCTCTTTTTATTCCCACTCCTCTCAAACTGTATCCTTGCTTGCTAACAGCCACTCTTTAAAAACCAAGAACTCTGTAATATTAAATATGTTTGTAACCTTCAAAAGAAAAGAGTACATTCAAAATTAGCTATTTAAAATGAAACTGAAAGTATACTACTTAGTGTTTCACAATTTATCACAGACCAAAGCATACAAAGAGATGAAATTATTTTAAAGGCCAACTTCAGAATCACTATCAAGATTCAAATTTCCATTTATAAGGTCTACCTCTCCTCATTCCCACCATATGCTTAGTCCCTCAATTTAGAAAAGCCTCAAATCAAAACTTCTTTGAAAAAAATGATTAAAATATTTACATTTATTTTAAAACAAAAATATTGGCTAAAGTACTTTTATTATGATGTCTTGCACCTGAATGTGTTGATCCATTATGATCTCAGTAAGAAAGAATTTATCATTTAAAATGCTATTTTGAAGGTCTAACACTCTAAAGAGAGCATAGTATAGATAATTTCAGACCCCTTCAGATGGTAGGAACCCCTGGGGGTGTAGCATCAAACTGGCCTCTGGTCCATGCTGGGCAAACCCCCTCCATGGAAGAGATTCTCCCCTTCCGGTCATGAAGATTCTACCACAGGAGAGACAAACACTCTGGCACTCTGTTGGTCATTCTCACTATCAAACAAGGCATGTTCAGGAAAGAACTCCCTGCTGCATTCCCTAATACCAGGCAGGTAGCTTAACTCCTGGAATTAGGTGGGAGCTGCCTGCAGGCTGCTCTGTTGCAATGAGCTGGCTGAGTTGATCCTGTGGCCAAGGGGTTTGTGCACCACAACACAAGCCCAAAGGTGGAGCTGCACCCCAGCTCAAGTTAAGTGCTCCCTGGATCACTAACTCCTTGATGTCCAATGGCCTTCCAGTCAGGATCACTGCTACAGGTGGTAATACTTACTGAGATGAGCATGTACAGTTTCATTCTCGTTGAATTTTTTCCTTTTGGTGATCCATTGATGCTTTCATAGTGTCACACACAAGATGTCATCACCTGTTGACCAGTCCTAAGGAAAAAGAGTGTGTCACACAATGGAGTCCCTCCAGGTGACTGCCTTCCCTTTGACTGCAGTGGATCCGGCAGGAGAACAGGAGTGTGCTGTTTATGGCAAGGCTGGGTTGGAGCTGAGAGCTCTAAGGGGCACCACAACTCGACTTTCCTGGGATTCTGGATTTCCAACACAGAGTTGTTAATGTTGCAGTCGTTCCTCCAGCACCCTCTAGTGCTGCCGGGAGCTGTGACTCGTTATTATAACAGGAACCTGATCTCACTATAAACCAGCCCTCCCCTCTTGGCAGAGCTGCTTTCCCAACTTGAAAACTACTGATGTGCCCCACTGCAGGAGCTTCCCACAACAGCACGTGTCCCTGCCACATACTCAGTTGTCATCTCTGTCATGTTAATTTTTCTTTCACTAAATCGGATGCTAATTTTTGTGTACCACAGAAAGAAAAACAATGTAATTTCCCTTAAAATAAACACATTCCTCAAACTGAAATCAACACGAATTCACTGCCTCTGCTTTAAGCAAGTTTACACAGGCAAATCAGTCACCAACTCTTCAAGTCGGTCACATCACCTCCTAAATGATGGAGTTATTAAAACAAGCAGCCTTTCTTATTGCAAATTTCCTTACAGAACACCTCAAGGCATGAATTTCAGGAACCTCTTTGCAGTCCACAAGCTAGTTGAGAAAGACACAAAATGGAAGACCTGTCACTATCAGCAATTTATTATTTTGATTTATGATGACAAAAAGCCATTCAAGACCAACAGTGGAGTTTGCAAACGCAACAGATTTTGAAATGTACCAGATATGTTGCCCTCGTGCTGAAATGTTACCCAGCTGGATCAAAGCCTTGTGCAGGGGACAGCAAGGGAGTTACCACACCTCCCTCTGAGCAGTCTTCAGACAACGATACATACCTGGATATTCTATTAAGGAGCAAGGTTGAGAACAAATAAGGTAGAAGGAAGTAAGAAATGAGCTGCAAACAAAGCCGAATGTAAAATGTAATTAGCATTTCAAATCAGATATTTGTCCTATATTGTGCTACTGACTTTATGAATTGCAGTGGTACAGCAGTGTATCACACCCCACCTTGGGGACCATCATTCTGCTCCCTTGAAGTCAGCACTGTGTTTTTTTTTCTCTTGACCACTCTTACACTGTGTGATTTTCATGGAATTTCACAAATGTCTGAACATCTTAAAAAGTTAAAAGGCTAAACACACTACATAAACTAGTAACACTTGTTTAGAAACACTTGTTAAGAAAGAACTTGCCTCTTTCCCTGGAAGGATTTCCTTCTAAATTGATAAGATATTCAAAAGTAATTATATTTTAATCTACAATATTAAAATAAATGTTTCAGAACTACAACTGCATTTTCTCCAACTAGTTTACCTAGAATTATTTACATAGTCACACAGTGAATTCAAAATGCAAAGAAATCGTTGGCCAATACATGAAATATTTGCTTGATTATTTGCAATGCATAAAAAAGGTTGTGAAACTTACTTGTAGTAATTCTTTCAGAAGTGATTGTATTCCTATTGATTAGTTCCTCCATCGCTGGAATGCACTGAATCAAGACATTACAAAACACTAACTTGGGAAATACAAAAGCAAATTTCTTTGAACAGACAGACCTATCAATTGTATATACTGAAAGTGTAAATTTAAACTAATAAATCAGAAAATCATACAAAGCCACCACTTCAAACAAATGAACACAAACAACAAGTTAGATTAGTTTTGCTCCTTATTCACTTGAATACTGTTCTAGGTTCGTGAGAACTCCCAAAATCACAAACACCGAGACATGATGGGTATAAGCAAAGTAATTTTATTCCCCTACTGGTGATAGCAATCAGTATACACTGCCCCCTGGATTCCTGAGAAGCCGCTGAGCAGGAGGAGATGGAGCACCGTACTCGGCAGGACGAGCAGGCAGGCTATGCCTGTTTCAGGGTGTCCCCCAGACAAAAGCAGTGTGCATCTCGTCCTGCTCACTCATCCAACCCAGAACCACCTCTTATACCCCCTCACAGTAGTGCCATTTTCCAGGTGCAACATCGGCTCACGTGTGGCCAGCGTGTGAACCGAGACCGCAATGGCTTCTGATACCAACTCCGTGCCAACAACGGCTCTGTTGTTCCTCTTCCAAAAGTCAAGTTCCCACCAGTTAATCTAATCATTTCTTTCTCTTTCCAGGGTTCAGTGCCTGTCCTAATCTATTGCTCTTCCTTCCAAGGTTTGCTTCCAACAGTGAAACTACAATATTTTCCCATGCCACATCGATGAGCAAAACCAGCTGTGGCAAGGCCTCAGACACAACTCAGGTCCCTGACACAAATACCCCAAACCAGATACTTTCAGTATTTCCTACTACTTCAACCTCCAAAAACTGCTACAGGTAAGTTTTGGGTTTTTATACATTTTTGCACCAAACCACAGTTTCCTCGCTTTAAAATACAGGTTATGACACTGAACTAAAAGGCTGAGTACATTATAAAAACAAGAACAAGACTTCTTTTGTTTTTTTGAAATACACACAGAGGACTTCTAATAAATTTATGGCAATCATTTTAACCTTGAACACAAAAGTCTTTTAAGCTCTTTTTGAATGAAATTCTGGGAAGGTACTATCAGTTATTTCATGAAGCGAGACCTGAGAATAAGCTCTGCACATAAACTTACCTTCATTAAATGTGACATGAGATCTTCAAGATAAAATTTCTTTATTCACATGATAGTAGAAAGACATTCAAATAAATGAAAAATAAAAAAAAAAGAGAGAGAAAGGATTAGAACAGGAATGTATATCATAAGGTAGGAGCAAAGATAGATAAAATAAACCATATGCTGCCAGTACCAGTTACCAGTTACCAGTGCAGAGCACTGTTCCCCCACAAGACAGGCACTACCTTTAGCACTGGATTTCTCTGCTTCCAGTAACACAATTAATTCATATTTTCCTTCCCATGCTCAAGCATTAAAAGCCAGTAGTGCAGCTACAGTTAATGTGATTTCAGTACCAAAAGACCACTTGGTAGTTATTATACATAGGGCTTTTTCATCTGTAGATGCACTGTGTAATTGTTCTATGTAATGTTGCCCAAAAGTTATTAGAAATGCTATTCGAAATATGAAACATTACAGTGAATTGGATTGTGTCACTATAGCAGACCTGATATTTACCCTCCTGGTCTGGGGGTATTCTTGAGGTCTAGATGGTTTATCAGCTTCTAAACTTATGGCAGACCTCTTAAAATGATAAAACTAAATGTGCATTACGCCAGTATAACAAAAACATATGCATTAAAATGCACAAGGTATTTTTCTTTCTCCTTCATCCAGGATAAAGTTCAACACACCAAGCTGCTGCATTTTAACTAGACTGTACTACATTTAGTGTAGACCTGGACTGAAGAAATAAGAAGCCCTTTCCCATTCACATAATAACATGGATTAAAGGCACTATCTTTTCCTAGAGTCCTTGCTTTTTCCTTCATGACTGAGCTCAGGTTTTACTCGGTGTCTGTGGCTCTAAACTTGGACTGTCCCACACAGAGAGAGCACTAGGGTGCATTTGCCTTTGGGTTCTAAAATATTCACCAGAATGAGAGAACAACACAGCTGTTACACTCAACAGCAGTGATGAGGCAGAAATTGTAAATTCTGCTCTCAGCTCCAAAAAGTGACCACTGTTAAACACTGAAAAAACACCTGAGATAGCAGCCAAGTTTCTGGGTGCATTGTGCTCTCTCACACCCCATAACCACAATATTCCAATGCTTGCACTACTCTCCCTGCAGGATCCTTACTTAACCTCCCAACCAGAATTCAGTCAGCAGTGAAAAAAGGGACATAACTTGGCTTACAGCAGGATAATCACAACTAACCCCCCGGAACGCACCTGTCCCTGTTATTGTGAAGCGGAACTGTTCAAAAATCAATTACAAGCATACCAGAGAGAGTTTCAACAGCGTAAACAGCAGCCAAAAATACACAGCTGTGCGAGAACTGCAATTACTACTCCAAAGCAGCAGTGAAGGGCCCAGACAGCAGAAATCACGGTTTATTCCAGACACCCACATCGCTTCTGACGGCGGTTTTTCTCCAGATACAGGAACACGACGTGCTCAGTACCTCAAAAATCGCACAGCTCGTCCAAGTCGGCGAACAAGCCGGGTTTTAACAAAGCTCACCTGTCAGTTTCCTCTGCTTAAACAAGGCAGTTCACGCGTTTTTCCTCTCAGCCCCGCGCAATTCCAGACCCGAGCACAGGACTTTCCGTCGCGGGCGCCCGGGGCCAGCCGGGACCGGGGTGCTGCGGTGGGTGACGGCGGCACCGCCCTCCCGGGCCGGCCCGTGCCTGCCCACCTGTCCCTCCGCCTGGGGATGGCCGCGGAGAGCGGCCGGGGGAAGCTTCTCTCCTGGAAGGAGGTTGTAGCCAGGTGGGGGGGTCGGGCTCTTCTCCCAGGCGACAGGACGAGAGCACACAGCGTCAGGCTGCGCCGGGGAGGTTCAGGCTGGACATTAGGAAGAATTTATTCGCAGAAAGAGTGACTGGGCATTGGGACGGGCTGCCCGGGGAGGTCGCTGTCCCTGGAGGTGTTGAAGGAAAGGGTACTCGGCACTCGGTACCGCTTGAGTCATGGATCCATCCCGCACTCCCGTGAGGCGGCGCGAGGGGGCGCGCGCGCGGCCCGCCCTGGGCGCGAGGCGGACGGGGAGCCAATAGAGAGAAGCGTCGCGCGGCCGCGGGTGCCGGCGGGACAAGATGGTGTCGGCGCGCGCGCTGCGCGTGGTGCGGTGCGGGGGCGGCGCCCTGAGCGGCGCCAGGGCCGTGTTCTCCGCCGACTCCAAGTGCGTGGGGCAGGGGGGGACGGCAGCTCCAAACCTGGGGCGGGGGGGGGCTCCCGAGCTCCGTGCCGAGCTCTGCCCGCCGGTGTCCCCGCGGCCTGCGGCCCCCGCGGGGCAGCCAGGCCCCTGTCCCCGCGGTAACGCCGTTTGCCCCCGCAGGTACCTGCTCTGCGCCTCCGGGGACTTCGTGAAGGTGTACAGCGTGACCACCGAGGAGACCCTGCGGCTCATGGGCGGCCACGCCGACCTGGTCACGGGCATCCAGCTCAACCCACACAACCACATGCAGGTTTGCGAGGGGAAGGTCTGGGTGGGAATGGGGATGGGGGTGCCCCTGGCCCTCTGTGCCTCCTCGGGGGCTGTCCCGGGGCTGGCTGGAGTTTGGGAACGAGCTGGGAGCGATTAGAGCATCGCTGAGCTAATGTTGCCCTGAAATCTGACAAGGACGGTAAATGTATGTGTTAGCTACAAGTGAAAACGTGAAACGTCACGTGGATTGCACTGGTTGAATGCAGTGACAGCAAAAGGGAAACGTCAGCAAAATTTCCGGTTCTTTGATGATTGAGGGGTTAAAAAAGCATGTGAGAAGATCAACAACACTTACTGTGGTTGGTGTTTGCCCCTCTCTATCTGCTGGTACAGATGGAGATTTGACTAAATCCCTTTAACTTGCTTAGTGGCTCTCACTGTCCCCAGCCTGCCTTCCCTGCTCATGCTCTGGCTCTCAGTTTACTTGAGCTTTTTTGGTGTCTGTATGTGAACAGCAGTTGTTTACCAAGAGAGACTGACCTTCGTATTAGCTGTGAAAAGTCTGATCCAAATGTTAATAGATGTTCACATAATGGGTGTCTGTGTACTCACACTTTGTGGCAATGTACATTTTAAACTAGAATGTTGTGCTTCCATTGCACATTCATTGAAGGTAGCACAGAACTGGTCTGTGTCCTGTGTTTTGGATGATCCAGTTACCTGGAATCACAGTTCCAATGATCAGTCTTCCAATTTTTAAGTTGTGATTTTATGTAAAAGCTGACTTCAAAATATTGCTTTGGCTTATATATTTATTATTTTTTTTTCCTCAGCTCTATTCTTCCTCTCTTGATGGCAGCATTAAGCTTTGGGACTTCATGGATGGGATTCCCATTAAAGTATGTTGAGTTATTCCCGTCAAAATTATTCTTGACCCACTAATTGTACACTGCTGCTATTACTACAAATGGGCACAAATCAGTCTGAGATTAAAGTTGTTCTGCCATTAACACAGCCTGAAAACCACCTATGGCAGTAATAGAATGTGGCAGTTGATGTGTGATGATGATGATGATGCAAATTCTTTTGTGGGATGTACTGACATACTGACTTTGCTCCTTGCTGCAGTGTGGAGCCCAGTGTAGCTCTTGGGGAACATGCTGCAGTTTGGGATATGCCAATTGGAATTGATGTAATGGGTTGAAATTGTGGGCTGCTAACTGTCCTCTTGATCCTGTTTTCTGCTAAATAGAGGCACTTCCCTATAGGTGGGCCTTCTGCTTTGTATTAGGGGTAAGGTGTCTTCAGATTTTCCAGTAAATCTGATGTCTCATATTTTACTAGTACTGTTTTAACATCTGTGTTAGTCCTTGAGAGAATAAAGGTGTTTGTATTTGTCTCAGAATCAAGATTTTTAGTCAATACATGAAGGGGTCTTTAAAGCACAGACGCTTTCCTTATTCTAAAAACTTAGCATTATTCACTGTTTAAAAGCATACAATAATTGTTGACCTCCTCTTTTTTTCCTTCAGACTTTCACTGTAGGATGCAAACTTCTGGCACTGTACACACTTGCCAGTGCTGAGGACTCGGTGTTTGTTGTAATTCCAAAGAAGGGTGAACGAGGTACAGTACAATTAGCACCATCCCTGTCACCTCAGTCATTCTCTGTCTGTGCTGCTGTCACATCAGTGAATGGTATGCTGCAGGAATGTGCTTTAATATGCTAATCGTGAAAATATTTCTTAAATCCTGTGGCAGATGTCTGTAGTCCTGCATGTCATAATTTTTTTCTGTTTTCATTCTATTGACATGTATTTGTCTAAAGAGTGCTTATCTTCACTTGTGAAGCATGTACTGCATGGATGTGATCTCGTAGATGCAGTAAATCTTAAGCAGTGCTTACAAAGGTACAGGGTATACTACTTGAGTTGAACATGAGTACCTGAGATTACCCTTCCACTTTCAGCAGTGTTAACATAAATAGACTTGTCCTATTTAACAGCATGCCTAGATATTTTTTAATAGGATTTTGTGTGAAATAAATATGGTTTAGCCTTACTCTGCACCATAATATACTGCTACTTCAGAGCAAGAGCAAATATTGGGCAACTCTGCTTGGTTTCTGCTTACAGTTGCACTGATACCCACCGTCTAGTCCTCGTTCTTCAGTACTACTGTTTGAAACAAAGAGACTTTTTTCTTTGGTCAGATACATTCCAGCTGGTCTCTGTGAAGCTGACAAAAGGAGCAGGCCAAGACCTGGAAGCCAAGGAGCTGTCAGTGGTTCTGGATGGTGTGGGGGCATCAGCGAAGCAGATTGCGTTTGGAAGAGAAGTATATTCGCCTTTGAGGCTTTTTCTTCTGTGGGGTGTTGGTTGGTTGGGGTTTTTTTGTCTCAAACTCTATGCTGTTTATGCCTTCATAAAACCAAGGATAAAACCAAAAGTAAATGAATCTGTGCAAGGCCTGGGCTTTATTTTATGCTACTACTATTTTATATGCTAATAGAAAAAAGAAACATCAACACTTATCACAGGAAAGTCTTTACTTAACGTCAGCTCATATGTTGTCTCCGGTGTTAAGCACTTTGTAGTGAAATGTGGTTCTTTTTTTTTTTCTCTTTCATATGTAAAAACATAATCTGTATATCCCACATTGTTTTACTCTTAACAGGGTGAATATGTGGCATCAGTGAAAGAGGTTAATCTCCAAGTTTATTTCTTTAAACGGAAACTGTTGAACAGGTAAGAATGTGAATAAAAATGTCAAGTATTGATTCAGTCCAATATATAAGTGTTTATTCACCAGTGATATGTGCACACATGATTTTGGTTTGTCAACAGCCATTTGGTTTTATGCTGGAGGGAATGTGGTCACTATATAAGAAGCTTCCCACAGAAGCAGACAGTGAGCACTGCAGTGGCAATGGTACCTTACCTTTGCAGCTCAGGGATGTATTTTTTTCAGGAAAATACTTAGGCTGATGCTGAACTGAAACAAGTGACATAGTTTGGGCAGGATCAGGGCATGGGAAGGAAAGGGGAGTAGAGGAGAGAAAGAAGCAAAACAATTTTCAGCTTGATTGAAGGCGAAGAATAACGAAATAAAGAGAAAAATAAGCCTGTCACTATTTTGTTGAGAGTATATATAACTAACATATAACTAACCATAACAACTTGGAGATGTTTAATTTTGCTAATCAGAAGTATCTTTTATGTGCTCTGACTGATCCTTTTGAAGGTTTTCAAAAGAACCAACCCAACTCATATAATTAAAGGTACTTCCTTAACTCTTGAAGGTTTTCTTTGCGTGCTGTGAAGACAAAAGGTGGAGACAATCAGTTCAGCTGCGTGGCGTGCCACCCAACAGAGGATTGCATTGCAACTGGCCATGCTGATGGAAAGATTCGCCTCTGGTATGTGCATTTTGATTCAACTGTACCCCATAAACTGCTCTGACCAAAGGAATTAAGTGAAACCTGAGCAAAGCAGTCTGATTTGTCCTTAGTGCTGCCATTTTCAGAAATCATAATGAACAAAGAATGAGCAATGTACCTGCAGTGTTGACATTGCAGGGGACAGCTTCAGTGTATTGTCAAATGGAAAAATATGCTTGTTAAGCTGTGCTCCACAAATCTAAACTTATGTGGAAAAAGTAATGCGGGAACAGCAGAAATAACACTTGATGGGCAAGTAGAGTCCTAGGGAGAGCACACCAGTGGAACTGCTTGATTAAAACCAACACACTGGCCAAGTTGCTTCCATGGGTGAGTTGCTCAGTACATCTAAAATGTGAGTTATAGATGACCAGGAGGGTGCTGAAAACCTGCTAGTGTGGTTCTTTTCCTCTGCATCACCTGAGCACTCAAGAAACTGTAGTCTAGAAGTTAGATGAGAGAATTATATACTTGATTCAATTCAATATTTCTTTTCCTTTGTTCTGTTTTTGATTTTGTGAGTAAAAAACTGTTCTGTTCCTCCCCACATAGGAGGAATTTCCACCACAAGAAAGAATACACATATTCCGCACTGCACTGGCATCATGATATTGTCATGGATCTGGCTTTTTCTATGGAGGGTGAGTAAAAGAAAAGTAAAAATCAAGACAAAACAAAGCAACCAAAAAAAACCCACCAAAAGCAAACCTCCATCAAAAAATCCCTTTCAAAGTCAAAGAGTTGCAGCAGGGAGGAAAGAATCAATACAAGTTCTAGTTTGCCCACTTATAACAAATTAATTTTTAGAATTTTAAATATGTCCAGGAAGGATCTAAAATAAAAATGGAAGCCGTTTTTACTTTTTTTGATGTAATTTTGATTGGCATTCATAATGTCAAATATCTACCTCTGTGGTAAAATTTAGAATCTAAACCCTGTTCTCACCTCTTCTCCCCCACCTCCACTCTCATTCCCTCTCCCTTTCATCAATAATACTGATTAGTTCTTGTCAGTCTTATTTGCATCCAAATAAAACAAGCTAGTCTGGTCTGAACTCAAACCTAGTGTCAGAAATACTTCACTTTTATCTGAATTGTGTGATCTGAACTATTCTCAAGGTATTTCTTAGTGCAAAGTACTTTTCAATGAAGGAGAACAATTCATCTGTATTCTAACACAAATACTCAGCTGATTCAGGAAGTAATGGGATCTACCACTCCCAAAGCATTGTTTGAGTTTTACTGTAGGCACAAATTCTTCTTGCTTAATCCAAGTTTCTCTAGCAGTTTAACATGGGATAATAAGAAACATATCTGTGTGTGTGGCCCAGGCTCGTGACAGTTTAAAAAGTTTTGAGACACTTATGTTCGTCTGTCATTGTAAAGGTATACACTGCTGAATTTTTGTTTGTAAGCAAAACCAGTAACTGCATTTTTATTGCTGGAAAAAGGAACCAGGTTGCTGAGTGGTGGAGTTGAATCAGTTCTGGTCCAGTGGCACAATGAGTCATCGTGTCAGAAGGATTTCCTGCCTCGTTTGGGGTCTCCCATTGAGTACATCTCCATGTCATCTGACGGCGCGCTCTGCTGCACCTTGCACACAGACAACAGTAAGCCAAAGCAAACCTGAGTGTCACTTAATGCAAAATGGAATGCAAATCTGTATGAGCTTTATTTTGTTGATTTCAGATTAATTAAACAGATACTGCATAAAATGTCAGTGCTGATGTGAAAGGACAGATGCTTGAAGTGATTTTTTTCTCCTGCATCAGTTCTGTGAATTTTCCTGGAGACTGCTGTAACTTGGCCTTCCACCCTGATGTAGGGGTGTCAAAAATTGGGAAAAGATACATTTGCAGTACAGTTGGTTGTGGTCCCTTTCCCACTGTGAGATGTGGTTACATTGCAAAAGCCTTTTGCAAGACTTGGTTTGGTTTCTCTTTCAGGAATTACAATAATCAACAGCAACCTAAGGTTTTCCAGAAGTATTCAAGGGCTAATCAAAAGTAAGTTCAATAAAACTTACCTTCCCTTTAGAGGATGGAATGTGTCACTTACCATCTTTGGTCATTTGTCACCTGATTTTTGTTTCCAGGTAGGGATGTCAAGACTGGCCTAGTGGTTGATCCTAGAACCAAAGCTCTGGTCATGAATGGAGAGCCTGGCCACTTGCAGTTCTATTGCCTCCAAAGTGACCAACAGCTGTTCAGTGTAAGTTGAATGAGCTTGTACCAAAACTTTTAAGTTCTTTAGTCAAGTAACTTGTGCATCAGAATTTATTTGAAGACTTAATGTGGCAAAAAGGAAAAAAACCCAGCAGCTATGTGGCAAGGCTGGATTCCAGGCTGAGATGTTCTTGCCTTTATTGCAAACTTTTTACTTGTTAAGCATAGCTAAATGTTGATAGTTGAAAAAATACTTCAAAACAGTGTGTGCTACTCCTGTTGAATGTCCAATTTCTAGGTAAAATCCCTCTAAATTATTTTTTCTTCTTCTTTCCTACACATAGGATCGCTGTGGAATGCACATGCCCTAATGATGCTTTCCCCACATGTTGGTTGTGTTGGTTTGTTTTTTTTTTATGTCACAGCCCAGTCAGGTCTAATTAGTGCTTTCAGAACATCCTTTCTCCATGGCTTTTTATGGATGGTATCTCTTACAGCTGCACTTGAATTTTGAAGTTTAATGTTGGCCTTGTTTTGCAGTTGGACATTGTGCAGCGCCAGTACATCCACGAGGCAGGTCTGAAGCAATCTGACCTGGTGAAGGTCGCATTCAGTGCCCAGGGAACCTGGTTGGCCACAGTAGAAGAGAGAGAAGAAGTGACAGACCCCGAGTTAGAGCTGAAGCTGTGGTTCTATGAGGAAGAAACACAAAGGTAACAATAACAGAGCTGGCTTTTTAGGTGTCAGTCACACAAATACCTGCACAGACGTGGTCTTGCAAAGGCAGACTTCTTCCAGATCAACTGATGAAATTCTGGGGCAGACTGTCAGAAGTTTACCGTGCACACTAGAAGGATCTGCAACAGCACACAGAGTTGCAGTAACTGCAGATTGGACATAATTGCTCTGAATCTATTTTACTTACAGTAATCAGACAGGCCGTTGTAATCATGGGACTTAAATTCACATATTTCCTCGGTGTTAAAAATCATAGACATGACAGAATAGTTTTATACCTTGTTCAGTTTTCCCACTTCTGTCTAATCCATCATTCATTGGTTAGCCCTTGTAGAGTACAGAAGATCAGGAATTTATTGTTGATTTTTTTCTTTAGCTAACATATGCATCTGCTTAATACACTTACACTAATTTTCTTATTTAAACAACTATATTTTCACTATAAATTGTTATTTTCCTAAAGAAGAAACAAAGCAAAAGAAAACTACTACACAGATCAACTATGGGACTGGTTTTCTAACTACTGGAAAGACTGCCCAGAGTTCAGGCTGAATATTTGAGACATGCTTGCCTAGTGATAGGTGCTGAGCTACAATCTCTCTTGCTATATGGAAGTGATTAGGGAAATCTGATCTGTAAATGTGATACCATCTAGCTGTCTTAGACAGAACTTCTTTTATCCCTCGTCTGCCTGCCCATTCCAGAATCAACTTAAAACTGAAGTGTTCCCCAAGTTCCAAATGAAATAGAACGACAAGCTTCTGTTTTCTTTTCCTACAGCTTTAAGCTGAATACTAGGATAAATACACCCCATGACAACCACATCACAGACATGTGCTTCCGTGACATGGGTGAACTGGAAGATGACTCTCTGATACTGGTAACAACTGGCAGAGACTGTGTGTTCAAAGTCTGGGTGATGGTAGAAGACACTGATCCAGAAGGCAAGTATGGTCAAAACATAACATACTCTTACTTGCCACCTTGTAACGTAGAATCCTGAGAACATCCTGAGTTGGAAGGGGCCTACAAGGATCACTGAAGTCATGCTATAGAAATTCTGACCCTACCTTCATCTGCTCCGTCCTGGGCATTGATCTGGTTCTGCTGCTGCATGAAGTATTGTGTTCTCATGAGCAGCCTGATGGAGTTCTGTCACAGTTTTGCAGTCTTATAGATTGATATGGAGGTTCCTGAAGTAGCAAAGACCTTGCTGAGCCTGCTGCAGAAGGGAATGGCAGCCTGTGTTGATTGATTAAGGGATTGTTTGTGGTAACAATTTCTCCATGCTGGGAAAATGGATTTTTGTCATTCTTCTGGGTAGACTTTTTTCTGAGACTTCTGCTCGAGGGAGCAGGATACAGGAATGTGTTAAAATAATAGCACTTTGCCATTCTGCAGCTCTGCCACTTCAGAGTTCATTTTTTGAACATCCTTCCTTCCCATTAGATAGTTGAACATCTTAGAATGGGTATTTAGCATCCACTTCCAAGGTACTTTAAATAAGCAAATTTCACCTCTT
Organism: Manacus candei; assembly: GCF_025592945.1. Lineage (NCBI taxonomy): Eukaryota > Metazoa > Chordata > Aves > Passeriformes > Pipridae > Manacus > Manacus candei. The sequence goes on along the minus strand of NW_026138071.1, from coordinate 23,374,750 downwards.
GATGGTGATGTTCACTTGTTGCAAACAGAACATCTCTGGATGTGTATTGCCCTGTACGCCTTTGGATGTAAAATACAAAAGATTTCCACTTAGTAATTTCTTTTTACTTGAATGTTATTTTGGTGCCAGCCACACTTAAATGAGCTGGAACTTCCCTGCCACTTGGGTGTCTTGTCTTTTCATGTTCCCAGAGAGCTGTAATAGTGGTCATGCTGAACTGCTTACGGTTTAGTAACCTGTTTGTCTTTTCATGGGCAGGTGAGAACATGTTCACAAGTGCTTTCGAATCACTGAGGTTTCCATTTGGAAACCTTCCTTTGCCAAATTGACTTTCTCTCTCCAAGCTCTTTGCTCAACTGTGGCTGCTGATGAGAAGGACAAAAGCTTGTGTTCATTTAATAGCAACTCCCTCAATGATATCTGAAAGTGTTTGGGTTTTGCTTTTTTTTCTGTAAATTATTCTGATCCTAAATTATATTCAACTTAACAAGCAGCTGCTTTGATCTTCGAGTATGGTGTGGGTTGGAGATGAAACCTAATGGGGTTTGTTTCCTTCCACAAAGTAGTTTTGTATCTACTGACTGGCCTCATCAGGGTTTTTTTGTGTGTTTGGCCTCATCAGGGTTTTTTTGTGTGTTTGTTTTTTAATGACTACAGAGTTCTGTTCCATGGCATATGTAAAAACACAAATTAGTGCTGACTTCTGTGGTGTATTTGCCCAGCAGGGACAAGGTAGGAATGCTCAGGGAGAAAGGCTCAACATGCTGCAGCTTCTGTGCAGCAAATATTGGTAAACTAATGAGCTCATACGTTGAGTACCTGCTGGGATGTTTTTAATTGCAGTAGATCTCTCGCTGTGCCTCTAGATGGTGCCATGCAGTTTGAAGTAGCTAATAGTTTCTGGCTCTTTTTTACAGGCAGGTCTTTTAATCATCAACTTGTAGCCATTATATAAAGGATAGCTTAGCATAGGGTGAACCTCTTTTCCTTTCTTTCCTCATCCTACTCATATGTTTCAAAAGCATGCTGTGTGAATTATTTTATACTGGGAAATGTATGTTAATGTGGTAAGTACATCACTTTGCTTCAGTTTATTTTATGGCAGTTTTCAGCAGTGGGAAAGGTATCCCAAAGGAATGCACTGGCATGTTAACCAACACAAGGAAGCATGCTGATGGGTCACCTGGTGGTCCTCAAATCTTCTGTAATGAACCATGAGCTTTGCTGTACTCAAATACAACCTACGTTCAAATTTCAAGTTCATGTTCTTGCCAGAGTTTTAAAAGAACAGTATGTTTGAGAACAATAAATGCTGAATCTACTTGAGTACCTTTTTTATCTGACACCTGCCTATTCAAGAGCATAGTTAACAGAGTTGGCAGAGTAAGCATGGATATTGTACCATGTCAGGCTCGGGTTCACTGCTCAAATGCAAAACTGAGGGCAAAGGAAAACCCTACCAGATGTTTCTCATAATAGAACAGGACAGATTCTCTGCTCTTCCAAAACATAAACCTTCTGAAACAAAACTGCCTTGCTCTTGAGCCTATTTTGCAACAGTAATACTTGAATTCCTTCTTCATGTACAGACTTGAATTAACTGGCTTGTTCATTCAATGCAGCACAGCAAAGTGTGAGCTGGAGCTGTGACTTTGTAGGCAGCTACCACAACTACCAAGCTACTAACTGCTGCTTCTCAGAAGATGGTTCTCTGCTTGCTGTTAGCTTTGAAGAAACTGTCACTGTTTGGGATTCTGTCACTTGGGATCTTAAGTGTACGTTCTGCCATCCACCTGGAAATATAAGGTATGTTTTTCATCTGCTCTTTTATGTCTCGCTTGCACCCTCAGAACAGAAAGAATCAATTCATAGTAGTCCAAGACTTTATATATATATATATATATCCATAAAAACGTTGAATTTAACAGTCTTAAGTTTATATATAGAAAAGACTCTAAAATGGCTTTGAGGTGGTTGGTAACTTCCTGTTAAAAATAAGATCAAGCTTTTCAGTTTCTTCATCTTACTTGCTTATGCCTCCTGTATCTCCCATGCTTAAATATGTGTCACACAGTATGTGTTGATAGCCCTTCTCTTTTCCCCCATTAGTCTAGGGATGAATCAAAGTACTGAAAAAGTATAAATGCAAAAAGTTTGTTCTATATTCGTGTACGCACACATACAAATAGAAATTACATCAATAAATCATGATATCATCTCTATTATGAAATATATATCTTGATCCTCTCTAACCTCTGTTGGGAAATCCATGTTTGCCTGGCAGACTATCCCAGCATGCTCCATTGTGTGCCCTCATGATAAAACACACCAATATTGCGTGGTCACGATGTTTTAAAGACTGACACAAAGAGTCATAGAAGGATACAGAGATTTCTTGCTTCCCTGTTTTTGTGTGTATGTTTGTAAGCTTTTCTTTTGTGCTGTGAAGTCTGTTTTGTTGATACTTGTGCTCTGAGATTAGAAAGGGAGAAACATGCTTCCAGAAGTGGTGTGCAGGAAAACTGTGAGAGGCATATGAGCTTGGTATAGTGGCAAGCTTTTCCCAGACTAGCTGCTCCTCTTACAGCCTTTACTCTGTGTTATAGTAAAAGGAAATAAATTACTCTAGGAATATATTAAATTACTGTATTAAATGCATATTTTCAAAGGGCTATGCTTCAATATACAAATTCTGTCCCTTACTGGCTTTTTTTTGAAAACGTTTTATCATTGGAAACCAAAAGGCTGTTCTGGCATTCTCAAACAAGAGACTGAGGAATTAAAATAAGTGGAAACAAATCACATGCTTTTTTCAGTTGGAGCAGCTTATAATAACAGCTTTTTTTTGACTACTCCTCTCTTTCTAGTTCTTAGAGCAATACTTGTGGTTCTTCAAATATGGAAGTTACTTTCCAGTCTCAATGTGAACGCTTACTATTACATATGGGTTTTTAATTTACTTAAAGCTTAAAATCCCTCCTTCAAATCATAATGCTGTAGAAACATGTAATCCCTTTAGATTTATGCATACTTTTGAATCTCCCAGACCTATCTGATGGTTTCATGTGAAGTTTTGTGCCACTTAGAGGTGAAAGCAAAAAGCAGGCTTGATTTAGATATCAGAACTAAATCTTAGCTGAATGTTTTTTGTGAATGGTGAATCATTGCTAGATAGAGAACCGAAGATGAACTCCGAAGGTCACTAACTTGTTTTGACTTTTTACTTCTGTAGGAACATCTGCTTTGGGAGACTAACATGTTCCAAGTACCTTATTGGTGCCACTGATTATGGCTTTCTGTGTTGCTGGAACCTGCTCACTTGTGCATGTAAGATCAGCTTGAATGTGTGCTAGAGTAACTTAATACTTCAAATTATTATGAAACCTTAAAATAATTCTAGTTTGATTCCATACTGACACACTACAAAATGCTTTGTGGAAATACGGTGATTTTCCTATTTCAGTTAGGATAGTATCCTGTCCAGTGTGCATATGCTTTGTGTGCACGTGTAGAGCAAATTCTAAGTTAGATGTTGATAACCCAGTAACAGGTAGTACTTCTTACTTTTGTGTAGAAGCTGGTGGTATTTGTGTATTTTCATTCACCAGGGAATAAGTGAAGCTGCATGCCTCTTCCAGTGGTTAGGGCCCTGTGTGTTGTTTCTGTTTGACCTTTTGTTTGGCAGAGTGCTGAGGTAGGACTGAATGGCTCCTTTTCACTTCTGCCTCCTACTTTGCTTGCTTTCCAGTGGAGTGGAGTGCCCACCTCAACATCGTAGTTCTGCAACCCGATCCCCTTTCGGAACATATCGCTGCGGTCTCGTGGCTCTCCAAAGAGTCCAGCTGTAAGTACAAAGGCTTCTTTGACAAGTAATAGTCAGCAGAATTTAAACTGGGGAAGCACAGTTTATGGAAAAGGTTTTTCTTAGAATTCAGGCTGTGAAAGCTGTAAGATGGACTTGAGTCTGTGCTTGCACCTCTGGATACTGAGCCACGTCTGGCAGCAGCCATCAAGTAAAGCATGTTGGCTCCTCATCTTTTCTTCCAGCAGTTAGATTCTGGTACAGGATATAGCTCAGGATTAATCAGGTTTTCTGGGTGAGGGTCTGAAACGTTCTTGACCCTCTCTTGTAAATGCAAAACTGTTGCTGAAATATACAGCTATGTTTTAGAGCTCTGACTATAAATTAAGATAACTCTTCCTAAAGCTACTGTCCTGCGTTAACTTCTAAGTATGTTGTCTGGAGTGGAGTACTGTGAAAGGTTCCTTCCACTATGCTTAAGGTTATCCAACTCTGTTCCTGCAAACTAGTGCTTGGAGGCAATGCTGTCCAGCCCTCACTGGCTGTGGCTGTAGGGCTTTGACAGATAACCAGGAAGGTCAGAATTTCATGATTTAAAGAGAAGACATTCTTGGTTTTTCAGTGTTTGTGTTTAAACCAAATGAGCCACGGCCGATCTATATCCAGAGAAACCTTTGTAAAGAAAAGATCCTCCTTGCTGCCTTTGTTCCAAGAGATGAACCTGAAACAACTGGCTCAGAAAAATACCTTTGGCTGAGAAGATCCCAACTATTTTTTCTTACGGATACACAAGTAAGAAACTGTGATTAGCAGGTGGTTCCTGGGGAAAAAGTATTTTAAGTGTGGATTGATACAAATTCAGAGTTGTGCTTTAAAGAGTTTCTTTTTGTGATTTCAAGTCAGCATAAACCATGCTTTGTTCTTTATTAAAAGCTTTCAACTGCCAAAACAGCCTAAGCTCAAAATTACTTACTGATTTTCTACTTCCAGTAGTTTATGCTGCCTCACTGATATGAGAAACTAGATAAAGTGGGAACATTGCTTATACTGTTTAACTTAACCACCTAGAAGCTGTATATATTATTGCTGATTATACAAATGTTCCATCTGATACTTAGTTTTCCTTGTAGTTTCTGGATGGGTGTGGGGGTTTTGTTTGTTTGTTTGTTTGTTTCCCCAAAAGGTTTATGGAACCTCTAGGTCCATTCTTGCTTTCTTTCAGTTTCTTTACAAAATAAAGAGGAAGAGATGTGTTTCGTCTCTCCCACTTGACTGATAGAAACTTTAGGTCCAGTTGGAAGCTTCTGTAGGCAAGGTATGGAAATGTGGGAAACAGTTTCACCTGTGATAACTGTGCTGCATCCTTCTGTATTTTAGGAGCTAATGACACTTAGCACAAAGCCTTTGGGAGAACAGCTTACACCATCGAGCAAACAGGTACCTGTCATGGAAGTTCTGACAGAGCTGTACAGACCAGTTCAAAATTCTGATGGGGTTCATTTTGTTGTAGTTGCATTCCCTTCCATCATGAAAATGCACAGCAGATCTTTAGCTGGAGTCACAGGCATTTAGGTGTGGGAGGAGTGATCTGTATTTGATTACTTTTTGACAGAATTGCTGTTTGTAAAAATCTTTTTTAAAAGTATCAGTAAGCCACTCCCTCCTTTTTCCATTTCCCCCGAACAACAAAAAGAAAAAGATATATTTCTAAAAGATTCAGGTTACACAAATGAAGCAAAATGTTTGAATGAGCTCTTTGCTTATCTTGGTTTCTGTAACACTTGGAACCTTGAGTGTGGCCTCAACTGTGCTTCCTGATGAGGATGAACAATTGTCAGTCAATTGTGACTTATCAGTGAGAAGGAATTCCAGAACTGCATTCCAGTATGTACTTCTGTGGAGAAGTAGTCTGGGAAACTTGAGGTTTTTTCTGAATTCATATTGAAGGAGTGTGTCACACTCACTGAACAGACTAAAACAGCAGCACTTGATTGATTTGGTTGGTTACGTAAAATAGATTGAAGTGGAAACTAGTATCTTTCTGATACAAAATCCAGTGGTGATGTGGGCATAAGCAATGAGATTCTTTGGAGGGTGGGGGAATAATTTGGTGCTTGGATTACTGTATATTGATCTAGGAAGGTGCCAAAAGGCATGGTGCCATGTTTTGCTTCCTGTTAAATAATTGAACGTCTCTGCAGGTGATGCTGGGGTATAAACAATCTTGTGGTCCCAAGTGGAATCTGAAACTCATACTTAGCTTTTCTGGCACATGCACCAACTTGCATATTTGGAAATTAATGGGTCTGTCAGCCAACTAAAATCTGGTGTTCTGGAGAGTTTTGCAACCCTCTGAGTAGGATTCTCTCCAGCTGCCTGACAGAGAATGAGTGCAAAGAGCCACATAGCTCAGTTAAATTTGAGCGTAAAGTTTTGTCACCTTGGGTTGGTTCTGAATTTAGCTAACTTTAAATGAGATGGAACTTAGATTTGTGACACTAAAATTCTACTTGAAACTTCTACATTTTTCAAGCTGGCAGTAGAAGAAAGTCTCCCCGTGACCCCGTTCAGTTTGCTGTTGGGAAAGCACAGACGTCAGCAATCACAAGAGGATATAGACCTTGGAAAACTAGTTGTTCATACTAAGCATGAACAAGCTTCACCTGCTGTCAAAGAGGTAGGAGTAATTACATTAAGTGTACAAACAAAATCATGACAAACAAAACCTTACATAAAGCCTCTGTTTTATCTTTTCAGCTTTTGCACACTCCAGCACACGTTTTGCCATCTGCTTCTTTCCTCTGCCCTATATTTATTAATTCATTGCTCATCTCCAAAGAGAACAAAAGGTAAGAGAAGTTCAAGAACTCTCCTGTTTTAAATTATGTACATCCTTGTTTAAAGTGTAAAAGCAGTTTTCCAACACTCTTCATCTATTCACTAAATTAGTAGAACACTTTATTGTGGCAAGTGTTTTTAAAACAATGCAGTTTTGGGGAGGGAGGTGGTCTGGCTGTTTAGTGTATTGGGTCTTTTGGTGCTGTTATTTTTGCTGGGTTTTGGCACAACATGCTCATATGCAAAATGTTGCCTTTGGTACTCAAATGTTCTTTATGAATTTAACTTTATTCGTGTGTTATATTTGGAGGAAAAAATACTTTGTATAAGTTTACTTAAAACAGAGGACAGCTCTTTGAAAAATGGCTTGAAATTGAGATGGTAAAAGAAGTATAGTAGGTTTTAAGTAGCCTGACATGAAAAAAAAAAAGAGATAAATTCTAATATTTACTTAATTATTTGCATGATAACTTACCTCTCTCCTATAAGTAAGGAGAGTATAGTACAGTACTACAGTATGTTAAAGTACCCATTAATTGTTTCCAATCATCTTCCAGTACTGAAGAAGTTGCTGATGAAGTAGAAATGGAAAGTGAAAAAACAGAAGATGATTCAGATGAGGAAAGAGATGTTACAGAAATGGAACAAGAAGATACAAGCCATATGGAATTATTAGGAGAGATAACATGTAAACTGTCTAAATCCCAGGAAAAAGAGCTAAGAAAAATAAGAAAAATGGACTACAGTTGGATATCAGCCTTCTAAACAGACATGTAATGTTTTTTATACTGCAAGCTTAACCTTTGTGGATTCAATATTCTTAAAAAAAAATCTTTCAGGCCCTTGGGCTATAAGTTTTAGCAGCCTCTCTTTCCAAAGGAAAGCAAAAAGGGGGGCAGGGGATTAAATTTTTGAAAAGCTGATTCTGCTCCTATTTTATTGCTGATTCTCTGTGACCTTAGAAAACGTTTAACCTGGTCTTGGGGCTTTTTTTTTTTTTTTCCCCTTGCAAGTATATTTAAAAGGCTAATAGCAAAACTGAGTTCATTATCTTGTGATCAGTGAGCAAAGTGACAGCTCAGCTGCTGAAAACCTCCCCCACTGAGGCCAGGCTAATGCTGCCAAAGCAACAGCAGCAAACACCTTCAGTTAGTGAGACAGCTTAGTTCAAGGTCTGGCAGGGGAAATCAGGGGTCTGTGTGCAGGTGACAAATCTCCTCACCAGAAGTTCCTCTCCAGGCATTGAGACAGGTGACAAGTGGTTTTATATGCCTGATTTGAGAATACAGATATTAATGTCTGCTGGTGTATGGAGATTCTCAGGCAGGGGGTACTTCTGTGTAGCAGAGCATAATGGAGCCTTTCCAAATATGAAGACCACTGCACCATGCAGAAGGAGATGTAACCTCTCAACTTGACAGCCAGCTTAGTAGGCCTCTCATGCATCAGCTCGAGTTCCTGAATATCACTCAACTGTACATATCAGAGTGTAGAGTTAGTTTGAAGTAGTAAATTTGAAGGCCTACAAATTGAATAGTCTCCTGTGGTGTTGCAGTATGAAGGCAAGCAGATGGAAATGGCACAGGTCACTAAAAGCTCTCAGAAAACAATATTATGCTAAAACTACTCAGATCAAAATGGTTGGAAATGGGAGCAGATCCTACAACTCTTGTCAGCAAAACCCATGTTCTCCCCACTTTACGTCTGCCTTTAAACTGAAAACCTTTCCTCCCTCTCCTTTCTTAACACCATATATTGGAAAATGATTAGCAACAATGCTTTTTACTTTTTTGGGGGGGGACATATCCTACAATGGGCAAAATCTGTCACTTCTATCATGAATAGAAAACACTGATATTCATCCTTAAGCATCAAGGAAAGCACTTCAGGAGGGTTTTGCTGGAAGGTTTAACTTCCCACATTTTAACATGAATGCAAATGTTTGCTTCCAGTGAGCAGTGCTGACAAGTCATACAATAAAGTTAGGTACCATAGCTCTTTAGACTATTTATTTATTATGGCTGTGAGGCACATTTTCTTCAAGCATAGATTACTTACATAGGACTAATATTACTGGGAATTTTAAGGGAAGTTTTTAATATTTAGTCATTTTGCTTTCTTATGCCTTGGTACAACAGAAAAATAGCCTTTTAAAACCTATAAAAGTTTTTCAAAATTAGTTTGCTTGTAAGTTCATGTGCTTTTATTTCTGTCTCAAACTTACAGGGAGAGGAAAAGGAAAACAAACTAACCCTGTCACAACTACAGCCAGTTTTCTGCTTTTTTTCCCTTTTTATAACAGCTGTTTAGATAACCTTCTGGTATATGTAGCTGAAGCAAAAAAAAAAAATCACAGCTGCCCAAATATTATGCAATTCTTATTTCCATCCCTTTATCTGCAGATCTGAAACTGATACAGCCTTTTCAGAACCTTGGACCCAATGGATTTTTCCCTAAATGAACAGTTTCAGCAGAATAAATAGGGAAAACGTGTTAAGACCATAACTGACAAATGGCAGGTTTCGAAAGCTCAGAGATGTTAAGAAATAGAAAGTACAGGTAAAAAAAAAATTAGTAAACATTTCCCCCCCTCAAAACCTGCACTACACTAGGAAAGGCACACTGAAAGGTTTTTGTCTTTTTTCTTAAATAACATCAGACTTCAGCTCTGTGAGAAACAAGTGTGAGTTGAGCAGGGATCTCTAAGTGTGTTGTTTCAAAAGCACTGGCTGCATCAAAGCCTGGCATGGTGTTACTGTGTCAGCAACACTTGGGGTGGCTTTAGAGGTGAGGGGAAGTCCCAGTATCTGTTCATGTGGGGTTTTTAAACTTCACATGTTCTTGTGAAAGTCAAGTGCTTTCCTGGAAGCTAACCTGGTATTAACAAGAGAGAATTTAGATGCAATTCTGCATCTGAAGGCACAATTTAGTTTTGTGTCCAGGCAGTAACACGTTGTGTTACTTCATCAAGATACAGCTTTTAGACGTAACCTTTTGTCTTTACTCACTTTGTTATCCCTGTACCTTCAATCTACTGTGCAAAATTAAACAAAGAGAGTCCTCACTTTGTAGTTTTGTGTGTATGTTTTTTCTACTCAAGCAGGAAATACATTTCTGGTTACAGCTTTTACTACATTTAGTAGGCACATTCTGACCAACCATTTTAAAAATGGCTTTTGAATGATACTGCAATTACAATGAAGAATTCAGTAGGAGGGCTGCTATTCATCCACCTGTGCCTGCTTGGGAATGCTTTATATTTAAAATAATTCTCTGCTGTTCCTCAATATTTAATTATTTTTAAATCACATGTTTCTCAGTGGCCATGAAAGGTCTCCATATTTATTGTGACATCCTAAATCAAATCTGAATTTGATTTTTTGGCTTCTGCTTTCTGATTAATAACTTTGTTATTAATAACTTTGTTATTAATCAGAAAAAAAATGACACAAAAGACAATAGAGAAGGAGATTGAACTTAGTCTCTTGATTCCAGTTACATGATAAATACAACAGGTAATAAAATACCTCTGCACACGTAGAGGTCAGTGTTCAATACCTATGGGTGCCTCTTGCATCACTGAGGACTGCAGTTTTCACAGGAGCAGTCACAGCTTTATTTAGGCTGAGGGACAGACCATGCAAGGGTGGCAGGTGCCTAGAAGGGGACTTGTTTACTTCCCAAATTTTCCACTTGGACAAGTGGATCAGATGAACATGAAAGCCTGAAACTTCAGCAGCTATGAAAAGCATTATAAAAAACATAGGCAAAGCCTTATGGATTATATCATGGCAATGGGCTTTGACTGAGATGCTGCTTCCCTGTGACACTGCTCAGGTGCTGCTCTAAATGCAGAAGAGGTGACCAGTAATTGTAACCCATTTGTTGCAGTCAAGCTTAGTTCCACAGAGACCAAAAATCACTGCTGCGCATTGGTATTTTGTGGCCCCAGACTGGTTATTAGTTAACAGCAGCTCCAAAACACACCCTGTCCTTCGTGGGCAGACTTGGCAGGAAAGCTACTTTAAACGCTGGTGTTGATAAACAACAGTTGCTACATTTTTTCGGGTTGTTCAAGAACGGTGTGTTTGGGGGGGGGGGGAAACTGTAAATTGTGTTTTAGGATCACTCGGATCTTTGTATTTCAGCCTAACAATCATTTGGCTGTCTAGCCTTGGGGAGGCTCTTTTAGATGTCTCAATCTGCCAAATCCCAGTCTGTGCTGAGCTTCCTAAAGCATGTGCTAACAGCCAGAATTAGAATCAGCAGAGAATAGGGCAGAGGAAAACAACAACAACTTCAAATATAACCCAGAGAGACTTCAACAGATCTTCTAGTCCACCCTCCTGCCCCAAAGCAGAGTAACTGAGTTATATTTATTTTTGGCAGATATTTGTCTGATTTTGAAAACTCCTGATAAAAGCCATTCTTTGGTCTATGTAATCTGTTCAATGCTTACCTATTCTACAGACACAGTTTTTCCTACTCAAAGTCATCTTTCTTTCCTGCAAAATTCCTATTCCATTCTTTGATAACAATCTTTAGAAAAAAAAGAAATGAAAGCATGCTACTCTATTGCCTTTAAAGAAAAAAAATCATCTCTCAACCTTTCCGCTTTTGCTTTTCTCTGGGCCCTTAGCAGCATCAGAATTATCCTCCAGCCCTTCTTTGGGCTAATTGCCTACAGGTCAAGTATTGTTCTAAATAATTTATAATTTCAAGGGCAGAACTTGTCAGGGTCATTTGATATATTTCTGGATAGTCCTAAAGCCTGTTCTTCCTCTGTTCTGGCTTGTACTTCTTGATTATTAGCTGATGTATCCAAGTCTTTTTGGGGTTGGCAGGAGCAAAGGCAGCAGTTTATAGCTCAGCTAACACCCTGGTGTTGGCAGCTAACACCTCTTCTGATGCAGAATCTCTGCAGGGCACCATTTTCTATGGATACCTCAGTTCAGACTGAACAGTGCAGGCATTAGCGGTGGCCTCTGCACAGCATTTTTTGGCGAGTTAAGTAGTGGATTGCAATGATGTAAACTGGAATTTAGCCAGGGCAGCAGGGTCACTCGCCTCTAAGGTTGCAAAAGACATTTAAATAATACTCTGAACAGCTCTGCATTTTAACTACTGCACTAAGAGCATGTAAACAGGAGAACTTGTCATAACAGAGTGTCTTCACAAGATGAAATCATTATCAGATGGCAGAAATGAATGAAATTTGTGTTCCTGTAAAGCTAACTCAGGATGAAATCCCTACTCTTCAGGAATCACTGACAAAGCACCCTTTGACTTTACAATCCAGAAACTTCACAAAGTCACATAGCCAACAACGAGGTGAAGTACTAAACCTTAAAATACTGCTATAAGCAGCGTTCTGAGTGTAGTTTGTGTAATTTGCAAGTGAACGTAGCCCAAGGTATTTATAAAGAACTTCCTGCTAATACGATTTGTAATACAGGAATGAAGCCCTTTAGGGAAATTCCATAGTGTGGCTGTAAGGAAAGTTACCACCCAGCTCTAGAACCTGCATATCAGCACTTCCTGAGGTTGTGGGTTCTTTCCTCAAACGCTTTGAACACGTAAGTGGCCACCATGGAAAGAAGCATTCCCACCTTCCAGCTAACATCTGCTGCCCACTTCTGCATCTCCTGTGCCAACACAAGCTGTTATTGCCTTTGTGGGGAGCGGGCTGGGGGAAAAAATCTGCTTACAACAAAACCCAAGAATACATGAATAAATAGTTTAAGATGTTCACAGAACCACATTTCCACTGAGAACAGGGAAGGATTTTCTTCAAGATGTTTTTGTGTGCTCAGGAGATGAGGTTTTAATGTTATACACCCAAACCCCCACTCTTGTCACAGAGTCTGTCCCTTGTGCCAGGGGAGCTGCAACCACACCTAGAGCATTCCCAAGAGGTGATTGTTTGATGTGATACCCAAGACAGCTCAGCTCCCATGCAGCAACTCCTGGTTTTTCCTTGCACCCTCTTCCTCCTCTTCCAAACTAATAGGTAAATAAACAAATTTCAAATGAAGCAGTGGCCAGCAGTTCAAAGAAAATACTTTTAGACTGATACTAGCATGGCACTGAACTTGCTGAGGGGGGATATTCTCTTAGCTTCTAAAATGAAATGTTAAAGAATTATGAGGTTTTTAACATGTAATGAAGTATCACTATTGGAGCCATGACCTTTGTCCTCTGCTGACCTTTGCAGATGCAGCTAAGTAGCTAAGAATTAGGCTTATCATTCAAGAACAGACTCTGCAGCCATTAACTTGTCTAATTTCTTCATGGGAGGAAGAACAAAGAAATAGGTAGAAGGTGCCCAGAGAAGCAAGACATTTTTGCCAATTTTTCCAAATGGCTTTCTTATACTGCTAACTCCTTTATTTTAAAATAGCACAGAATTTAAATTATATCAGCCATAAAGCTGGTTATCAGTTTCTGTTTTTGATGCCTTAAATTATGTTTGTTTGCAATGCTACTTAGTCTAATATATTTTTAGATTTGAGACTGTGATCAAAGCTTCAAATGCCTTGGCTATTTGATTTCCTCTAATGACAAAAGGAATTTTAATTTCTTCCTCAAACCAGTAAAACAAGCCAACAAACAAACAAACTCTACATTATCTGAGATGTCATCTCTTTCATTTTTAGTCACTGACTTTACAAATAGTAAAGAAAAAGTGACCTGGCATTCTTGTAAAGTTTGCTACTCAAAGGCAATATATAATTTTCACCAAAGTCAGACACTTCTGCAATGAAAGCTTTTGTCCAGGCTAAGTTTCCTGTGCTTTGAGCTTCCCTGAGCCCTGCTCCTCTCCTAATTTCAGTCCTAGCTCTTCTAAGGAAGAAATACAGGGAAAGCAGGGGGATCTTTCACAGTCTTCCTTTTCCACTTTGAAAATTAAGCTTGATGTAGCAACAAGTTTGCAGCTTTCATTAAAATTATGTAAAGACGAGTTTTCAGTATGAAAGACAACTAAAACAGTTGAAGACCTGCCTCAGAAGGTGGATCAGAGTGGGTTTGTCACCTTGGGCTGTGTGTCCTGAGACCCACCAGGAGCACACACACTGTTGCCATCACGGCTGCAAAGACAATGAAGTGCAAGTCCCAAAGTGCTTCACTTTAACCTCCTTGTTTTTCATGTGAGCTGCAGATTGCTCCATTTCCCACATCCCTTCAAGCTCACAGAAGAAAAAGTACCAAAAATATAAACAGTAAAAAGCAGTGCATGTGCTCTTAGTACAAAGAGACTATTCAAACCCTGAAATATCCCATACATGAAAAGAGCTCTTTTTTGGTTGGCATAGTGCAAACGAAAGCTGGATTTCTGAGAACTATCACATAGGCTAGGAAAGGAACATTTTCATAGTGCTTGCTCCCTCAGTCCATACAGTATGTTATTTCTGGACTGCATATTCTGTGAGTAGGCTCAGGACACAGTGACAGTTTATATTTCCTTTTCTATGAAATCCACTAGCTGATCTCAAGGATTAAATGGAAAGAAAAACTCACGTCACTTGCAAAATAAAAACCCACTTCTAAATCAGCTGGTTTAGAGGAAGCCAGAAAACCACCCTGAATACCCATCAGTGCAAATCTCCTGGAAGCCCATATGTAACAGCTTTCCTATTAACCACCAAAGAATGTTCAAAAAACATTTCAACTCTCAATAATGCAATGTAAGTAGAACTACTTACAAAACAAGTAAATTCGGGCTGGTGTATACAAGTAGTGGATGTTTCCTGCTGCTCTTCGTAGCTCAGTAATAAATCAAGCCACTTACACAGTTCAGGCAAAACAATTCAGTAGACCCCACAGAAATGCTGCAAAGATAGATAGATAGATGATAGATAGATAGATAGATATAGATAGATAGATAAAATAGATAGATAGATAGATTGATAGATAGATAGATAGAACACAGCCATGCTTGAGACTTCGACTTAGACACAGGTAACATTTCGAACACAGATGTGTTAAAAAGCTTCCTATTTACAGTTTTAAAGAAAAAATATTCAGAAGTTCTCATGTAGTTTTTCAGACTAAATACAACCGTGTGATGTATAATATGAAAATCTTACACCCAGAGAAATAAATCTTAAGCATGCTTAGCTTTTTGTTACTCAAATTTCTCAAAAGAATGACTCCACAGACACTCACAGGCACCTGCTTGGGTTGCAAGAGTAGCATCAGCAAGCAAAGGAGCAGCAAAGGGGGACAGACTTAAAAAAAAGAAAAACATTCCTTAAAGCTTTAGGAAGAAGAAAAACAAGAAGCTGTATGCACAGCCCAGCATTGCTAGTTTTCCCATAATTTTGTGGCTTTGGGTTTCGCTTGATCTCCAATGGCTGCTTTTCATCTACCTGGAGCATTCGCGTCTCTTCTCCGTGTGAATTCCCCGGTGCCAAGCCACAGACTCCTCTTCAGAGGGATGTTCATGGCGACTCTCTCCTCTTACCAACTGCTCATCTCAATTAACCTCCTGCAGTGGGAACTCCCAATCCAACAGGGCCAAAACTGGCCAAAGGGTTCAAAAGTTCTTTGGAAGGGGAGGGGGGGGGTGAGGGAGACGCACATAGACAAATCGCAGGAAGTTTCATTTTTCTCATGGAAACCAACCTAGAAATCAATTCTCTCCTTTTGTGTAACTCCCTCCTAGGCAATCATGCCAAGTGGGAGCAGCAGCTGCCCTGCCTTTCCCTTGTACTCATGCACTGGGCCACTGGCAGTACCAGGGATGGAAAGGGATCCAGGTGAGCGTGCACAAACGAAAAGGGACAAGAGCCTCACAGTGAGACCCCACTGACCTGAGGACTTTAAAATATCCTCAACAAAAAGAAATCTAACAAATTCAGTCTAGGTCATAGTCTCTAAATTAGAATTAGAGAAAGCAGAAAGGAGGCTTCTTGCAGACACATCAGTTGCATTTGAAAGGTTACCAACATTTCACAATCATTTTCTTACAGTAACTCAGATTAGTATAAAGATGCTCAACCAGAGATTGTCCAAAAACTTCACAAGTGGAACATGGCAGATCACACAATAAAAAACAACACTACATAACAGATTAAGTTTGACTCTGGGCAACAATTACTCTGGCTTTGCTTTGGTTTTGTTTGTTTTTTTTTTAAGAAAAATTTCTGTTGGTGTAAGGCTCTAAAATAATAATATGACAATTAAAATAACAGAGATCATAACAGATGAAAGTATCCAGACAGCAGATGCTAAAGAGAACTCTTACAGAGGAAATTTATAAGACTTCAGTAAATCTGCAGCAAATAACTCTCAGTTCTATAGTCCTCCAACTGATAATCCCAGCAATAAAAATTAAAGTAAACAAGGATCTTCCAAAAAAAAAAAAAGAGAATTAAAGATTTACAGAGAAGTAAAGGGTCTCCAAAGGAAGATATGGATAGCACCTGGAAACTGTTTGGTTCTGTTTTAATTTCCACACATAAGCAGGCTCTGGCCATCACGTCCCTCTGTGGTTCTCATACCGAAGGTGCAGCTTGCACTGGCAGAGCCCTGGCAGGAATTGTGACCTTCTCTTGTTTTCCAAGCACGAACACTTTTCCCATGCACAAGTACTTGCTGATCAAACAAAATGTAAGAGACATGAAGGGTTCACAGCTACTTGGTTCTTGATATCCATCTCGAAATGTGGAACAAGCCATTGTGCTCTGCTTAATGTGCTAAAGATGCATTACAAGAAAACACACCCGAGCTGTACAAGTAGGCTGCTTTCATTAAGGAATCTAAACCATGTGGTTGTTTTTGACATGTTTTTTAAAAGAGATTCAAGAGTTACTAAGAAACCACATCTAGACTAATGCAAATGTGGCTCTGATCTAAATTAAGTTTAAAATGTGAACAGCTTGACAGAACTCCGAAAACCAAAACTTTTAATGAGTCATTTGTTATAACTCTTTTCTCCACAGGAAAAAAAAAATCTGTCCACTTAACAATGGGGATTAGGTCAATTTTCCTAACATTTTACTGAAATAATCACTTTAATTGTCATTTTCTTTTAAGTTTCATAATAACTGTAGGCTCAGATCTATAGAATTTAGTAAGAATGAAATCAGTAGGGTTCCATGGAAATGATCTCGGAATCTTTAGGTGTTGTTATTTCTCAAGAAATTAGAAGAATAAGGAACTCCCTAGCAAACATTCAATTTAAAATGATAAATTGAAAAGTCTACCTTTTTATTAGATCTAGTCAACATTAATTATTTCTTAAGTAGAATCTGAATGGTACAAAGCAGCTTTTTTTTATCCTGTGTTCATTTTCCAAATTCAATTCAACTATTCATTAATGAGATCACACTGAAAAGAAAGAAATGTGAACCAACCCATTGTGCAAATTTGCTAATCCTGTATTTACTACTTGCTCACACTAATAAAAGGGTTAAGTTTTCATGTTCATAAAGAAAAAGTTAGAGTAAAGGATGTAAATATCTGTTTAAAGGAAGAAAAACTAGAATATTAGAAATCTTTGGAAAAATGAACAACTGGGAAATGCAAAAGTGTCCTGTATGAAGGTGTTATTGAGAGACATTCAAAAGAAGTGGGTATTTCTGGGGCTATTTTCTGCAAAGCAATAGTGAAATAGGGATAAAATGTGCATATTGCAGATCAGAGGGGTCCAAGTTTTTGGAGGGACAAAGGTTACCATTGCTTCTTTTGACTAAGTGACCCCTGTCTTGTACTTCAGGGGAGTGGCTGTTTAAATACAGCCCAAATGTGCCCCAGGGTAAAAAGGGGGTTCCTATGTGGTCACTGGCACAAGCTGAGATGAGAGTCAAAAGCAAGTTTGTTGGGTTTTTATACTTGGGGCCTGTAAGGCCAAATATATATTCCAGGTATGGTACAAAGGGGACAGACACTACAAACATATTTGTCTATTTTGCTCTCACACTGATGAAGACAAAATCCATCTTAAAAGCCATTATTGGAAGCTCAGTTCTATGAATTTTATGGCTTTAGGGGTTACAAACCGAAAGGCAACAACATCAGAAAAAACAAGCAACCAAAACACAAGCCAATTTCCCATCCACCCAATTTGGAGAGCAAGAATATTTGTCATCTGAGACTGTGGGCTTTGAAGAAATAGAGTTTGTCAACCCACAGTGTTTCATTTGCTCACTTTGTGAGTCCCTCATGAGGAGGGTAAAAACCAAACAACCACAAAACAGCTGTGTTTGCATTTAGACAAACATTAATTGATTGAAGAAATGAGTAACTTCAAAAATAGTTTGGAAAGTTCATAGCATCCTTCAAATATTTGTAGACTATTAGAATTTAACTAGTTTAATTATGCATGTAATCTTTTGCTACATCAGTATCTGGAAACTAGGGGCAGAAGGCTCACCACCACACTTGTGTAATATGGATAGAAATAAAAGAACAAGAGTGAGTTAAATACTCTGAAAGGTTTTCCTGATAGTAAATCTACCTTCAGCCTCAAGTTTCCATAGGACACCGTTCTGTTCTCAAGAGAAAAGAAAAGGAAAATATTGTAGCAGTAACCTGGCAGCCGGAGCTGCGGCTTATTCTTTTACTCCACCTCCTGAAAATCTGCTGATACATCCAACAGATACATGAGCAGGTGTTGGTATTTACAGCATATTCTCTTTAGAAACACATGACAAGTCCCATCTGGGAGCTTAGGGAAGGTCTGCAGAGCCCTGGAATGGTTGGGAAGGAAACTCCCCCTAGCTGTGCTCTGCTGGAGAAAATGAGAAGGTGAAAAGGAAGGACACGTTTTAGACATGCATAGTACATCTTCAAATGAATGTGACACGTCAGTGGTATATTCCATAGAACAGTGCAAGAATTTTTTACCATATCCTTTTCCAAATGTCATTCCTGTGATGCCAGATATCACTGCTTGGACTGATCTTACTCACCCCTTGTTCCATTAAACTCTCTCAGTGGTGAACCTTGTTGCACTCTGAGAGGAACCGGTCACTTTGAAAGAGGAAATGCAAATTTTGGGACTATGGGGTTTTGATTCATCTACTTTTCTAAACATCCTAGCCAAAGAAGTTATCAGAAAACTGTCTTCTATTTATTTACCTTAGATTTCATGCCTCTAATTAATTTATATTCCTGTAATACTTGAGCCACTTATTTCTGAGGTTTTTTTTCTATGGAAATCAGAATTAATGTAAAATGATCCTTTGAGCAATCCATAGATACAATACAGGGCACTGTTCCATAGCAAAGAATCTATTTCCTTCAGTTTTTTGCCTTGTCTGTAGTTTAAGCAGTATCAACTCCCAGCTGGGTGCTAACCAGAGAAATCAGGGAAGTCTGCAATGCACCAGTGTGCCCAGAAGCCACTGAGTTATACAGCAGACAAGTCCAAAACATGTCCCTCATTAATTAATACCATGTTTTTGGACTGTACATTTATTTGCTGAATAAGTTCTAGTGGTATTTAGAAAATAAAGCAGGTAATCAGAACCAGATGATATGCACAGAGCATTTATTATTTGCTTCATTTAGTTCTTCTAAAACTCTGGAGCAGATAGTATTATTTAAAAGGATAAACAGAAAGCAATTCTCATCAAACTTAGCTTGAAATTATGGCAGTTCAGTGCACTAAATAAGTAATTCCCCCCAAATCAAGCCCTGACTGCAGCCATGTAAAGCTGCACATGCAGGGAATGCAGAGCAGCTGACCAAGGGACACTGTTAATTTAACAAAATCTAGTCAGAGAAACTGTTCACTTTGCCAGACATTTTAAGCTGTTCCTACAATACCAGATGCAGTTCTAGTGTGTTGATTTTACCAATCCAAAAATATCTAAATTTTTCTCAGTCTTTCTCTGTTCAGAACTTTTATAGCACTGAAGTTAAAGATGCAGCCCTTCCACATGAGTTTGAGCACACAGAGTAATTAAATTTACTGGGACAACTCAGATGTCCTGGTACATACATATTTGCAAAAATCAAAGACTTCTAGAGCCCTTCAGTGAGTGGGAAATGAAGGTAGGAGAGGAGACAGAAATCTCGTGACTAGGAGTTAGACACCACAGGTTCTGGTTTTCCAGCACCACATAAGTTGAAGAGGTTCCAAAAGGTTTTGGAATGTTCCAAAGCACATGCTACTGATCTATAACATTTGATGACATTCTTTACCTCCCCAAAGACCTGAGTTCCTCGATCTACCAAAAAAGCTTACTTGGGCAGCAGTTCAGCTGCTTGTGCATACAGCCACATTGGAGGTTACAAACAAGCCCCACTGAAGCCCACGATGTCAATCAGGTGGAGAAGTTGAGCAGACAGTGCCCTTCTGCTAAGTAAAAGTCTCAGCTGAACAAACAATGACATGATCTTCTTTGGTTCCTGTTTGTAGTGCATAACAACAATTGGAGGTAATCGGGCACGTAATGATATTTGTACTTTGTGTTTGCTAAGGTTGCGTGGCTTGAAAGAATTTACAGCTTTGGAATACCAGTGTATATCTATAGATGCTTTTTCACATTTTCCATGATACTAATACTTCTCTATCTCTATGCATATGGAATGAATCCTGGTGTGGAAACATGTAGAACCCGTTCTTCAGAGTCATGATAGGCATAGATCACCTGGTGTCCCTGGGCTGCACTGTCTCCAGGTGACACACACATTATCCAACACACTCAGCATGAGCTCTTATCTACTGCAGTAGCTCCTGACAAGGACCTAAGACTTGCAAAGGCAGCAGGAAGCTCAAATAATTCAATGCTAGGAGAGAAATTATACCATGCATCCACAAACCCAAAAGTGGGCAGCGCCATCAGAAGGATGAGGACTCTTGCTCTATGGCACTGAAATTGTGAAATTTGGTATTAACTTTCTGCATCCTTAGGGAAGCTGGCACAAGATGTCACTAGGAATATTTCAGCAGGAAATTTATGTCATTGTGAACAACTGGGAAAAAAAAAAAGCCTCAGCTTGTGTCAGGGACTTACTAAAGGCTCTTTTCTTGGGATCATTTGGGAAACCACCAGCATTACTGTACAATTTAAGGCTTCTCTGTTAGAAAAGTTAAGAATCGTGCTGAGAAACTTGTTTCATGTATCATATGGTCAAAAAGCTTTTAAACCTATAGCCTTTCAAGAAATATGAGAAAAAATCTGTTCTGTATTCATGTAAAGGATTAAAGGAATCTTGTACTGGGTGACAAAGGCCTCTTACTACATATCCAGTTGGAGGCACCAGTGCTCAAATGAGCAGCAATGCTTCCAAGTACACTGGTGATGTTTAAATATTTAGGTTTTTTGCTTTCGTTTCTGGAGAAACTAAAACAATTCCAGTGTATAATCACAAACTCAAAAAATATACGAATAGTGCCAGATTCAAATTATCATTTGAAATGAGACAGTTTTGAGGCCATATATCCAAAAGTAAAGGTAAAATCATGATCCACAACTATTTAGGCTACTGTGAATGCTCATCTCACATGGGACAATAAATAATATTGCTGTGGACAGCATATGAAAGCAGTTTAGAGTCTAGTTTAATCTTTTCTAGTTTTTAATTTCACACGCGTGGTTTTTAAATTCCTATTTTGCCACGTGAAATACTTTGCCTTTCAGTAAACCAAACCACGTCAAACTTCGCTTTAATCCCAAGAATCTATTCTCCACATCTCCAAATCATATGACTTAAGGGTCATTTTTTATTCCTTAACCAAGACTCCTGGTCATTGAACCAGTCACAAGTCCCAGCACTTCTCTCATGCTACCAGCACCTAAAGCCATGAGAAAGCTGACGCTGCAGAGGAGCTGCGGCTTGGATCGCTTACAGAAGGGGATCTTTCATGCTTAGCAATCCTCAGCTGTGCAGAGAAAGGACAGTTTGACTAACCACAAAAAAACAAAACAGCTATTGAGCAATCCAGAGTCCTCATTTTAGTGCTCCCCTGTCCAGTTTTTAACGTGGATTTTTTTTTTTTTCATTTTTTCCATCAAGTTTTCATGCTCTGCTTTTTTATTTCGGTTACTTTGCTAAAGAATGAACCACCCAGTAGATAAAGTAAGGCATGTTTTTGTAGTTTCACTGGAACATATTCCCACCAAGACCTCCAGGGCCACAGAAAGGGCCACAACAAGAAACAGAAACAACCCTTAATCATTTACTCCCCACAGAGCACACCTTGCCTCATCCTCCAGACACATCTTTTAGACTGTCTCGAAGCACAGCTTTTGTCCTGAATAAAGTCTATTTTTAGAAAAAAAAACCCCAAAACCTATAAAATATCTGAGATAGAGAAAGCAGGAAGTATGCCTCTCACTGAAGGCTTTTACCTTCAATTTGTGCTCTGTGGACAACTACATGACTAAAGAAAAAAATAAACCGTTTTTTTTCTAGTAAAAAAATGTGCCTGTACCAAGGATTTTATACCATATTTGAATTCCAAAGAGGAAAGACATTCAGAGATTAACACACACATCTCTTCATACTGACAAACTGCACTTGGTTAGATTAATCACAAAAGTAGCTTTAGAATCTCTGGGGCTAATAGAAAACAGGAAAAGTATTTCCTTCCTCTAGTTCCCAAAAGCTGGCTCCCTTCACGAGGTGACATGTGTCTCATACTGCTGCGCATGAGAGCAGCTCTCCAGCCCTCAACTACATCACAAAGCCATCCTGACAGAAAATCCATTGTGAAGGAGAAAAGGAAGGGGATACCCCCCCCAAAACCAAAAAACAACCCCCAAAAATCAATCAAACAAACAAAAACAAAAAACCAAACTAACACCCCCTGAAAAAAAACAAACAAAAAACCAACCAAACAAAAAAAAGAACATCCAAATTCATCCTGTCCACTGCTGAAGGAGAATAAGGGAAGCCTTCCACTAGGCTCTGGTTGCTAGAAATAACTTAAACTTTTAAGGTTTTCTGTCCCTTACTATGGAAATTAGCCCTCAGATAGATAGAGCCACTAAGGAGTTGACACGTGGGAGAACTGGACTGTGTATCAGGGTTAATGGAGTTCATGTTATTCCCCTTGGATTTGACTCCAGCAAGTCTGGCAGCCTGAACAAACAAGTCAGTCTGAAGGCAGGCAGAGATGTCTGAGGCAAGGAAGAGATAAGATGAAAGCACAGTGTTTGAACTTGACTCTTTAGACACTTCATTTTTATTTCTCTTTACGAGACTCCTCTCTTGGGCTGGCCTGGAAAGAAATTCATCTTGCTAAAGAATCAAGAGTCTGTGAGTAGAAAAATAATACATGGAGGTTTAAAGTAAAAATATGATATAGTAGTGTTAACAGCACTGTGTAACAGGAAGGTAGACTTTAAGAAGAAACGTGTAGTTGTTGCTCCTAACTGGGATTCTACCTGAGAGGGAAGTTCAGGGCTGAGGAGTGAGGTTTCCTGTTCTGAGAGGAGCCTTTGCCCATCTAAATCACACAAGCAGGAAGATAGCTATTTATCTACAATAGCTGACGACTCTGCTGCTGCTGTTACTGATGAACAACAGCCTGGAAAGCAAAATACTTCTGCTACCTCAGCTCCTGAACACAAGGAACTAGAGCAGAAAAGAAAATGATTTTTGTCTGTTGTTCTTGGACATAACTGAGACCTAACCCCGTTTAAAAAATACCAAGTCTAAAGAGACTTTAATAAGGGGTTATAGTAAAGGCAAATATAACACTGAAAACCAGCTACACTCCCCCCTTGCACTAGGGAGGCACACAGCTTCTTGAAAGAATTACAGACATAAGGGCTCAAATGTGTAGTGCAATGTAAGTGCATTACAGAACTGAAGCCATTTTAACCTTTCCAGGAAGAAACAGCCTTTCCAGAAGCAACACTCAGATCACACGAGTTTTGGATTGACCGTGAATTTCAAAACCAAAATGTTCACAACCAACTTTCTGCAAATAACCTGCAGAACCAGTAATTTTCACCAAAAGAATTAAGAGTCCCCCGGTACACAGTACCTGTGGTCACATCACCACAGTGAAAAACATTGTACTCATTTACACAAAGCGATCACAGACAAGGCTTTGAGTTATTCTATGATCCAACCAGCACAAATACAACAATATTACTGTCCACACTCCTTACTAGTTAACACTGAACTCTTATTTTGAGCATGAAACTAACTATCTAATACTTGGAACTGAAAATTGTGGTTATGTTTTATTATGTTCAATGGTTGTCTCTGTTGTTAAACTCTTATAGTAAAAATATATATTTTTATAGTATGAGTAAACCCATTTCTGGTTTTAATTAATTGCCCAAGTATTTTAGTTTCATCATAAGCAAAATGGCAAACAACCTGTTCAGACAGCAGTTTAACCCATTAAACACAAGACAACAGGCCTGTTCTTTTAAAACTCTGACCCATAGGAACAATGCAAGTAGCACCAAAGGTATGATCCTGAGAGGCAAAATTATACTGCACAGGACTAGACTGCCCAGATAGTTCAAGTGAAACACCTGGAGATATATCAGACCGTGATCACACTACAGTCACACAGCAGGTAAGGTATGGAGATGATTGCTTTTCCAATTCTTTGCAAAAGTAGAAGGAATTGGCAATAATTCTTCTTGTGAAACAGCAAACCATGTTTTCTTTCTGGCAAGCGCTGAATTATTAATGTTTGTAAAGTATACTGAGTCTATCAATAGAAGGTGCACCAGGAGGGGAAGACACATCACCACCCATGTGTTACAGAGACCTCCATCAAGTTTCCTCCTTTGAAATCTAGTCTGAATTCAGAGCTACACAGAACTTTGATGTAAAGCAAATAATTGTTCTCCTCAAAATACAAGCTGGTTTTGTGCTTTGAAGATGTGTGGCAGCAAAGAGCGGGAAGTCACAAATGATTTCCATGGGAAACATATGACTCCACAGCACTCCTATCATTGCTCAGACATCCACTCCTGGGTCTTCTGATTACATTGTGAAAGGATGTGAAACCTCAGAAGTATTATTTCTTGTATATTTTTACATGTCATGAGCACAATGAATTCGCTTGCTCCCAGGGGCAAATCAAGGAGCATGCTTATTGCTAGAACCAGAATGCTCTACACTCAGGTTTTGATCTATTAAAATAGACTATTTACAGCAAAGGTTTCCTTTTTGAAGAAACTTCCTCTCTAAAATATCAATTTTTGTGCACCTATAGAGTTTGATGGTACATACATGCTTAGATGAGGATGCACCATTATGCATGGTGCCCATATTATGGTTTTGCTACTAGAGAGCAAAAGCTGATCCAGCTTTTCCCTTGAACATACAAGTCTTCAACAGAGAGAACCACCAAAATTCAGCTGAGAAACCCACATTGCCTGTTTGTAGAGACACAAGTATTTTCAGGACTTATAAAAAAATTGCATTTCTGATGCTGTAGTAAAATTAATTGAATGAAAAAAAACCTTTCATTCACCAAGAGGCAGAAAAACCCCGCCTAACTAACTTCAGCAGATGACAGGTAAGGACATTTATTCTTACAGCTTTATAGGCAGACAGACTAGGCTTTTACATACCTAACTGGATTTTATCTTGTTCTAGTTAGTTTTCATCATGTACCTCTCAAAGCATCTGGATATCTTTGCAACATCTTCACAACATCTTCCTGCTCAGAGCCTCTTGGCAACACGCAGCCATTCTGCAGTTGCTGCCTGCCATCCCTGCACTGCTGACAAGTGTCTGCATCATGTGAAAAGTCCCTTTTGGCCCAAAATAGCAATTCTGTGAAACCAGTTTTTAGTTGAAATTTCATTTGAGAATCCCTTCTTATCCTAGCATCTGAAACTAATATTATTCACACATTTATGACCCATAAAATATTTACCTTTGCTTTTAAGCTTGTCTGTTCTGCTTTTAATTTTTAAGCCTCTCTTAGGGAAAAAAAAAAAAAAAAGTAACTTCTCTGAAAGAGTGCAAACAGGAGCTAGGGGTTCATTCCAGACCACATGCAAGGTGAAAGAGTGCATTAGCTCTTTTCAAAGCAAAAATAGAAATCACGTGAGGAATGTGCCAACTTGCCATACATGGCCGATAGCGATTTGACTTCCTAACTGCATTTCTGTTTTTCCAAGGCCAGGGGAATGAGAAGAACTTCAAGGAAATGAAACTCCCCAATTACAAGTATCAGCATAATTACATTTGCTACATCTGTGCTGAAAAATATGAGTTTTTGTTTCTAAGAACAGAAATAACAGCAGATGTTCTAACGAGCGATCCCGAGCTGAGGGGCACCACATGAATTTTCTGGTTCACACAGAAGTAACTTTTAGGAGCTGACAGATCCTTGTATCAGAAGCCATAGCAAGCCCTCCTGATGCTGAGTAGGCACTGGAACAGGTTGGTCCATGGCTAAATGCATCCTTGCCATCACAGCCTCTGAACAAGCACATGAATCTGCTCTCCAGCACTGTCTTCCATACCAGTGGCTGCAAGGAAGACATGTGTGTCATGGCTGAGGTGAAGTTCGTTGTATGAACTGAGCACAGCCTAGGTACACTGTAGATGGTGTTTTATACATTGCTGACCTCACATCCACATCTTTTTAATGTGCATGGGAATGTTTTACTACTCTCTGCATCTCTCTTAATGGAAGTATTTCCACTATTTTGTGAACAGATTAGTAATTGAAGCCTAACAAAATATAGTCAAGACTACTGATCTTCCATCAAAACAAGCTTAAAAATTTCCAGTCATAGATACATTAGGACAGGACTGTGGCCTAAGAACTGAGCCCTGGGTCACACTGTGTTTAGGGATGCAGTGCTCCAGGGAGGATGGAGGGAAAAGTGGTGAAGGTGTGGGCAGGAGCTCTGAGACATTTCTTAACAAATCCCTTTAAAGTGCTACCACTTCTGTAGAAGCTCAGGGGAGGAACAAGCTCAAGCTTGGATACCAAGCTAAATACATTCAGCAGGTCTGAATGTTAACCATTAAAGGTGGCTGACTGCTAGTTCATAGAGAGCCTTTTATTCACTCTGGTAGAGAGCAGGACAGCTGAAATTTCTACCTCGTTGGTAGATTTTAAGTAGAAGGTACCAGAATCTGAAAATTTTCTGTTGCTTTTCTGCAATGAGTGATGAACAATAACCTGTTCTCAAAACATGAGAGCTTCTTTTAGACTGTTGGTTATTGCAGAAAATTTTTCCTGCGCTCACTCCCACATCTCAGCCAGTCAACAGGGCTTGGGCTGTTTGAAAAAACTCTTCTAGGAGTATTTGTTATTTGCAGCCCCTCAATATAAACTGTGCAGTTTTCCTGGCTTTTGTTTAACTCAGGAAACAGAACCAATAATGAGCACTGTTACAAGCAAAGGGAGAAACAATTGTTGGAGTGCTATTAGGTTCGTAAGGCTTAAATCATTCCAGTGACTGTTCCCTATCATTCCTTGTATGAAGCCTAAATCATAAGAAAAAGTTGAAGTTGCAAAAAATGTTTAAAATTTAAATTTTAAAAAAAAATTAAAAATCCTAACAGCCAGATTATAACTATTTTACCTCAAAGCAACAAATTGTTCCCTATTAAGGAGGGAACAACAGCTGTTTCATGACTTGATAATCAGAATTCAGGTTTGTGATTTAATGCAACTCAAAATATGTGTCAGTAGTAGTAAACCTGTCTGATAGTACACAACACACATTTCCTAACCCTGTAGAAGAACATGAAGTCTGCAGTCAGACAAGTGGACTTTTATTCTGTGATCAGCTGTACTTGTCATTCTGATAATACTTTACCGGTAAGACAAGCAAGGCTTTTAGTTCCTTCTCAATCCTGAAGGCAATAGTCCATTCAAGGAATCTGTTTGTGCAAAGCACTTGCTGCAACAGTTTAAAATGAAAGTTTACTTGAAAAAAAATAAAGGTTAAGGTCTCAAATCAATAGCCTTAGCAGATGTGTGGCATCCAACCTTTATGTTTATATCTCTCTCATTCTAATAATATGCATTTTAAGAATCTGAAATGAAAGATCAGTGCTAAAGGCAATATTGTCTTATCTTTAAAATGACAGAAGGTCCTGTACAGATTCCTCACAGTTTTCACCAAACACTATTATCCAGATTAGGTGATTTCAGAGCTTACACCAAAGGGTGTTTGGCTTTCCAGGCATCCAGAACTACTGGCAGGCACAGTTTGAGTAGCAGGATGTTTCACCAAGAAGAATAAAGCTAAAGCAGGTAAAAGTAAGGCATATCTCCATCCAGAAGCACAACGAGTGTTGGTAAGGGACTTTCTTACATGGAGATAAAAAAACCCCCAGCAAGTAAAGACTGTCACTACCTAGGAATTTTCATAAGCACCTTTGCTAAATGAATCTGAAACAAGTGCAAGATATTTTAAAGTAATTACCTTTACCAGTGTTCTGGATGGCCAAAAATTTCTGTCTAACAGACTCATCTGTCTGAAGTGTTTGAAGCTTCCAAACAAATTTCAATGCTTTAAGAATTTCTCAGGGAACAAACACGGTAGCTTCAAGGGCCCAGAGTTTTAATTTTTTCTACCTAAAAAAAGAGATACAGGTATAATGTCAAATGTCCTCTGTCAGCTTCTCAGAGCCTAAAGCAGGGAGATGTTCAAAACAGCTGTGGCAAGGCTCCAGCAGTGGTAGGAGGAAAGCTTTGTCCCGCCTGCCAAGAATCTCAGCGATGGAGAGCAGAGAGCTGAACTTTGCCTTACATAGTGGCTGACAAGCCCAGAGGTCTGTACAGTTTTCATATTTTCACTTGGCTTTCCTTGCCTACAGAACTTCAAACTCTGTGGGAATCCAGGAGAAAAAAAAAAAAACAAAAAAACCAGCTTTCATTGTAAGTAACTAATTCATACTGTATTAAGCCACTAGTTACAGGTCAGCTTTCACTCTGGTATCCAGCTACTACAGATTTCTTGTAACAAACCTTCTCATAAACACTTCCCCCCACAACCATATATGTTGCCTCATAGGGTGGATTTATTCATCTCCTGACCTAAAGGGCCCTGCTTTGCCAGAAATGCCCAAGAGAAAACCTCACATGACATGCCTCACTTTTACATGTCACAAAGTGTTTAATCTTGCCCATGAACACCTGAGCAAACACAGGAGCCCCCAAATCTTCAAGAGCCATTTGCTAAGTTACTTTTGCCAAAGGACAACTAATTTATTTTTGGAAGAGTCTTATTTTGTTAATTCTTTGCTTTGTTGCTATTTTGGTGCCTTGATGTGGCATACCACTAATTCTTTCCATTTCACTTTCATAAATCTTTTACCCCTCTAAAATAAAAATCAGCAGGCAGGGACTATAGCATTAAGGAAGTTTTGGTGTGAGTTTGGTTTAAATCACAGGACAGCTTCAAGCAAAATAAATAGATTTTCCTCTTCATTTGAGGAAAAAACCCAAATAAGTTGTTTGGGGTTTGACATTTAATAACATTTTAATGTTCTGCTTTGCAGAGTTACTTTTGTTTAGAGAATGCTGGTTTTTCAGTCGTGCTTTGGATAACACTCAGTATTTTGTATTTCCCAAAATATATTTTGGAGTGTGTGTTCTTTTGTTGTTAATTTTTTGGTTGTTTTTGCCAAGAACACTCAAGTGTTTGAGGCTGAGCAAGACCCATGCGTGTGTTTGGGATATTTTTCTCCTACTGGAGAAGTCTCTTCTTCCTCAGTTCAGTCACTGAACCAAATCTATTTCTACTGACTAAATGGAAACTTTAGTTTAGTTCTAGATCATGGACTGAACCTGCAAAGGCATTTGGGTGCCTGACTCCCACATGAATAGGAATCAGAGAACTTTTTCAGTGAGGACTGCACCATCAAGTCAGATTCTTTGCACCTCTCATTCCCTGCCCCTCCCTGCAAAGGAAATACCATGACATTTTTCTCCAGAGGAAACTGTTTGATTTCACAGATACTGGAAGTTGCACACGGAGGCTTTTTTCTTCTCCATGTAACAAACAGGGTGGACAGGCCAAGGGGCATCAGATGTGCTTTACCCTGTTTTCTGCCTGAAAACTGGGGGAACCACAAAAGCTGAGTTTATGGAATAAACAGGCTACTGTAGCAAGGAAGCTAAAGTGATTTTCCACAGTACAGCTCCCTGTCAGGATTCTTCCCAAGGAGGAGGTACTCCTGCACACGCTATTAGCCTCTACCCAGCAAGATGGCAGGGCAGTGGGGAGAGGGGATCTGTGCCAAGTGTTCCTGTGTGAATAAAGAAAGGGGATTTATGAACTGCTGAAGTGTTCATCACGTGAGTTCTGTTTCCTTTTCAGTTTTAATCAGGATTCTCATGGCAAAGGCAGCAAGAACATTGCTTGCTCCTTATGACACTATTTCTGCTACACAGTGAGCACTCCTCACATGACACTTACAGGGGTGTACACCTGACTGCAGAGTAAATGAGAGCATCTCCCACACATCCCCAGTTGAATCCTACCTTTCTCATTGTAATTATTTTCCTACTTACACTGCAGTTCAAGTTTCCAGCCTTACAGCTGACCCCTGAGCATTATATCTTTCTCTTGTCAATGTCAAATGAGTAACTGCAAGCAGAACCCCCATCCCAAAAATGCATACAGGTTGCTTCCCCTATATTAGCAGCCTCGAGAATATTACTAATTCTCCTACCTGTGTGTAAAGTGACATAAACAGAGCATGGCACAATCACATGAGTTGATCCTGTCGTGGTTGTATTTCAGGGATTTCAGATCTCTTGAGTTCACACTTGATTTTCTCACAAGAACTAAACTTACAGATAATTCTATTCAATGGGAATACCTTTAGTGATCACTGTATCCATTTGAATAGGTTCTCTCACTGTATTGTATAACCTAATGTGCTCCCATAATTATTAATGAGTGATACATTAATGGAAATACCACATAATCACAGATAAAATAAGAGAGGGAAACTATTACTAAGCAACATGTGACATAGTGAGTCTTAAAATACTCTGGGATAGGTTTGAACTACTTGCTGGCTAAGAAACTGCTGAATCATGCCCTGAGACTCATACCAAAAATAGCATTCCATCTGGCAAAGCACATACAAGCTATTAATGTTCCCTATTGTTCAAACCTGCTGATTAACTGCTGGTCACAAAGCATGAAAAAGCATTCTCCTACTTTTTCTGTCTCCTGGAGAGAAAGAGAATAGCAAATATGTTTTCTCCTACAGTAGTTCTCCCTTTGACCACATCAGCTTTTAACAGAACAAGGAAGTTGACAAAATATTTTCAAAGCATTCTGTCAGCTCTCTGCATTTGAAACACCTTAGAAGAAACTTTACTTGCCTTTTTATACGCTGATGGATAGCAGGTATCACTCATCTCTCAGCTTTAGTCCTCCCTGGTGAGACTGATGCTCTCAATAGATGATCTGTAAGTAATTTCTTAAACATAAGGAGAAAAAAGATCATTTAAAGAAGATTGGATCAATGTGAGGAAAGTAGTTCTCTCTGAGGTCTAGGAAAAGGTGATTTCTTAATGCCCTTAATGAGGAGGGAGAGATTTTAAACAGCTGATTACAAAAGGTCCAGCTGGAGTTAATTATGTTGTCTAAGAGGCTTTGTAATGACTGTGTTTCCTGGCCTTTGGCATCCCACAGGTGGAAAGAGAGACAACAGTTGCCCTCTGAGTTTCTCTGGGTACCTTGTTACCTTCTTCCTCATTCCTTCTGCCCTGGTGCGACAGAGCCCTAGACTGAAGTCCTGGAATTATCAGCAGACAGGGTGCCATGCAGGTTTCTGGGATGAACTTGGACACATCTTCCTGAGGTGGTTGGGCACCCCTCTTCCAACAGCACAAGGGGCCTTTTGCTTTGGCCCCAGTGCACAACAGCTGCTGCTGGCCTCACCTTGGGAGTGTTAGGGATAAGGGATAGGGACAGGTCAGGCAGAGTAGCTCCTTGCTAGGGGTACCAGGGGACAGGCAATGCAAAACTGCAGAGAGAAGCCTAAGAAGGAAGAAATATTACTGCAATTTTCTCTGCTCAGTTTGGGCTTGTTACTTCCCAGCCCTCTGACTGACTTCACCTCTCCACAGTGGCTGCCTGCCTGACCATTTAAAACATGTTGGTGTTCTTAAGGAGAACAGAAAGTGCTAACCATCTGCTCTGGAACCTTTACTTGAGTTTGGGTATCATATAAAGAAACATTCTCACACTACAGAATGTAGTACACATTCTGTACTACAGAAGAGGTGAGAAAAATGTTTGTGGTGACACAGCCACTCGAAGTTGTAGGTCTTTGCATTTTGTCTGTAACTTACATATCATGATGTCATTTTTTATTTATTTTTTTTTAATAAAATCCACCTTTGAAAAGCAAACTAGTCTCTAGGCAGGAAGTGTGGGCAGCCCAGCTCTGCAACCCCTCTGGAGGGCAGCTCACTCAGAAAGCAGAGGGTGGTATTTCCAGAGTATCCTTCACAGAACTTTAACTTGTGGTAGGCTGGACACATGGAGTCTGTTGGAAAGACATGCTGAGTTAATTTGCTGCTTTAGCAAAGTTGCTGTATCCACACTGCATAGGGGTTATAGGTACTTTGTGCTATATATTTCTGCTATAAAGAATGAACCCTAGGCAGATGATAATAGCAGTTACCTTTGTGCTATGCATTTCTCATGAGTTCATGAGTAATTCAGTGAACTCCTCCGCACAGCTCTAATGAGGTAATTCCTCTTGTTCTCTGCCTGATAGGCTGCTCTTTTCCCTGAAATCCACAAATATGTTTTGCATCATGATCCCAATTTTTTAGATTTCAACAGCAAACAGTGGAGATGATCAGAACCCAGAAATGGTTCCCTGCAGACAAAGAGCCTGAGACACAGCCTGCAGTAATTAACCTTCAGTCAGTATTAGCAGGATGGCAGAGAATTGTCTCACTCCAGGTGACTTCAGATGCAGCAGTAGGATCTAGAGGCATTTTACTGCAGTGGGACAAGTGATGCTTCAGAGTAAGGGACCAGAGAAAGATGTGAGTGTCCATGGAATAAACTGAAGGCCTGAAGAGTGCAGGGACTTAAATGAGTAGAAGAGAGGTAATCCCGTGAAACCAATGATCCTCATTCTGCAGTGTGTTCTATGTCACACACTCCTGGTGGGCTGCTGTACTTCCCAGTTCCTTGACATTGGATACACCTTTATCATCCTGGTCTGAGCTCTCCAATACGCTCCTCAACAAGCTCTAGACAAACACTCCTTTACAGAAACTGCTTTCTCTCATGCATTTCTTGAGAAATTGCCTCTCTTGCTGTCAGCCTTACTTTTCTGCTCTGTGATACCTAGGTCAGAACTGGTTTTTTCACTTCCAACCAGTGTTTGTACTTAAGGCCTCCAGAAGTGGTTTATTTTCTCCATCCTGTTCTTTTGTGATCACAGCCAAACTTCTGGTATAATTTGTTTAGCATGATGTAAGAGCAGAAATGCTGCATCATCCTCAAGCACATCTAATAATGCCTTGTATCACTTCCTCAGGCTGGTCTTGAGAAACTGGCCTTTCCCTTTTTAGTAACAGTGTCATTTGTAGATGTAAGCAAAGTTAGCTGAATAAAAATGCATTGTAAGAATTGCAGTCAATACCACTGAGGTGAAATATTCCTTGCTATTTTGCTGCTTAAACTCTTCCTCAGTAACAGTCTTCACAGGCAGCAATATGCAATGACTAAATTGGTTTTAATGTATCTAACAAGAAGCAGGATAAAATAGTGATATCCTCCCATTCAGAAGTGTTAACAAGGAGGATCAGAACTGTAATTTTTTGTTACTGACTCTGTCTTTTAACGAAAAGAATTAGAAAACCAAAATGGTCCTAGAGAAGTCATTCTCTGAATATATATCTTCATTAATTCAGTGTCCTCTCCAAAGGCAAAGATTCCTGGAATTTCTAATAGTGTATGAAGGTCTGCACAGAATGACCTCAAGTAATGCCTAAGTATGATCCCAAGAAATGCTGCACACATTCAGTGAACTACAAAACTGAAAGTTGCTGTTGCCTTGACCATTGTGTTGGGCACTAGGCCACAAGGATAGTCCACAAAAACCACTGAGGACCCTGCTGAGTGCCACCAGCTGGGTACCCTCTTGATCCCTCTTTTCTGCTGTCAAATTTGTCAATGTGTACAAAATTATCTTCAGCAAATAAGGGATGCATGGGAAATGTACAAAATCAGCCTGAAGTTACAGCTTTCTGAACATCCATCTACCAGCCTTGTTCTCCTTTGTTTGCTCTGTTCCATTTAGATAAGACAACATGTAGATTTTATCACAGCTAAGCACATAAAATGAAACCATATGTACCTCTACAGCCCCAAACTTGAACTGGTAACCCATGCTGGTAATCTGAGTAAATAAATCAAGTTACAATTTTGTTACTGAAAATCTAATCTTAGTTAGCAAAGCAGAACTGGATAGGAGGATATACCTAAGCATTTGTCTTAAGAAAAAAATATAAATCACTTATTGTCTAATCAAGCTGCTTTTGCTCTGACTCCAAAGACTAGAGATCCTCAGGTTTGATTCCTCTATTCAGAAGGTCTGTTCCTCCTTGTGTCCACACAGTCATACAAAATTAAAGAAATAGAGGAAACAAACAGTGGGAGAAGAGTTTCTTTTCCCTCTTTTGGCTAAGATGAGCCTAATGACACAGATTCAGGGGAAGGAATTAAAGATGATGAGATGTATTTTGTTATTTTGTAGCTGCTGTGGATTTTGCACAGAGGCTTGTGATAACTGCCAGCTTTAGCAACTAATTGGACCAAGCAAGATAGATGAAAACAAAAGAGCCAAAGCATGAGTCTACTTCTTTGATAACTGAAAACCCTTGGAAAGGCTACTCTGGGACAGTAAAGGCAGTAAAAGTATAGCTAAAGGTCCTTGAAGCGTGCAAGACAAAAATGGCTGTTGCTTTATAAGAAGACATACAATAAGAGAAACATTCTGTCTTAAAAATAAGTAAATAAAGGCTTCCCGACACATACAAAGTTTCTTGATAGTCCAAAGGGGAAAAAAGCTTTTCAAAAGACATTCAGGATGTGTTCTTGTACAAAATTTTTCTCCCAGGAGAAATATTTAATTTTTTTTACATTCATTCCACGGGCATATAGCACTTCCAGTGGTATTTGGTGTGTTTCTCTCCAGAAACTGTTTGTGCTCCAGTTGCCCCACTGTGTGCAGGGGTTGTGGGAGAGTTTGTTCCTGATGCCATCCATTCAGTCCATCGATACCTTGAGATTATGCTACTGAAACTTGCAGGGGGTTTCTGCAAAAGAGCTGTGCCTGTGCTTAGACATCCCCCAAGGGAGCTCCCAGCTTGGATGGGCTGTTTGGTGTTTCTTTGGCCCCCAGCTGTGTCACAGTTTGCTCCTTTCAGGCATGGCTGAACAATGCCAAGGTCAGTACAGGATGACAGGGAACAGTATATTGCAGTCAAGCAAACGAAATCAAAACTGTGCCAAAGAATGGATTCTTTATCTTGTTTGGTTATCTTTAGAAAATAAATAGACTGCAGCACACTTCATACAGTAAAGGGTAACTTTGACTGGCCTTACTCCAGTAGCACCTGAACAAATATTTCTAACATGGACAACTCCTCCTCCCTCCTTCTCAGCTGGACTGATCACATATTTGTGTAACTCCCTGTCAGGTCTGATGTGGTCAGCCAGGGCAAGGAAGCTCCCAGAAATAAAGGAATTCAGACATTACATTTACTTTTTCAACAGTCTTAGAACTAAATTATGCCTTTCTAGGAACAGCCCCAGAAAATATTCTATCCAAATTCTGCTAGTTAAGGTCTAGGGCTCTCACTTCAATCAGCAGGCCACTGACAGCTAAAGGAGCTCAAAGAAGAAGACTGGATAGCATATGTACACACAGAATGCAGGCAGGCTCTGCACAGGAATATTACATTTTGGAAAACATTTTTGGCAACTCTGCTTAATGAAAACAGGAATATTTGTACTGTTGGACAGTTGAAGGAAAAATCTAAATTTCCCTGTCATATTAAATAATTTGGAAGACCTTGTTTAGTTAAAGAAGATTCTCTCTGAAATTATACGAACAATAATCGAGAGGCATCACGTCCTTTAGTTCAGGATAAACCATCTGAAATGGTTTGAACTGTACTGACAATGTTAAGGTGAGTAATGTGTTTTCTTCACTTTCAGTGTCCTACCTAAAAAGAATCCTTTGATAAAGAGGTGCTGAAGCTGCTTTACTTGTACTTTTCAAGCATAAATATTCTCTCACTAACCATTTTGTTCTTTCAACAGCAAGTTTCAGTTCCGCCTTCAGCAGTGCCCCTTTGAAGATCTGCTGTATCAGTGCTCTATGAAATCTGTGGTAATTGTGAGGTTTTGACAGTACTCAAGAAAATTCTTGAGTACTTTAATTCTTATAAAAGATGCCTGAACATTTTACTAATCCTGCAGAACCACTTTTAATAGCAAATTCAGAGGTTGCTTATAAACTGAAATCAAACATTAAGACATTATTTATTTATTGATGGACAAGCCAACTGTTGGACAGATCTCAGGAGGGCAACTAAGGGGTAGTTTGCTGGTTTGAAGTCAGTGTGAACTCCTCCACTCTCTCAGCAGTGGTTCTAGAGGAAAAACTGATGTGAAAGAACTGCAGGAATACCTTACATGCAATTGGAGAAAAACAGCAATGGAAAAAATTATATTAGCCCTTGAAAATTCAGGATTAGAAACTCCACAATTTGCAGAGTTCCAAGTATGCTGTAATCTGACTTCACCAATGCTTGTCTTCTCAAGCAAGATTAGGCATTATTCCCATCCCTTTTTACATACTCAGGTATCATTAGCATATCAGCTCTGTCTCTTAATGACCCAGAACCTTTCACTCTTCCCATTTCACAGCATTACAGAATGGAGTTGGAAGGGACCACTGGAGGTCATCTAATCCCACTTCCCTGGTCAAGCAGGGTTCCCTAGAGCACAATTCAGTATTTCCTAGAACTCTCATTACAACTGTTGTACTGTTCTGGTTTCTCTCCAGTTAGGACTGCCATTCAAGACAAATACAAAGGAAAGATGGGATGCAGGACTCAATTTTTTTCAATTCCAAAGAGAACTGCAGTCTGTATGATTCAATTCATGAATCATACATGGTATAGACCAGCTCCCATTTATTTACGTTACCTAAATTTCACTTTTGTTGTACTGTATGCTCACAATTACTTTCTGCTAAAATGGGTAATCATTCCTGACCCACTATTTGAGGATTCAGTTGGTTGTACGTAAATGTAGTGCTTTGCACTTATCTGCACTGGATTTCATCTTATTTGTTTCTGGACCATTTTATCTGTTAATTATGATGCCATTGGCAAGAGACATAAAGCCATATTACACATCACATTACAGCCATGACACATTTTTACCATTTTTTTTCCTAAGGACACAAGACTTACACAATCACACTGTTCTCTGTCACCTCCACCACTTCCTGACAAACTGCTTTTGAACCACTTGCTTAATCCCATCAAAATATGATGGAAGAGAAAGGTCTCGAAGTTTGACCTCAGCAAGTGGGTAAAGGAGAAGCCTGAAACTGCTTTCCTTCCCCCAGGTAAGTGCCTTTGGCATGAGCACACTTCCCGTGTGCTGTTTGTCCTGTCAGGTGGCCCATCCGTCCCTGAGCACTCACGGGCCCAGAGCACACGTGTCGCCCCTGAGGACCAGGCAGAGCACGTGCTCTACTTTGCTCTGCTAACACAACAGGTGAGGGGGGAGCACTGCAGGACCACCTCCTGGAAGAGGCAGGATTACACAAGACAGGGGAGGGAGCTGCAGTTATTGCAGCTGGTGGTGTGTACAGACCAAGGACATGTAGATAGAGACCACCGCACTTCGTTAGTTCTGCTGCTCAAGGAGGAGCTTGTTTTCAGCCTCTGGCACGGGGTCACCGGGGTGCAGATTTCCTGTGTATTGACTCTCCCCTGACTGAAGCAGACAACAGCTTATCATGCACAAAGTGGGGGTGTTTCCTGAGCCAAACTTACAGCTTTAACACATTTTGCTCTCATAGGTTTTTTGATCCTAATGTGTTATGCTTAGGTATCTACTGAAATTCTAATAGCAGCATCTACTGTACATTCCCTTACCCTTATCTGCCAAAGGAGGAGACTCAGATTTTCTAAACATAAGTAACTTCCCATGCATTTACAAAAGATTAAGAACTCTTAACTATGCACGTGTGAAAACAGATTGCTCCATCACTCTATATGAAGACTAAGAGTGGAAAGCACATAGCTGCATGCTTCTCTTGTGACCAAATACAATAAAGTTTAACTAGAAAGACATATTGACCCATACAAGGACAAGCTGAAGTATTTGAAAAAGCATTATTGAACAGCGTGCACTTTGTCCATGCTCTTTGCAAGCCTTTAAGCAAACATCCTTGTTCAGTTTTTTCTGCCCTTCAGTGTTGCAAAATATAGTGTCTTTTTTAAAGCAGAAGCTAAAGGTATAGTCTTATTCCAGGAATAAAATAATTCTTATTACATCATGCAGTTAAGAGCACCCACAAGCAGGAAAAAGAATGTGTGAGTACAGAGAGCAAGATAAAAAGGACTGTTACTCTAATCCTACCAGCTTCTCTGGTACTAACTACTTGAGAAAGACATGAATGCAGAGTACAGCACAATATATTCCTGGAGAATCTGAAAATAGCTCAGTCTTGAGGTGGTTGGAAAGGCATTAGCCCCTCCACAGTGCTAGACTTAGAAAAGCTATTAAGTTGCTCTCTCTTCTCTAACAGGAAGTCTTTACTCTAAACCACTTCATGTTTGCTGACCTGGGACATACACATCATATACTGCATAGAAGCAGATATAACAGTGACTGTAGTATTTTAAAACTACTAGATATGAACCTACTTACTCTTTTTCTAAGAGACAATTTTCTCAATAAAGAAACAGAAAATAGTTTAAATTGAAGGGACTGATTTCCTTTAACAAGATTCAACTTCCAAGCCCCATTATCAGTGCTCAGTTTATGCAAACGCTTTTGAAAACAAAAATCAATTAAATATTCAAGAGCAAAAATAACAAAATATCTTGCCTTCCACAGGTAGGGCTGATAAAGCAAAAGCAAAGCAGTGCAACAAGCAAACAGTGGTAGATACCTCCAATCATTCTAACTTTGGCTGCTGAGCCACTGAATTCCACAGGAGCTTAAAAATCCCTGAACTTTCCAAAATGTGAACTGAGTGAAGGAAAACAGTGAAACCACCAAAGGGTAAATTGTGAAGGGTTAAAAACGTGGGGTTTATCCACTTAGCATACTTCACAGTAGTCACAGTTCTTTTTCTTTGTACTTTTGTACCTACAGAAGTGGATACGTGTAACTATATTTCCAAGTCAATATTCCAACACTTGTCTTAGTTTGTAAGTGGTAGTGATGGGGGCAAACATTGCTAAAAATGAAACTTGGTAATCTGACTTTTACATTGACATTTAGGGTAACTCTTAGAGAAACATCACTTACCCTAATGCCACAATTCTGATACATGCAATGAAGCCTGTAGTTCTAACTCACCCCATTCTAATTTGCACATGGGAACAAACAATTACTACTACTAACTCTAATTCCCACAGAAAAATAACAAGGTAGTAACACAACCAGGGACAAACCATAAAGGTGTTTTTTTAGGCAAACCTCTAGTTCAAGGATGAATCAGTTCCAAGAAATCCTAGTGAATTAACACAGTATCCTTCTAAAGATCAATTCATCATGCAAACATATCCTAACTACACATAACCAGAAGCAGTCCTGTATTTAATTTTGAGTGTTAAAAAGTATAACATTTATCTGTGAGCACTCCTACACCTAGGGTTCTCTTCCCTACAGGTTGCTGCTACAGAAGGCCATTACCTCAAATTCAGTATGGGAAAAAGATGAGTGGGAAGGTAAAATCATTTGCTTTCTGTTGCTCTGCAGGCCAAGACACAAAACTGCACAATGACCAATGCAGGACCTGGGCCGCAGTTTCAATACCACAACTTCATCTCCAAATATTGTGCCTTACATTACCACTGTGATAAAAATAAAAAGCAATGCACTGAAGAGTTATAGGGCCATTGAAAGGTTTTGACTACACTTGACATTTGCTGCTTCCTCAGTGCTTTTTGTTTGTACTTCAAGGCTGTTCCATCCCATGATGCTGAAAACCTTCATCCACAGGACCAATGCTAAATGTAGCACACCAGCATCCCCCAAACTAAATGATACAGGACAAATAAGGTTTTATGCAAATTTATTCATTAGCTTTAACAATACATAAATCAATACTATGTCCAGCATAAGGTTGTATAATAAAATATTCTGGTAAGATTAATTTCTAGTGCGAACATTTTTAAGGGCAGTTTTCATCCAATTTGGACACATTTTTTAAAAAAATAAATAAATACAAGGCCAAAAATGCTTACTTTATGAAAGTCCTGCTAAGTAAGACTTCAGGCTCCACGTTGCTCCAAAGCACTAACAAGTACAGGTGTCTGTGTACATCTTAGACTCGCACACAAATGGGCTGTGCTCAAGCAGCAAACATTTTTTGACATCCAACTCAGACCAATACATACCAGATTTCTAAAGTAGACCTCCTTATTCCTCTTAAAGCTAGCATCCACTTTTTTACTGTAGGATTGTCTTGCCTTCCAGCTGTGATCTGCACATATGAATCCTAACATACAAAGGTCCACTCCCCTCGTAATATTATGTTTTTGGCTTGAGATCCTGACTGCACTCTCTAGTGGAACTATTTATGAAACAAATTGCTACTCAATTCAAGTACACCTAAATTGCCCTTGGAAAAACAAAAAAACAAACAAACAAACACTAAAACATTTTGAGAACAGGCAGGTACATTACATGCTCCCAGCTTTCTTTGTTATGCTTTTGGAGCTCTCTAAACTTCAGGAATACATCCTCTCTGGGATGTTTGATGCTTAGTGCTATGGCATTAAGTTTTAGGCACGCTGGGTTCTGTGGGCTGCAGACAGTCCAGGAAAGGCTGCATTTTCAGTTTTGTTTCCCTGGTGGTCAGGGAGTCCAATTATACACAGTGGCATTCAGATGTTCAAAGTGCAGTATAGAGGCATTCACTGACATCTGGACTGCTTTGATTTATATTTAGCAATATTAAAATCTGGTCCCAATTTAAACTAGATACACATGAGAAAACATATTTGGCACATCAAAGGTGTTTTATTTACTAGTGTACTTATACCATGTAGGCTATCCTTTGGGTATATTTGTTCTACAAATCTAGATAAGCTTGTTTTGTCTTCTGACAAATTCTCCTGATGGTAAAATTCCCTTTTCCTTAAGTTACACTCAGGATTGAGTCACAAATTTTAAACCTACTCTAAATTACACATTTTACTTCACTATATCAAAAAAAACTGCCAATGCTTGGTCAAAGTATAAACACTTACAAACCTAGTGAAAACATCCCTGAGAAACTTTCAGCAACATAGAGTAATTATTGGTTTTGGTCCACTAGAGAAAATTGTTACATCCAGGTATTGAAAAATGTGGGCTACGAGTCCATTGGTTGTACACTGGATTCCCATTAATTCACTTTCACTCCCCTTACAAAACATTGTATCTGAGACAAAGACCACTAGAGGTTCTTTACATTCTATTTAGTTTGATAGAGAATCTAATTGTTAAAAAAAATTGTGATGAATGGCCTAGATTCAGCCCTGGTGTAACGCCTTTAATTTCAATGGAGTTCACACACATTCCAGGGTTGAAGTCTGGCAACAATATGACTGTGAAGGACAGTACCTAAACTAAAAAAAAAAAAAACCAACCTTAAAAGTTAGAGGATACTTTTCACAAGCTGCTGACATTTTTTTGCATACTACTTACTTTACAAACAAACATTTTACCAATATTGAAGTTTAGAAGTCAGACTGCCATGCCATAGGAAAACTCAAAACACCACCTGGTTCAACTCTACTGAGAAAGCAAAGTGCACAGCTTCCACAAGAGTGCACATAGGGCTAATGGCTATGGAAATACTGTGTTAGCACACATGCAGGGTAAAGAAACGAGCAAAAATGCAAGAACTTCTTGAACAGAGGGATGTGTCAGCTTTAGAGGGTCACACAGTCCACCATCTCATTGGTTTAGCGATAGTTTAGAACAAAGCCAAAACTCAGATACACATTACATAAATGCAAGTAATCCACCTTCTTTTGCCTGAAATATTAAGTATTTTCAAATACAATTGTTTTCAGAAACTCTATTAAAGCCTGATATATTGGAAAATTTATTAAAGCTGCTTGTACTCTAAGGCAAAAAACTAAGTTAGCACTAGAATTTATCTTTCTGTACCAGTACTCCTGACCTTAGCACTTTCTGCTACAAGCCTGAGCAAACCTGCAATTTGCAATTAAAAAGCCATGCTCTGTAATGTTACATCAATAGCTTCTGCTAAATGAGGCTGTTTCACTCTATGAAGTGCAACAAAAGTGTAATACAATATCTTGTACCTAACACTTGTCTAATTTGTAAGGAAACATGCAAAAAAGCCTGCAAAGGTGTTTCCATAAAGTTAAACCAAAACAGATAAAATACTATAATGGTTTTGGGGAAAACATCAAAAACTTAAGAGTCCACTTCAGGAATCTACAAAAGATGACAGAATATTCTGAATTGGAAGGGACCCACAAGGACCATCAAAGTCCAACATTAATAAAGGACATTTATACCAATTTAAAGAAGGTAGGGGAGCAGAACCGTTCATGGTATGGGAATATTGGAGAAAAACTCCAAAAAAACCCCCAAATACTGTATAACAAGTTATTATGAAGCAACTGAAAAAACCCTTCATTTTACTCAGAGAACACAAGAACTGTTCAGAATTTATGAGCAAACTGAGTAATTATAACCACCCAACAGTATCACTGTGGGGGTCAGCAACACAACTTCAACATTATTTTTGAGATCAAACACTAGACATATGACTGGTGGGGACCCTTTGATACAACAGCTGTCAAGATCCAACTGGGCTGTCCTCTGCCAAAAGTGAAGCCTTTTTACAGAGTTGCTGTAATACAAATTTTCTCTCTTGGGACAGCTTCCCCAGACAGCTAAGTTATGCATTCAACTCTAGAGAAACACCTCAGACAGGGTCATAAAAAGGGAGTATACATGCTTAACCATGATATTTGTGCAGCAAAGTTAGTAAGTGAAGTGGATCCTTTCAGACAGTAGATGTATTACCAGGTG
This sequence comes from Manacus candei, assembly GCF_025592945.1. Taxonomy (NCBI): domain Eukaryota; kingdom Metazoa; phylum Chordata; class Aves; order Passeriformes; family Pipridae; genus Manacus; species Manacus candei. The sequence continues at coordinate 23,331,898 of NW_026138071.1, read as the reverse complement.
GTGAACTGTCAGGGGCTGTTTTGGGATCAGGAGTGCGACAAACAAACAGTTGTTTTCCCAAGGTTTTTTGGGCAAATCTGAAGTACATTATGTGGCCCATTGCAACAAAAGACACAGAAATAAGCACCAATAAGCCAAAAGCTTCAGGGTTTGGGGCCAAGATGACCATGATGAAGTGCAGCAAATCAAGAAGATAATTCATGGAGTTTTGGACACCATTTATGATGCCTCTTTCAGATTCTACCACATTTTCCTGGAGTAACTGTGTGACAGTCAAATCAAAGGACCAAAGGCCTATGGAGAGGAAAGAAAAAAAAAAAAAGTGTTATCCATGCAACTGGGATTCTCATGGTAAGCTTTCATCACTGGCACAATACAACTCCTCCTTCCAAACGCTAATTTCTGCCAAAAATGCCCAGGATAAGATATCCTCTTGTATGACTAGAATTGATTTCACACTCACAGTCAAGAGCAATTTACTTTCCTTTTACTAATATTTCCTGAAATAATACATACAACTGGACACATTAACTTGCCTGTCATATCTTGCTTCAACATGTCTATGAAGTTAACATTTCGCTCATCTTTTCCTTGTTTAAATAGCTGGTTTAAACAGCTATTTACTGTGTATTCATGCTAGCTACAACCACTGAGTTTTGCAAAAGATGTCTGCAAAAGAATTAAACATGTTTAAACTATGCAGAATACATAATTTAAAATGGTCTCAGTTGACACTAACTTCCATACTGTTTTAGTCCATTAATGATTCAGCTTTAAAAGTTTATCTTGCAAACAAACCTAAGACATGTGAATCAAGTATTTTATTCCTCCTCAATTCAGCAAAACCTGCAGAAATTAAGTACAAAGATTCTACAAATGACAGTTATTGTTCATTACATTCATGCATTTGACTGCTGCTATTGACAAATACTAATACTACGCTAACCAAGAGTTTGAAGGTTTTGACAGCAGACGTGTTTAGTTCTGTTTCCTAGTAACAGTTTCATTTGGCTGTGATAGAATATCATTGATATGAGCATTCCAAAAAACCAGTTACATTCATCTCCAAATGTGGTAACTTTTTCCCATTAGTGACATGCAATGTACAAGAAATTAGTACTTCATTCTTTGCCCCGGTGATCATTTTTATGTGAAGTATAAAACGTGATACAGCACTTCAACTATAGCCTAAATTCTAAATTAAAATTTGTATTTAGTTGACAGGCACTGCGATCTTTAAAATGAAAAGCAGTTAATAAACAAAATTTTAATAGAGACATAATACTCACCAACTCTAGCAGCAATGACTCCTGCAAACAGGAGACTGACAGAGATCAAAGGCACGGGCTCAGGACTCATCTCTGGGTCGCTGTTAGCAGGAGTAGTAGACCCGTTTAACAAGTTGGGCATTCCAGTTGCCAAAATCATTTCAGGTTCTGGAGATGCTATAGTAGGTAATGGCTCATTTTCAAATAGCCTGGCACTGATGTCAGCAAATGGGGAAACAGTCAAATCCATAGGACTTCCAGGCATAAATACAGAGATGACACATAAGATCAGACAGGCAAACTGAGTAACTCCAGAAATGAGGCCTGTGCGGATGAGGCCGCACTTGCGACGAAGCCAAGTGAAAGCTACTGTTCCCATGATTCCAGTGACTGCCGAGGCACCCATGAGGAGGCTTAGCACGGAGCCACTCAGCCCCTGAGTGTATGCATAGCCTGTAGTGATACAATCAAAGCCCAGAACAGTCATGTACAGAAATGCAAGACCCATGCCTGCGAGAAACACCGGCTGGTTGTAGTAGGCGACCCATCCGTCACGGAACGTTATGAAGGGCTCAGCAATGCGGGCAGCGCAGCCGACTTCCTTCTCCTGTGGGGGCTCAAAGCCAGTTACATCTTTCTCAACAATTAACTGCACTCCTTCAGCAGGTTTCATGTCACTCTCTGTTAACAGAAAGGCAGCTGTCAGATACACTCCTGCCTGGAAAGCGCACAGCGTAAACCGACAGGCAGCAAGTTCACTTCTGCAGAAGTGCATCAGTTAAACACCACGGCCAAGCTCTCTCTGAATTACCTAAATAATTTAAAAAGTGTCCTAAAAATCCCACCTGTAGGGAAGATCAAGTAAAATTTATCCCTATCAATTTCAACTCCTGCTTATTTAGTTAAACTGTGATAGAAGAAAGCACTGCCTGCTTCTAGACTTGCGACTGAATGCTCCATTTTCATAAAGAAATTATTTGTTTAACAAAAGCTAATGTTAGTCGACATTTTAACACAGCTTTGTATGCTTAAATACACTAATTGCAGAAAGAAGGGAATACTTAAACACCTGTCAATATCTCATGTCATGGTAGAAGAACTAAGGCTGAAGCCTATCCAGAGGCGAAAGTTTTCAAAGCTTGACTTAAAAAACCCCTTCAAACCAGGCTTTTCTACAATTTTATTTTCACTGTAATATAGGAAAAAGGCACCAAAAAAAAAATAAATCCAAAAACCCCATAGCAGTATTTACATTTAGTAATATGGATAGAAACTCCACAAATGTCTGGATGCCTGCGCAGTGTTTTTACACTGTTAAGCTTAAAACTAACTCCACATATAGTGAGAAAAGAAGTATTCTTGAAATTTTTAAAAATACAAGTCTCCTACTAAAAATCAGATACTGCAATAGCAAAGATTAAGAGGTGTTTCCTACATATTGACATTTGCTAAATGCTTCGTTTTTCAGAAGTCATTAAGAGCCAGTTCCAAAGCCATGGAGCCTTCTACACTCTATTTTGTTCCCCTACCCTGGACTGCCATCAGCCTAGTCCAAGAGCTTACTAGACCAGCCATTACCACAATGGATCTGATGGCTGGCAAGATATGTCTCTTCAGTACTTTTAATAGCAGCTTCCTATCTCACCTTATATTGAGCAAAAATTGCTAGCTAGCATTTAAACAAAAAGCAGGAATTCTTCATATTTCTTAAAAAAAACCCCAAAATTGCAACCTATTGGTTTTTGGAGCCCATGAGATGAGCTTTCAGTAGCATTCACATACTGCAACCTTAAAAAATGAGAAAACACTTATGTTTGGTATTCCAGTATCTAACACTTCAAATAATTCATAGAAATAATTTGTGCTTCTGAAACAATTTTTATTGCTGATATTCAGTCTACCTGAAGTAATGTTAATACCAATTTTAAGGCTGCTTATAGGAATAGCCATAGTCATAGCCATCTACACTGTAAGCCTCATTAGCTCTGCTTGGCCAAGAAAGCAAAATTGAAGGTCAAAGTAGATTTTTTTATTCCTCCACCATTTCATGCAGCATAGCATTCAAGCCTGCCAGGCTAGACCACCTATTCTACAACCTCCTGAAAGCATGTTGGTACTATATATAAGTAGAAATGAGTTAGCAAGAAATAGTCTTACAGAGGTTGTTTTTCCCTTAGAAACTACAGAGCCAAGGGCTTTGTCCAGATTATTAGCTATGGTACAGATGAACAGGAGCATTCCTTACAATCAGTCCTAAGTTAGAGGGTAGACCTACTCTAAAGGGTTAAATAAGAGGAGAGAGATCATTCTTTGGCTGTATTTTATGGAATTCCTCCAACAGCTGCACTAAGTATTGTTACTTATATTAGAGTCTCTGGTATTTATGTCCAAAACCTGAAACCTCCAAGCTCTGAGTAGAAAGCTACATAGCCTCAAAACAGTGTCTGTAGAGAAGTCAACACTTCATTTGACTGATACAATTAATATACTGTAAATTTGAACAGTTACTTCTGTGTTTTCAGTACCTTTTGTTACATTCAGCTGTTTCAGTTCTGATTCTTCAACTTTGGCAGATTTGAGAGCCAGAGTAGGGGTTTTCTGATAAACCTTCCAGAGCAGCAGATATTCCACACACATTGACATCAGGTTCCAGCCAGAAATGAATCCACAGCCAATCATCGGGGAGCCAAACGTCATTATCTGACCAACCGCCATTGGGGCCAAGATGTTGGTCAACTGATCAATTCTTCTTATTGTGGCATTCATATCTGTCAGAAATTATGATGGCATAAAATAACTGTGGAACACTTACAGTTAAATATTCACTAGCATAAGAGTGGATTACACACACACAAACATCAAGCTCAGTAGTCTTGCTCTGACTGTAAGTGGTTCCAACGGGAGAAACCAGAGGCACCTTCAGAGTGTTCAAGTGTTTAAGTTCACTGCCATCAACCAAGGTGTTTCTAAGCCAAATCCCTACTCCTGCCAGTTTTGCCTGCATGAGGTCTTCTGGATTAAGCATGCTGGGTTTACACTCAAAGTGTAATTCTGCAGGTAAAACTGCTGGTCCTGAGATCAGATCACCTTTACATATCACGACAATGATCTTGTGGACTCCTAAGTCTCTCTCTGTAACACTCAAACCTAGCATGCACAATTCCAGCAATCTCATTAGGTGGAATTCTTTCCTGTAAAGATAGTAGTTGCTGAAACTATCTCCCAATACTGCAACACATATTTCTTAGTCTCCTTCACTTACTGCTAACAGCTGGTGACAACAGCACCACCACGATAGCAGCAGACCTTTGAAATGGCTTTACCTTTCCTTGTTGAGTCACACTGGTTGATGGCAGTTGTAGGCATTCTCAGATCTTACTGAGCAAAGTCCTCACTCCTTTCTGTTCCACACTTTGATGTTAACAGTCAAAACAAGCAGTCCATGCTTAGAACAAATGCATCTTCCATTTGCTGGGAGGGGATGCCTCACTCTCCTCAATCTTAGCCATTTCAGTGTCATTAAACCCTCCAGGCTCCTCTGAGTTCCCAGTTAGTAGTGCCATTGTTCCACTCCTACAAGTTGCTTGACACTCAAGGGTTTCACATATCAGGGCTTCTACACAGAAGTACATCTCAAGCCCATTTTAGAGTTCTACTATGAAATTAGAGCTTTTGAAGGACAAGTGAAACTGTACATCAGTACAAAGCTGCTTTACTGAACCTATAGAGAATTATTCCTCGCCATTCAAAGAAACATTTATGTTATTCTATTTAGAATTCTAAGTCAATTCAGTGTTAATGTAGTTAACCCTCAGTCAAATAATTTAGATGCTTGCATAATACTTTGCTTTAGAAATTCCAAGAACTGAGCTTTGTTTTTTGAGTATTTGAGGAAGGCTAATATTTCCACTCAGGAAAGGTACAAAGTAAGAGTGAATAGGAAAACTAATTAATGGCAATGAAGAAGGGGAAGCCAAGGGAATTTTTTATTTCCCTACTTCACTAACTTGCATAACTTAGGCTCCTCTTTGAGGAAAGGTAGCAGAGCAGACATGGACAACAGTATTTGCCACAAAGTCAATGCTGGCACTTCATTATTTTAAGTGAGGGAACTTCAAATCTCCAAGTTAAATCACGATTAAACGCAAAACAACCCTATTCAGCCTGGAAGGGATCTTTTAGATAAATCTGTTGAACTAAGGTGCTTAATTCAGTGGCTGTTTTTGAATGAGAATTTAGAGTAACCTCTTGCCTGATTTTTCAGTACAAAAATCTATGGGGTCATACAATTGTGCCCAGGACCATGAAGCAGTGAAGAGGCAGGACTGCCTCCCAGGCAGTTCTCTGCAGGTGTGGCCTGTGCCTTATCTCAGCTGTGGTATGCAGGACAGGCACTGGGGAGATGATTTGCTGAGTAAGATCTGACACAGGAAGAAAGGTTAATGAGAACTATTAAAACTAAGACTCTTACAGACAGCTGCTATTTTTCTACCTGTGATTCACATGCATGAAGAAAGTTCACCTGTACTGCTGCTCTACAAAAGGCATGACCTAGAAAGGGACAGCAAGGTCAGAATAAAAGACTACAGGGGAAAATTTCAATACTAAAAAATTAAAGTATGGCACTTCCAATGTATCTAAGAATTACCCTTTCCTGGATAAGATGGGTAAGTAATATTCCTTCACTGAAGATAAACATCAAGTAAAAATCTGGAATACAGGATTCAAATCCCTAAAAGGATTCCAAAGTTTATGGGCAATTTAGCAGCTTCATACAAAATCAGAGTCCAGAAGCTGAAATGCTATCTAGGCCTGGAATTATTTCAACTGTGTCAGACTAACTTTAGTTGCAGAGTTAGTAAGCTATAAATGTCTTGGTAATGTTAAGCTGCACTGTTCTGTGTTTGCAGTTCAGTATCAGTTCCTCTATGTGAGAAGGCTCAAGCCCCTTTATGGGGTTGATTCAGAGCCCATATAATCTGATCAAATTCACTGCAGAAGTGCTGCTTCCCTGTCTGTTACAGTCAGAGGAGCAGCAGAGCCAAAGATCCATCATACACCCCTTGGGGTGATTTGCCTTGGGGCAAAGAGTACCCCCAGCAAAGGAGAGTCAGATTCAATGCATCCTTGGGCAGGTTTGGGCAGGTTCCCAAACTCCAACATCCAAGTAGTGTCATGACTACCAAGCTGCAGTAGAATTTGAATGAGAACTCATTCCCTCTTCTAACAGTACCAGTGCTACTATGCAAGAAAGGGTGGGGGGAAGGAAAAATATTTTCTAGGTAAAAAAAAGATGATTAAGTCTGTGGTCAAAGATTAAAAGTATCAGATGGAATTGGAAGTTCTACTTTCCTTTGACAACTGAAGAAAGGTGTTCACAGCTCTGAGTTAGACATCTAATTCTAGAGAAATACAAGATTTCCAGTGTGTCTGCATGCACAGTGTTACCTACTGGCAATATCCTGATCCACCTACTTAACTGTTCTGGACTTCATTCTCATGTACCTCTTGGATCCCTATGAGAGGAGCCCAGTTATGCAAGAGTTTTCTGTTTCATTCCAGGGACCTAAAAATAAAGTATTGCAACACTTGGCTTGTTCAGCAAGACTAGTTTTCCTGACAGATCTGCAGCAGGTCTAAAAAGAGGACAAAACAAGTTTAGGGATGCCTAAGTGAATTGTAATCACAACAGTAATTTCTGATCTCAGTCAGAGCAAAGAAGAGCAAAATAAAGGCTGCCCCTTGACTTGATGTTTTATCATAATATCTGGAACTCAAAGATGCACTAATATCTGTAAAACTCCAGTCTAGGAAAAAAAAACAACAACAAACAAAAAACCCAAGCTTGGAAAGTAAGACACGTAAAGTATTAAAAAAGCAACATATTTCACCTGCCAGTTTGCTTCTGTCTTCCCCTGCAACCACAACAATCCAGTCCCTCTGAACTGTGATTGCTGTGGCAGTGCTGGCCAAATTGGCAATATTTGCTATTGTGATAACCAGGATATAACACACCGTCTAGAGAGGGGGGGAAAGAGTTACAACATGAGAAAATTCATGAAGAAAAATCTCCACCTCCTGCACAAGCAGAAAAGGATTTTACATTTGAATTCACACATTTTGGCATTACTATTCACACAAAACAAGATCAAGTCTACTTTACAATTCCTGGCAGAAAACAATCATGTCTGTTTACCCAACAAGCTCAATTTCATTTGCCAGTTTTAGCTCCCAGAAATGTCTAAACAGACTAGAGGAAAAAAAAAAATAAAAATTCATCCATCTCCCATGCTCCCCAAAGTTCTTTGTAAAATAATTTCTTATTAACAAGTTCAAGCACTCACAAGAAGCCATCCATGGTATAATGTCAAGAGTTGTGTCTTAAACAAGAAGATAACCATCAGGATAATACCACACAGGATGACAGATGCATTCTGTACGATCAAGGATGTCTGGGCCACTGTTTTAAATCAAAACAGAGAACAATAGTTATGAAATAAGAATGAGCTAACTATAACCTTAGGGAGGACATAATTAAGGAACATGCACAGTTTCCTTAAATAATTTTATTTTCCTAGTCTTCCCAAAATATGAGCAGCAAAAGTCTACTTCATATTGCATTTTAATCTTCCATTGTCTTAGAGAAACAAATTGATGTCTGATGTAACTTTGTAGCTCTTGATTCATAGTCCAAGTAGGTCTTTTCTCAATCAAAGTCTGTTTAAATGCTGATGTTATCTTTCCAGTAGTAAAAGCCTAGCTCAAACCTCTAAAACTTATCTTCAACCTACCATGGATGGATGGGATGCTATTTTGTAAACTTTTGGAAAGTAAAAACTCATATGAAGAACTTGATGCCATTTTCTTTATATAACAGGCTAGAGCATACATTTTTAAAATACATATTATGCAAATGCAGTGTGTGTTTACACTGAAGTGAAAGATGTTTGTATCCTGACAGAAGACAACAAATAATGCAAGTGTATGTTAGTGTAAGACTGTAAAGAGCCTGGTCATTAAAAGTTGTGGGCTTTTACCTTCTGCATTTCCAGGCATCTCTCCATACCACACAGGTTTAGCCTGAGTAACATAATCACCACCTAAAACTGTTTTCCTCCTGTCTTAGACAGTATCTTTGTGTAACCATCACCACTCAAACTCTACTCCGCCCTTCTTGTAAAGAAATTAGCAAGCCCCATGCTCGTATGTGACTTGAGGAATTAACTCTATCAGCTTTAACATTAATTTGATCCATCCTTAAGCAAATAACCTGCTCTAGACATCTAACCTTTGAGCCTGGAGTTCTTGTCCACCCAGTCTCCAATCAGGGCCCCCAGGAGAAGAACAGATCCTGCCACAACCAGTCCATAGACCGCAGTCAGGAGTAAGCTGTTCCCATAAAGTTCCACCAGGAACACGGACACAGCAAAATGCCACATGCGATCTCCCTGTGAGAGTAAGAGAACACACACATGCAGCATTACTGTTGGCACTCTGCAGGCACACAGGTTCACTGTTCTACTAACGCCCTGACAAAGAATCTGGATGAAAATAAAGGTTTGTTATGCATGCAAGGGTAGAGTGGGGGTGGTTGTTTTTGTTTTGTTTTTTTTTATTACTGTATCCTGTCACCATTGATTTTGTCCCAGTATCACTAAGATCATCTGTCCTAATCGAGTGAATCATTACAGCTTGTAACACCACATCCAAAAATCCCAGGTATTTTCTATTATAGTATTACAGGACCAAGTCTATTATCAGCCACATCCAACAAGCCTCAAAAAGCTTACATAAATTCCCCAGCACAGATCAAATATTAACAACAGATTTACTGGTTATTGACACTATTTAAATAACTTTGAGACAACAGTTTGCTCTTAGACGATCAAAGCTTAAGTGCTGCTTTAAAACACAAGAGTGAGTCGAGTGAAGGCAAGTCATACAATTTAGGAAAGACATGGAGAAATGTTAACTACAGTTTCCTAAGTCAATGGACTTCAGCTGTTTTCGTGTTAAGCATTGGCATATTACTCAGAGGTAGAATATCAGAGCTCATTTAATCTATTGTAAACTCATTGCTAGTTCAGCCTATTTAACTTATTGCTAGTTTAACCTAGTGCTTAGAATACATTTTCACATTCTGATACCACTTGCTGCAGGTACAAAAAGGGAGCCCAAATTGCTAAACATGTGCAAGTGAAGTAAATTCCATACTATTCAAAACATTTTCAGGTTTGCTAATGAATACATGGGGTTTTTCTGCTGTCACATGATGGGAGTCATATCTCACTTTATTATATTGCAAGAAATGAACGACAGAAAATGTTTTATGTAATTAGTAACAGAGCAGATGAATAGAAATCATTCATACTATTCTAAGGCACACAGGTTGTTTAATAAGGGTCCCCTTAACATTAGCCTTTTACAAACCAAACACAAAACTGTTTTCTTCTGCTGCCTTATCTTAAATAAACAATTGCTAGGTGATACAGCAAATAGTACAAATTTCTAAGGACCTCAAATATTCTTAAGGGCTGGGGGAGGTGTAAAAATACAAGTACTTTTAAAAAGCAAAGCCTGCCAAATCTAACTTACCACGTACCACAGCAATCAAGACATACATAAAAAGCATGCTATTTGGAGAGTCAAAATAACTGCACTTTGATTAAAGTCTTCGATATAGTACAGACACAAAAAGCATTTGCCTTTTAATGTTATTCAAGTTCCCTGAAGGAGGTTTCTGTAAACATTGTAATGTGTAAACCTTCATATGTTTTTCTCTAACCATAGGCAGAAACAAATTATGCTCCAATCATGTGGAAAGAGAAATTTCATCTGTTCAAAGCAAAACTCTGGGTATTATGTTTTTTAACTAAATCCAATGAGAAATCCTACTACAAGCATAATTATCTTTTATGTCCCCTCACACATATAATAAACCAATTTTCAGTTGAGATACACCTAAAGTCATCTGTAAATATATTCCACTTATATTCCATGGTTAGTTAGTACAAATATATAGAAAATATCCCAGCAATAAATCCACAGGGATATAATTTCCCAAGTCAGTCATTCACTTAATATAATCTGAGGTGGTACTTTAAAGTATTTCACTTAAAATACATGCAGGTGGATGAACTAAGTTTTGATCAGCCTGTATAACTGTTTATTAAGCTAGAAAAGTGAGCCAAAAATGTGCTTTCACAAGAACATTTCACAACAGAAGTTTGGGTTTTTTCTTTATGTAGAGATGTTTCAGCTGCCTAATTCTGAAAAGATGAAAAAGGCATTTAAAAAAAAAAATCTAAGCATGAGAAAGTCAGTGCCAGACACTACTGTCAGATTTAAAAACTGAATCTCACTTGAAATTCATGGGAAGGTTCCCTTGACTCCAGTGAAACCAGGATTTTTCTATACAGTTCATTTAAACATTGCTCAACCTTATCCAATTCATTTACTCAGAGTATTTTGATCAGGCCAATCCACAGAGACAATTCTTGGGGTAACCAAAGCTGTTCCAGCCTGGAAGCATGAGTTTCTTTCAAGAATTAAAAGCCATAAAGAGCAAGCAAAGATCAACAAGTGTCATAAAAGAACAATATTAGTGAATTACAGAGGCTTGAAGCAGGTACATAACCTCAAACTAGGCTCTATTGAAATTTAAACAGCAAACATTGTCCTCAGAATCAGGCAAATCCTTGATTATATATACTTAATCCCACTTCAAAATGTGGGTATTTCAAAACTTCTAAATGGCTACAGATGTTTAGCCTCACTATCCTTTTAAAGACAGCTCTTCCTCTTCTTTATTTATAATTATCCTTACAATCATCTCAAACGGAACGTTTCCAATCCCACCTCAGAACTGAAGCCAGCAAGTTCAGCAGGAGCCAGGCTACTACCTGCTGACAGGCCTCCTGATGTCTGAGGAGCACAGATAAGGCTGGGAAATGCAACCAACTGACCTTCTGGGAAGCATTAGGCCTGGCAGCAACAAGGTAAACCCAGTTCCATCCTGTTCCCTCTTTACTGCTGGGGGATTGACAGCCATGGATTAAATACAATAAGGTCTGAGACTCCAGCTCAGCAGAGCACATCCCTGAGGCCAAGCACAGCTCAAATGCTTTACTCAGCCAGAGCCTGACAGAGTCTAGACTTTGTTCAAGTCTCAACATTTGTTGAGCTGTGACATGTTTAATCATTTACAGGTTTTTCTTTTTATTTAGGAATGGCATAGTAACACAGAAAACTAATTAGCTCCCTCAGTTACAGTAAAACTCCATTTCTATCAGGTTTTGTATTGTGGGCAGAGCCATTCTAGAACAGAGATGACCTATTACTTGGAGTTCTAAAGATTTGGGTATTTGTTTATTTTTCCTATTATCAAAGACCTCCAGAGTACAGGAATAGCAAAGTTTAGGAGATATAAAATAAGATGTATTTCTGTTATTTCAGCAGGTTGTTTCAGCAGGCTTGGTCAGGGGTTTTTGAATCAAGATTTTCAGCACAAAACCTACCAGACCATTACCAGGTGTACATTATTAATATTGCTAAACAGCTGAATAGATATTTTGTAGTCTAATGTTTGTTATGGTGTGCAACATTATTCTCAAACTCTGCTTTGTCACCTTTACTCATGTACTCTGAGAGCAACCCTACTGAAAAGCTTCGAAGCACTCCTCATAGAGCAGCAAGCAGGGTTCGTGGGCATGACTGACAAAAACTGCTGCAGGTAACAACCCTGACCTCTAAAAAGCAGCAAACCAAACAGAAACACTCAGCTCCTTCAGTAATATTAACAACTGCCAAAATACTGCACTTGTTTAAACATGTGTTTGATACCACTCAAAGTCTTCTTCCACCAACAGAAACATCAATAGGACCCTTTAGGTTAGTGAAAGCAAGAAGCTGCCAGAATCAGGCAGGCAGTGTTGTAACTGTAGATCAGCCATTTGCTCAATGCACACATCAAAAGAACCCAATGCAGGACTAAAAGGCAAAACAAGGAATATTAGGGGAGAATTTTTCACTTCTTTTTTTAATCAAGCCATTATATGGAGACTTAATGTTCTTAATTTTATTATATAGAATAGAACCACGCTGTCTATTTTTTAATACATATTTTAAGGTGGTGTTTGGATTTTTGTAGTATCCTTCAACTGAGTAAAAGCTGGTGAAGTGAGTTACTTTAGCACAGAAGGAAAGCATTTCAGAAGGCAAACGTTTTTACAGAAAAAGAGACATCTCCTGACAGTGTCATCAGGTTTGCTAAGAAGTAATGGGTCCATTGTAAACACTGAGTATTTCCCATTAGTAAATACAAGTCATTCAGATACATGGACTGTAATGGACTGTCTCTCTCTCTGCTCCTCTTTAAGGAGTCTCACTGGTTCTGTAGTTATTTAAAAAGTACAAAGAGGTACAGAGCCAGGCCCTCCAGAAAGCGAGTACTGCACTACTCTGCACTACACCTGAACCTACCACAATGTATCACATAAAGATTATGAAGACTTAACAGCGAGGTGTTGTAATCAGTCCTCTGTGTTTGTGCGATGTGTGTGAAGATTTTTTGGAAACTACCAGTAAAACTCAGGTAAGTCACGGACAAATTAATAAAATCCTACTTCTACCAGGCCGGTATTTTACTTACCCAAGTGGACAGTGCATGCCCAAGATAAAGAAGAAACTTTGCAGACGTAAAATAGGCAACCACAGATCCTAAACGAGAAACAAGAAACAGATGCTAAAGGAGATGCGGGCACATCCACCGCACTTCGGCACGCCCCGGGTGCACTTGGCTGCCGTGAGGGGGACCCGACGCGGTGCTCGGAGCGGGGCCGCCCCGGACACACGGCGCGGTGCGGAGCCCCCCCCGCCCGGCCCCGAGGGAGCGCACTGACCGCCGCGCCGCCGGCCCTGCGGCTCCGCTGCCCGCGCCATGCCGGCCCGATCCGCCGCTGCCCGCTGCCGACAGGAGGGGGGGACGCGCGGCTCTCTCCGTGTTGCCTTCCCCGACTTAGCCAGCACTGTAGCTGAAGTCGGAAAGCCTTGGCCTTATGCGGCGCGGACGGCGGGGACGCTCCGCCGCGGAGGGGCCGAGCGCCGCTCGACGCCCGGCTCGGAGCTCGGTGGGGCCGGAGGCTCCGAGGCTGCGGGCTCGGCTCCGGCCGCGCACCGCCCTTTGTATCGGCGGCGGCGGCACCGCCCCCGCCCGGCCCCTCCCGGGGGCGGCCCCGGCCCCGCCGCCCTGCCCGGGGAGCGGGAGCGGCGCCTCGCGGGCACCGCCGGGCCGGGAGGTGTTCGCGGCCTCGGCCGCGGCGGGGGGACCCGGTGGCCACCAGCGCCCATCAGAAAGCGGCACAACGCCGAGGTGATATCTGCTGTGTGCTGGGCTCTCTGCTGTTGCCGCGGTGTTTACAGCGCTTCGGAAAACGTGACATTCGTGAATGGGCAGTTACGCCAAGAAGCCGGGGTTGTAAGGGAAGCGCCAAGTATCACAAGCCAGCCCTTGAAACACCTGCGAATGACAGTGCTTGCTCCCAGTTCAGAGCTTTCAATAAAAAAAAACCTAAGCAAAGTACCAAAGTGTAAGCTATTTAACTGAAATAACATTCTGTTCTAATGAAGATGGTGCAGAATTCACTCCTTCGGTGCTGGCTCAGGCATATTTACGGCCCACCTTAAATACTTTTTTTTTGCGCACTATGTGACCTACTTTTGGTACTGACCACCACCAAAAACTGCATTTTTATAGAACTTAAAAACCAGTCGAAGTGTACAATAAGCTATTTTTTTCTTTCTTTTTCTTTTTTTCCCAGGATATACAAAAATATTTAAGAAGTATCTGTCCTTGTGCAGTTGAAAAGATAATGACTGCTCTTGGCTGCCAGATGATTTTTTCATTGTGTAATACTGCAAAGTTGCCTCCTATATGTGTAAAATTGCTTTTGTTTTGGGTTGTTTTTTCGATCTTGTTTTGTTTTGGGATTTTTTTCCCCCAAGTATATAGGCCATCCCAGAAGTAAATGCCTGACATAACAGACCAATAATCTGTTCTGGTGTTGCCATTCCTGTGATCTTGTTCAAAGTATTTCTTGCATCAATTAGATGATTTTCTATGCATGAATCATGGATTATCCTTTGCATAAAGGGAACTAGACCTTGGGAAAAAAAAATTAGAAATAAAAATTCATATAAACATGGGAAGCCTAAAATTGCTGTTTCAATGGGATTGGTTATCCTAGGTGAGTTAAGTGTTTTTTCTTACGGCATGTTTCTTAAAAAATGCAGAAAATTTTTTCTCAGATTGGCATCAACAGCAGAGGAAATTTTCTTGATGGCTTGTCTTACAAAGCCTTACTGCTTTACTAAAAGCTAAAATTATTTTTCCTAAACTGTAATATTTTTAATATTATTAGCCCATATTAAATAAAAAACCCGACCGTGTGTCAAAATCAACTGATATTTAGTTGGTTTAAAGTCTATTAAGTGTCAGTGCTTGCATTTTTACTACAATTGCAGTGTAATCCACAAGCAGATACACTTGAATAACTCGGGTCTAACACCTGATTGTTACTCTTCTCTCAGCAGTAAGGCAGCACACAGCCTCGAGGAGCACGGTGAGATGGATGCCTGCTGTGGTCCAACACATCTGACTTGCATCTTTTCCACCCCTGTCCCTGGTGGCACTTGTGGCCACTGTTACAGTTTGGTTACTGGACTAGGTGGACCTGGGGTCTGATCTGGTCTGTCAGGTACCATACCTAATACAGCAGCACAACTGGATCCTACAGAGATTCACTGTCCACCCAGGAACACCTACCAGGACAGTACTGCTGGTTAGATCCTATTTTTATTAATAGAGAACAATGTGGATGAATTAGAGTTGAAATGATAATTTCCGATTGAATGCTCACTGAACTTTATACATGTGCATTGGATTATTTGGATGAAATCATCATCTCTGTCATTTTGTCTACTGGGTAATGATTTCTTATTTGGTGATATTTAAGGTATGAGAAAAGGCAATGAAAACATAGCTACCATCCTTCGAAATTTAAAAAGCAGTGGTTGCTATATCTCTCTGGGATTTCTTGTCACACGTCTCAGACACAAAGCCACTGCACACATGATGTAGGGTACCTACTACCTGCAGGTATCATCCAGAATTTCTTATATCCAAAGCCATATATATTATACCCTTTTCTAAGAATTTCTCTGCCGAATGCCCAGAGGTTTTAGACATAGAGCTAAAAGGCCGTTCTGGATTTATGAAGCATTTGTCTCCTTCTTAAAGCAAGGGAGTTGGCAGGTAGGAAAAATCCATAGTTATTCTCCTGAATTTGCCACCACTTTGCTGATAATCTTTCCCCACATGTTCATTAAAATAAGTCTGAGCTCAGGTCTCTTTCCCTGTCAAATAGGGGATAACAGATCATTTTTACAATACTGATGTTAAACCTAATACAGTAGCTTGAGCACTTTGATTTTTACACCTAAAAAAGTTGCCACTAAAAAAGTCCCAAGTATTCTTATTAATACTCCACCTAAATCCAAGTTTTATTAGATTGCTTTGTGAAGCCCTTGTGAATATTTTTAAAGATGTAGCTCCTTTTTCAAGTTGACTGGCTCACCGGAGTCTTTTCACCACAACACTTACAGATTTCTGATGCATTTAGGGAGGTGTTTAATAGCTGGAAGCTACACAAGAGGAGTTACCAGTTTTACTTGGTGTAGCCCCGACTCAGCAGTCTTGCAACAATATTATACATAATGGGACAGCTACAGATTTGAGACCAGGCCTGACTAATGGTCACTGGCAGAGTGGAAATGGAGACCAAAAAGTGGGATTGGAACTAAAAAGGCATATATTTATGTTACAGTCTTCCTAGCCTAAATTTTTCAGTGGATAAATTCCATAAGCTTTCTAAGAAATATACTGTTAATGTCATCTCTCTAGTTATTATTTGAGTGAAGAAATATAACTACTGAATTAGGTTTGAGAATTGTTAAGTTTATGATTAAAATATAAAAAATCATTTCATTCGAAAAACAGAGACATTCTTCAAAATATTTCTAAAATGAGACAGCTGTCTAGAACCAAAAAAAGTTATAGTATATTCAATTTGTCAGGCAACAAGGGCAACAATTCAACTATAAGATGTAAACAACTGAAAATGTTTTAATTATTGGTAAATGCATAACTACGATGTGAAGAATATTCAAAGATACGCTTCCAGGAAAGAAATGTCTTAAAACATAAGAGAGGATATATTTTAGCTTTAAACAACTGCCCACATCAGTGGCAGGTTCTTTAAGCACTGTCCTTGTAATAGAGCTACTAAATGTAGAGCAATAGCAATTTTACAGAATAATACCCACATTTGTCATCGTGGTTTAAGCAAAGAGGTGTGAATCATAGTGAGACCTCATGCACGCTCAGATCTTACACTCAGCTGAGAGGTTTCATGAAGTTTAATTATCATGATGTTACCATTCTTCATTAAGATGCACCTCTTGGTGTGCAAAGTGGTTTTTTACTCATGTAGCTCACACAGGGCCTAGCAAAACTGGAAAGGATATATGTAATCTGTGCCTTTTGAAGGGTGAAGCACAAAAGCCCTTGCTGCACTGACCCCTGCCATGACTCAGGCACAGAAAGCTGTGGCTCTGTTGCTCATTCAACTCTCATTCACATTCAACTCTCAGAACTACCATCCCCACATCAGATGACACTCAGAGGTTGCAATGCTGTTGCAGAAAGAAACGGGCAGAGATGAGGTGCAGAAAGGTCTCCCAGGGTTTTTAGGATTACTGCTTCCTTTCAAAAGAGATGCTTTTTACTCCAAAACTGTTCATTTCACTTACATGTTAGCAATTTGAATATATATCTACTAATGGTCACTAAGCAAATGCCTACTCCCTCTCACTTGCTCTAAGATCCACAGTGTAATGCTCCTATTGGATTTGTTTTGCTCAAAGTGACAGCCCCTGTCTCTCAGGGCTAGATGACTAGAGCACAGTCATTTTAACCTGAGCTTTTCAGGACCAGGGCTAGACTCCTGTGACAAACTCTTGTGAGAAAACCATCCAGAAGCTCTAGCAAATTCAGAATTGAGAGGTTTATTTGGAGAGGGTAAAATTACCTAGCTTATACTAAACTCCAGCTCAGGGGGGCTGACCCAGCTCTGTGCTCACATCTAAGATGTTTTAACTGAACAGTAACAGCCTAACTAGTGAGCAACTGCTTAAAATCACGTGTTCTGTGTGACTGCTTGATTCAAGAAGAGAATACTTTTGTCCAATCTTCCTCAGTCATAAGAAAACACTGTACCCTAAACAGAAATAAGGAAAACATCCTGTACCAAATGAGAAAAAAGTAATTAAAAGAAAAGAAGATACCATATCTACTTAGGGATAAGTGGATGTTTTGCACCCAAATGTCAGGAGTAACATTTCTGCAAACTCCCTATATCATATGGCACTTTCATTCTCAAGAGTGGGAATTATTTACTTGAACTGGAACACTGTGTTGAGGAAGAGGCTGAAATGAGTCTGGAGGGTCAGATAACAGTCTATCTGCAATTTGAGCTCATTTGGTTTGTTTTCTTCATTAGAACTTACTGCAGTTTGACTTCTACAGGGTGTCATTGTTCTGCTGCTAAAGAATACAACAATGCTTAATGAACAGAATTTTGTTTCCCGTGTGTATTTTAGTAAACATTATGAAAACACTGGGATTTGTTATTTTCCCCACAGTCATCTAATACCTATGAATTTTGCCTTTACTCCTTAATTCATTTTTCAGGGATTTTGGTACATACAATAAAAGCAAATGTGAAAGCAAGTCAGATAGTATTTGTAACCCTTAAAGAAGAAACCCTGTTATAAGTAGTATGCATTCTTCTCTTGAACAACTCCTGTAGGAGATTATGGTTGACCTCTCTAACACAGACAGATTTTGACATCCCTGTTCACCTTTCTGCAATGTTTTATTCTGATTCTATGCCAAGAAAATACTTAAAACCACGTTTTTAACTTCGGGCACATGTTTAGTTTCCATTGATTTCAATGAAATAAAAAACAAACAAAAAATTACTAGATTTAAGATACTGTTGAAAAACTTTTTTGAATAGAAGTGGACCAGGGAATAAAAGTTTCTTTTGACCTGCCCTTAGTTTGAACCGAAAAATTTCTACTATCACTGGTCCCACAGCAGAAAAAAGGAAGAACTTCAGTTGCACTATCAATTTCTGTTTCTGGGTGTCTCCTAGAACAGTCTTCATAAAAACATGTTTGTCTTTGGAGACCAATATACACTTCTGTTCAAATTAGCCACAACTTGAAAGTAATGTTTTGGAAGGCACAGCATAAAGTATAGGAAGTACTTAGAATTACATGATGAAGTAAGTGTATGTCAGCAAATAAAATCATTAATTTGAACTGTTCTGCAGTTATAGAAACAACATCCACCTCAACAGCCATCAGTTTTGTAGTCCTTGGTCTTGCAGGTGGAACCCTGCACCCATAGACAGCAGGGCTCTGTGCTGGGGCAGGACACTTACCCAAATACATCTTTAGAAAACCTGCAGAGGTGATTCTGACACACAGTTATGAGTACAAGAAAAACCTCATACTGCCATCTGACTGTATTTGATGCTAGACAGTGATTAACTAGGTCGCCATATCCTATTAAGAAATAATAAGCCATCTTTTCTACTTCTGCAATATCATTAATATAATCTTTTGGTGTTAGCACTGTATTGATTATTCATAATAATAACAACAACAAAATAATCTAGTAATTAGCCATCATTGTACAATTACTTAGCTCTCAATTCTCATAAATTCTGGCCTTAGCTTTCAAAGAGTAGTTTAGCCATCAGACTCAGTCAGATACCTTCTTATAACCACTGCTATATGATTTCACTAACATAGTAAACATCAACTATTGTTTCAGCCAGGTAAACCTGTTCCCGTAGGAAGCTCTGTCCATCTTCAGGCTATTTGCTTAAAAGGTAGCAAGCATTAATAAGCAATTTAAAAATTAAAAAAAAAACAACAACACCAAACCTGAAAATTTAAGTTTGCACTGAAATTTCTTGTATAAAGGCTCTAATAAGAACTTTCATATTAGTATTTTGTTAATTTTTCAAACTTCTCTGAAGTGAAAGTTAAGGTAATACCACAGGAAGCATTCTCTCTGTTCCATTAATGACACCTGTTGGCCTGAATCATATTACAGAGATGCTGCTGAGGAGACCTCTCCAATGTCCAAAATGGTTCATGGAATCTATTTGCACCAGTATATTTATGCAGTGTGCTCCGGGACAACATACAAACTCCTCTGCCCCTGAAAGTTTTTCAAAGCCTTTGGCCACAGTGGTGCTCTCAGCCCTCACTTTCAGCTCTGTGCAAGCACTGCTCTATCAGAGATGCAAACATGGCTTACAGGTTTTTTTCACAGAGCTCTTTTTTTTTTGTTTCCCAAAATCTTAAATACAGATCTACTCGGTACCTTAAATCGATGAACAAGAAAACACAAATATGACTGATAGCTTGCTGTTATCTAAAACTTCTCCGCCCTATTATTATGGCTAGCACTCCCAAATGGATGAAATGATCTGTTATCCTAACTCAGATAGTTGGCTAAAGTACAATTTTTCATGGAACAACCATGCTCAATGGCCTAAATCGTGATATATCTAAATAATTAGGGAAACCAGGTCCCAGTGTAAATGCCCTTTGAAAATTTTAAAAGCAAGAAGAAGTGGATCAGGGAAGGCTGCTGGACAACAAGTTGAGCATGGTCAGTTGGACATGAAACATGTCCTTGCAGCAAAGAAGGCCAAGTGACCCCTGAGCTGTTTTAACAACAGCATTGTTGGGAGGTCCAGGGAATTGACTCTTTCCCTCATCTGGCACCTGTGAGACTGCATCTGGAATACTGTGACCATTCCTCTGGACAAGAAGAACACTGAAATACTCAGTGAGTTTAGCAAAGGGTCACCAAGATAGTCAGGGAGCTGGAGCACATCATATAAGAGGAAAGGCTGAAAGAGCAGGGCCTGTCCATACTAGAGAAGGCTCAGGACATATCTTAATACTGTCAGAGGATACACAGAAGATGGAGCCTAATTCTCCTTGGAGGTTCAATAGGACAAGAGGAAACAGATCACACTAAAGATCCACCGAGCAGAGTCAGTGCATATAAGAAGAAATGGTCAAAAACTCATCCTGTTTGTTTGAGAAGACAATGTTGATTTGAATTTGGGAAGGGCTGTATATACCTAGATGTTACAGAAGAATTGCTCATGAGTCAACTCAATTTAAATCAAGGTTAAATTAATATAATAAACACAATCAGATCTCTAAGATGTTGCACATCAGGAGATCAAACATTAATAAATTAAGGGAACTGATATGGAAAGTTAGCAACGTCATGGGGCCCTGGTCATATGAAGCCTGGCATGTGAGTCAAATGTGAGGTAGAAAGAATCCTTTCCTAGCATAGCAGTGTCAGGAAAAAGAGAAAATATTTTCAAACAACTTAAAACAACTATGAGGAGGGAAAAAATCTAACAAAGTCTGTATATTACTGGTACTGCAAATACCGGTGCCAGTACACTGTATATTAGGTATATTCTTAAACTACCCTGCATAGGTTCACACATAGAAAAAGTAAAACAATGGCAAGATCAATGGATTTTAAATTGTCTCTTAATGTAGTATAATGATTTTTTTTTCTGACCTCAGCTGGGGCTGAGGGAGGGCTCTTTCTTCACTGCAGAAGAGGTTGACTTAAGTTGCTTTTCAAGGTAAATTTCAAGCAAGTAGTCTTTTAAATCTATGGGCAGCTCACTAATTATGTCTTCAGTCCTATAAAACACATAATTGTCCATTACTGTATTCAGTAGAAATAGTCAAACGTTAATTATGCACGTGCTTCCAAGTGTTTTCAGGATGAGAGTCCATGCCAAAGTCAATTAAGTATAGGGCTCCAAAGTGGTTGGGAAATTACATAGGATAAACAGGCAGAGGATGTTTCTTAAGTGAAGGTGCAATTCTGGGTGTCAGACATGGTCAGGAGCATTGTTGTGATGTATTTAACCTTGCGAACAAACAGAAGAGTTGTTGTAACATATAATTATGAAAGACAACTTTGTCACAATTAAACCTCCAACTAATGTCTATTTACACAATATTGACATCCATCTGGAGGAGCACAGGTTTTTCATTTGTGAATTCCTTTCTTCTGTAGTCTTTCTGTTTTGACCACATTCTTATTGCCAGCAATCGATTTCGTGCCTCCCATTGCAAAACAAGTATTTTGTTTATGCTTTGCCAATAACAAGTTTCGAGACAGTGATTATTTTAGATGAAAAACTGCTCAGTGACTACATGTTACACAGGGTCAAAATAAACTCCTTAAACATGGGCATCTATTTCAAGAGACCTCTGTGAAACTACAACATCCAAATGGTAAATACAACCTAGATCCTGAAAAGACACCTGGGCTCTTCTGAGGTGTAACTGGGTGGCAAACAGGATACCCTCTGTCATCTCAGATGACAATAGATGTCTAAATTTAGAAAAACAGAGCAAATTCTTACTCTCTGAAAACCTTACTGAGGCTGCTGGATCTTTAGGATGGCATGTGTTTATTAGTATGGTAGGTTTTTGGCTTTTTTGCAGAGTACTTTGCCAGTATTTCTATGCTGAGACTCAGCAGCACTTCTGCACTAGGTTTTACAGCGACACTGGAAAAGAGCTGAGGTTCAGGAAGATTG
The DNA here is from genome assembly GCF_025592945.1 of Manacus candei. Lineage (NCBI taxonomy): Eukaryota > Metazoa > Chordata > Aves > Passeriformes > Pipridae > Manacus > Manacus candei. Next base: position 23,309,841 of record NW_026138071.1, on the reverse strand, counting down.
AGAGCCACATTCAGTTTTCCCAAACCTACTTCAGTCTTTGTGTCCAGCATTTTCCACTGGAAAACCCTACAGCTAACCAACAGAAACACTATGACTTAGTTGCAATTTGTATGGCCTGAGTTTGACCTTACACAGCTTTCTCCAACATGATCCCTTGGGGCCAGCAGAACCCTTGGATGGAGTCTTAATGGGGAACTTGTCCTGACTGATTTTTAGAAGGCACTCTGAAAGAAGAAAATGAGGTCTCTACAACATATGAGCTTTTGCTGTTGTAATGACTAACAGGTTGTAGTTGTAACCGAAGGAGCTACTCACTAGGAAGGTGAGAATCATTCCAAATTGTCCAAGGGAACATACCCATCTTCACAATCATTATTCTTAGATAACTAAATACATGGATATGGGCTGTGGGAATCACTATTTGGAATAAAATAGCTCAGTTCCTTAGCATTTTGTATAGGTGCCTAGACTTGGTGATTTGCAGGAAGACATCAAAAGAAGTATTTCATTAACTCATTCAAGACATGAGATTCATTCTTGTGATTTGTTTGGTACAGCCATTCAATCAGCAAAATTACATAATTATGCTCTGATCTGTCAAATCAACAAATGGAAGATTCTGTCAATTCAAGGTTTATTACTTTCTCTAAAATGCAGAGGCCAAAGATAGTGGGACAAGAAGGCTGGGCATTTACTTAAGTAGGGAAGGATGAGGGAAGAAAGAAAATTCAAAACTGTACCTGCCAGTGAGCACATGATCTGATCTCCAGTGGGGCCTGCAAGAAGTAGAAGGCAAATGGGAAGAAAGCAAAGGGGAAAAAAATAAAAATTAAAGCTTGGGCACACGGGAAGACAAGACTGAGAAAGAGACTGAATGCAGCGACTGACCAGCAGCCCGGGTGCCAGGCCCTTCTGGATTTTGATCTTACTTTCCGTGCTGACTCACCACGTGGCCGCCAACCAATGGCTCCACCTTCATGCTTCAGTTTCTCATAAGCAGGCTGGCATTTATCTATTAGCCTTACGGACTGTCGTAAAGATAATTAATAAAGGTTTGGAAAGCGCTTTGAAGATGAAAGGCCAAATTCACAGTAGCAGGGCATGGAACTGAGTTGCTCATTCGTTTTCAGCAAAAGCAGTCTATTCTTACAGAAAGCACACAAAAAATTGCCATTTGCTATTGCCACCTACTCTCTTCTCTACCTGTTTTCACCTATTATTACACTCTGTGTTTAACTAATGTTTGATTCAAGCAAATCATATGTGTACAACTATTTATCATCTAAAGTTAATCATGTGCCCAACTGACTGTCAGATTAGATTCCAAGACTAAATGGTGTATAGAGGGCTGTCTATTATTGTGTATCTACAGAAACATCTGATAAACACTTTTTCAAGTACAAATAATAACAGCTGGCAAGTTATAAAAAAGCGACAAATACATTTAGCACTGGTCATCAGCTCTCTGAAGTTGGGACCATTTTTAAGGTCCATTTTTCTACCTTAGCATCAAAGTAAATGTTGATTCTGGGTGTTTGTTACAATTTTGTATTATTAAAATATACTTCTCAAAAGCACCTCAAACTGACCTTCCCTAATGATTCCTCTGCTCTAGGCTGAAGTCTTTCAGGTTGGCAAAACAGTCTTAGCTGTTAGGTCATTAGTGTTTTATGGGTGCCATAAACAAACTGTAATTTCTATCCAACTCAATATGTCTGTCTTTAATATGAGTCTATTTAAAGTTTTGTGTGTCAGGCTTTACAGATTCAACTATCTATGAAATCACAACAACTTGACCTGATTTGGTAATGTTGTGTCACAGAAGAAAGCTCAATTGAGAAAGCTCAGTAGCCATCCTGAAATAAAGTTTATTTGTAAACTATTCAAACAAATGATTTTATAAATAATTTTGAACTATATTTTTAGTGTGTTGCCAATTAAGATTTGCTGTGTTTGGTCAGGCATTGGCACTGAATTATCATCACCTATTACAGCAATAGAAAAGATGGCTATTCAATGTGAATTAGTACATGAAATGTACAATGAAGTGATTGGTCCACTTCTGCTTCTACTGTACATAATAAGTGAGTAAACTAGATTTTCATTCTAGAAAGAATGAAAGAAAACTTGCTGAAAGATAAATTCTAGAAAAAAATTTGCTTTAAAGGCTTAATACATTTGTAGTTTAGGGAAATCCAGTGAAAAATAATTTATCATCTCTGCAAGGTGTTCGAATGGGAACATAACCAAGCACACAATAGGTTTTGTAAAAAAAGACAGCTAAGTTGTAATTATTTAACAGACAAAATAACAGCTAGTTTAAAAACAAACAGACTGTATCTCCAATTTCAAAACACCACATATAACATCACTTGAGAAGTTGCAAGAAATGTCATTACATCCAAATATTCACATCTAAATAGGAAAGAAAAACAACAATGTTTTTGTGGCTTGAGTGGCTTAACTGAAAGTTGGATGGAACCACTGATAATTCACTGCTTTCTCCCTACTGATACCAAAATGAAATGCTACAGCAGTTTGCTAACCAGTAATCTTGGATTCCTCCTGCCTGGGGCTCTGTCCCTGATGCAGGGGGCACCTACAATGCAGTCCCTCACACCAATCTACTTCTGGCAGCAGTGAGTTGAGCAGAAGCTACACAGCCTGGCTAGAAAATGGGGGACGTGCTCAGGCAGCCCATGTTGAGCTTTATGCTGCCATACCTACCAGTAATGCTGAACATGCTACTAACTCCAGGGAAAACATACCAATAGTATGTCACATTTTCCTTTATCAGCAGCTCAGTGGTTGTAGAGGGAGAATCCACTGGTCAGACTCTATTTTTTGTTCTATCAGGTTTTTTTATGTCTTTCTAATCAAGTGCATATTTTGTCTTAGTTTCACGTGCTATAAAAAGAGAGATACTTTCTAAAGTCTCCTAAAATTTGTGGATGAATAGTGTCCTGCACAGTAAATTCACAGCACTGTCATATGCAGTCATGTCTGGTTTTATATCCTCATCTACAGAATGAGGATTATTTTATGTGTTACAATTAACAGGTCACTAAGAGGTTAAATTCCTGAATGTCAGTCAGCTATTCTGAAAACCTGAAAATGGAGACAGCATTCAACAAATCGTTTTATTAGTTTCCCCACATGTGCCCTGCATAAAGTTTAACTCTACAGAGAGGCCAGGGAGCAGGAGACAGGAAACAGTGATGTTATTGTGTCCAGGATGGTATTAGAACAATGACCATTATAAGGTGATGATAATTTATCAACTGAATGGAACAATGGCAGAGGCCTAGCACCCAGTACTCTATTAGTTGTGACATTATAAATCAGAGAGCTCACAAGAAGGAGGCCAGTTCTCTGGACTAATTGTGTTTGGCTATTTGTTGAGAATTGTTTTTGTAAGAAATGTGTAGTTCAGTTTACAGATCTAGTGTACTAAAAATTAGACAACCAAAAGGACTAAAACTCAGCTGAGCTCCTGTCCCAGTGGTACCAGTCAGGTTCCTTTGTGGCAGGATGCTGAGCACTTCTTAAAATCCAAGGGGGAAGCATGCAGTTTGCAGGATTCATGTGTCATGATTTGTTCTTTGTGAGGAGGAGTCACACTGTTAACATCTAAAACATGTTTCCACACTGTCCACAGTACTGGATGCTCTTCAGGAAACAAAGCAGTTGGACAAAGCTAAGTATTGGGTAATTCAAACACCATTTTTATATTTATTTATTCATATGTTTGTTTATAAAAAACTGGCTAACAGCACAGGAGCTTGTCACACTGAAAACTACTGACTAGTTAATATGCAGTGTGTCTGACCATACCATAGTTCTCCCAAGGAAAGAAGATCCTTATGCAGTGAACAAAGAGGTGCTAAGTTCAGGCAGACATCACTTTCCCTTCATAGTCCTCTCCGTGCCTTCCCACTGTGCTTTCCATGTTCTTTCTGATGTGCCACAGCTTTCTGGTGAGCAATCTGCACATGAATTGAGAGATAAAGTGAAGCCGTTAGAGCAGGGGCTGTGCAGCAGTACAGCAAAGCACGAAGCTGCAGGAGCAAAGGCTTATCTGCTGAACAGAGGGGACAAGAGGGACAGCAGGATGTGTAAAAGTCAAATCTGAAATGCAAGATGCAATTTTAGGTGTTAGAAAAAAAGGGAAATTAAAGAACGGGAGTAAAGTGGAGTAAAGTGGCTTGACTGGCCAGGTCAGAAAGTTTTTTCTATTGCAAACAGTGTGATAAAAGCATGAAAGATGGAAAACAGATTAACTGATCACACACAGTAGTACTGTCAGCATGAAAGAAGTAAGGAAATTAACTTCAGTACCTGAACATGCACAAGAAAATAAGGCTTCCTTCAAATACAGTGCAGATGGTGTATACTGCCCTTGTTCTCTCCTCTCTGCAGTGTTACTTCACACAAGTTCAACAGAAGTTCTGTTGCAGCCTTCGGGACAACTGCTAAGTACAATCTTTGTATTGGAGTCTGTGGCAGAGCAGTGAATATGGGAAATGGGGTTTAGGTAGCATCCCCCACAGATACAGATCATCTCACAGAGGCAGATGTGAGCAGGCTCACTGGAAAGAAGGGACACTGATTAAAGGAAGATGTTGCAGGTGAATATCAGGCCACATTGTGGCAGGTTTTATGGGCCTTGTGAGTTGTTAGACACCTTCAAGTTTTTTTTGATCTCAAAGATTTGAATACTAGGACACTTCATGCTGGAGAAGAGGTCAGAAGGTCTCTTGTCTAATATCCTGCTCCAAGCAAGGTCAGCAATGAGATAAAGTTACTCAAAGGTTTATCCAGTTAGGTCTTGAAAACCTCCAAGGCTGGAGACTGCAAAACATCCCTGGACAACCTGCTCCACTGCTCCACTGTTCTCATCTGCATCTTCTTCCATCTCATCTGAGAAATTAATTAATGCTTCCAGTTGCCAGATATCTCCTCTATCTGTTCCTGCTTCATCCTCATTGATAGTGGCACCCTGGAATTGCTGTGGCATTATGATGAAAATAAAACCCAAGGAAGATGATGCTGTGCTATAAACTTAACCCCCCATCCTTGTTCAGGGGGTCGTACAGCATTAGCTGATGGCACTGTCATGTTATGAACAGTCTCACAGCTGTTATATTGAAGTTCTGTAGGCTAAAAGGCTGAAGTCTAGTGATTTTAGGAGCATCCACCTGACTTCAGGACAATCTGAAAACATTCTCACTGTCATCAGAACAAGGATTTCAATCCCCAGGGATGTTTTGTGAAGGACAAGAAGCAGCTGTACAAGCATTCCTGCCAAAATAATCAACAAAACAGTAACTGGCAGTAACTGGAGTAACTGGATGCATATTTTGCACCCTGAGAACTGCAGGGAGCCAAAATAAGAGCAACAGCAATGGAAGAAGTATTTAAGTAGTCAGGGAGATAGAAAAGGACAGCAAGATACTCCATGATATGGATTTTTATTCATTTTGAGGTATGCCAATGGGCCTTCTGAGGCAGAGGTGAGGCTGCCCAGCACCTCAGCAAATTAAAAATCAGCAACGTCATTTGGGTCCCAAACAAAGCAATGATAAATGTTCTTCCCACACCTATGCACAGAGGTGTGGCACTCTGGTCTTTCATCAAATCTCTGTTTGGAGGAAAACACCTTGCTAGATAAAGCTACTGCCTAGTAAGAGCCTTTCATAACGTACACTCTAAACCTGGCTGAGTAACCCAGGAGAGTTCCTCCAATTAATAATCCTTCCTGTCCCAAGCTGGTGTTTTTTAGATAATTCTGTGGACACTGCAGAGTGCTCAAGGGCAGAATATTGGCCTGATTACACCACACTCCCTCCTCAGACACAATGCAGAATTTTCAGTCAGGATGTTGCAGCTGTCCCACCGCTGTGCACTGCGGTGTTATGCAATAATTTAGGCCAGGAAATGGAGATTACTTCATACCTTTTGCAGAGTGGGTGAGGATTTATGAAAATTCTCAGAGGTAAAGTTTTATTTTACAATTAAACAATAGGCAAATAAACACATGAAGCAACGGCACTAAAGTCAATCAGGAAGCCTGCTTAATGACTTTCAAATATGAAGAACTAAAAGTACAGTCTAAGATAAAATGACAATAACATATGGAAGAAATAAAAATATCCTCAGCCTGTTCATCTCAACTGCTGAGCTTACCAGAAATATTTTGCCTGCTATTGGATCACAGAGAAGATGCTCCACAGGCAGTAAGAACTACTTGATCCAAACACACAGGACACTCTGTTTGATGAGAAGCAAACTATAAAGAATTAAATAGTGAAATGCTGCTAAATCATTTTCTTATGGATGAGGTCATTTGAAGACAAATGCCACCTATTCTGCTAATCAGAAATTGACAGATATTTAATAAACAAACCCTTGCAAAAATACCTATTTACTGTCTACATCTATGCTACAGTCTCACTTTTAAAGATTAACTAGTTAGAAAATCATTAAAAATTAATTGTATTAATACCTAAGCAGAATTCCTTTTAGTTGTATCTCTCAGCAAAAACTGTAGCAAATGCTTCAGTGGAAAAACAAACAAACAAAGATGTTCTAATGCTGAAATAAAAATGCAGAGAACTTCAGGGAATTCAGTTATCTTTAATTAATCGTGCTAATTAGCATAGTGGAAGCCTCACAATTGAAGATGATAACCAAAGCTTAGCATTGCCAATTGCCTATCTTCTGATACAAGACAAGTCTGATTGCACTGGTATTTGTGAAATTGTTTTAATACTTAACAGCTAGCACAAGATACTGTGCCATTGTGTTGTTGCTGTTGATTTCTTAGAATGAACATTTGATCCTGCAGCATTTGATCCACTGCATTTATCTAAGTGCCTGACATTTTGGCCTTGCTCTGCAGCAGCCAGTACTACAGAGCAGATTTCAGCAGATGTGCAACTCAGTGTTGCTTTTGCACACACCAGTACAGAAGGAGACTGAGGGGCTTGAATCAGTTCCTTTCTGACACCTAATGAAGCATGAAATTTTGTTCTCCTTATTCTACTGTGCCCTATGACAAAAAATATCATTAGAGCTCAGAAAATTAGTCTGAAAAAAAAAAATCAGCATTTAAAAAAAATCAGCGTTTTAAAACTAGGAATTTCTGTGGCATTGCATTTCACCCACCGTGTGCAATACGAATATTTTCAGTTCTAAATATATTACGACCCCAGCACCCATCAGTTCTTTTTCTGCTATAAAATTAAATTTAAAAGAGGCAACAATCCCTACTATTTGGATGTCTCATTCAACCATTTTTTCCAGGTCTGATACAGTTGTAAATAAATTCTCCCACACATCCAACATACACTACCAGTGAAGTGTTAGATCAGACAGATAATTACTGTCAACACTGTTAGCAATCATCTTGCCAATCATGTAGCAAGTATTTCCTCATTTATGTTCTGCATAGGGCTAGCAATGTCAGCAGAGTAGATGGTGTAACCTGTCATTAGAAGCTCTGCGGGGAAGAGGCTGAATACTACAAACCTTCTCTTCCCCCACTCCCTCAAATCACTTCCCTATCTGCATGTTAGAACACAAAACCCTTATCATCAGTAATCAGCTTTGTCCTCAGCATCAGAATATGAGACACACAACTTTGCAATGGCTAAAAACTGAATTGTCCAGTAACTGGAGTCAAATCTTCAGCTTTCTTCATCAGCTGTGTGCACGATGCAGCCTTGTCAAACAAAAATACCTTCAGCTTTGAAAATCTAAAAGCAGATTGAATAACACTGAGTATATTATCAAGATAACATATTGAGGTATACACTGAACATGCTTACCAATGTAAATACTAAGACATTCTGCATGGTTTTGGAATGGAGTAGTGCCTGAAAGAAAACAGGAAACTGCAGTGATCCCAGATGCATGTTTAGGATGGATTCACTACATGTTGTATGGAAACTGCCCCCTTTGCTGTTCTGTTCATATGAGTGTTTTAATTCACCTGAGTCTGCATTTTAATGACTTCCGCAAACTTGAAAAAACATTAGTTGAGGTATCCAAGATGATTTAAAAATCCTTTTCAAAACAGCATCTGGCATCCTCAGAGGTCATCAAGTTTAAGAGAAAATTGTGTATCAGTAGGCAACACAGATCAAAAGTGGAGCAAGAGCAGCATCTTTTAAGCTAAAACTATCTATAATTCCTCCCATTCTCCTGAAGTGTTTTTTTTAATTGTTTGTTTTTATGGTTTTTTTAAGTGCTTAGTATCACCTAACTTCCTTATTTGTCTTTATTTGAAAGATACATACTTAAGACACATGTAATTCTACAATATAAAGAAGCACTATCAACAATAAATAGAATATCTAGGATTATTATCTAATACAGTATGCTTATGTGCATAGATATAAATTTGTATTTCAGTACTCACACACAAACTTGCACACACTTAAATTTATACAAATGAGACATTAAGTTCCATCAGAGCTAATCAAAATCCTCCAGCAGCAAGACTTTCAGGACTGTGCTGCTTATATTCCCCACAAGAAGAATGCAGTCACCCAAAAAGTTCTTCACCAGCTCCTCTTGCTTTGCAATCAACAGTCATTAGATTCAAGTTATCTACAAGAGGAAGGCAGCAGAATTTGGCTTTGTGGACTACTGTTCATTTAAACAAGAAAGATGCAGATTGCATGTCCAGGTTCTTATATAATAAGATGATAACGACTTGAATTACAGTTCAAATACCAACTACCATAACAAACAAAAAATAAATCCTCTTACAATCCTTACTCAGAATGAGAAATGCATTTCATTTCCCAATGTCATGTATGAACAAAATTTTCCAATTTTTCAGGCATTCAAATATATATTTTATTCTCCAAGGTGTTAGCTGTTAACTCTTTCATTAAAAAAAATAAAGCTAGAGCACTAAAGGAGGAATCATACAGTCTGCAGGAGTCTAGTCTAGTGCATTACTGAAAATAAGCCTGGCAATGTCTCCTGGCAACACTTAATAAACACAGAAAACAAGTAAGTTACATGCACAGTAACTGAATGTTAGAGCTTTCATTTCTAAGCCAAACATATTTGCAATAGTTCTATGTACTGTTGAGGAACTGTTGTACCCATTTCAGTAGCAGACAATCCATACTGGGCTATATAGTGGACTTATTTAATAGAGGATTAAACACCAATTGAATAAGTCAGATAAAAAGTAAAATGAAAAACAAGAAAGAGCAATAATTGCCTTCCTCCGATTTTTAACTCCTCCTAGTTAATACAATTTTTAATCAGATATCTTAATGTAATTTCTGCAGTAGGTGTATAACTAATAGAGTAAATCTGATAGCTGCAAGGGCTATGAGGCCTTTTCAGCAGGTATTGGCCAAACCTGTCTGCTCTGCTTTAATTTTGCTGGTTACTGTATAAATTCTATAACAGTTCTGACAGATTTATCACTTAAACTCTGCTCACCAATAAGCTAAACACAATCTCTGACACTACTGCTCAGGGGCTTGAATGTGGGGTTTTTTTCCTACTGGTACAGAGTGGTCAAGAACCCCTGCAGTCAAATCTTAACCCTTCTCTGTGTCTAAAGGTTGCTTTAAATTTTGAATTGTCTTGTGAGCTCTGAACACTGTTCATAAGAGGATTTTGATCATTCATTATCTCCTTGATAATCATTTTTAAGCATTTCATTGAGGATGGAAACCAGCAGAGAAGGCTAAGAAGATACAAAGGAAATGAAAAACCATTGCCTGTTTTCCCTTTTTTAGAGAGAACTTTCATCCTTTTGGACTGGAATAATTCTAGAAATGTATGTTCCTTCATTATAATTCATTGTCATGCCTCTATTTTTGTTCTGGTCTGGAGGGAATCAAATGTGGTCACCTCTTGCTCACGTTGCTTGCAATTTCACCAGGACTGGCTCCATAGTTTAGTTTCATATGCTACTACTGGTCACTCCACATTTTCCTCCTTTATGCCATGTACACTGATGCTGACAGAACTATCACTTCAACCTGTTGTGACTGTAAGGAGAATTTGGCAAGGGTTGCTTATTCTAAATTCAGTATTCTTATTTCTGACTTCCGCTGCTAACCAAGGTCACTGCCTCTGAGTTTAGGTCTGTCAAGTTACCCTGATACTCTCACATTCTTCGTAAAAAGGTTTTAAAATTTTGCTTTAACAGTATTAACTGAACCTACGTTGTGTGTGGGCTGAGACATTAACTTACAGGCATCTGATGTTAGCTTTGGGTTGTTTTGTTTTCCAGACAGCTACTACAGTGCCCTGATTTCAGAAGTGCTGAATACCAGTACCTTTCTTTAGAGAAATGTCAGAATATTTACAAAAAGGATGTTACTAGAATGTTCAGTGTTACAAAACTGTATGATTTATCTGTCACATATGATAATGTATGTCACTGGCAGAAAGACCTTTATTCTATTACCTAAGCTACTGGTAAATTCAGAGCCATGGGCAATGTTTTGATAGATATTCAACAATTAAAATACATGCCAGGACTTAGGCAATGATACCTCTGCCTCCCTTGTGGTTATTCTTGCTGCAAACGATGAATTAACATTTTAAAAAATCAGCACTGTGAATACTAGGAAGGTAGACAAATTAGTGCATTTTCAGTTACTGTATGAGATACAGATAAGGCAAACATTCAAAGCCTATCAACAATTACATTGCTGGTTCCTATGTTTCTAGTGGTTCTGCCTTGGAAGAGAAGGAAACCTTTTGAGGGCATAAAACATGAGGTTCTTACACCTCACAGTAGTTATTGTCCACTCTTTTGTACTACTGTACATCCTTCTTCCTTAATTCCAACAGCTGTAATTACTTCAAGAAGTGTGTTAAATGTAGGAAAGAGTGTAGGATCAGTGATGGTGTTCACAGGAGGAGAGCTGGGGAGAGCAGTTAAATCCCAGTGATGTTTAGACTTCAAATACGATGACAATCATAGTAAAACTTAAGGCACAGGAACTTGTAACCAGCGAATTTTGCCTTTCCTCAGGTTTTATGTCAACATGGCAAACAGAAATGTTTTTGTTCTGTGATGACTTTAAATAAATGTTTTATGAAATGTTTTCTGTGAGCTTTTTTGTCAGAGCTCACCCAGATTTCCTCTCTGTATTCATCTGTCTCAGTCAGGCATTTTGAGTTCTGTGGACCCTTAAAGCACTAAGTATCATATTCACCATAAAAGGATGGTCAACAAGTATAACCCTCAAGACTGAAAGTTCTAGTAAGTATTCAGTTATCTGGGTATCAGGGTTTTGCCATGTGTGCAGGTTGATTTGTACAAAAGCTTCAAGCAGAGATAAAAAAAGAAGAAAAAAAAAAAGCTAGAGAGGAATAATCACAATGGGTAATGGGGTAAATGGAAAGCCCTCACAGTAGCCTAAGACAGAAACAATGAAGTTTAAAAATAAGTGAAACCCAACAAGCCATTTGATAGCATGGCCTCTGGCACATTAGAACTTGAAAACCCAAGAGTTGCCTTTCAAATAACTCCCCTCTCCAAACATGGAAAAACAATCTCTATCCTTGGTGTCCAAGGTACTATATTTACTCACTAGCAAGAGCCAAGTCCAAATGTATATGACCATGAGAACAAAGGCACAAAAAGCACATGAGAGCAGCACATTTAATAAAACAATCCAGGCAAGGTCCTAATCCAGCAAGGTGTCTCAGAATGAACCTTCACTCTTGCCTTAGATAGTCTCACAAACTTATTATGCATTTCCCTTTTCTCCAGCCTACTCAGACATGTTCTGGTCTGCTCAAGCTCACACTTAGGCAGGTCCATTTGGTGTCCATGGAACATGCTTTATGGGACTGTAACTGTCTCAGCTGAAATGATTAAGTCCCTGATTCCAGGAGACCCATACTTTAATAACCCATCCTGCTCAGGCCTGCCTCCTCCTTCAAAGCAATCTAATCTCTGTGCTTTATCTTCAAGAAAATATCAGTTGTACACAGTATTAAACACAATACTTACTGTCAGGGAGGCACTCCCAACAGGAAAGAGAAGCAAGCACATAATTATCTCTAGTCTTCTCCAGGCTTCCTAGCTCAGCTTCCAAAAAGAAGACTTACTGGGCAGGCTGATCTTCACTCAGAGTGTTTTTGGTGCCATTCTCTTTTCCTTTTCTCCCTAGCACTGATCTGATTTGTATCAAGATGCCCAATCCAAAGTAAAGCAAAGGAGGCATCAGTCCATCCAGTGTCTCTGAGCAGTTCTAAGCCTCTCATATCCTTGCTCTTTGGTGGCATCAACAGAAGAGCTTCCAGCATCCAGGCACCAGGCTCCCATCTTCACACTGCAAACAAAATGTTCGTTGTTGTAAGACAGAGCATTTGATTTTTTAAGATCTCTGAACATTCACTGCCCAAAATATGTACCTGGAAATCTGATCCCATATTCAAACTAGACTGTTACTACAGTAAATGTGTGCATGGGTTCAAAAGCCTGTGAGGGACTGCCCTGCCAGGTTATAAAGTCTCTATATCAAAAGGGAGTTCATAAACAAGAGACAAATCCCCAAATCTTTTAGTTCTACTTTTCTAAGTGAAACTACCATTGATGTGAACTTAACGTTCTTTTACACTTTAACAAAGTGCACAAGTTGTTCTGCACTAAGGGAGGAAAAATTATGAAAATTAAAGGTCAAACTCTTCTCATCTACTGCAACACAGGACCTGGAGAAAGGCTCCTGTATTCATTAGAGTTACTTCAGATTTACATTGAAGAACACAGAGTGGACTTGGAAAAGTCTATTTTTAAATCCTCTCCTCATCACCAGAGGAAAGACTGATGGGAGTATTTTACAGACAAGCTGCTTGGTTCAGCACTTTTAGAAGCTTTAAGGAATGCAATCAGATTGTAAAAACTTATGAGAGACTGATGATAGTCCTCAGCTATTTTGACAAGAGCCTTGAGATGGTCCATGTGAAAGTGATGAAATTCTGCTTTTAATTAGAAAATTAAGAATTTTATGTGTGTGACCCACGCAGAAGTTTTGTGCGAAGGAGTTCTCAGGTTGCTTTAATAGTGTATCAGAACTAAATGCCAAAAAAATGATTGTACTTCAAGCTCCTAAAAGTGCTCAGACTTCTTGTTTTACTTGCAGTGACAGGACTTTTAAAGTAGAATGATTATAGGGTTTGGAAGGTTTCTTGTGCAATTGAAAATCTAGATACTTAACCTAAGAAAACAAACCACAACTTTACCCAGATTCCAGTACACAGATACAAATCCCTGGCTGTGTAAATTAACCGAACTCCCTCCAAATCCTAACGTATCAGACAAATTAGCAGAAGGATTACCATAAAGTAAACCCAACTAATTTCAACAATTCAAGTTTTCTTAGACCAGTATGAGTTAGCAAATTATTAAAATATAGGTTCAGCTGAGAAATTAACAGGGACTGATGTTACATCTCAGAATCTGCTCACGTGGATTCTGATGTAACAACGTCTGGATACAAAACAACCCAGGATCAGAACTAAAAATGTTCCAAAACAGGCAAAACCCTACACAAATTCAAATAACCTTTAACTGTGCTCTCCCCTTCCATTGACCTCATCCACCTGTGTTATATCCCTGGCTCCATTGTTTCTCGGACTGTCTCTGAGCAGCCAGCACAGTTCCGGCTTGCTCTCTTGTGGCCAGTGTTAGAGCTACAATTGGCCTGGTACTGCTCCGTTCCAGGGACCTCTGTGAGTGGTCCTTCTAAAGCTCGGCAGGTTTCCTCAGACTACAGTCACTTACAGCCGAGCCCATGGCTCAGATTTGAACACACAACCAGGTTGTTGTTGTTTAACACGTTACCGAGCAGGAGCTGAGGTACAGAACCGTGGCAAAGAACGGGAACCTGGCACTGCCAAGCCTCAAAGGCAACATCAGTCCTACCCTGTAGCTCTCACGTCTGTGAAGTCATCTGACACAAATGGATGGACCACAGCCTGAAAAGAGATCTTCAGGACTCGTGGTGTTTTTCAGAAGGATGGCCTCACATTTTCAGTGTGCTTTTAAAAGCCGCCTTTCAGAGCTTGCGCTTGGTTATTTGAGGAAACCGTTCTGGCTGTGTGTTTGCTCACAGGTGACAGCACCTTCAAATACTTTCTGGCACTGGTGACTGTTTTGTAACTGTTGACACTGGTTGTTGGGCAATTTGTGCTATTTTATATATTTTTAAAGATGCCAGATGCTGAAAAGGTGAGGCCTTTAAAAGACTTGAAATATTCCTTGATCCTTTATTAACATTGCATCAGGCATCGTTAATCTCAAAAAAGGTAGTTTTATGGCAGTAAAAAGAAAAATAGTTCAGAACACCAGAGCTGGCACAAGAGCACAGACATAAGCAGATTGACCAGAGATGTATCCAGTACGACTGTAATTTCAGGAGTGATCTTGCTGCAGGAATCCATTCATTCTAAAAAGGACTTATCAAAAGCCCATTCCATATCAGTAGAAGAATCACCAATCTGTGGTAAGACCAGAAGCTGAAAACATTCCACATTTGCTGTTATGCCTCAAGACCATTATCAGCACTCTCCTGAAGAAATCAATAAAACTGAGTGATGGATTTTTGATTAATAAACATTAACTGCATTTATTACTGAACATAAGAAGGATAATCATTACAGACATTATACTTTGACTACTGGGTTACTTGATCATCAACCTTTGTAACATATCAGCAGCAAATAAAACACTCAGGCAGCAGAGGGTTGGGAGTTACTCAGATTAAACAAGTTACTCAACAGAACAGGAGTGACAAACTACAAAGCACACTGAACAATATCACCAGAACTGTTTTGTGTGACCCAGATATGTGTATTTCCTCTAGAATTCGAAGGACAAGCCTCAGAACCACTCCAGCCCCTGGGCAACAATTTCCCAGCAGCTTCAGTTCTTCTGCTTTTTGGGAGTGCCAGAATCACACAAGCACTGGTGCATTGCAGAGACAAAAGGATCAGCTCCCTGACCTGTCCCACCACACAGTCTCACACACAGCCATGGTCATGCAAGGCTGGAGGCACAAGTGTGTGGTTGCAGGTGGAGGGAAGAGCAAGGCTGACCTTTTCTGAAGATGTAACTGCAGTTTCTCTTTCTGTTAAAGGCAAATAAGCAAAGTTACTGTATTGTCAAATATTCTTATAGCCAAATTGTCTTTTTTCATGCTTCTACTAGGAGCCAAAATCTTTATTCTCCCTAAGCTGCTGTCAAAAATTTCAGTCAACATCACAGACATTCCAACCAAGCTCGTGGATACCACCAAAACAAGCTTTGCCATAAGCTCTAAGAATTATCAAAATATATAATAAGTATGCTTATGTGAGCCACAAAGCAGCAAAAGTCAACACTCCTACATCACTTATGAAAGTAACAAATATTTTCAAATAATTGATCAAGATTTGAACTATATTTGCACTGCAGTTTTGGCACAAGGACTTGGGATAGATATCTCATAAAATCCTACAACTGAGCTATCAGTAGCAGTCTGTAAGTTTGGAATTACTATTGAGTGTTTAGAATAATTATACAACAATGTTTAAAAGGAAGGGATAAAAATGAGACAAAAACCCCAACTGGAATGTTTCTGCATTAGCTACCTTGACAAAGTCTTACCCAAAACTCCCCACTGATATCCCCTGGTACTCATTAACAAATCTATAATCTATTTTGTGTGCAAATCAGCAGACTTCTGATTTCCTGAGATATGCATTCATTCACCAGTTGATTTAGTGATTAGAACATGTAATTCTTTTCGTAAGTAAGCCAATTTCTTAATTTTTTACTCCTCATTGGTGCGATGGGAAGATATTTTCAAAACCTTCTGGTCACAGTAATTGGCTCCTGATACCATTTCTCAACCTAAATTTATTTAGGATAGTGAATCATGATAATAGTATTTGTCCTGCTATTGTTGCTCTGTCACTTAAACTTGTCCCATGATGTGATTATAAAGACAGGAAGAGAGATGCATCACTGTGATACAGTAGAGTGAAAGAGGCAGAGAAATGTTAAGGCCATCCTAGGCCCGAAACATCCACCTTATACAATAATAAAATCATGTGTCTGGTTTGGGTTGGAAGGGAGTTTAAAGATCATCTCCTTCCAACCTCCTTGCCATGGGCAACCCACTACATCAGGTTCCTCAGAACTTCATCCAGCCTGGCCTTGAACTGCCAGGGATGGGGCATCCACAGCTTCTCTGGGCAACCTGTGCCAGTGTCTCATCACCCTCCAAGGGAAGATTTCCTCCTAATATCCACTTTAAATCTGCCCTCTGTCAGTTTGAAGCCATTCCCCTTGTCCTGTCACTACACGCCCACGTAAAAAGTCCTTCTCCGTCTTCCTTGTAGGAACATATAATAATGACGAACATAATGAAACATATGATGCTAATATCTGTAAATAATATATCATTCATATCTCCCCTGGAATACCTTTAAGCAAACCGCCTAAAAGTGTTCGAGAGGCGGGATCAGCCCGGGGTCACACCACACCGAGCCGTTCCTTTCCTCTTCCGGGTGTTCCCTCGCACTCCACAAGGGACACAGTTTCCAAGCCTCATTCCACACATCTTTCCCACATCCGGCCTGTCCCGATGCCCTCACGGACAGCGGTGTGACACGACTCCCGTGGATTTCTGTACCGACCGGGGGGACCCCCGCTTGGGGGGGGCGCGCGAGGCCCCTCAGGTATCCCGCCAGCGGCGCGCGCCGCCGCGCGTGCTCGGGGCGCGCCCGCTGATTGGTGTTCTGCGCGGCCCCGCCTCCGCGCACGCGCACTGTCGGGACCGGCCGCGGCCGCCGGGGCTCGGAGTGTGTGGGGCTGTCGCCGCTGTCGCCGCTGTCGCCGCTGTCGCCGCTGTCGCCGCTGCCGGGTGTGAGCGCCCCGTGCCCGCCGGGGGGATGTCGGGCCGCCTGCCGCGGCAGGAGGACGGGGAGAGCGCGGCGCTGCGCCACAGGGAGGAGCTGAGCCGGCAGGTGAGCCCTGTCCTGCGGGGGCCGGACCAGTCGCCCCGGGTGCGAGCAGCCTGAGGGAGAGGAAGGCGGGGTTGCCAGGGGCCAGGGATCCTGTGCCCAGGGGTGTGCTGTTGGGCCTCGGGAGCGCCCCGCGTGTAGCCAGCCCGTGTCGCCTCACTGGAAGCTTCTCAGGTTGTCACGTTGGGTCCTTCTGCTCCGAGCTGAGATCGAAGTGTTAGGTGAGGCGCAGTGAGGGTTTTCTCATAGAGTCACAGAATCTCGTGAGTTGGAGGGATCCCACAAGGATCATCAGAGTCCAACTCCTGGCCCTGCACAGGACCATCTCCAGGAGTCACACCATGTGCCCGAGAGTATCATCCAAACACTCCTTGAATTCTGTCTGGCTTGGGGCTGTGACCACTGCCCTGGGGAGCCTGTTCAGTGCCCGACCACCCTCTGGGGGAAGAACCTTTTTCTAATGTCCATCTAGACCTCCCCTGACACAGGTTCAGGCCATTCCCTCGGGTTCTGTCACTGGTCCCCACAGAGCAGAACTCAGTGCCTGCCCCTCCTCTTCCCCTCCCGAGGAAGTTGTAGCTGCAGTGGGGTCTCCCCTATGTCTCCTCCAGGCTGAACAGACCAAGTGCCCTCAGCTACTTCTCATATGGCTTCCCCATATGGCTTCTCTGTAGTACCAACTTCATCCTTACCTGCCCAAAAAGTCCCAAGGGATTCCAGCCACAGAGCTTGGTGCTCCTATGAATTCACTCCCTCTTCTCTGGTGCCCACTATGGAATCTATCAAGCCCCATGAAACTGCTTTCCCTCAAAAAAAAGCTCATTGCAGCCTTCCAGTATCTGAAGGGGCCTACAGGGAAGCCAGAGAAGGGCTCTCCATCAGGAACTGTAGTGATAGGACAAGAAGTAATGGGTACAAATGGAAAGAGGGAAACTCTAGGTTAGATATTAGGAAGAAATTCCTTACTGTGAGGGTCGTGAGACACTGGCACAGGTTGCCCATGAAGGCTGTGGTTGGCACAACCCTGGTAGTGTTCAAAACCAGGTTGGACAGGGCTCTGAGCAACTTGGCCTAGTGGGGAGTGTCCCTGCCCATAGCAGGTTTTTAATGTCCATTCCAACCCCTTAACATTCTATGATTCTGTAAAAAAATGACTTCTGTATGGCCATAATGTATAGAGCCAGTAGTGTTTTTGATTGCCTGGGAAGCTACAAAGCTGGGACATAACAGAGCTGCAGGTTGATGGTTTAGTCCTTAGCTAAGGATGGCAGTGCTGTTTTGCCTGTTGGTGTAGCTGCTGGAGAAGTGGTACTTTCAGTGTGCCATATTCAGTTTGGGTAACGTCCCTCTGCAGTAGGTTCCTGCTGTGCCACCAATTCCAGGAGACACAAGGGAAAAAACCCTCAAACCATATAGTTTGCTTCTAACAAAAACCGTTGTGTCCTCTGACCAGATTTTGTTCCAGTTTTTGGCTTTTATGACAGTCCTTCTTATTGCTTTTTGCCATTCAGAGCTGTCATAAAAGAAAATGGGAAAACCTGCCACATCTGTCAGTGCAGCATAGAGTGGAAAATCCCACTAAGGAAGTTAATGCAAAAATCCACAGCAAGAGAAGGGCTCCCATTGCTCTTAATACAGTTTTAGTGTATTTGGATTTTCATTAATTGCATTTTGAATCTGGAGCATACCTGTGATTATAAAGTGTATTCTCGATATTATGCTAAATTTGTTTTCTAAAGTTATTTGATGTTTTATTAGTTGTGTACATGTTTTCTTTTCTTCTGGGGGAGAAAAATGTGCTCTCTGATAATAAATAGCTACAGGTACTCTGGCTTCCCAGTAACAATTGCTTTTGGGGGGAGGAGAAATACCAGTGGATGCAAGATAACCTGTTTCTAGAGCAGTTACTTTAAGTATTTCATTTTTGTATTTACTTTGTCTTCAGTGGTCCATTTGGAGAACAGCAGCTATATATGCATGTAGCTGTCTTAAAATATCGGTAAGAATGTTCACCACTAGGATTATAACACAGTGGTTTATTTTTAATAATTAAAGGGCATCTTTCATCTTTCAGATTAAAGAGCAGAAGGTTGTAGTAGATGAGCTTTCTAATTTGAAGAAGAACAGGGTAAGTATTTACAAATTTGCTTTTGACTGTTTTGTTTTAGAGGAGAAATAAGCATAGAGACAAGAGGGGAAACAAAACCAGAGCATGCTGTCTTTAATTTGTTTTAATACAGATTTTAATACACATGTGGTCTGCTGTCCTCACAATAACTTGTCCTGCAAATGATTTGGTTCTGTACCCTTGTGCAGTATCTGAGTTATTTCAGTGAGATGTTTGAGTCGATCAGAAGACTTTGTGAGGTATACTTACTTTTTCTATGCACGTGTTTAAATTAGAAAAGAGAAATGCAGAATAGTCATGGGTTGATCCTTAAATGTTTTTGATGGTACAGCATTAGAATGTTGGTGTTTTTAGGGCACAACTTGTATTTCTGGCATTAAAGTGAAGGCTTATCTTGGTAGACCCACACCAGCTTCTGCTGCAGTGTGGTTCACAGTCTGTTGCTGTGACTTAATACCTGGTTTTGTTTTGCAGAAACAAACCACTTAAAGCTTGTTTTTTGTTTTGCAGAGAGTTTATAAGCAGCAACCCAACAGCAACATATTCTTCCTTGTGGACCGAACAGAAACACTGTCTCAATGCAAAAGTAAGTTTGCAGTGTAAAAGTAAATCAAATGATTGAATATTTAAAAGCTGTATAGTAAAATGAAAACCTGACAGCTGTATGACAAATACAAAATAAACTTCAGACACCTGCTTGTTTTTCTGGACTGGATAAATGTGAAAATGTTTTCACTTGATATGGATGTGATAGAAGAGCAAGTGCTGAAGATAAAGATGGAGAACATCTCTGTGGAGATGCTCCACAGAGGAGTCATTATTATTAGTGCCCTTTGGGCAGCTGTATAGCACTGTGTCCCTTAGAAAAAATTAAAATTGCACAGGATGAGGAGAAAGAAAATAACAAGTTTAAACTGGAGATTAAGTTAGAAATCTTTAGTTGAAAGAATGGGTCTGTGGGATTATGAAGAAAGGAGAATGGATAATAGAGGTGATGGTGGAAGAAACATTAGATATTTACAAAATTAGAAGTATAAATTTTATTTTCTGTATTGAACAATTGCTACTTTCATTTTCTTTCCTTTGATTTGGGTTAATAGTGTTGACATTTTAATCAACAATCCCCTTTTCTTACTACAAATATATAAGTCATACTGATAGGATAGGCAATACTTGGCCTATGGTAAGGTGGTTTTCTTTGGGAGAAAAAAATTATCAACTTTGTGTAATTAAGAGGAATAAGCTACAGTGAGCTATAGTAATGATGGTGTACAAACACAGCACTTTGGTTAATTAGCATTTCATTGAACAAGTGGCTGGAATTACTTATTTCTTAGATAGAAACTTTTCTGTTTATGAAACTGATTATTTGTATAATGCTCTCTTACACAGATACATTAGATGAATTAAAGAAGGCACAGCAGGAGATGGACAATTCAGAAAAAGCTAAAATGAAGAAATAGTTCATGTGAATCCCAGGTCACAATGTGTGGTATTTGTTGTGTTGTTACTTTGTGTAGCCAACGTGCTATTCCTGATTTCCTCAGCGAAGACACACTCCACCGTCTGAGAAGAAGAGGACCAGACAGTAGCCAACAGTTGATAAAAACTGTGTCAGATCTCTCTTACAAATGTCTGTTTTCTGGCCATGTACTTCACTTGAGGGGACTGGTGACTCCTCAGCCTCTAGAAGATGCCAATAACAATGTTTTTCTTTGGAATGGAGAAGTTTTCAGTGGAGTGCATGTAGGAGATCTAGACAATGACACTCAAGTAATGTTTCATCATCTCACATCATGCAGGAGTGAAGAGGACATTTTGTCACTCTTTTCATCACTCCAGGGTCCCTGGTCTTTTATTTATTACCAAGCATCTAGACACAGTTTGTGGTTTGGTAGAGATTATTTTGGTCGTCGTAGTTTGCTTTGGCAGTTCAGTCCTGGGGCTGACAGTGCTTTCTGTCTCACATCTGTAAGTGGTTATTCTGAACTAGGCAACCAATGGCAAGAAGTCCCAGCATCTGGAATTTTCAAAATTGATCTCAAAGCTTGTGCAACAACTAAATCTTTGTCTTTAACATTGTTTCCATGGAAGTACTGGTACACGGAGAAAGCAGCAGAAGAAACATTCATTAATGTTCTTGACCAAGTGTCAAAAGATTTGCCAAGCCACGTACATCTTGTAATGAATGAATCAAAGCTATGTCTCAGAGCACCAGTTATCCCCTTAAATACATCCATTTCTGAAGCTTCAGGTGAATGTCCAGGCACTGATAGTAGCAACATCATCCATGTGGTTTCTGTAGAAACCCTCCAAGGATTTCTCGCAGAGGAACACAAGAAAAAATTGGTGTGTCAGTTTATTGATGTTTTAAATGAAGCAGTCAAGAGACGAGTTTTATGTCTCTTTAGAGATCAAGATCAGGAAACCAGAGAAGTTCCAAGCATGTCTCATAAGAAAGCACATGTTGCAGTGCTCTTTTCTGGTGGCATTGATTCTATGGTTATTGCAGCCCTTGCTGATAAACATGTGCCTTTGGAGGAGCCAATTGATCTTCTCAATGTTGCTTTCATGATGAAAGAACAAGCTAAGCAGAAGGGTACCACTAAAAGACATCCCAACCATGAAGTACAGCTTGATTTGCTTTGTCCTCAAGAAACCTGCCAAGATCTTCATGCTAAAAGTGGTGCTCATTTATCTTGCTTTGATGTTCCTGACAGAATCACTGGTAGGGCAGGACTGAAGGAATTAGAAGCTATTAACCCTTCAAGAACCTGGAACTTTGTGGAAATTAATGTTACACTAGAGGAATTGACAAAGATGAGGAAACAGCACATTAATCACTTAATCTATCCACTGGACACAGTCTTGGATGACAGCATTGGCTGTGCAGTTTGGTTTGCTTCCAGAGGGGAGGGTTTTATTAGTAGCCAAGGAGAACTGAAACCATATAAAAGTCCTGCAAAGGTACTGATTTTTTTGTTTGTTTATTTTCTGTCTTGTGTTTGTAAAACATAAGTTATGACTTACCAACGTAAAAACAATTCTGTTGATTCAGAAATCAGGTGGTATCTTTGCTACTCATAAGGTTTCTGAAATTCAGTGACAGAATGTAGAATAGTTCTGTAATTATAATCTTTTTGTAATTCTAGAGTTAAAAACTGCATTCAGTTCTTTTGTCATGTGATGTGGATGGCTTTCCAGAGAACTTGGATAAGCAACAACATGACTAGGAAAAAAATAATAACCATCATCTATAATTTTCAGTGTTTCAGTTCCAATAGTGGGTAACAGCTATTCAGTCCAAACTGTGTTAACAAATTTAGAGATAAATGTTAGTGAATTATTAAGTAATATTGTTTTGTGCCAGCATCCCACCACTTGTCAAAATATCTTCTTATTTAGGCATGCTATTGATGTGATAAAATAGCAAATAGCATGGGCAGAAAAGATCTTGGCATCTTTTGTCATTAGAGTCTGAATGACAGAAATACAAAAACTAGCTCTTTCCTTTTTGTAACTTATCTTCATGTATGTAGTATGAAGTAAAATATTTTTGGTAACTAGGTGATTTTCTGGGGAATTTGATTCTGATTTCTCACTTCCCTATTTCTGATGATTTTTGGAGGGAAGAATGAACTGTTTAATTTCAGGAATTTACAAACCAACCACCACCTCTGCTTTTTGAGGCTCCTGTTACTTTTCTAATAATTGCTAGATGCTAAACCCATAAGAAATCCACCAACAACAGAAACCCCAACAAACGCAATAGTTTGCTTAAAAACTACTACTGTAGAACACAGCTGATACAGTTGGCAGATCTACTTAAGGATGTGCATCTCAGATTTGCAAAACATACAAATTCATCCTAGGTCCAGAATATGTTGAAATGGGTTAATAAAACATAAAGGAAAAGTGTCATTTTCCCAGTTATGTACGGTTGTGTTGGTAAAAATTTATTTGACCACTAACTGGTATCAGATTAGTAAAACACACTTGACTGTTTGTTAAAAGACTTCCACTTTTATAGTGAATTGCTGTTGAAGGCACAGCAATGGGCCAGATGTGGTAGTTGTTTTTGTACTTACTGAGGAGACAGAACATTATGAGCCATTTTTGTTTAGTGCAATGCAATGTACTAACCCAGTATCTGGTAAATTAATCTGGGTGTACATTCAGATAACTATTTAGAATATATGACATGATCTTTGGAAACAAATGTTTTTTATAAAGGCTGGTGTTTAACAAATGCTGTTTATTGTAATAGAAACTAACAAAGACATTCTTCAAAGATACTGGTGTGTTTGTGGTGCATAGGACGTTATTTTGATGTTTTTTCCTTGGATCAGTAGAAATGTTTGTGTGTACTTTTAGGTCTGATTGTGAGCCTATTGCAAGTTTCCAGTGATTTTTATTGGAAATTGTTTCAGACTTTGTAAATGTGTAAGGCAGGTCCCATTGTGATAAGTAATACCTTCAGAGGATGCGTATTAAAATGAATATCCTTAAGATGTAGTTAAACATTTAAGATTGTTACATATTAACTTGCCCAGATACTAAGATTTGTTGTATCCTGTTTCCTTAGGTTGTGCTTACAGGAATTGGAGCAGATGAACAGCTTGCTGGGTACTCTCGACATCGTGTTTGCTTCAAGAAATACGGCTTAGAGGGTCTGAATAAAGAACTTGAAATGGAGTTGGGTCGCATTTCTTCCAGAAATCTGGGTAGAGATGACAGGATTATCGGTGATCACGGAAAAGAAGCCAGGTATTATTGTTCTAACATGAAGCAAAACTGGTTTTGCAGGTTAGATGCAGTTTCTAACACTCCAACAAAAAGCTTAATTGAAACTTCTGTGTGTTTTATTCTCTAGGTCTGTTGCAATTTTGCTAACGTGGTGTATTGTGTTGTGGAGTTTTTTGGTTTTGTTTTTAAAAAGGTAGCCTGTAGTACTGTGGAAGGGTTTCTTAAGGAAATTTAGTAACTTGACTTCCATCCAGAAGTTTTAAGAAGCAGCAAAAGATTAAACAGGAGAAATCAAGTACGGTTTATCATTTTAAGTGGAAGAGTCTTGTGCACAGCTTTGAGGTGTTCTTGTGTGGTCCTTTAGGGATTGATTTTGGAGAATGACAACATAATGTAAAAGCTGGGTATTCTTGTCCATGCCATGACAATATCCACTGCGTTTCCTGGTGTTAAGTCTGAATAGTTAAAAAATCCTTTTATTTGTGTTTACTTCCTCCATGCTACCACAAACTTGCAAAAAATTCCCTAGTTGTTGTCCAGTAGCAGAGGCCACTCGGGTGCATGAAAGTTTTTTTCCTGTGATCTTAGTGCCAGTGTTTTTCCAAATCTGTTCTTAGTTGCACATTTTCAGTGTAGCACAAGAGCAGTTGCAGTGGTGGACAGGCAATGCTGTTAATCATGCATGGGATTAGGTATGAATGCCTGGAATTCAGAATGGTGTCAGAATTTGTTGTGTAAATATTTTTGTTTTGAAGTTACAGTGTAGCTTCACACAGTAGTTTTAAATACTTAGGAGTTATTTTGAGAAGTGTTACTGAAAGATTTGTCTTGCCCTTCCGTTGTAGTTTCTGATGTTCTTCATGATTTTTCTTCTGTATAAGCACACCATTTCTGATCCTTGTTTTTACTGTTCTCTTTGGTTGACTTTTGAAAACTTCCAGGCTTCTGAGTGTAAAATGATATATTATGAGGTTTCTTTCTCCAGGACAGTTTAACTGCTCTGGAGAACTGTCTCAGTACTGTTATACTAAGATTTAAGGTACATCTATAGTTAGGAATTGATACAGACTCTGAAATCTTTGCAGGTGGTAAAAGGGAAACCCAAAACCACTGGTATGAAATTTTTAAAGGGTCTTTCCCCACGCGTATCTTTCTTTCAGGTTTCCTTTTCTTGATGAAGATGTTGTTTCATTCCTCAATTCTCTGCCTGTCTCAGAAAAAGCTGACTTGACTCTACCTCGAGGAATCGGTGAGAAGCTGCTCCTGCGCCTTGCAGCCAAGGAGTTGGGCCTCACAGCCTCCACTGTTCTGCCAAAAAGGGCCCTGCAGTTTGGATCTCGGATTGCAAAACTGGAGAGCCACAGGGAAAAAGCATCTGACACGTGCAGCAGGCTGAAGTTATTTTCAGTAGGTGAATTATAGAACTACACCTTGAGATATATCTAGTCTATTTGCAAATGCAGTAAATCTTTGGAGTTTTCTTAGGATGTTTGGTCTGGTTTTTTTATGCACTTGGACATTATTATTATTAATCATCAAGCTAATACATGTAGATGTGTACTTTTACTAGAGACTCACTATGAATTCACCCCTGGAGGTGAATTCCTCTTTGGGGAAGAGGAAATAGCCAGATGTTGGCTTTCCCACCCTTCCAGTGTTGCCAAAATGTTGAGTCTGTCCAATTTGTCACATATATTGAATTCAGTACATTGCTTCGTGGCAGAACAGGGCTGGTCCTGCAGCTGTGCTTTAGAAGAAGGTTTGGGTTATGGTTGTGGAAGGGAGGGCATGGTGAGGAGCTGGCCTGGGTTGCCAGAGCCAAAAAGAGCTGAGGGTCTGGGGTCTTGTCAGCTCTTGGGAGATCTGTTCTCCAGGCATCATCAGAAAACAGACATCACACACATCCCCTGGGTGTTTTGGGGCCACCCTGTACAACCTCCCAGAACTGTGGCCAGTTCTGCAGGGATGGGTTGTTGGCAGTCCCCAGCCTGGGGCTCCCTATGTTCCCAGAGAAACTGGGAAGTTCCCTCCACGTTCTTCTTAGTCCATTGTTGACTCCCTAGCTTGCTCTGTCTCTTTTTAGCTTTAGCTCTGCCAGTTTTGCTTTTGATTGTGTCCTTCAATGAAGATCTCTTTTAAACAAATCAAAAAAAGGTCTCCCTTGAAAAAAAAAAAAAAGGCACTCTGGGTGGGTATGTGGATGCAATCATGGGGTTGAAATAGCAATATGAATGGACTGCCTCTGAAGAAAAGCTTGAGTTAGCTTGTCTTTCTAATTGTGTATGGAAGGATTGCATTGTGATTAGCTTTACTGAACTTCTCTATTTAAAAAAAAGAAGAGAAATCTAAAAGGCACTGTCTCTATACTCCGAAGTTTTAATTTTGTGTAAGAAAGAACAGGCTTCTTACACCAGCAGCAGAAAATTAGGTACTGCTGAAATTCAGTTGCACTGGCACAGCAAACACATTGAGATCTGTTTGAAGATCTGTGCAGTCAACTGTTCTTTGCAACCATGGAAGTGAGGATTTTTTTAACATGTAGTGTCAATTATAAACTTTATATGAATTATATATTGATAAGTTATCATATATATTATAAATATATGAATTTATTATAAGTTATGAAGTGTAAACAATGGAGGTATTTTCATTTGTGTAAGTTCCTATTTATTAGAAAGTGCACTTTTAATTTTTTTTTCAGTTGTTTTAATACCAAGAACGCTTAGTTGTGGAATAGTAACTGGAATCACTTTGGTGATAGGACACAGCATTTGTTTCTCTGACAGGTGATTTTCAACACTGGTAAACAAAGTACTGTCAGTAAACATAACAGCATTGAAACAGTTTTTATTGAACAATTTATATTTGCATTTACTAAGTTACTTTTTAAGATGCCAACCATCGTATCTGTTTTAATTTTGGCACCTTGATGGAATCTTCTTCAACTCTTTTGGAAATATCAATTCCAAGGGGAGCTCTAGAAAATAAAATTATGTAACTGTTAAAAATAACATCATTGCCATATCACACAGATGTACAGCTTCACAGACCCTTTTTACAATTACAGTATTTCTGCACGTTCCCTGCACCATTAAAATGGTCTGTCTGAAGCTGTACTTAGAAACATCTTTACACTGAAGAAATATTTGCATTTCTAGCGATGCCAAACTTGGGAAACACAGTTGTGGTTTCAAAGCCATCTTTGGGGGATGGGGATGTTGTTAGATTCTGATTTTAGTTGCTTTGCAACTAAACTGCATTTACATGCAACTGATGAATGCAAGATGCACTAGAGATCTACAGGTATCTCTTTATATGATAATCTTACATAATGTATTTTCTACAGCAAGTGAAACTTAGTATTTTATTCACTGATATGTATACAGCAAGTTATTTTTGAAGAAGAGTATCTTATAATTTTTCATGTGAAAATTATGATACAATTTTTTTTTCGTATTGATACCGTCCAAGTCTGTTTTCCTGAAAATGGAAAGGGAAAAAAACCTGAAAAAAATGCCCAAGTTTAAGACCAGCTGGTACTTCTGAAATATTAGAATTTTGTTTGGCCTTAAGTATAAGATCTATTTAAATCCACAGAGCAAGCATTACCTAACTAGTCGTTAAAAAAATCAGTATTATCAGTTTAAAAAAAAAGTATTATCAGATGATATATGTTAAATTCTTTTTTTTAATTGATTGCTCATTATGGATACACAGTTGGACTTGGAGCATGTGGACTTATGCCTGTGGTGACTGAGAAGGTAAGGGAGAGTATTGCAGCTTAACTGGCTCCAGTTTTCCTCTACCACAGTGATAGCAGGAAAACACACAGAACTGTTATCATGTGTGGTAATTTAAGTTTCTGAGCCAAACCAAACTTAAGTGATCATTTGTATGTCACAACTACGTTGAACAGTAACTTTTATAAGTGTTGCAAAGGTGCTCCTCAGCATCTTCTGCCACTTTTTAGTGTAACCTCCTTCCCCTTTCACTACCAGCCTGTGACTGAGCAGTCACTTACTTGGGTTCGTAGCGGATGCCATCGGTCCTGTGTAGAACACCGAGTCCTGCACGTAACCTTTCAATGCCATTCCTGGGCAAGAAAGCAATTACATAAAATATTTGTCATAACCCTCTGAATATGGCACGTGGTTCAGTCCCCACGAACAGAAGTTCTTGACTCTGATGTCAGCTTTTAAACAACATTATAGAAGCACATGCAAAGAGAAACAGCTCTTACCATGCAATCATTACACCGTTATCAGTGCACAGTCTTGGAGGAGGACACAGTAAAGCAAAATCATTTGCTTCTGCCAAATTCTGTAAACCTTTTCGGATATACTGATTACTTGCAACTCCTCCTGATACAACCTGACAGCAGTGACAAAAAAAGGCATTAACTCAAAAGTACTGATGGGTCACACTCAACTAGCATCCTGTTTAAAAAAGAGGTTATCAGTTCTGAAGACAGCAATAAATAATGCATTTGAAGATTAAAACATATCAGAAAAGAGTATGCTAAGTGAGCTTGTTATGCTAAAAGACATTCCTGAATAAAAGCATGTCTGTCTAGGGGAAGGAAGGCTGGAACTAGATGATCTTAAAGGTCCCTTCCAACCCAAATCAGTCTATGGTTCCACTGGAGCTACAACAGCCATCAGTACTGTGGAGCACAAGGTCAAATTATGTGGCCTAGGGTGTTATGGGAGGTTAAATTAGATGGTAAGAAAATACCTTTCTAGCTTAAAACCCAACTGTGAAAGACTTCATTGTAAATATTTATATCACTATTACTTCAATCCTGATATTTTAACAGTGTAATGCATACTGAGATCTTCCTCACCTGTCAAGGCAGGAAGTACAACAAGGCATCTGCATCTTCAAATGATGTTACATAGTCAAACAGAAAAAGGAAGAAGAAGCATACCCACCAAGGTTGCCTTTTTTGGTGGCAAGATGCTGTTTTTGGTGCAGAACAGCATGGCCCGGTAGGTGCGCTGGATGATGTGAACAGCCACTGCGTGCTGGACGGCAGCAGCGACATCCCCAACGCAGGACAGGATCTCACCTTCCTCAATACCTACAAAAATGTATGGTCAAAGGGGTTTTCCTGAGTCTGGGTCTTCAAAACCATGGTTTATACCTGACTGTTTAAAAATACCTTCTTCTTTTTCTTTTTGTGCAATGGCATTATTGACGAGGTTCAGGAGTCCAGAGAAAGAGAAGTTGCAGTTCCGATACTGGTTCATGGGCAGTCGGAACATGAGCTGTTCCTGGTTTCCAGTCTGAGCCAAGTGCTCTATGGCCTGCCCCCCAGCCATGCTGTGGCACTCTGGGTGCTTTCTTAAAGACAGTCTTCTTGCCACCTGAGGAGAGAATAAACAACAGACTTGAAATCAGTTCCTCCTGTAACTGCACCACTGCATAGGAGTCCATGGAATAAATCCAGACACCACAAAATCCGTCCAATGTGAAATTACAAACAGGGCACAGTAAGCACAAGACATAACACCAGCTGGATTTTTTTTTCCTGGAGTATTTAGAAATGCAATTCTAGAACAATTTGGGCAAACAAATTTTGTAGGAAACATTAATTACTCCATTTTCAAGCTATAGGAAACACACACAGACTGCCATACTGTACTACCAGATATACAGGAATAAAGTTGGTTTCAACTTTATACAGTCCCCTTTCTGACTCTCCCAATTTTTTACTTAGTATGCACAAATACTGTTTAAAACTCTGTGTTTGAGAACAAAACTGTAAGTGACCAATTTTACAGACTGTACTCAGTGACCCAGAAACTTACAATTCTGAAAGCCAAACCATGCTTTTCAAACTGTAAGCAATAAAACTAGTGTGAAATGTTTTAATATGTATTGTTTTAAACCTGACAGCATCCTTTAAAATAGCACTGTCAGTCTTCTCAAATTCATACTTGTTTGTATAATTGGTGTCAGTGAAACTTCCAACACCAGTTTCAGTTGTTAGGCTGCCTATTTACTAAAAGTATAATCAATGCACATATGTTACAATTGATGTTATGTGTACATTTTTAACAGACTCCTGTGTCTGTTCAAAATAGAAAAAAAACCCTGTTAAGTGAAGCTCATATTACACCGAATTACTATCCTTGGGCTGATGATAATACTACCATTACGTAGTATAAATGCAATAAAAAAAAGAGAAAACTAGGTTTACTTATGTCAGGAAATGTTACCTTATCCAGCATGTCACCTGGTGCAATATCTATGGACTGTCCAAGTAGAAGGAAATCTGACACTCCTTGTGCTACTGCCAAGATACAGTGGCCTCCAGAGACCAAAAGAACCAAGAAGGGAAATTCCAGGTGATGTGTGAGCCTGACGGTCAGCGCGTGAGCCTCCATGTGATGGATGGGTATGAATGGCTTCTGGTGCCTGTTCACCAAGGCCAGGCTGTACTCCAGCCCCACCCCAAGGCTTAGAGCAAGTCCAGGTTTCACTGTAGTTGCAACAGCTGCAAGCTCAGGTACAGAAACACCACTGACACGAAGCGCCTCTTCTACCACTTGCTCGATGTTTTCTCTGTGAAGCTGCTGTGCCACCACAGGAATTATTCCACCTGTTCTAGTAAAACCAAAGAATTACAATCCATTGGTGTTTTATAACTGATAGAATGGCATAAAAATAGTTTTCAGGCACCTCTTAACCTTGCCATATCCTGCCTGTCTCCTTAGTGGATTCTGAAATGCCTTGTTTAGTGTAAAGGGCACTGAAGAGAGCTAAATTATCACTAGGTCAGAAAATGATGTAACCTGCCCTTTTTGATACAGGTACTTCTTAAATGCATCTCAACACTGCTCCAAAACAATGTAATATCATATTCACAACCCCTCGCTTATTAGTTCAGGTTCTTAGCCACCAATGCTTATATTTATTTTCACTTAAAAACACTGAGACATTTGGTGGTCTTAACAGTTAACAGCGATTTCATCTTTACTTCAAGCTAGAGAGGTAATCTGTCCCCCTCTGAAAGAAAATACTAGAAGAAACTTTTGAAATGCACATTTCTTTCTTCCCCCTTAGTACTATCTCAAGCAATAAGTATCATAGCCCAAGGGATATGTCTTCCCACCCACCTACCTCTTACTGATTTTTATGGAGCAGGGAAGACTTCTGTGAATGATATTGCAAGTAATAATAACAAAAAAAAGTTATTAAGGCGAAAGCCTTCAGAGAAGTATATTCTTACTGTAAATGGACTTCCTTCTGACAGTGCAGGGCTTCTCCCAGGACACAGCCGGCATCATCCACCACAGCAGCACCCGTGTCGTCACAGCTCGTCTCTATTCCCAAAACCAGCCTCCGAGAGCACTGTTTTCCAGGGCGAGCTGAGCTGCTTCTCAGCCACGCAGCTTGGCCGTGTTTAACCGATTTCAAAAGGCTTTTGGCAATACTGTTCATTGTTAAAAATCTACCTGGCAGTTATGTCTAGAAGAGAACTGTACAGTTTATTATTACTGGAGGGTTTTCAAGCATGTGCGCTGCTCTGATTTTCTGAAGCGGTGGCATTACTTTTACCGTTATGAATGGCCACACATCATATTTAAGGTACTAAGAAAAAAACCAGCTGGGAGCAGTCTTGTTTTACCTTAAAGAGGGCAGAGTTCCTCACCAAGCTGGTTGTGTGCGGTGCTTCTGGCAGCCCTACGGGCGGGACCGAGCCCCCGCAGCAGCACCGCCGTGTGTCCGCGCCGCTGCCCAGGCAGCTCTGAGCCCTCCGCCGCTCCAGGGCCACGGGCTCGCCCCGATCCCCGGAGGGTGCTCCTCCCGCCCGGCGGCACCCCCGTGTCACGGCGCCCCGGCACTGTCCCCTGTCGCGCCCTGTCGCCGCCGCCGCCCCCGCTCTCCCCGGCGCTCGGCTCCGCCCCGCCGGGTCACAGGGCGGCGCTTCCCGGGCACGGCGCAGCCGCCCAGCTGCGATTCCCTATTCCAAGGGTTTTGTCCGGCCGCCCGGTGGCATCCCCGCCCCCTGACCCGCGCTCCCTAAGGTCGGTCCGTGTCTTAAAGCCCCTGCCACTTGTACAAGGCAGCCACCGTCAAAGGCAGCACAGCCTTGTGATGGCCACTACTTAAAAATCAGTTACCGCTTCCTGTCCAAATAACGCAAAGAACTCGTTACTAAATTGCTAAAGAAAATTCGTAACTCGTTGCCATTTCTTCACAGTACCTTTATCGGTAAAGTAAATAACCAGAAAATTTCCTTAGCAAGAAAAGAAGTACGCCACTGTGGGCTTGTCTTTTTTTATTTTTATTTTTAATTTTTTTTTCCAGCTCACTGGCTGTCACTGCAACCAAAATGTAAATCAAGTCTTAAATGGAGTCTTCTGTTAAATCTGAGCCAGTTTTGGCTGGCAGACAAACAGCAGACTTCAAAATTCATCCTTTTTCCAAGACAGAGAAATAAGTGCTCAGAGCTGTAGATGTACCTTCTTCACTCTAATTCCAGAGCTGATTACATACAAGAATACCCCGTACTACACGGTACCCCTAAAACACAGCGTTCCTCCACATTTCCAAGACATGCAAGTTATCTTTTTCTGCAAAAGCATACAGTTAGTCCATGTGATTTGCCTACTCACCTACTTCTAGTTCAGCTTCTATTCTAACTTACAACCCACCCAGTTTCCCTTATGTGCTCTGACACAGCTGTAACAGAGCTGCTTCTCCTACACCACCAGCAACTCTTTCCCGACCCCATCACAGGCCTCTCAGCTACTGAAAAAAACCCCATCAGCCAATATCAGAGAAAATAGTCAAAAGTCCACACCTAAAAAGAAATTCCAATTTTTCAGGATGTCCCTTTTACACATAGAAAAGTCAGTGTCCTGCTAAGCAAAATGAAAACAACACAACAGCGGCAATTTTCCAAAGCATACATAAACCGAGCTATCAAGTTGATGTGGAAATCCCCTGAGCTGGCAGTTAAGGACTTTCTTCGGTCATTGTGACAAAAAAAAAAACAAATCACAAGAACAGAGAAGGCAGGAATTACACCATCAGTTTATGCTCACTGTCACAGTACTTACTGTGAGACAAACTTTTACAATGCAATAACAAGCACAACCACCTACAATCCATACAGCAGGAACTAGCTACTTTCACTTAACCTAAGAATGCAGCCTCACCAGTCCCTGGCATTGAGGATCCTGGATTCATATGTAAAGTTACCATCTGCATTATGGATAATGGGCATTTGTGAAACACTGCTCTCCATTTCAGCTGTTACGTGCACCTTTCTTTACAAATCACCTGCTCAGCCACATGTTGAGTCTTAGTGGGGATTAGGCTTTAGAGCTGGGCCTGCCCAGCTCTTCATGGAAATCTCTCTTCTACAGGTTTCCAATTCACATTTAAGTACTTGAAGGCAGCTTCTTATAAATTCGACTTTCATCCCAGACAATGCTGCAGGAAGCAGGAATTGTATCTCAGATGTAAAGGCATCTCTGACTGACTATGACGAGATACTGGGCACAGCAGACTACTGGTTTCCTTCACCCAGGGAGCAGCAGGAGCCATGTCAGGGGTGGCCAGTGTGGAACCTTCTCCTTAGTATTTATTGATGCCAAAGATCCGAACACCATGCAGCTGTGGCAGCTTGGGGATGAGCACGGTCAGGAGAGAGGCTGTGTTCAGGATAAAGTGTGTTGGATCATACTTGGTGTAGAAACTCGTCAGGAAGTACCTGTAGGAGAAAAAGGAGCAAGCTTAGCTGATGGCACCCTGGTCTAAAAAATAAACAAACAAAGCAGAGTTGAAAAAAGTGCTCCAGTAATCAGTAAGATTTTACTGATCTATTCCTGTATTAAATATCTCACTTGAGGTTCTAGAATATCTACAGCAAAATTACGGTCTAAGTCTCTTCTTCCCATACTTCTCAAGGTGTTAAAAAGCAACTCACCACTACTATTTTCCTCCCCCACCTCTCCCTGCCCATTTGAGTCTGACTTCTGCAGCTACAAGTCTGATTTATGATTCAGATTTTAAATAGTGTAAGATCTGCTACCAAAATATTTGCAGTTCTGCTACCCTAGCAAACTCAGTGACAAAGCATTCGACATTTTTCAGTGCAAAAATTATTTATGCTGAGCACACCTGTGACTGGCGTGATTTTAAAGTGCTTCCCATCTGACAGATGTTTCCAGCACATTTTTCTTTAAAGCTGGTTCACAACCTGTTCATCTAGAATAAGGAAATATGCCTCAGAAAACCCAATTCACTACCAACTGCTTTGAGCCTGTAATTTCATCCTCATCATAGAAATGAGGCGATCAGATTGTTGGGGTTTGGGGTTTTTTTCCCCAGCAAAACAGAGATGTTATTCAGCTACTTACACATTATTAGTGCCTCAAGAGAACCATACACTAGTGTTATGAATACAAAACTCCTGCTGCAAAGTAGGGACCTAGCCTTGAAAATTTTTTTTGAGGAATTACATATATTTTTTTCAGTTTTTATCCTTCATGGACCAACTCTCTAAACATTACGCAGGATCGTGCCTCCCCCCCTCACTCTGCCATGCAACTGGACAACTTTCTTTAGGGAAAAACAGAAAGACTTTTAGAGTTGGACATTTAATACATATCTGATTTCCTTTAGTTACTCAACCCTACTTTTGTTAACAGTGTGTAGAATTTCTAAGCCATTTACAGAACTAGTGTAAACAGAAGACAGTAGGTACAAAGCCAAACTGACACCGGACCCCATGCAGTGAGGACTGACACACTCCTCCAAACTCAGAAGTTGCAAAATGGTTAATAAATGCTGTTACAAAGACAGCTGGTTAAGATTTTCAATATTCATGACTTCACAATCTCTTAAAGAACTTCAAGAGTTACCAGTAAGTTTTCCTCACAACATTTCTAATCTTTAAAACCTGCCCCATAACTGTTTACAAACTTTGATTTCAATATGTGGAGTGTCAAAAGCAGCAGGAAGAAAGATTGTTGATCACATGGCCTATAAATACATACTCCCTACCTCTGTGATGCAGAAGTAAATTAACAAACATGCAAGCAAGAAAAGAGAGAAAATGCTTTCAGAATATAAATTGCAACCCATTATGTTGCAAATCATGGTTTTATGATTCAATTCATGCATAATACAGTTTTGAACTCACAGAATTATAGGAGAGATTGTGAAGAACTTTCTTGAAGATGTGAACTGTACTCCATAATCCAGTTGTTCCCAGTGTGTTAGTAGCCTAGCTTTCCCCTGATCAGGTGTTTCAAAAGGAGTTCCCTTTACTGCATGCAAAAACACATACATTCCCTGGGGAAAATAAAAAGTGAATACAGAGGCACTTTTAGTATATTTTTTTATAATTGTTACGTTGTTCAATGCATTGTAAAAAAAAGAATATACGTGAATTCTCACCCAGAAGAGCTGCTGGCCTGTAACAAAATTACTGAGGAGCAAGGAAGGGACAAGAAGTGATTTGCCCAAGACTGTGCAGTGAGTGGCACAGTCAGAGTTAAAGCCAAAGTCTGTGTGACATCTGATCCACTCCCTTGTCCTCTATGTTAGATGGCAAAACTTCCATGAAATCAATAGAATTTTAAAAAGCACTGTAACAAGTTTGGGGTGGCTTATTTATATTACCACAGTGTTAAATGAGTGATGAGGTAGAGTCTGCACAAAGCAAACATCTACCTACAAATACTGGCAATATTACAAGACCTTCAGAAAGCCTTCTCAGCCCCCCACCACTTTCAAATCCCTAGAAGCTGACTACAGCAATCTGTTGAATACCATCTGTCCACCTCTTTGCTGCCTCTCCTTAACCACTCTGGACTTTCTACGTTCCTGTTCCTGTTTGATGGGATCATGCCATGCCTGGTCTGATCTGAAAGATCACTTTGGGCCTGGTTTCACACAGGGGAGTACGCCCTTTTCCAGTTCTAAAAAACATCTGTTTTCTATCAAAGAGAGCACACCAACTCCAAGCAAGACACTCTAACAGAAAATATCACAGACTGCCTTATACACATACAAAAAATTTTATAGAAAGCTTTATACAGAAACAAGATCACATGGAGGTGAAATTTCAGCAAGTCACTTCATGTGTCATTCCACTTTCTTTTGGAACAGCCTCCAGAATAGAGGCCTATGAACCTAAGACGACTGATTTGTTTAATTAATTTTTGGATTCCTGATGTTTGCACTGTCTCCATTTTAATAACCAAAAAGAGGCTTTTAGGACAGTTCCAAATGCTTACTACACATTTTATTTCACGCTGGTACTTGCAGAAAGGACCACCAAAAATGCTTTCAAGGTAAACTAAGAGTTTTCCATTAGTGGAAATACAAGATTTTTTTTTCTTTGTCAAACCATTCAAGGATTTGTTTCCAAAAGAAGTGCCATTTAAACGCTGAAATATCCAAAAAGTGCAATTTATACTTATCTTCTAGTGTTCCACTACCAAACTACTTGTCAGTGCATGCTCTCATCCCTGTTGTCATTACAGCTACTTGCAATGAATTCATTAAAGCATGTGGGAAATATTTAGTAATACTTTTCTCTGCCAACATCTTAAATGTCTGACATGTCTGATGGTGTCACAGATAACATACAAAATGCTCTAATGACACTTACAATTCCACCACTAGTTTTAAACCTATCTACAAAAAGCTCAACTAAAAAATTAAAATTTTACATGACTCAAGAGGATATTATCCATCCTCAGTCTTTACAGTGAACTATTACTGTTGTAAAGGAGGAAGGAACTATCTTTTTGTCAAGACTTCTTTGCTGTTAATCTGAGAAAGCTGAGTTAGCAAACCTCAAGTATGATGTAAATTGCTGGATTATGGCCCTCTTTTCTCTAAGCCCAGAGGACCAATATACAGAGTTGCATTATTTTAAGTGATTATAACAAAATGGAGAAAGGAGCAGAAAGATTCTCAAGATCCTCAGCTTCCAAAATCTTTTGCATACAAAAGTCATCATGCAAATCATGATCCACTGAATAACAAATGGTTTCAGGGCTTGGGTCAAAGTAGTCCAGTTTTTCCCACTGCTGTCAAACAAGATTTCTCTTATGTCAAATATAGTTATAACCTTGTATGCTGAAGTCATTCTGAGCTACAGTTTACCTAGCTTGGCCAGAAATCAAAGCTAGAAGAAACAGAACACAACTATTTCTGTCCAAGAAAAGAGGTAAGGTGCTGAAAGTAAACATTTTGGAATACTATCAGATTTAGGTAGAAAAATCAATAGATAATACCCAAGAATTAAAAATGTGATGTTTTATTGATTCAGCCCAGCTCTCTAATAATATACAGAACACTGTAAAAGTTGGTCGGCACGATGACTTTATGTTTGCAACCTTCTAGCTTAATTAAATGCCTTTTAAAAGAATACATAACTAAGGAATATTTCATGTCTTTCATGCCTAAATCAAAAGTGATCAACTATCACTCCTCCGTTCCCAAACAGCCAATTATCTGTGGATAAGCCAAGCAGAGGCGCTGTTTGGGCCAGCAGGGTTTCATTATCCACACAGACTGCCTAATATCCTCTTCCCTAGGTACTGAAAACGAATACACATGAACAACTTCTCAAATTCTGTTGCACCAACGAGTGGTTACTTACCAGGTTGTGAATCACATTTGTTAAAGTCCAGGCAACGGGGACACTAAAGAAGGGAATGCTGAGCAGGACAATGTGCAGCATGCCCACTCCGAGCGCGTATGTCAGCCACATTCCACGGCTGTTCATCACCCGAGTGTTTGGATTCACCTCGCTGTGGGCAACTCCTACGTTCATTTTTACCCTACAAAACAGATCTGTTTGAAGATTGAGGCTGCTGTTACAGAGGAGTACTTAACATATGCCATTTTCAAATGTGGGAATAGGCTGTTTTAAATGATCAGGTCTGGAAAGAACACAGTGCATAAACCAAGATGTACCTCAAACTCTATGGTTCATACAGAAGTCAATGCAAAGGGGCAGTTAGGAACTGTTTGTTAAAAAAAAGAGTAAACAAATAAAACTCACAAGCCTGTTACAGAAGGAACATTTAAAAAAAATTGTAAGCTGTGCTGTTAGAGGCTGAAGTTGCAAACCTGTAAGAAACCAAGCTTATAACTTTCATCTTCTGAATTAGTTTCTCCATCCGTGACAATACCCAGAGTTGTTCTCCACTTCCCGTATCAATTTTCCTCCTGTTTCTTGTTCATGTAATGGTTAGTAAAGAATTCTGCATATACCAGTTGCCCAGCCACCTACTGCTAGAAAGAACAACCAAGGACTAATTCGTGCCTATTTTTCTTGCAGTAGAGTGCAGATTTCACATATTCCTCCCTCACCCATCTGTTATTTTTCAGACAGACATTTCCATCTTTCAAATGTGGCTGAAATCAGAGCACGGGTTCAAAAGTTTCTAAGCAACAGACACATGCAGACACACAGAACAACTTCATATGCTGATTTAGTAAAAAAATTGACAGAACTTAGGGATGGTGACACTCTCATCCTGTTGTAGTAAAATTTGTAACGATAATTTTAAAAAACCCAAACAAAACCAGTGCTTACTTCATCCTCACATGATCTGTAGGACTATGTATATTCATTTATGGGACTGGGAAGGAGATATGTTTTAACATTCATCTGAATCAGACTACAAAAGCACCGTTTAACCAGTAAAAGCAGCTTGCTTTTGGTAAGAAGTTTGTTTCTGATACCCGCTTAGTGCTGCAGAGAGTATAAAATAAACACAAAATACCCGAGTATTTCGCAGTATTAACCGCGGCAGAATAAAACCAGACGCGATGAACCCGAAAGCGAGCCGGGCGGTGCCGACATTAATCAATCCTTGTCGCAGGGCATTCGAACCGTGCGGGGGACACGTTACCTGGGATGGGCGACGCGAGGCCCTTCCTCCCTCCTGGGGATGCAGCGCCCGCCGAGCTCGTACCTAGAGAGACATCCTGGCGTGACCCACCGTCCCTTCCCGTTTCCCCTCACCATTCCCGCCCGACCCGAGGGGCAGCTCGGCTGTTTTCCCTGCCATCGCTCCCCTCCCGGCCCTGCCGCTGCCCCGGCCCGGCCGTGCCCGTGGCCTTCTCCGCGGCCCGGGCCGCCCGTCCCTCCCTCCGCCCCCCGGACGGCCCCACCTTTCCGCAGCCCCGCGGAGCCGGAGCGGAGCGCGGGGCGCCGGGCGCAGGTAGAGCCCGCGGTGCCCTGGGCAGGGCCGGCCGGGGGCAGCGCAGGGGCCGGGCCAGGCCGCCCGCACCGCCCACGGCAGCGGCAACGGGGCGGGCGCGCAGGTGGCGCAGCCGCGGGGCCGCCCGGGACGGCGGGGAAGCGCCGCCGCCTCCCCCGAGGCTGAGCCGGGCCTGGGCCGAGGCCGCGCCAGGCCCCGGGAGCGGCGAGCGCCGGGTGGGAGCGGCCCCGCCTCTCGCAGCGAGAACCAGGAACTGCGGACGGCTCGTGTGGTTTGGGGTAAACTCGAGAGACCGCAGGGCTTGTCTGCAGCTTGTTGCCTTCCCACCCCCGTAAACCAGAGAGTTGCCTCGGTTGCTGGACCCCTGAGGAAGGCGGCTGTGTGAGGGGGCGGTCTGGGTGCAGCTCCAGACGTCTGTGGGGCGGGAGCCATGGAGTCTATGGAGGT
Organism: Manacus candei; assembly: GCF_025592945.1. Lineage (NCBI taxonomy): Eukaryota > Metazoa > Chordata > Aves > Passeriformes > Pipridae > Manacus > Manacus candei. The sequence goes on along the minus strand of NW_026138071.1, from coordinate 23,270,307 downwards.
TTTGTTCCCGGTTTTCCTGAGGGTGTGCAGCACCGCGGCTGTCGCTGGGGTGCCGCACTCGGTGCGAAGGGGTACAAGGGCTGCATCAGTGGTGGGGCCCACACACAGAAAATACGGAGCCTGCCCACGGGTCACAGTGGTAACGTGTCGGTCGGTGGGAGGTACAGGAGCAGTGCGGCTTGAGCTGAAATGTGTGTCTCTTAGCTAAGTCATCGGAGGTTGGATGCATTTCCATGGGTGGGAAGGGCCCAGTGGTCCCTCGTTGGATGCATTTCCATGTGTGGGAAGGCCCCAGTGGTCCCTCCCTCACAGCAGCTGTTCCCGAGATGTGCCCAGCGCTGCATCCCTGGGTTTGGGCCCAGGAAAGGGAGGGCACACGAGAGCAGGTTCCTCTCCCAAACTGCCTGCATCAGGCACACCTCATGGAAAATTTGTCGTTGGGATCTGCAGCGTTTCTGTTTTAATACCCTCCCGTGTCTTAGTCAGTGTCGTTTCATGGAGATATCCAGCTCCCATCTGGCAATTGCCATGAGTAAATCATGAAGCACTTGACACAGAAGTCCTGTACGATGTGTGAATGTGTGAGGGAACCTGCCTCAAAACCTGCCTCTCTGAACACATGTACAGAATTAATATTGGTCCGTCTTCAACAACACATGTCTTCTCATGCTCCTTTTCCAGTTTGTGGAAAACCAATTTGTTGGATCTTTTTACCACATACGCAAGGAAAACTTCCTTTGCAATGTAAATAGCAATATTAAGAGAAAACCTCTTTGTAGCTGTTCTTAGAAAAGTTTTAATGGTGCTTCCTCTTCATGGCACTGGTTTGCTTTTTTTTCCTCTCTAAGTAACCACATTTCTGCCTTGTCTTTTATGTTTGAAGAGTGTCAGTCTTTAGAAGGATGTCGAGGCAGAGAAGTGTCCTGTAATTGTTGTATCAGCTGCATATACCCTGCAGGGTAGTGGTGCCCAGGGGTGTTGGCTGCAATCCCTCACCATGTCCTGACTGTGTCAGGAGGAAATCTGGGTATGTTCCATTCCTCCACCTCTGCTCATATCCTTGGGATGGGTGCTGAGTGTGCGTTCTGTGTTCTTCAGCATGTACCTTGGACTGAATTGATGGGGAAGCCAGGACTGCCAGGATAACAGCGTAAATAACATTACATAACATAACCTAGAGGAGAGAAGAAGCCTGTTTGGACCATTCTTGAGGTTCAAAGAACTGTCTAGCAAGGATCTTCCCCCCCCTCTTTCTCATATGCATGAAAAACTGTGGCTGAGTTCTCTGTGTCAGGCTACAAGGATCAACAACAAGGATCGGGCTTGGTTACTTGTGTTGATTTGGGTGCTTAAACAGAAATATATACTAAAATTCAGAGATCCACTTATGATCTCTTCATGTTAGAGTGTCTCTATAATACAGCAAGAATTTTATAACCCTTTGGGTTCCAGTAATTAAAAAAAAAAGAAATCTCCACTGGTTGATAATGTGAGAGATAGAAAAGAGAGAGTGACACAGAAATAAACTGACCTGCCTGAGGACACATGGTACATCAGATCAGAGAGGCAGGGTTGTAATTAAGAAGTTTTTTGGTTTGGTTTTTGTTTTTACTAGTAGATCACATTGCCATTGGATATGACTTTCCCCTCAGCACCACTTTGTTGCCTCCCCACTGCTTTCCCGACACTTACTGACTGCAGAGAAAGCTGGGACCTACTATAACATGAAAATTTTACTCTCCAGCCGTAATGTTGTGCTTTGTCAACATTTACAAGTTGCTGTGAAATGGCTACTTAGAAATGTGTATTTGTAGTATTCCTGTTACACTCTTTTTCTTTTATTTTCTGTGCAGCTTCTCTGAATCTTATTCCACTATGAAGCAGCTGCCAGGAGAGACTATTCGTCTCCTTTCAAGTTCTCAGGTGATTACTTCAGTTGTCAGTGTGGTGAAGGAACTGATAGAAAATTCCTTGGATGCCGGTGCCACAAGTATTGATGTTAAACTGGTAAATCCCCTTTCTTTCTCTTACAAAGAATTGGATGTAAAATAAGATGCAAGGAAAGTTGTTCCACTGCAAATGCATTTTTTAGGCCATTGTGATTTGGGGAATGACAAGGTATTAATAGTATTTATACATATATGTTTTTACCTCATGTAAAAATGATCCAAAATTAGTTTCCATTAATGTTTTTCAGACCCTGCTGAAACAATAGAGCATATTTCTACTTCTGAGTGTATCTTAGGGAAAAACCTGTCAACTTCCTTAATATTTGTTTTCCTACTTAAAATTTAATTTTTGTGACTAATAGGTAGTTTTAAAAGATATTGAACTTAAGTTTACTGCTAGACTGACATATGTAATGCTCATTACAAAATATTGTAAGGAAGGTGAAAATGGAAACAGTGGAAAAGGTTGATGGCCATGCTAGAGTTTTTTGTAATATAAATTACCACATGGTCCCTAAATTAGCATGGTTAGCTCTTGCTACTTCTAGCACTTCCTTTTTATAAGTTGTTAAAAAAAGTTGGCATGTCACTGAAGGATAGTTTCTGACAATAGAAAATCTTACTTATAATAAAGAATTTGATTTTTTTCCCAAATGGGGCAAAATGGCCAACTGATCAGCTATTCTTGCTGTCATATCTCTGTTTTTGCAGTGTTTTGTCAACAGCTGTATAGTAGCAGTGTCTCCTGCTTAGTAAGAGAGAAGTGTTGTAACATCCTGTATAAATGGATGTATCCAGAACTCCATCCAATTTCCTTCAGTGCAAATAATTGTATAAGATATTATTGAATTAAGTGTTAGACAAGTGCTTTTCATTAGGAGGGCAGTTCAATTTCTGCTTGTTTTTTTGTCCATGTCTCTTCTACCTTTTTTGAATGAGTCTTGAGTGTCTTCCATCTGAGAATGGTTTCCTGCAGATGCTACTGCCTTAAGTGAGCTGAAGTTACTCTGTCTTCACTATGGTCTGTCATGACCTCTGTCTTCTCCCAATATTTAGATTTCATAGAATCTTGCTCATGAGTAGCCCCAAAGTGAGTAGTGTGTGCACAGTTATGGGAGTCAGGGTGTTGGAATCAGATCCTGTGATCTGATTGATTGATTTGACATTGATCAGGCAGTAACTGCAAGAAGTCAACAGAGGAGGTTTTGGAGCCTTCCAAAATGGGTAAAACAGACCTTGTCTCTTGTGCTGGTGTGCTGTTACAGATGTGCAGATAGCTGGAGGAGAAAGCTTCTCTCTAATCAGTGTGGCTTTCACGGCACAGCAACCACCTGTTTTCATAGTGATAAGTCCCAAATCAATTAAAGACAGCGTTTTCAACCATTTTCAGTGCATGAGTCATCTGCATAGTTACATTCTTTGTCAGTCGAGCCCAGTCCAAATCAGTGTAGTTCTAAAGAAACAAACCTGGCTTTACACAGGTTGTCAGTGAGTGAAAGAGATTTGCTGGTTGTTCTTCTGTGGGTACTAGGGGAGAAGCAAAATCCTGCACTCTTTGCAACTCTAGACAGTAATACTGTGAAAGAATGAATTTTTTTCTCGGTATTCTTTTATGTGAAATTTAAATAATTCTGACTGTGTAATAGAGGTCAGTGACCACATTAACTCTGGATTAGTTCAAAGTCATAACAGAGAAGAGAAACTTTGAAATTCCATTTTACAACTTGATGGCTTTTGCGAAACTGCAGCATTTTCATTGATTTAACCTTTTTCAGATGGATTAGGAAGGCTAGTTGATTCCTTCAGTCTTCTTACCCAATTTGCCTGAACAAGTATAGGAATGACTTTTGAGACAAACAGGCAGGAGTTAACTTGCAGGTGGAATGGTTCTCAGGTAGAAACCATGGCAGTGGTCAGCTGTAGTGGGAAGCTTTGGCTGGTGTTTTATTGTTGTTACCTTCTTGATTGACCAAATCCCATAGGTGATGTTATTGAGTGTCTTTGCACTGTGTATCGACATGAATCATACTGTTTGACATCAGTGATCTGGCAGAGCAACCTAAACATCTCATAGGATCATAACCTCAGTAGTATTTAGGTCATGGAGGAAGGTGTTGCAGAATACAGAGTTTGAGCACTGTAATATTTACGTAAAACGTGTGCAACTGAAAATTAATAACATTAGAAAAGAAATAGAGAATCATTCATGTTTCCAAACCACAATGTATGAATTACATTATTTGATTAGAGAAACCATCACTATTATCCTGCATGTTGTATTTTTCTTTTTTTTTTTCCTTAAACAAGAGACATTTAATGTTTGTTCCCACTAAGCAAAACTCCTGCTTCTGTGTGGATGGCTGGAAGGTGTAACCTTGGCTGCTTCAAACTTGTGTCTTAATTCGATTGCTTTAATGCTCCACTCTGTTTTGTTCTCTTTTCAGGACAATTACGGGTTTAACAAAATAGAAGTAAGAGACAATGGCAGTGGAATCAAGGTTGAGGACGTTCCTGTTATGGCCATTAAACACTACACCTCAAAAATAAGCTCTTCTGAGGACCTTGAGAGGCTGACAACGTACGGTTTCCGTGGGGAAGCTTTGGGATCCATTTGCAGCATAGCGGAGGTGAGCGGTTGCTATAAATGTGTCTGGTCTCTGAGTTATGATTTCTTTTGTCTGTATGTGCTTGTGAAAGTTTTATTAAAATACCAGTGCAAAGACTTGAAATGTTCCAGTGGCCTGCTGGGGATATGCTTTCCAAACCATGTGGCATGTGTATGCTGCCTTTCCCCCCAGCCCCAGAAGCCATGTCATAGGAATTTCTTGCCAGTGTCAGTCCTGCCCTTCTGTCACACTGGTCACAGCAATGCTCTTGTTTATTTTCCACAGTCAGAACAGGTCAGAGAGAGATTGGGTTGTATTTTCTTTTCTTTTGTATCAGGGAATATAACGTCAAACAGTATGGCTGAATTTGCTACTTGAATTAGGGTAGATCAAAGTGAGGAGCAGCAGGTGGTGGCCAGGAGAAATAATTTCAGGGAACTGATGGCCCACATAGCTACCATTCCAGTAACCATTTCTGCCTTCTTATCTAGGTGATCAGCAGTCATGGGATCTTGCTGGGCTCCTTATTGCTCTTTGACATGTATGTGACTGCAGTTGCACAAACTTTGTCCCTATGAGTAAACAGGAACCTGCTACTTGGCATGTCTGAGTCTGATCCATATGTTTGTGTTAAGAGGATTGGCACTGTACTGATACTTATGATTTAACTTGTTGGCTGAAAGTAAGTAAGTTTGTTCAAAACCATCTGAAAAGTGTTCAGGCTGTCAAAGGCACAGCATCTGGCAGTTCTGTTGTGCTCTGCCTTTCTGTATTCATACTGCACCAAGGTCAGGTTTGGATTCTTTGAATCTACCAAGGATTAGATCCTGCAAGAAGATGCTGATTTCTGTGTCTGATTCGAACCATCAACTGCTGAGGTCAGGAGAGATGATGTTACAGCTTGACTCCTTGCTGCCTTGGGCTACATTCACATTGCACTAAGCAGAAGTGGGTTGTGTGTTTGGATAGAGATTTCCAAAGATGCTTTCAAAAGTGTTGGTGTTTTGATAGATGATGACAGACCTCAATCATTGGTTCCTTCCAATGAGTGGTCAGAGCAGAATGCCATCTGTTCTGAGCTTCTCATCAGCTCTATGGTACGTTTCATAAGAGATGGGAGGTGGCCTGAGTGCATGAAGTGCTTTAATAGGTATTACTTCAATCCTCGTATCAGTAATTATATTAATTAAACACTTCTGGCATTCATTGCATTCTGCCTACCCAAACTGCCCCCTGAAGTTTCGGTTTGGAGGTATTTAATATTTAAAGGAGGCCTTTAAGTAGATCTGTAATACTGTCATTTCCAATTAACCAATTGCTGTTTTTCCTCTCTAGAGGCATGACTTAACTCTAAATGATTCATACAAGACACTAAAATAACCCAGAATATCCCAAAGCACTGTACGTGTGATAAACTTTGGCTTTCAGGTGGTTAAAGTGCAGTGGCTCTGCTGTTCAAAATGTTGGTGCCTGAACTCTGGTTTACAACTGCTCTTGCTAAAGCCATCTGTGTATTACCTTAATAGCTTACAAAACATGCAGTGAGTGATTGCCAGATATGTTTGGGTGTGGAGAGATAATACACAGAGAGTAGTCGTTAAGTTTGTTGGATCTCACATAAATTTAAGAAGTTGTCATAGGCTACCTTCTCTCTCACAGAGGATGAAAATGCCAAATTGTCAATTGATTTAGTTGTTTATTTAACCTGTGTTAGAATAGAAGTCAGAGCAGTGTGTGTTGTAGGAAGAGGGAATTGCTATGCTTTTTGTATTAGTGTGATAGAAAGGCTTTTAGTTAAATGGATGGAAACATGAATAATAAGTAATGCAGAATGTTTCCGTGCCTGTAAGAAACACCCCTAGAAGAAAAATTTTATAAACTAATTAAATGTAATCATGGAGACTAAAGTAATGCAGTGGTGAGAGTGGTAGCAAAGCTTGTCTAAGCTCATTCTGAACTTTGTCTACCTCTGATTAACTAAGTTTTTTTAAAATCACTCTCTTCAGGTTTTGGTCACAACCAAGACAGCTACTGATGATATCAGCACTCAGTATGCTTTGAATAGCAACGGGCATGTAACTTCTAAAAAGCCTTCCCATCTAGGACAAGGTAGGATATCACTGTTCTGGTGTTGCACTGTAACAGGAGTATTTTGTGTTTCTCTGAGGCTCTGTCTGATGTTGAAATACCTGTTCTGTACTTGAAGGCTGAGTATGAAATCTTTGCAACTGTAAACACTTCTTGCCTTATGTCTGTCAGCTGAGAATGTGTTGTCATATTGTAAGAAATAATATGGCTTGGAAGTTGTTCTAGATAGTAATTATAAACTAGTTTCTTCTTCTTTGACTCACTTCAAGCTGCCAGTGGAAATAAAAACTATAAAAATTCAGTTCTCCAGGTCTATCTGAAAGGTTTCTTCAGGACCAAACTACAGAACTATGTTTCTGTACATAGCAAAATCCTTGCTTACAGGAGGAAGACTGTCCCTGCTGCTGTACAAAGGAATTGCTGGAAGCAGCCTGGCTGTAGGACCAGGCAAAGTCATAGTTCTTTATACCCTGTGGTAAGGGTGTGTAGCTGATTTCAACTAGGGATTCTTTTTAAGATTTAGACTAGGTTATTCCAGCCGTGGAAAATACTATATTTTGCATTACCTTCTCTTTTGTCAAAATTGTTGAATGATTGACTGCATTCTGTGCAATATGTTTAACACTTTGCAATATCCTTGTGGGTTCAGAATTCATGTGACTGTGTTGGTAGGTGAATACTCCTCCTCCCTCTGTGTACTGTACCTTGAACAGAGACTCTTCAGGAAATACCCTAAAGCAAATGCTTGTGAAGACCCTTAATGAAGCACAGTGTTCCTTTGTCTCCAGATATGTGTGACTAGATTCTAGTCTGAAATCATTTTACTAATGAAAGCTAACTTAGTATGCACTGAAAGAGTCTTCAGCTTTATTTAGTGCTGAGTCTCACAATTGTCAATGTGTGTGAAAAAAACCTTAATGCTGCAGTCTCAGAGCTCTTGAGGTCTATAGATACCTTTTTGGGGAGGATGACTGCTGATTTGGTATATTTCTTCTCATGCTAATAACCTAATCTAGCATTACTTGAATTTATTTTGTATGCAGCAGCATACAAACAGGTCTCTAAGTAAAAATAAAGTTTCCTCCATATCCCGTGATGTGCTTTCAGTGTAATTTCTACTTATTTTTTTATCACCTGCTTGCAGGTACCACAGTAACAGTCCTAGATTTGTTCAAGAATCTTCCAGTAAGAAAGCAGTTTTACTCAACAAGTAGAAAATGTAAGGAAGAATTAAAAAAAGTCCAAGATCTGCTGACAGCATATGGTATCATAAAACCGGACCTGAGGGTAACATTAATACATAATAAGGTAATAATGAGTTTTTCTTCTATCAGGTGTCTTAAGGATGAGTTTCTGATGAATTTATGCAGTTCATCTTATATTTACATAAAATCTTTAATTCCTGGGAATTTTCTTGCATCATAGCTTTGTTTTGGACTTCCACTTATTTTTTCCATTCATAGTTGTGTATTTATAATGGCTACAGATTTTGATCTTAAACTTCTAAAACTCAGGCTCAGATATTTTTGATGTCTTCTAACAGATGCCTGGTTAGATATATGAAGTATAAAAATGATTTTACATGCTAATGGTTAGTAAAGATGTTGATGGTGTATTGCAGACAAAGAAGCAAAACCCTCCTAGACCATGGGGCCTGATCAAAGGTTAGCCAAAGCCAACTGAAAACACTTAGAAAACTTATTTGTTTAGGCTATTTACCTGGATAGACACTATAGCTCATCCAGGTACCTTGTCATAAGAGCTCAATACATAACCATGATTTTATTTAAAAAGACTAAAAAATTCCAAACAATTTGGTACCCAGGTGTAAGAACAGTAACATATGTTATAACAGAGAGCTTTAGTTAAGCTAGTTGTTCTTTGTTTAGATGTGGGGGAACGAATTCAGAGGCTACTTGGAGGCTGTTTTGACTTCACAGCATACTGAATGGTAATTCTACAGCACAGCTACAGAAAGCAGACACACAGCCACAGAAATGACGTGTTGAGCAGTTGCCTCTGCCTGATCCAAATTTAACAGAGTGAATTCCATTGGCCGTACCTTGGCTTTTGATACCTCAGAGAAGAAAGTTGTGCTAATTGATTTCCAAGCTGCCACAAAGCAGAGAGTGACATCTCGTGGCCAGAACCCTCAGAAATTCTATTTCTGTTCTAAAATAGTGTTATTTGTTGAAATGTGGCCCGTTCATTGAGTAGTTTTGATCAGTTATCAACCAAACATTCTCACTTCAATTCCTTTTCAGTGGGAATAATAAATGGCACTGTGTGCTTTCCTGAAATGAAAACATATTGCCCTTCCTTTTCTGGAGTTGTTTAACATACTCTGATTATATTTATGTGTATATTTCTAAATATAGCTGTGTAGATACTGTGAAAAACAAAAGCCAGCCTTTTGGCTGGCTACAGAATTTATTTCAGAGCTGAGGAAGTGTAGCTGCTTGCAGTCTTATTTCATTGGGAGCACTGAGAGTTTGAAACCAGAGATCTCCAGGGGTACCTGCTTCTAATATTGTGCTGAGCTCCATGACATATCTAGCAGTAGTTCGCAATATCGGTCTTAAATGTTGGTTAATATAACTAATTGTGTCTTTATTGGTGGTTTGATTTTGCCCTCTCTTGCAAGTTGCAAATGATTTTTTTTATAGTATTTTGATTTCATTGCCTTTGAATAGACTATTGCATATCTTGGGATTTTTTTTCTCTGCTTATTTTAATGCAGTGATAATGATGTGCAAGAAGGTGATCATGTGTCTTTTTCACAGTACTTACTGCAAAGATGGTGTGAAGAGTGGCGTGACAGTTGCCATTGCACGTTGCTTTTGACTGCCTGTCCTGTGGGCTTCAGAAATATGTTCTTCAATACCCAGTTCAGGCAGTATCATTCATTGTAATGGCAGAGATGGTGCTGATTTTTTAACTCTTTATTTTGCACCGCTGCCCTTTCGTTCATTTAATTTATGTAGGAAAAAAAAGGAAGGCGAGTGCGAAAGTGCTCAAATGTTTCATCACAAGAGGTCGCTCAGGAGCTATTGCTGCAATGGGAAAATTAAAGGCTTAAGAAGTCAGTCAGAAGGTGTAGTGTGTCTCTCTGGAGATGCTTTAAAATAGTCTGAAAATTAAAAACTGAATTGAACGTAAAAAAATTTGGGTGAAAATTCCTGGCTTGCTACTGATGTTGTCATTCCTTGTAAAATAAAAAGTTACCTGTTGTGTCATACCTTTTAGGAAATTTGAAATTCTGAATTTCCAATGTATAGCCACTTGCAGTAGGTCAATGTGCATTTGTTTTAGCTTATCACGAAACATGAATATTCTTTACCTTTTCCTTTACCTTTTCCTATTATTATCATTACAGTTATTAATTCCAGTCACAAGGTGTTTTTTCTATACTGATTCTACAGCATATCTGTGCTACAGTAATACTCTGCTGAATAGGGTTATTGCATGACTTTTTTTTTTTTTGGTGATGTCTTTTATATTTTTGTTTGAAATCTGCCAGTAGAAAGAATCAACTTCTTGGAATGGCTTTATTTTTTGTGTATCTCATAGATTACATATTCATTTAAAAGACAGTTTGTATATGCAATTATTCAGAGGAGTTCTTAGAATCCCAAATTCTTAAGGCTGAGCCAATGCTTTCTGTTGCAACGGAAGAAGATACACATTGGGAGTAAGATAAGGTTCTGAGGCTTAAAAGAGCAAGAAGATACAGTTGAGCTACGACAGAAGGAGACAAGGAAAGATGGATTGAAAGACTAGAAAGGGTAGTAAGTGAAAAAGGTGTAAATGAAAGTGTATTTCAAAGAAATCTTCTCAATAAATTACAAAAACAGTACTTAAAAAAAAAAAAGCCACACCAAAAAACAAAACCAAAACCACCCCCGCCAAACAAACAAACAAACAAAAAACAACCAAAAATGCCAAAACAAAAGCAAATCCTCTCAGTTTTTAAAGTCCTGTATTTTATGTGAAGGTAAAGGAGCATGGAAGGTTGGATGGAGCTTTGAGCAACCTGGTCTAGTGGAAGGTGTCCCTGCCCATGGCAGGGTGGTTGGAACTGGATGATCTTTAAGGTCCCTTCCAACCCAAACCATTCTGTGAGTCTATGAAGGCATAGCCCTCACTTTAGCAAGGAAGAGTGTAATGAGGCTGAAGTTGTCACAGAAATGTCTGTGGTTAGGCATCTGAAAGTGGTTGCCTAATTGATTCCAGCAGAAACTCATTTTGACAAGTCAGGCCTCTTTATAGAGCTGTTGAATATATATATATAATTTTACGATGCACGATACAGAGCATGCTTTATTTCCACCACATTTGGTTGGGTTTTTTTAAAAGGTGTGTATCTTATGCTTTTGAATGAAATTTCCAGAAATTTTTCTTCTTGTTCTGCTGCATTTCATATCTGTGTTTAGTTTGGAAAATATTACCATTAAGTGTGATTGTTCATAGAAAAGAAATCAGACAGTGCTCTTCCAGCCTTTATGTTGTTTTTTAGTAAGTAAGAAAATAGGTATTCTTTTATCAGTCCTCCTAGGGTTCATTTATTGTGTACTCTCCATCAGTGGGTTTCCAAGATAGGAAGTAATTGGTTGCTCTTTCTGCTCAGAATGTTTTGTTTGCATTAGCAATAAATAATGAATCACTTTGCAGATCAACCCTATGAAGTACTATTGCTATTTTGACAACTTGGATTAGCTAGTGCTCCTTCTTTTTATGAAGGTTTATCCTGCCAAGACATTCTTTGAATACTGATAATGTTGATCCTCTTGCCAGTATGGTTATGTTAGAAAGAGGTATTTTTCTTCTTTCATCACCATGTTCCTTGAAAGCATATTGAATAATGAGACAGCCAAATGGAAATAATTTACATGAGTATTCAGCAAGTTTATTTAAAGTTAATGTTATCTGAAGGCGTGCTAAGAACATTTCAAAGTCAGCCACTGCTTAAACTGCGTCAAACCCTTCAGCCCGAAATGCCGTATTCCTGCCACCTATGAGCTCTGGCTGTGTTGTACTCCAGATGGTAAAACACAGCTTTTAGGAGTTCCAGGGCTATTCCAAAAAACTTCTGGCAGCAAGTGGTTTAAATGGTGCCCATCAGCAGGTCATACCATGCCCAACTGGTCCCATGTCTTATGCAAAGTACGGGGCAGCCGTAAGTAGGCTCAGTAAATTTTCCAGTTCCTGTTGAGGAAAACTCTGCATAAGGGAATATTTTTTTTCCCAGTGTTTTTCATGCATAACACTTTGTAGCCTTGGTCACACAGGGTTCTGCCTGGAACTGTGTATTGTTTGTTTCTTGAAAGAGTTGGGAGTCAGAACTTTGTGATAAACGGTCCGTTTAAAAACTTATAGATAACAGGGGATGGTATTCTTCCCCAAACCCCTTTGTTGGTGGTGTTGACTTAACAGATGCCATCTTCATTTTTTAATTTACAGTAAGTCTCCTCTTATTTACAAAGTTGCATAATCTTAACCAATAATTTGTATCAAATAATCCCAACCCAAGGGATTTTTCTGTGTCTCTGTCCTCTGTAGTAAGTGTGGATTTTTGAGACAGAGTGAGTGCGTCAGGGTAAATTTACCATTTTTAATAATGTCAGTATACTTTGCACTCATTCATTGCGATTCCAAACTCTGCTGTAGCTGCATGTTGAAAATAAATCTGTATTGCGCAGAAATAGCAGCACATGAGCTCTGTCTTGAGTTGGAAAAGCCACTCCATTTAATGATGATAAATTAAGTCCCTCCCTAATCTGCGTGTCTGAAAATATAAAGAGGAATTATGATTAAGAATCTGCAGTGCTCTGCAGCCAACATGCTTTCATGCTGACCTGGAATACAGCTCAGTCTTTGCTTCTATTCGTTGTTTAGTGGCTTTGCTGAGAAAGCCAAACAGAGAGTTAATTATGGTGTTTTTTTGTGCTGAGGACACCTGTCCACTAGGAAATGCGCTGAGACCCTCAACTCAATTTACATCAGCCAGAGAACAGCTGCCAGATGGTAACTACTTTTGGTCACTACCAACCTGGTTGAATTTGAACTGGTGACCTAGAGGTGAAATGCTTTATATCCTATTACTAATTCCTTGAGGTTTCCAGTTTCTCATCCATCACTTTTTTCAAATGACAGCCCAGTATATGTCAGAAATCTCAAAACAATTACTGTTTCACATATGCAGTGTGTGTTGCAGAATCTGAGATGTGCCTTTAGCTCTTGCAAAGCTTTTGCACTCACTTTGTACGCTTAAAAATGGTTAGTGGAAAAAGGATATTTCCAAAGCTGCATGGGAATTTTCCCTCTTCCTTAGCAATGTACTTAGTCATAGTTAGGTATGTTATTTTTGTTAACTACTATTTTACAAAAGACTTTTAAACCTCCCATTTATTTAAATAGAATTCACTGTGATGTTGTACATCCTCTGAATGACGTATTTGGATTGGAAACCGGTTTTTGGCAGTAGTTTAATTGTTTAGGAGGTTTTATTTTTTTTTCTCCTGCTATGGAAATGGATTTTAATAGAATTTTAGAATATCCTGAGTTAAATAGGACCCACAAGGATCATCATGTTCAACTCCTGGTCCTGCACAGGAGAGCCCCAAGAATCCCTCCACATGCCTGAGAGCATTGTCCAAATGCTTCTTGAACTCTGTCAGGCTTGGTGTTGTGACTACTTCCCTGAGGAGCCTGTTCCAGTGCCCAACCACCCTCTGGGGGAAGAACCTTTTAATAGAATCATTAAGCTTGGAAAAGATCTCCAAGATCATGAAGTCCAACCTTTGACTGAAAACCACCATGCTGACTAAACCATATTGTGAGGTGCCATGTCTACTCAGTTTTTGAACACTTTCAGTGATGGTGATTCCACCACTTCCCAGGGGAGCTTATTCCAATGCTCAACCACCCTTTAAGTGAAGAAATTTTTCCCAATATCCAACCTGAACCTCCCCTGGTGCAGCTTGAGGCCATTTCCCCTTGTCCTGTCTCTGGTTGCCTGGGAGGAGAGGCCGACCCCTACGTGAGAGTGGTAAGTTGTAGAGAGTGATAAGGTCACCCCTGAGCCTCCTTTTCTCCAGGATAAACACCTTCAGCTCCCTCACCTGCTCCTCATCACACTTGTGCTCCAGATGCTCCACCATCATCTTTGTCCTTCTCTCGACATGCTCCAGCACCTCAGTGTCTTTCTTGTGGTGAGGGGCCCAAAACTGGACACAGCACTCAAGGTGCCTCACCAGTGCTGAGTACAGAGGGACAATCACTTCCCTGGGCCTGCTGGCCACATTATTCCTGCTGCAAGCCAAGATGCCATTGACCTGTTTGGCCACCTGGGCACGCTGCTGGCACATCTTCAGCTGCCATCAACCAGCAACTTCAGGCCCTTTTCCACAGGGCACCTTAATAGCCTCTTTTCCTCCAACCTGTAGCACTGCAGAGAGTTGTTGTGTCCCAAGGGCAGGACCCGACATTTTGCTTGTGTTGAACATCACACAGTTGGCCTTGGCCCATCCAAACAGCCTGTCCAGAATCCTCTGCAGATCAACACTCCCACCCAACTTGGTTTTGCCTGCAAACTGACTGAGGGTGCACTTGAGGGTGCACTTGATCTCCTCATTCAGATAGTTGATAGAGATATTAAACAGGACTGGCCCCTATACTGATCCCTGGGGAACACCACTGGTGATCAGCTGCCAACTGGATTTAACTCTATTCACCCCCACTCTCTGGGTTCAGCCATTCAGACAGTTTTTTACCCCACAAAGAGTGTACCTGTCCTAGCCATGGACTGCCAGTTTGTCCAGGAGAATGCTGTGGGAGACAGTGTCCAGGGTTTTACTGAAGTCTGGGTACACAAAATCCACAGCCTTTCCCTCATCCACTAGGTGGGTCACCTGATCATAAGAGGAGATAAGGTTCTCTGAACACCCACAGCGTGTGGTTAAAGCAGTCAAAAAACTTGTAACTCTGAGTAGTCTCTAATTCTTGAAAGGCTTTAAAGACAGGTGTTACCAGATGAAGATCCTTGGCTCCTTGTAATATCTGTTAGCTTCTCTCCTAACTTACCTCCCAGCTCTCAAATCCGAGCATTTCTCCACTGTGTCATGCTCAAGAAAGCCTTTTCATTGAGAAGGTGCTCTTGTATCACGACAGGGAAATCTGAGTAGCGAATACACTGGAATCTGTAGGATGAGCAGTGCTGTGGAACATGACTGTCTTTCAACAAATCCCCTTGATAGCTGTAATGTCTGATGCCCATGGGATAGACAGGTATGTCAGCTGCATCCAATGAGTGGAAAAGTGGTGTCTTGAGTTTCTTTACTGCATATCTTCACTAATAGTTGTCCCACCATCACTTACAGAATGGAGGGGACAACTGATTCCTTAGGGGCAAGTATAAAATATATGGGGAAAATAGTTCTGATTAGTTGCATAATTGTTCTGTAAGCTAAATTGAAAAAAAACAGTTGTGATTTCTGTTTTCAAGAGAGGTTTATGTAAGGGCTCTCTTCTAGTGAGGTAACTTACCTCTGGTTTTAAAACAGGATACCAATTATGGCATGGAGTTGAAAAACATTAACACTTTCAAGGCTGGGATTCTAAAGAATGTGGTTAAGACTTGATCTATTCTTGATCTTAGTTGACAGGTTTTCTTTCACAGCAGAGAATGTACCAGCCCTAAAGACTAGGTGTTTGTGCATCACTAAGCTGAAATGACTCTGGACATTGTACATGGACTGCTGTGTGATGTCTTTTGGTTTCCCTTGGGCTGAATTCAAACTTGAGATATTGCTGCCTGGCTTTGTTCCTGTTTGTTTACTCTCAACAGGTAGGCAGCGTTGCTTTCATCTGAAGCCTAATAAGCTATTAGGTTTTAAGTCAAGAAGGCTAAGGAATGTACTGGCCCAAAGAGATGCCAGGGTGACAGGAATTTGGAAGCATGTAAAACAAAATTAGAGAGACTGTGAAATACAGTTCTCTTTTACAGAGCTAACCCAAGTTACATTACCAGCCTGCAGTTCATGTGCAACTGCTTGCTCACCTAGACTTTTACACCCTCAAGCTTTATTACAGGATATGACTGTCACAAAACAAATTAAGAAAATATGTGGTTTCTGGGTAGTAAAAGTCTACTTTGTTAAGTTACTGCCATTAAGGAGTAATAATGGGATGAGTCAGTTTAACTTGTAGTGTCACAGTTGTACTGAAGTAGGTGCAGTTGGAAACAGCATCCAGTCCTCAGCTCTAATTAAGGTTTTCCTTTTGTCTGTGATTGAAAATCACTGTAGCTGCTGATAGAAGTTCTAAATATGAAGGATAGTTAGGGATGTGGAGTGGCTGCATTTTTTTCTCTGTCATTCCTTGGTGTCTTTGAGGAGAAAAATATTGAGCAGCTCTTAATTCTCCTTAGTGCCGTAATACCAGGGACCCCAGTGGGAAGAGGGTGAATCTTTCTCCACTCATGACACATTTTTCAAGGAATCCTTCTGGGCTCTATATATGCATCCTGAAACAATGGATGCCTACTCCATGTGTGCATGGAGTCATAGTATCATGTAGGTTGAAATGTATGTTGTCACCCTCCACAAAGCATGCACATCCTAGGGCTGCATGGGGTGGAGAGAAATAGGTACAAACAGACCTACTTATCTTCTGTACATGTGCAGTAGATTTTATACACCTGATGACATTTTGCAATATCTAGATCGTGCAATCCCCTTCAATGAAACAAGGAGAGAGGTGGGATATATTTGGCCAGCTCTACGAAACCCAAGATGGGGCATATGTAATAATATATCTTTGAGTGGGCTGTTTCTGCAGCGTCATCATACTGACTGGAGTCAGATTCTTCCTTGGCTCATCCTCGACACCCGCTTTATATGACCTAGAAAAAAAATTTCGGGGGTGTGTGGGGGATGTATTTTTAGCTAAACTAAAGGGTATAAGTAAGGTTAAAAAAATAGGGTATTGCAGGAACCTCACGGAAACAGGCACTTTCTGAAATAAGTGGAACAGGCATTGTTTCTCTGTGAATTTTTTAATGCCTGTTGATACATCTGGAGAGTCTAGAAAAATAATTTTCTTTAAATTACTAGCTCTTCCTGTGTTGTTGCTCCATAATGTGCCATCAGGGCTAAAAGTGAATACACACTGTATTCTGTGTTCCTATAATGTAGAAATGAGGAATACAGAAATTGGAAATTGCCTAGCCTCTTTAGTACGTAAGCTTTAATTTAATCTACAGTGGTAACTATTTTCTAAAAGTATGTCTGTAGTACTGAGTATTAATATCTGATAAATATATGACTAGTTGAAAAGCTAGTCTGAACTTATTACAGTATCTACTTTTAGCAAGTTTACATTTAATAAGTTCTCATTTTCCACCTTACTCAAGTGATCTTTTCACAGTTCTGAGTATCAGCCGTTTAGCGGGTCAAGCAGTGTAATAACCTTGCATTAATCAGCAGCTAAGATTTATATCTGTACCTGCAGCCTTACATTAGCATAACCTAAAATAAACAGCATGATGTTTATGTTAGTCATATAACAAGTGTCTTTCTCAGTTTGGTCACATGCATTTAATTTAAAATATATCCAGTAAAGAAAAAATCGCTTGGCACTTTGTGTTTCCATTTTAAGTAATCAATTTTAAAATAGAAGCAGTACAGGATATGTTTTATAAGAGGAGCTCTAAAGAAGAGGACAGATTCTTTCATCACTCCAAAATATCTTTGAGGAGCCTTAGAGCAGGTGTAGAGGAGAGAGGCTGAGAGGCAGCGTGCCTTGGGCAGCCCCGGGCTGTCCTTTCCCCCTCTCTGCTGCTGGAGCACGGTGGGGACTCCCTGCCAGAGCTGTGGACACCCAGCCCGTGGCTCTGCCTGCTCCTTTCTCCTTCTCCCCCTTGTCTGTTTGCTGCCCTCCCTGACGTAAATGGACCTTTATGTTTTAAGGGGTTCAGGCTCGCCCCAGGATGACTGAGCTGTGCTCCAGCATGTGCAAAGGGCTGTCAGACCAGTGTCTAGGAGCTGAATTAGATTCAGGCAGGACTGCAGAGCCCCACTTCACAAATGCTGCAGAGTGTACGTGGAAATGGAAAATTAAAGATTTGGGGAATAGTTTAGGCTCAGCATTCTCAAAGCTTTACAATTCCACCTGTCCTGTAGGAGGGGAGTATCATTTTACAGGAGCACTGTGTTCTTCTGTGGAATTCACCCCTGAAGGCCAGCAAATATCCCACGGGACAGGTGGAATTTTAAGGCTATGTATTGCATTTCTTGAGATGGGTGCTTGTGTATTTTTTTTCTCCCACGACACTTTCAGTTAACATCCTGTATCAGAATACTGTGAACTCATTTTGAATTCATTGGACACCTAGCACCTATTGAAAACATAAATTTTAACGGCACTGTAACATCTGATTTAAAGTACAACTTGCTGAATATTTTTTTCTTTTGTGTGTGAAGATTGCACATTGAAATGCACTCAGGCATCTAACAGTGACAAAAGTAAAGTGGACCTGAATGTAAGTCTGTTGCATAGAAGCAGAAAACCAACTAAGGAAATCATTTTTTATTGTTGAATCAGCATATTCAGCTAAATTTGTGACTGTGTGGTATAGGACTTGTCATTAGCAAGAGACAAAATTTCACCTTCCAAAGTAGCTAATACTTTTTGTATCCATGAGTGGACTTGACAGGTAACTTCTGTTGCAAGCTCAAGTTCACTTTGCCTTATTGTACTTATCAAGACTTTGCAATAGTATTCCAAGACATGTAGCAAATAGAGCAGTTGTTCCTTCATCCTTCTAACTTTTACAAAGTTTTCATTAGACAAATAACTGCTTTCCTTTCTAAACAGCAGGCTTGTCACAGACCTAGAGTATCCAGGTGAGGACTATGAGTGGACAGGTAATAGCCTGATCTCTACCAAAACAGCCTTTCTCTTCAGTATAAGTAACATAGGCATTGCAGTGCCCAACTTCAAATGTTGAGCACCATGTTAGAGACACATCATAAACCCTCAATTTATATGCTTGGTAAAAAAACAAAGCCTACTGTTGTGTACTGAAGAGGAGAAGTAGTGTTTGTATTGATTTGTGTTTAACAATTGCTTCAGGTACAGAAGTCCAGATTAGCCATGTAACATCCATAAATATAAGCTTTGCTTAGTTTTCCAATTGCTTTGAGTCTAAATAAATCATACAGTATGACAAGACATGCCAAAAAGTACCCTATCGAGTCGGTTAACACTGAAAGTTGTGATTTTCAGAGGGTCAAAGTACAGAATGTTACATATACAGTGTGTGTGCAGTTGCATATGCATGTTCATAGACATGACTTGAGTTCAACAAATATAATGTCAAAAATTTGACTCCGTGCCATTTGTTTCAGGCAGTTATTTGGCAGAAGACCAGGGTGTCAGATCACAAAATGGCCTGTATGTCAGTTCTGGGAACAGCCGTTATGGGCAGTATGGTACCTTTTCAGCACTGCTGTGAATATCCTGAGGTGAGTTTAAACTTCCTTCTCCCAAATTCCCTTAAAACCTGTCAATGAAGAGAGCTAAGTCAATATTCAAATAGAAGGAGACTTTGCAAAAGAGGATGTATCCCCAGACTGACATCTGATTAATGCATTTGCTTCTGTTACTGTCCTCTCCGTAAAATTAATTGGTTTGGTGATTGAAAATCCACTCCAAGAATCATCTCATCAGGACTCATGTGGCACTGATCAAATGGCAGTAAAAACAGTTGTGATGACAAATGCAGAATTGCTGATTGCTCAGAGCTGTCCAGGCTGGGATTCCTGGCCCACAGGCAGGTTGTGCTCTGATTAATATCTAAGCATTTAAATGGTTCTCATCTTCGTGGCCTCTTAGCCTTGCACTCTAAAGAGGATCCCTCAGTTTCAGTGAGAGGCACCTGAGAGGCAAAAGAAACACGTACTTAGAAGGCAAGTTATGCAAAATTTCCACCAAACATATATTTCAAGGAAGTAACTTGCTAGTTTCTAGAAAATTCAGTGCACTTGGCTTCCTTTACCCTTGTTGAAAAAGAAGGAATTCCCCATGATACTCCCTTTTGTCCAATGTTTTCAAAAATTTTTCATTCACCTTCCATTTTTGTTGAAGACACTTTTATAAAGGGGAGTCTTGCTACTATGGAACCTTCTAAGTTGCATTTTTCTGTATCTTATAGTAATAAATCTTGACCAGTCACATAGATGAGATGAATCAGTGTAAAGTCACAATGGCTGTTAAACACAACTTAGGAACGCTCCATTCAGCATGGTGTTTAACAGCATTATTCAGATTTTAATAAAAGTCTGACTACATATTTGTGTTACAGTTTAATGGCATTATTCAGACTTAAATTTTGAGTTTTTCAGAATGCTTTTAGCAAAAATGCAGTGAAATGAGGGAGAAGAAAGCAAAGTCACTTCTTGTGACTTTAATTGCTTATGTCTGACAGAACATCCAGAGCTGTTCTTACCTGAATGTAGCTTGGATGTGCCCACAGGGCAAGTGCAGGGGGCTCCAAAGGGAAGACATGGGGGTATTTAGAAGGGACTAGCTTGAAGGAGGCACTCAGGTTCTCACATTACTTCCCTGCTATATCATGAGGCATCCATATTCCTTGAATAGAAGTGGGAGAACATTCCAGCTCTCCCTCTGTCTCTAAATAGTGTGTAAAATACCACGTGCATCATTTATAGGTGTATAAGTGATCCATGCATAATGCTCACGCACAAACTGACGTTCAGAAACCATGGACATTTCTAGACTAAGCAACCAAACACTGTAAAATGACAGAATTAAGTTGCCTGTGTAGCCATTTCTTCCTCCCTTGTGTACAGGTATTGGAGTAGGTGTTTAAGGACAAGGCATAGTTTTCCTTCCCATTTAGATCCATGCCTCATTCAGTGCACAGACCAGAGGGCAGCTCTTTCATTCTTTTAACTCCTACTTGTTCATTGTGTAGCTTCATATTCCTTTGTTGCAAAGTCTGCTCTGAAGACAAAACTAATTTTGCTGATCCAGGGATTTTAAAGACTGGTCTTCAAAAGATCTCCATTGTGAACACCGAATGAAACAAGAACACATTTCAAGTTGACTCCAAAGCATGCAAACTCCAGAGCTACTTGTAAAATTAAAAGAAAACTAAGAAAATAAAAAATTGGCACAACTTTTTACATGTACTAAACAGCATTTATGCTTTTCAAGGTCCCCTGTCTTGTAAATGGATAGATTTATCTGGGCTGAAAACTTTCACACAGGAAATTTTCCTAGTATCTTCTTTTTCTATAAAGGTTAAGTTTAGCAGATACATGAGCCACAGGGAGAAAAATAACTGTTAAGAGCATTCTGCTGTCCACTCATCACAGATATATTTTGATACGTATATAAGTTGGTTTTTTTATTAAAACATTAATTTTGAAAACAGTTGATCTAATTTGAAATCAAAGATTCTGTGGTATTTTTCAGTCTTTGTAATTTTGTCTTTATACTTCATATACTTTCATAGTTGAAAATTCTAAGAAGACAAGTTTTATAAATTGTGGATAACTTTTCATACTGATACTCTGCATGGCTTTAAATAGTAACAGCAGTCAGCCATTTCTAAATCTGGCACCTTCTTAAATGAGTAATTCAGAGATTTTCAGTTTTGCTTTAATGTTTTCTGTATATAAAAATATTGTTCGAAACGAAAGGCTTTTACAAATATTTGTGAATTAGAAAAGTAACTTGAAGCATAGAAGGGGAACATTCAGGGAGGATATGCTAAAGCTGCAGAATAAAATCTAGAAGTGCTGCATGTTGTTTTCTGATAATCACCCAACAGATATTTGAGACCTCTTCAACTTGACCAGTGGTGTTTGGTTCTGCACGACGTTGCTGACCTGAACACTCCAGCTTTAGCACAGAATGCTTGTGACAAGGTCAACAGGGAATAAGGGAGCACATGAACAGAGAGCTGCTGTGACGTAGATGAATGGGAAGGACAGGCCAAATCCCAGGGATTTTAAATTCCGTTTCAAAAGCATGATAATTTGGATTTTAGTAAATACAAGGGGTTCTGCCAAAAGCAGAGCTAATGAGGTCTCATTTCTGTGTTCAGTGATCCACCCTGCTACCAGAACATTCTCCAGACTTTCCCATGTCTCCAAAATCTCCATCTTCATGATGCCTCAGTGGTCCTTCACTATCAGTTTGGGCAGGTGGCGATGGGGTGATGTGTGGGGCTGGCCAGCACGTCACTTCTTGCATGCTGATGGGTCCTGGCTTTTGAAAAGTTGCAATTGCCTTTTCCTTAGTAAGGTCATTCTTCTGAGGCTGTCCTCTCCAAACAGCTGTAAGTTATCACAGGAATTGTGGAAATATGATATCTTTGGGATTTCTGCTTCTTTATCAGATTGATTTGAAATCGATCCAACAGTTTTAGAGTTGCTTGGTGAGGGAGAAGGGGAAGTGCTGGGACAGGCAGCACAAGTCGTTGGCTGTATTTTGACCTAAAAAACCCTGTTAAAGAATCTCGACAGAAAAATCTTAAAACTCAGAGTTCAAGTTAGGTACACAAATCATGTGTTGTTTCCAAGGTTCCCTGGCAGTGCTGTGTGCTCACAGGTTCTGCTGCAGCCTGTGAATCGTGGGTGCTCAGCACTCTTGAGAGTCAGATGATTTGGATACAGGTGGCGTAGGTAAATTTAGGTGCCCTGAATAAATGCCCTGTGACAGGCTATTTAAAGGTGCCCTGTGTGTAGAAAGGGGGGGATTGTGTGTTTTGGGCTTTCCCTGTAGGGGTAGTTCACTGCTTCCTGGGCCAGGTTGGGCAGCAGTGCGTGCCTTTAGCTTGTGCAGGGCAACCCCACAGCCAGCAAACCTAAAGCTGCTGGCCTGGCTCTCCACAGCCCTCAGCTGCAGGAAGCATCCTGCTGCAGCTGGCTGTCCAAATGGGAAATATCCCAGTCAATTGGTTGAGGAAAATAGATATGAACCCGTCTTTCTCAACCCCTTTTTTTTTTTCTTTGAGTGTGTTTATTTTTTTATATTGTAACTTTCAAGAAGCAGTGCATGCATTTGAATGGCTTGGAATCCTGTACAATTGCCTTTTAAGATCTCACCTCTCAAAGAGCCTTTTTGGTTTCTCCAAAAGACTTTTGCAATGTATTTGTTTTGTCATTGCAGATAAATCTTTCTGGATTTCTCCCAAAAGCTGAATCAGATAGTTCTTTGACAAGTCTTTCAAGTTCAGAAAGGAGTTTCATTTTTATAAATAATCGTCCAGTTCTTCAGAAGGAAATACTTAAGGTAATATCTTTTATAGCTTTTAATTCAAGGAACAGAAATGTGATTTCTTGGAGGACAGAGACATATAGGCAATCTACAACCTTTTTCCCACATAAAATAGAATGCTACAGGTGAAGATACTGGCATTTACAACAGAAACTCCTTCCACAAATCCGATACTGCTGGTGCCTCAGTTCTATTCCATTTGCTGCAGTCCCCATCACTGCAGGTTATGTTTTTGGCTGTTTAAAAGAAAGGTTATTTCAGATGCTCTATGCAAGAGACCAGAACAGTTTATTCTTTCTTTGTATTAGCCTGCAGAAATCACCTGTGCAATTTCCCATAAGGGAACTTTATGTAGTTTCCTGTAAGAGAATTCTTCTGTAAAGTTTTTGTTTTGTCCACTTCTGTTGTGGGCTCGTCAAGCGAACACCCATCCTTTCCCTTTAAATTTGTGTATGCACTGGGTAGAAATGAAAGTGATAGTGCAGCAGCATTGGCTACAGCTGAGCATTGTGTAGGCAGAATTTGATACTCTTGGGTTTCTGTCACTACTGAACCTTGCAGCACTTCACTTGGAGCAGCCTTGCTGTCCTAATCCTTGCCATCGCCAGGAAAGAAAATCACGTTCATGCCAAAGTGTCCGTGTAGCTTTTAAGGTGGAGACAATGAAGTTATTTTCAGTTGGCAAGCAAAGCTTTGTAGGTGTAAACCCTGAACCTGTGTTGGTATGTTAAGAGCCAAAGAAGGCTAATCCATCTCCACACAAAATATGATGTGCTTGTTTCTTCTGGGAGTTCAAAGCTCAGCTTGAATCCCGTGACAGATGAGGTTCTTTTAACCAGAGCATAAAAACTTGGATTCAAGGTGGGATTCAGCATACTACCATACAAAGTAAAACTACAATGACCTACATGGAAAACAAGCTACACATCACTTTTAGCTCCGTGCTATGTATGGGGAAGAAGTGCTGGTGGACCTCTTGTTACTACAGTTCAGTGCCAGCTGAGGACAGACTGTGGGAATATTAAGGTTAAAATAACTTGAAAATATTTCAATAAATTCAATGTTATTTAAACAATATTTATGAATGAAAAATTAAATTTTAATCATTTTTTACACCTTCAATTTTTTTTTGGTCTTGTTAACATATTCTTTTCTCCAGTATGTATGTCTGTGGGAGGAGGGATCCAGGATACTAGAGGGGAATGCAAGGATCTTTTATCTGGTCCTTGTAGTTAACACCACCAAAATTCTGAAACAACTGAATATTTTTGTAGTCTTTTGGAGGAGTTTTTAGGAGTATTATAGAGAAAATAGTAAGAATAAGAAGAGTTTGAGAAAAGCTGTAAATTTATAACTGGGTTAATAAAAGGAACAAATTGGTCTTGTTTTGAGAAAAGAGCAGGTCTGTAGTCCAAGTGCTACTTTCTCAAACAGACTTTAGTTGGACTGAAAGAGACAGCAGTGTGGTTGTATGCTGTATGAGTCAGTTTTCTTTAAAAAACAACTAGTAGTATTGCTGGTGATGGAGGAAAGAAACACCAGAATTGCAGTCCATCCATTGCATTGCATCCCAGTTGCATCCATTGGGCACACCATATCTTTTCTTCCAGGTGCAATCAATACATTCATTCAGAATGTCCATAGTATCTTGGAATTGTTCCTTTTTTTTTTTTTAAATTTATCTGTGGAGACATGGAAACCACCAGTAACTGCCCTTTTGGTGATTTTTCTGGCATATGTGTATATAATAACCTTTTTAGCATTCCTTTAACTTAAAAAAAGCAACAAAACCAACAAACCAGTTATCCTTTTATAATGTCAGATTTTGTTTCTGTGCCTTTTTGTCTATTTTATTGCCTTTGCTGACACCTCTCTATTAAATCAATCTGTAGTTAATTCGACAATACTACAGTATGATGACACACAAGGACTGTGCTCGTTTATATCCTGTTTTCTTTTTGAATATTACTGTTCCTGCCTCTGCTGTGGATGTGAATGTAACACCTGATAAAACTCAAGTTTTGCTGCATTATAAGGTAACTAAGATTTTTACCCTGTTTTTGAGTTGTCAACCTTTTACTTATGTAAACCTAAGGGCTTTGGGGACTACAAAAAAGTTGGAAGGTAAACAGTGCCTCTGGGGTCTTTTTGTTTTGTTTTTTTTTAGTTACTTGATAGCTTGCCTTTGTCACAGGACTGTTTTGATCAAAAAGTACTGAACAGCATAAGTGGAAAATTATTCAAAATTAATTTCCCAGTTGATTTCAGATTTTTATGCTGTCAGATATATGTGTGTAGCACTTTGTTTTCAGACGCCTTTATAGTGAGGGTAGCTAAATAGAATTATGATACATGTCCCTACATAAATCTCATACTTCATATTTACACTAAGTAATCACTATTTAAACACTACATACATTAAGGGGGGGTGGACAGGAGGGGCACTGATTTCTCGTCAAACCACTATTTTGCCATTATGTGTATAGATTATTAATGACATCAATTAAGTGCCAGAGAAATTAGGAAGACTACATTAGTAATAAGGTGCTTATTCAAAGTTAATGTAGGTAGTCACACCAGTGTGTTAACAGTGTTCACAAAAAACCTTTTGTATTTGCCTATGTCAGTCTTGTAAATGTGCTCCCTGTTAAGTGCCACTTGTATGAAAATTAACACAGCATTCTCACATTTGATCTAGTTTTCCTTTGGCATTAGAAAAAGGGTTGGGTTTTTTTTTTCCCTTTTTTTTTTTTTAATTTATTTCTATTTTGTACGGTTTTGGGTGGTTTTTTTCCTTCTTAATTTCCATCATTTGGTGCAAAGCTGTTTTGGAAACATGTACAATAGAAGCACCTACACAGACACACTTGCATGGAATGGGATGTTGCTGGTGCACCTGTTTTGACTGTAAGCTTCTAATTCCGTATGAAGTAGGAATAGCTTTACCTGATAGTGGTTTAATCAGTCAGTACCCTGTTGTAAAGAAAGCAATTAAGTGATTTTGTGATATCAGAGTAAACTAGTGAAGCAGAATACCTATCACAAAATATTTGGTCCTGGAGGTGTCCAGCTGAGTCTTTTTGAGTGTGTGTAAACAACTGAAATGCAATAATCTGTCCAGATAATAATCTGAATAAGGTCACTTTTTTAATATTTTTCTGTATTCTCAGCATCTGTCAGTTACATTTTCAGGTGCACTTGTGTGTATTTTCTGTTTTGTTTCTTTTTTTTTTCCCTAGGAATCTGTCTTACTTGCAGTTGAAAATGTGTTGAAATCGCTGTATGGGCCACTACCTGCTGCAGTCCCTGGTGAAAGTAATAAAACAGATGTTACCTCAGCAGACATGTTTGTTCACAGAACAGAACAAACAGATGTGGTTGGTAATGAAATGGGACCATCTGGAAACGATGAGCTACATGCTCATACTTCATTCCTTTCACTCAGCAGTGATGTGCAAAACTGTCAAGCAGTAAAAAACACAGAGATCTGCTTAAATCATCAGACTCCTTGTGCTGATAATGTACAGAGTCACCTGGACGAGAGAGGGCCTTCTAAGAGTGATGCCTTTCCAGACAGTTCCTTAAATTTATTGGGTGAGGAGGAACAGAATGGACAAAATAGGACTGATATTCAAAGGAACAGTGTTCCTGTGGACCCCAAGTCTAAAAAGGCCAACGATGAGCATCTTTTGAGTTTTGACAATACTGATCAAATAGATAAAAATGAGGAAGCCTCAGTCCCTAAAGACTTATCTGAAATCTCTGCTGATAGTTGGAGTATGGGAAGTGCGTTTAAAGACAGTCTGGGAGACAAACTGGAACCTGTCAAGATTTTGATGCCTGAAGTTGGAGGAACAATTAGTAAACAAAAAGAATGCACTGCTCAACAAAGCAATGATCCACAAATCTCAAATCAAAACATAAAGAAAAAAAATTTGATAAGTGAAAAATTCGGCCATCTGACAGCTTATGACTTAATTAATAGGAGAATAATAAAGAAAGCAAAGACTGCATTTGAAATTTTCACTACCGAATGTCGTCCAAAATTGATAAGTGATAATCCAAAGACCAGCATGGCAGACATTCTGCTGAAGATTGAAGAGCAGTGGAAGAATTTGAGTGAAGAGGAAAAAAAGAAGTAAGTATTCAGACTGTGACTTGCTTCTAAATATGGTAGCTACCAAAGAGTCCCTTGTAATGAATTAAAAAAATTGTAAATTTCCAGTTATTTATGAAAAAAAACAGAACAGAAAAAGATTTTTGACTTTTTAAAATCAGCATCAGTGTTGTGAGTTGCCATCTTTTGCTGTGTGCAGTTGTTCACTGCTGATTTGAGTTACTCATTTTGCCCTGTACCATGGAGCAGTTGGGTAGGACAGTTTTGCTGAGTGGTTATTTAGAGATGACAGGCAATAAAGCATACTGTGTGAATCCTGCAGACTTCTGTTTTCTGAGGGCTGCCTTTGCTTTGTCACTCCTCATGATTTGTCCTTGAAAACCACGGTGATGGAGATATATATATATATATATGTAGTTCCTCCAGAGGTTTTCCAACTTTACTGCTAGAAAGTGAGAATTCTTTTTTAGGATCTTTAGTCCTCGAACATTTGGTAAAGTCCTTTCCTCTAAATTTAGTACATCTCCCAACCCAGGCTACCTCAGAATTGTATTTGTAAAACCCAGTCAAATGACAGAAGGAATTACCTTTTCCCCTAAAGAGCTATTCTAGTGCTGGTTCAGAGAATACAGTACAATTTGCATTTTAATCTGTTTCAAACAAGACCAAGTCGCTTTCTACATTACAATGTGAACAGGTAAACTCCATAGTTTTTCTAAAACAAAATGTCACTCAGTTTTTGAAAACCATCTGCCAGAAAGGAAAATATTTTAGGCTAATTTGGGATTGAGGTTGGGTTAGTTAAAATATTAGGTAATGTTGTCCTCCATATGGAACTTACCTTATGGTAAAAGATGAATTAATAACAGATTTTGAGACATTTTAAGACAGTTAAAAAAAAAAAAAGAAACACAAAACCTTCAACATTTTGTTTGTAACTTTTTAAACTGTAAAACACTGTAGGGCATCACACAAATGAGGAAAAACAGAAGTTGTTCTTCAGTAGTTTTGCATGTAATTGATTTGAATGCATATCATGATTTGTAGCAGAAAGTTTGGGAGATGAAAATTTGATTCTGGAGAACAAACTCATTGGAAGTGGTGTGAAAATATGTTTTCTTCATATTGTGGGAGCAAGGAGAAGGGAATTAAAGACCATTGAAAAGGAAACTGTACTAGCTAAACAAGTGTAATTTTAACACCAATGAGAGATTTGATTAGGAGAATGTTAAGAAAGAGAAGCCATACCTGTTGAATTACTGTTATATATCTTTTTCCTTGACTTCTTGACTTTCTTTCAAAACATCTGCTTTGTTCTGAATACCAGCTATATCAGAGCTCAGTAAAACCTTTTTTTCTAGCTTCTGATTTACTTAATTTAAAGCTTACTAAGTAAGCAACATACTGTGGTCACAAAACCATACATGTGACAACGTATTTTGGCCATCTCTGCATAAGCAGAAATATTAATTTAATAGTAGAAATCTACTCTAATTATGTTCACACTTTTAATGAAATGAAACAAAAGATTCTGCCAGCTGTTTCAGAAAATTTTAATTTGCTCTGCTTTAGCTTTTGGGATTTCATGGTTGCTCTCCTGGTACAACTGTTATGTTAAAGAGTGTGCCTACAGATTAACTCTGCATTAGTTCAGGAAGGAGACCTCTCTGGTAATGAAGTTTTCCTTATATGTAGGACTGAATGTAGTTTAGTCTCTCTATATATATTTTCCTTATGCATAGGATTGAATGCCATGATTGTTGAAGCAAATGAAAAATTTACCCCTAGTTGTATCCATACATTTCAGCTTTGATTCTTTCAGCTTCTTTCCACTTTTAATCCCTTAAAATTGCCTCAGGGAATATCAAATAGGAAGAGACACGCAGACAACTTCTCCTGCAAAGCAGCAGTCCAGAAGGACTTGTGGCAGAGAACATTGCCTACCAGGTACTCTGGATAAATTGGGCCACCTAGAGGTAACAGCAAATGTCTATAATCAGGGCAGCCCAAGTGCCAGTGCTCTGCTGAGCACACTGTACCTCCAGCTTCGTGCATCCTGGCTGGCACAACACCACATTTCCTGGGCTCCAGCCCTCCATCCTTCTGTGATAAAGTCATGCCTTTTGCAATGGGTGTGCATGGTTTCAGCATCCCTGTTTCTCTCTGTGGCCCCTCCAGCAGGTCTAAATTAATTTAAATCCCTTTTGGGAATAGTACAAGCAACAGATGTCTCGTAGTGACACAGGATGGCCTTTTCAAAACAAGCCAGCATTTATTACACAACCGGAATGTAAAATGTTATGGTCTTTAGGTTATAATAGAAGGGGAAAGCTCCCATGCATGTCCATGTTGGCAGCATCACATATCCCCCTGCTTTGCAAAGCCAGGATTTAATTTCTTGCACTCACTCTGCTCTTACTTAATACAGCTGGCCTTAATGTTTCTTGCATATCAGGCTCAGGTAGGAGTGGGAGAAATCCCTCCAAGTGCCATAACAGTGGCAGGAAGGTGTAGGAAAAGTTCAAAGCTACACACACTTTATCATGGGACTAACAAATCGCCTTGTCAGCACTCTGCAGTAATTCTTCATGAGTATATTTGTGCCTTGGGAGAAATATTATTTTAGGTAGCGTGGTCTTTGCTGTCAGAGTTTGCTCCAAATACTCAAATTCAGATTATTTGTCTTATAAAGTCTGAGACATTTTATATTAAAAGAGTTTTGTTATATGCTAAATATTTTGTTTGGGATTAAGATGCAAGGGGAAAAGAATATATTGTGGATCCATTTTTTTAGTTAAAGCAAAGCTGCCTTTTAAACTAGACTTCATTCTAGTCTTCCACTCTGTCCTTACACCCATTTTTGCAAATTTCCTTGGCTTTAGGTTTTGTAGCTTCAGAAAAGGATCTTGAATTTACGGTCTTAATTCCCAAAGCAGAGGAGAAACTATTCTTGTTAACACTTGTTGATTTTACTTGCCTCTATGGAAGGATTTTTAAAAAGGCAAAGGTGTTCCCTCATAGTTTGTAAACCTACAGTTTTTCCTTGATTCTCAGCAAATCACTGGTAGTGATGTGTATGAATCTGCAAGACCCTCACAATCAGAGTTTGTAAGGCTGGAATTTTTCTGGTAGCCGAAAATGACAGGCAAGTTGGAGTTTGTTTGGAAATGCTTTCATTTTGGATTATCAGTGTATCACTGAAAGCTCAGTTCTCTTACAGTTAAATATTTTCCTGCGTTACAATTGGGTCTATTCAAAACAAAGTATTTATTGATCTGGTCAAAGCTATAAATGAATTTGGGATTTTAAAAATATTCTGTTCAAGTGATTTCGTCCATTCATTTTAAAAGGAGCAGATGTTTTTTATCTTAATGTTTGCTCCATATTTTCTAGGACATGATTTATTGCAAGAAACTATTTAAGCTGACTTTTTTAGTTAACTAAATATTGGTACCATATGTGAACGCTAGCACATCATAATTAATTGCAAATGGTGACCCTTTTGTTGACCTTAATTTTCCAGCATGCATACACATAATTGAATCAAACTGTTCTAGCAAGTAGCAATAAATAAGTATGACCAGCTAAAGTACTTATTTCCAATACTTATATATGATAGTACTATCTTTTTTTAATTAAGATCAGGCTGGTTTGAATTGCCTTCTAGAATTCAGAATATCAAATAAGGGCAAAAAGAAGTTCAGCAAATCACATCTTTTTCTTTCAAAAAGTAAGATTCATATGCTGTAGACAAGCATAGACCTGGCATCTATAAAAGTTTAGCTATCTTCCTGACATTTATCAACTCATTAAGAATCCATTCATGTTGTAGAGGCTTAGTAAGTAATGATGTTTTAACCATTTAGACAGCATTTAGGAGTAGTTTGTTATTGAGTGCTTTTTGAAAAATCTGTAAGTTTATTAGTTACAGGCTTCTGTGATAATAGTACATATTCTGTATTCTTACACTTTATGTGGTTAATTTTAGTCCATTTGTAATCAATCAATACTTTTATTAAGTAAAGCTTGAGGCTTGTGAAATTATTCAAGCTCCAAACTCCTGCCTGGCCACGTGGAATTCCCTGGAAGTCTGTGGAGCTCTAGAAGCTTAAGTGACTTTGTGAATTGAAGAGGATGTGCCTGTGACACAAAACTCCTTCCAAAACTATATATTTGATTGCAACAGGGGACTGAGGTGAAGAGCAACTTGCTGTATGTAGATCTTTATATGATGAAGTCTACACCTCCCCCTTCAGTAATTCACATTTTGCTGGCTGTCATGATGAAGGAAAATTTGGAACTTGTCTTCAAAGTGTAGTGTAATACAGGCACAGGCCCCGTTGTCCTGCCATCCCTGTCACAGCGGAAAGCATATTGGTGTGGATGCTTGAAGGAACCATGGACATTGTTCCTGCTTACCTGTCCTTCTGGTTCAAGGTGTTAGGAGTTAGTTGGGCTTTGGGGCTTTTTATCTGATTCTGTTCCTGGTTTGTTTTCTCTTTTAAGTTATGAAATAAAAGCCACCAAGGACCTGGAACGGTACAACAGAGAGGTCAAGAAAGTTAGTGCCCAGGCAGTGCACCGGCCAGCAAAGGAGACAGGAAAACAGAAAGCCAAGCTAAAGAGTTCTGCATCTGACCAGCAGAAGCTTGACAAGATATTCCATGATCAGATTGAAAAGAAGGGGAAACTTGAACAGCCCGTGAAAATTGTGACAGTGCCTTTTTCTCTGAGTTCCTGTAGACGTCATCTTCAGAGACAGGAGAAAAATGTTTCAGACAAACAAGAGCTTTTCCTGATCCGTCGCCAGAGTTGTCCTGATGTCTGGATATTTGCTACTGAAAAAAAGCTGAAGTTGCTGAATCCATATAGATTGGAAGAAGCCCTGCTATGTAAAAGGTTACTGATGAACCATAAGTTGCCAGTAGAGAAACTGGATGAGCCAATTATGTTAACAGACAGGTACTGTACAAATATATACTGAGCAAAAATTTGTATGTTATTTGAAGTATCATTTGATAATTATTCACAGTAAACTCTGGCAAGGCCCTCTTTGCTAATTCTATCATTATTTGTGCATTCATTTATCTGTAGGAACAGATAAATGGGTTTTATACTTTTACCTTGAAGTAATGAGCACACTCGGTCTTGTTCCAGTTGAAATAAGTATGATTTTTGAACAGTTTCACTGGTAGTGCAGCAAAGACAAATCTCTTTCCCCCTGAAGACAATTAGATGCTCCACATTTTCACAATGTCACTGTAGCTGACTTTCATCCATGGATTAAGGAATGGCTGATATAATTATTATTACTATATGCCTAAGCTTGGTCACTCACTAAGATATGTGAATAGTTCTGATTTTGTTTCTGTAAACAAATTGCTTTTTCAAAATACTTTTAAAAGTCTTGATCTTTTATTATCACTTGCTACCTTTTTCTGTGGTTTTTTTGCACAATTTTAATTTTCACATTAAGGATTTTGGTTTTAACACTTTGGGGATTTTTTTTGCAGTCTTATTGGTGGATCTCAGTACATGGCTGCTCTTTATAAAATGCAGAAGAATTACCAGAGTTTCCATGGATCAGGTTATTTATCAGATCCAAGGCTTGTAGCAAATGGATTCCAGATAAAAGTGATAGAAGGTATGATGGTTTTAAAATCTTTTAGTCGTATTTGAGCTTGTTTCTTATGATATAATGATTTAAGTTATTGTTAATTTAGATCATGTTATTCTACATCACTTTGCCTTTTAAAGCACTAGCATTCTGCTTTCCTTAACACTGAGATTTTATTCCTTGGCAAAGAATGTAATCTTCTACACAGAACATTGAGTAATGGATAACTGAACTGAAAGCTTTAATAGAATTTTGAAGAATGCTTTTAAATCCATGGTTTCCTCACTTTCAATTCTTTTCTCAAAATGCTCGATGCTCGTATCCTTTATTGCCATTCTGACAATTTAGATTAAACTGATGAGAATTCCCTAGTCCTGGCATCTTCTTCCATGGTGTTACTTGCAGAAGCTTCTGCTTTAGCTGACCATTCCTCTGCTGTTGAGCAGTTGAGGAGGTCCAGTGAGCAGCTGGATCTGGTTAATGATGTACTTTCCTATTGCAGTTGTGACACAGAGCCCAAAGGGGCCAGCAAAGAGAGGTGGTCACAGGATCACCACACTTTTCCATGGAGTTTGATCTGGACTTGTTTTTGAGGGAGCATGCTTTTCAATACCTCTATGTTGATCACAGAATAAATGTGTTTCGTGTAAGATCCTTTAACCTTAGCAAGAGAGCTCAAATATTTATGCATTTTCCTGAAGAACAATTTATAGGGATGCTGTTGGAAACCCAGGGGCAACCCACCCAGTGTTGGTTCTGCAGATCACAAATTCTCCAGCAGAATTCCAAGAAAAGGGAGCGTCTTTGGGGGTAGTACCTAGCTGACAGCTCACAGAAAAGATTCACCATAAGAGCTGTTAGAAATGCTATAGCTTCATGTGTTACAGATCCCCACATATGTACAGTGATGACAGATGTACTGTAACATATGGGATCTTTTAAGGGTAGGTACAAAAAAGGGATGTAGACCAACTTCTTCACTCAGAGGCTGGCTCTTGGGAAGAACAGAGCCTAAGCTGTTTTCCTTACTGAATCATGCACAGCAAAACCAAGGAAACTTCTTTCTGACTGACTAAATCTCTACATAAATAGCAAAACCTTTGTGGAAGAGGTGTTCATGGTAATAATCCTAGAGTGAATGATTAGGGAAATGAAGTGTGTACTGTAAGAGACAGCTCTTACAAGGTTTATTCAGTCTAGCAAATTAAAGCTGAGGAGGTCTGTGATGTGGTCCTAGACACATATGAGAGAGAGGGATTGTGTCTTAGCACTTTTGCTCACATACTTTTTTTTTCCCTACCTCCTGATATTGTAAATTTGCTCAAAATCTAATTAATGTAAACTGGATGTGAATAAATTGAATGTGAAGATTTGAAGACAGTTTGTAGGCAACAGCAGAAGAGGGTTGTTGACCGATCTTGTGGTACTGGAGATGTGTCATGGTGTAACCCCAGCCTGCAGCTCAGCCCCACACAGCCACTCACTCACTACCCCCACAGTGGGGTGGGGGAGAGAACTGGGAGGGTAAAAGTGAGAAAACCCATGGGTTGAGCTGCAACAGGCAAAGCAAAGTTGTGTACAGAAGCAAAACAAACCAAGGAATTAATTCCCTGCGTCCCAGGGGCAGGCAGGTGTTGAACCCTCGCCAGGGAAGCTGAGCTCCATCACAGGTAGCGGTGATTTGCGAAGACAAACAGCGTCACACTGAATGTCCCCCTCGTCCTTCTTCTTCCCCCAGCCTTCTGTGCTGAGCATGATGCCAAAGGTGTGAATGTCCCTGTAGTCAGTTGGGGTCAGCAGTCTGGCTGTGTCCCCTCCCAAATCCTTGTGCACACCCAGCCCTCTCGCTGGTGGTGTGGGGTGAGGAGCAAAAAAGGGCTTGACTCCGCGCAAGCTGTGCTCAGCAATAACAAAAATGTCCCTGTTTTACCAACAGTTTGCAGCACAAATCCAAAGCACAGCCCCACACTGGCTACTGTGAACAAAATTGACTATCTTGGCCAAAACCAGCACAAATGGGAAACTACTTCTAAGACAACTTGATTAGTTTAAAGCGGAATTGTACACTATAATAGCAAGGAACTTGACACAGTAACTGGGAAGTAGTAACTGTCTTCCACTCCAGTGTTCCTAAGATGTAAATTTAAGGAAGTCTTGTGAGGAAACTGCTCTTGCACTGTACAGGTTGATGAACCATGGTCATGGACTTGATTAGTACCATGCAGATAGCCCAGTGAAGAATGGGAATCTAATTCAGTTCTTTGTCCCAGTCTTCTATTTTAACTACTCAAGTGAAATGTTAATAACATCTGAGTCTTGTCAGTCATGTTTATAAGCTTCTGCTGATGACATTATAGCAGTTACAGCCTCTTGTATAAAAAGAGCTTACCACTGCAGATGAAGGTAGAAATACCAGCAAACAAATGGAATTTCTCCCAGCTTTTTTTCCAGCTGACCCAAGGATTTTTATTAATACTTCATCAGTCCCTCCTTTTTCTTTTTTTTATTTAATCTTGTCCCTGAAATACACTATCTTCTACAAATACTTATTAAAGCTGATTTTTAGAAACACAGGTATTAATTACTAACATTCCTTATATGTCCTTCTCAGGGAATTCCACTATGCATTTGGGTTCTTTAGTTCATAGATTCTTGTTGTATAATCTTTACAGAAAGTGACCTGCAGACCAGGAGTGATTTGTCCCACTTAGACCTGAGTATTCTGTAGGATTTCTCAGCTCTGAAAGAACAAGTTTGTCTCACAAAACCTTCTTCACTATCCTTATAGAAGCATTATTTTTTTTGCTGTCTGAATTCAGTGTTTATTTTTGTGGTTTTTTTGAAATTCAGACACATCCTGAAAGCAGGGAATTCAAATGTTGTTGAACTAGAAGTTGCTTCAGAAAGATTTTTTTTCTTCAGGATATATTGTTAATTTTTGGGGCCAGAGGTTCTGCTTTGCATGGTGAATGATTGCTATGGAGAGGTGTCCATAGCACAGCTTGCTGTGGAGAGGCTTCCAGAATAAAAATGTGCACTTAACCCATGACAACTGGAGAGTTTCACCTTGGCAGCATTCACAGGAGCACACTGGAACCCCTTTCTCTGTGCACATACCTTTGTAACTCAATTTTTCCCAACTTTTTTGGTTAATTGGATCAGCCCTAGTATTTGCTGTTTCTCAACTGAACTATCAACTCTTTCTTGCTGTCAGGGTCCACTGTAGTATGTTTGAAGGTCAGTACTTTCCTTTAGGACTTCATCCATGACATAGTCACATTAGTGTTCCTCTCTGACTGCTGGTTAATTTTTTTATTAATAGCCACTAGTGCATGGCTCCCTTTTTCATCCTGGGCAAAGAGTTTCATTTTCTGTGGTAGAAAGTTTCCTTTTTCTGAGACAGATCCTTTTTTTATGTTACAAGCAAAAGATCTGTTCTTTACCTTGGAATCTGAATGGGAAAATGGTATTTCTGATAATTTCCTCTTGCTAAATAATAAGCCTTTCTGTTGTTCCATATGAATAAGTCTGTGATACCATTGGTAGCTCTAAAATACCTTCCAAAGCAAGAACAAAAGAAACTTAGCTCCTCCAGTTTGGTGTTCAGCAATTTTAATCACAGAAGAGGCTTTCCTTGACCCCTGGTGGTCTTTGAAGAGGACTGTTAGTCTAGTAGGTTGCCCTGATTATTTGTTTAAATTTCCACACATGTTCTGCCAAAGAAGAGAAGGACCCAGACAGTTGCTGCCCACTGCCATATATTAAGTTATTCGTAATACTCAGATACTAATTTGGAATGCCAGACCCCTTGCTTTGGCATTGTGCATCTCATAGGACAGTTTCCTGGATTAAAATAATTACTTAAATATAGGACCATGTATTCATTCCTTATTTCCTTTCGTTTTTGGAGTGTTTTACAGAACTGACTGTTTATTTAATAGCAAGAAAATCTGAGCAGCTGCCTTAATTTGGAAGGTGACTTGGGTAATTCCCATGTTGGATTGGGTGTGCATCTCCACTGATCTTTGTTAAAGATAATTCTTTGCAGTTCAAATTCCTACTTTTCAGCAACTCTCAGCACAGAGGGGCTTTTTTATAAGGATTTTGATTCTGACAGTTGCTTGCTTGAAAAAAACCCCACCCACATAATATTGTTTTTTTCTTATTTGGATGACTTGTCTGTAAGGGGCAACATCAGTCATAGGATAAAAGAATTGTAATGCATTAGTCTTGCACTAAATTTGTCAGGTCTTGGGATTAATAGTCAAAAATTGAATCTTATTATCTCACAGGGCTTTTCATTCATAGAAATCCAACTATACATTTTAATGACCAAGACCTTTTAGCTCGTGGGGTGGTTCTGAGGTTAGTTAGTTACTCCAGTAACTTTCCAGGAGTCTTCCTCACAGGCCTACCATGGACATGCCTTGCTCTGAACCACAGGGCACTACATGGCACCAGATGCACTACTCCTAGTGGGTTTTTGAAAGGTCTAATTAGGTGTTTTCTTTCTAGCAAGAACTCAGTGGCACATGGAGTTTTGTTCTTGTGCTGTCATTTTGGTGGGAAAACTGTTTGCACTTCCAGCAATGTTTTCCTTTTTCACAAATGCACCTTTGGATATTTATTTTTACAAGAGTGTGGGAGTTCCAGGCCTTACTTGCCTATTGTTTTATTTGACAATAAGTCTGCCCTTTCAATGTGTTCTTGTTATAAGACAGAAAGGTAATTTACATTTACTCCACATTGTTCAGAGACTGTCTATGACTGCAGCCGAAGTTGTTCCAAGTATCCTAGATTTTGGAAGTGCCCTATCTTCTTCATGGTTTTGGTAGACTAAGGTCTTTTGTGTTGTCTCCCCATTTCTCTTTATATTAATTGCT
Source organism: Manacus candei (assembly GCF_025592945.1). Classification (NCBI taxonomy): domain Eukaryota; kingdom Metazoa; phylum Chordata; class Aves; order Passeriformes; family Pipridae; genus Manacus; species Manacus candei. The sequence goes on along the minus strand of NW_026138071.1, from coordinate 23,232,739 downwards.
CAGCAGTCTAAGGAGTTTTCAACTAGATTTTTCTCTGGATAGCTGACAGTGAAAAACATGTTGTGAAATAGCCCAGAAAATGCTTCTTGCTGTCAGTATGTCAGTTAGGCAAAATCAATGATTTCTTTGTGGAATGTGCCAGTTGTTGTAATTTGCAAAGCTGTGACGCTGAGCTCCAGTCTGTCTTCCACTGCCCTCCCACCCCCTCATGTTCTGGCCTTACTGAGCGTCCAAGTGATGCTACCTTGGGGAGAGCAATCTGTTTGCTTTTACTTAGTAAAGCAAATTACTTAATACTCAGTGTTCTGGGATCTGCCAGGCATTTGTTTGCTCACAGTGACATCGACATGCAGAGAAGCATTTCAAGAAGTAAGAAGGATTACTTTCTGTCCAGTTCTTCTTAAGATGTGTTTGTCTTATGTACCTTCACTGCACATCTGTCCATCCGCCCTTGTGAAAGTCCTGGAATTGTGAATTCTTGGCTGGAGAGGCACTGAGAGCAAGGAACACCTTACCTGCTTTTGTAACAATGGTGGGCCTTGGGCCATGCTCTGGGGCAGGCTTTTAGGGTAGAATTGTCTGCCTGAGTATGAGTAGCCAACATATCCATATACAAAGAATGTGCTTATGAGCCTTCAAAGAGCAATAATGGGTAAATAACCAATCATTCTTGATAATAACAGCTGCCTCAGCTCTTGTAACCCACCAGTGGAAAATCATGCTGCTACTTAATTTCACTTTGATTTTGACCATAGACTGGAAGATAGACAGTGTTATAGTGTCACCTAATCTAGGTGGCAGCTGGAAGGGAACAGTTTTTCCTGGCCATCTAGAAGGAATTATCCAAAGATGATTGTAAATGCTTTGTTTGAAAAGAGAAAGGGGAAATTTGTGGCAATGAGAAATCCACATTTTTAGTCATGTGAAAGCTAGTTTATTTGTTCATGGAAATATGTTCTTTGGAAGTTGCAAAGTATTTAATAGAAGCTGCCATGGAAACTGCTTGAAGACTGCTGTTTGAATACTCAAAAATCTTAATGTATATTTTGTCAAAAATTTACAAGTACATCGAGGCTTGGACGTCTGCTTATATCATCAAACGTTGCCAGTATGAGAGTTCCTGCAAAGGCTTGCAGATAACTAGTTGTTAATCAGCATGCAGTGGGCTACTTTGCAGTTTAAAGAGTGTAAGCAGAAAAGGAGAATGGCACACAAACAGAAATACCCAAGAAGACAACTTCCCTTAGCTGGGATTTGTACTGTTTGTACAAAAGTGAGAGAAAAGAGCTGAAGGAAATCAAAAAGACTTCATCTTTTCCTCCTGTCTCTTGCTGGCAGGCTTTCCCATGGGGAAACACTGGCATAGTACATCATCTTATCTCACCTCTAATAACTGGTGAACTTTCAGATAATTTAACATTTTGCTTTAAGCTGAATCTGATCACAAGTTTACAGCAGTGCATAAAAATATGTCTGTGCTTGCTGGTCGTGGTTAGGAAGAGGCAGCTTGGGAAAGAGAAGGAAGACAAGGCTGGGTGAAAAACAAAAAAAAAGTTTCAGGTGTAAAGCAATGTTAAATATGTAGCTGTAAGAAAGGTCTGTGATTTTTTTGGAGGGTTGGAGTGTTGTTCACTATATTGAATTCCCATTCTGGTCAAAGTGTCTCGTGCCATGAAGCTTAAAAAGGCCTAACAGCATTATTTACCTGGTGACACACCCATATTAAGGAATAGTTTCAATCTGCACAGTCTTCCTGTTCATCTCTGCTCTTATTTAATGACTGTCAAAAAAACAGTACCTGGGCATGGATAACAGCCTTGTTCTACTACCTAATAAAAGTACCTTGTGGTGACATGTATACTTTCACTTCTGAAATATTTCACATTGTTGTTTGGATTAGGAACAGGAATTATCCCTTATCACAGTTTGTTAGTTTAATCCACCTTGGATCAATCTATTTGTCTCCAGCTCTTTTGACTTTACAAAAAGCATTCGTGACTCGCGCTGAATGTAATTTATCCTACCTGGGGCTGTTACACAAGAGTGGGTTTATTTTCATTATGAATTGTCTTTTTCCATGCTCTCCTTGTGAAATTCTTTACTTGTTAGACTTGTAGTGGTGGGAAAGGGAAGGTGGCTGTGCAGGGTTGAGATTTCTGTGCACCCAGTGTGAATAAGAGGAGGGGTCTGAAGGACTGCATGAGAATATGTGAGCTCAACCAGCAGAGAACTTGCTCCTGATTGGGAGTGGGAGAAAATTCAGCTGTGCAGGAGCACTTCATTCAATTTTTTGGCAAGTCATGTGAAAAAGAAAGTGAAGTGAAATCACTTAATCTTCAAAGCTTGAAGATTTGTTAGGAAGGCTGTTTAAATGTTTTATTCATCATTCCTACTCAGAGTGGTACCTGCTGCAGCAGTGATATGATATAAATGATAATATGAAGTCAATCACAGACCCTTTAGGTTTTTCCTCAGCTGTGGTAGGAGAAAAAAATGCTTTTCATTTCAGTAGAAGCTGAATGTGTTATGATAACATTTGAACTCTACAGATGTTTAAACCAATTACATAGGAAATAGTGCCAACATTCTGTTTCAATTTTTTTCAAACTAAATTGTGTTTTATTGCTGGCTTCTACTTTAATTTCATGTATGTTTAATTAAAGTCACAGAAGCTTTAATTAAAGCTGTGCTCAAGACTGGGAATGCTGCAAAATGTTTTAAGCATTAAACAGTGCCAGCTAGGATTTGAATTAGTGTGAGCTGAGACGTTTGTGATGTGAATAAGCACAGATCATCATAAGGAAACATTGTACAAATAAATACTTTTCATTCCAAGGGAGGAGCAAATAAAGTTTTCTAATTGTATTGAATTTGTGAGACTAATTTACTAAGTAGCTTTATGTCAATTTTCTATTAATTGCTCCAGAATAGAAGTTTAAGCAGTGCATGAATTACTGCTTTGTTTTTGTATTTTCAGGTGTTTCAGCTGCAGAAAGTCATCTGGAAATAGAAGGGATGGCAAATTGTCTGCCATATTATGGTATTTCTGATTTGAAAGAAATTCTGAGTGCAGTAGTTAATGGAAATGCAAAGGAAGTATATGAATGTAGGCCTCTCAAAGTGGTAAATTACTTGGAGGTAAGACAGAAACTTGCTTTGAAGTATTAGCCAGCTATACTTATAATTTCTTCAACAGGTTGAAAGTCTTTCTCCAGCTTTCTGTTTTAATTAATGTCATTGCATTCTAAACAGAAGTTACTTTTGAAAAGGAGGATGTCATATCCTCTCTGAGGTTTATGGGTTGTGCATTGCTTACCAAAATACTTCCATTAGACTTATCCAGTGTGATGTAATACATGCTGAAAGCTGATGTTCACAAAGTGATTCTTCTACACAGGCGGTTTTCAGACTAGAAATGCATTTCTCTGTGTTAGAATACAAAGCTGCCACAGAATTGCTTTACAAAGTCTAGAAGGCAGTTGAATCCAGAATAGTCATCCAAATTTATCTCTTATGTAAATAAATCTATGAAGTAGTTATAAAATGATTTAAGGTAATAGTTTATGAAAAGTAGGTGTTAATTGAAGCTTAATTTTCATGTAAACCTCAGTGGGACATATACTGCGAAAATTGGAAAGTGCACCTTTTCCACTTGAAGAAGAAAAATTCCTATGATTCATTCAGAGAAAGGGCAGAGATACATAAGTGGATATTACTTTTGCCAGAAAAGCAAGCTGTCACTGGAATTAAGACATTGAAACAAAAAGTGAAGTCCCACATGCAGTGAACCCCATATGCCTCTGCAAATGCTTGTATTTAGTTAACACCAGTAAGTTCTGTGGTTAACAGAGACACATACTGACAACCAGCAGTCTTGTAAGTCCACACTGTTCAGTGCAGAAGAAAGAACAGAGTAATGGTTAAAGAATCAGCCTTCCAGGGTACAGAATATTCCACAGTGATCTTTTTCCCACTTGGAAGAGGAGGGGAAAATTTCAGACAAACCAAATGGGAAGATTCAGATTAAATCACTATGAATGCTGCTCAGTTTTGTACATGAGGGGAGATTTTATGCCTCATCCATTTTTGTCTAAGCAACATGACTTAAGTACAGAAGAGAAGGCAATGGCAGGAAGGCCCATCTTGAAGGAGAAAACAAAAAACCTGACAACTTCTTTTTGAAGTTGCTTAGTTATTTGAGGGTGTGTGCTTTAGCAGTCACCTCTGCTTTACAGTACAGTGAGATAACTGGATGCAATAGACAATAGTAAATACAACATTAATCTAAGGTTTCACTGTAGTATTTTTCAAAATTTGTTTAGCTGGCTGACTGAATTTATGTTAGTTCAAGTGGTGTAGGACATGTCTTGTGAACTGGTAAACATCTTCAGCTGATGCTGAAAGTGAATGATGCCAACAGGAAATAAGATCTTTAGAAACACAAAGCATCTTGCAGAAGTGGACTCCAAAAGCAAAAGGTTGCAAAAATGACCAGGAGACTGTGCATGGCTCCATTGTAGGAGCGTCATGAACTGACCAGTAAGGTATGTTTAGAGTTTCATTTAGGTTTTTGGGATTCAGAGTATTTATCAGCAGAAAAGAATGACCTTTAAACAGTGAGTGCTTAATGCCTGCTTTCTGATAGCCCCAGGTTAATGTGCTAAAAAGTGATACTTTAAAACTCTTGGGGTTTTGTTTTTGTTTTTCCTTTCCACAGGGAGAAGCAGTACGTTTAGCTCGACAGCTGCCCTTACATTTGTCAAAAGAAGATGTACAAAACACAATTTACAGGATGAAGCAACAGCTTGGAAAGGAAAATAAAGGCTGTGTTCATGGTCGCCCTTTTTTTCATCACTTAACAGATATTCCAGAAGTTGACAAGCACAACTCCATGGAAATTACTTAGTAAATGGAACATTTTGTTTGGGGTCATACTTCTCTTGCTTAATTTTTATCATTACTCTGTGATTTCAGTATGTTTTGTGCAAAGCTTTTGTTATAATGACTTTTCATTGTCATATGTTCACCTCCTAGAGACTTGTTTTATTTAAGTACTACTTGTAAATTGGAAATAAATACTGTAGAGAAACTACTTATCACTGTTTTTAAAAAGAATTTATTAAAGAAATGTTCTCAGCTGGTTTCATCCTTTTCTTATTGCTGCAGGTTTAGAAAATACCAGTATGTCAAAATTTTTTAGATGTGAAGTGGTTAGAAGTTGCTTTCAACAGAGCATGGCAAAGTTTGCTGTACTAAGGGCATCAGATGTTAATTTTCAAAGGAATTCCGGATAGCTGTAAGTATTTAAATATGGCATTGGAATATGCAGTTATTATAGTTATACATCTATGGTGTTGTATTTCTATTTGGAAATTCTTAGCTCTTGTAAATAAGTATTGAAGTCCTAGACTCCAAGCTCCAAAAATTATACGCTTAAAAAATGATTCTTAACAGTATAGTACTCTTTAAAAACTTTAGATCAACAAAAACTGGCCAGTGACCTGAAAGGATCAGTCACAGGAGCCCAGGTTAGCACTGAAATCAGATGCCCATGGATGTATGTTGGTTCAGTGATATACACCACACAAACTGCTTGGGGGTGGGAAACATAAACTGTCCTCACTTGGGGAGAATGTGGCATAACCAGGGCATAGTCTGCTAGAGAGAGAGAGACTGATTGTGGGAAACTGGTTCAGAACACAATATTTACTCCTCTATTTTAAGTAGGAACCTACTTCCATAAAGCTGCCCTGTTAGGCCTTCTGTGTATAGCAGATGCAGTGTCTCTGGAAGAGTATGTTTCAAAAGTTTCAGGAAAGCTCACCTGAAAATTCCTGTCCATCCCCAGCTTTTCAGTCGTTAGCATATCTTGGCACTGTGAAAATGTGGTGTTTCTGTGGCTGTTGGGTAAGTGGTTGAAGGTTGCTGAGTTCAAGCTGCTTGGTGGACAGGAGTATGGGACCAGACAAGCAAATGTACGGTCTGAAAATGTAAGTCACTGATGTATTGCCCTTTATCAAAGAGTGCTGAACTGGTGAACTAAGGAATCACATCACAGCAATACGTGACAACATAAAAATTCTAATCTGAAAGGTAATGACTGTCTTTTTAGCAGGGCCTGTTTCAATAGGACAAGGAGTAATGGTTTTAAATGAAAGGAGAGTCAATATAGATTAGATATAAGAAAGTAGTTTTTTCAATGATGGTGGTGAAACACTGGAAGAAATTGCCCAGAGAGGTGGTGGATGCCCCATCCCTGGAAATATTCAAAGTCTGGTTGGATGGGGCTCTGAGCAACCTGATCTAGTTGAAGATGTTCCTGCTCACTGCAGGGGGGTTGGATTAGGTGACCTTTGAAAGGTCCAACTCAAACTATTCTGTGATTCTATGATTATGTCTTTATGCCATTAAAGTAGGTTTATCCTTTTCATAAAGAGCAAGGGCACAAGCAAGATATCTTTCCAAGCTCAACAGTGAGCAAGGCACAAGATGAGAATGTCACTGACAAACTGAACACTTGTTGGCTGTAAATGTCACTCAGTGCAGAAGATGTGAATTTTTAGAATCGAAGTGAGAAGGTGGATGGAGACAGAGGAAGGAGGACGTGACTCTTGGCTCCGATGGGGAAACAGGATCCCAGCCGTGCAGTGGATACAGAAGGTTATAGTTTGTTTATTTTTATTCTTGTTGGAATATAAACTGTTAGAGTTTAGAGAGTAGCCATTACAGTGAGAAAAGCCAAAGGCAAGCTGGAGAAGTGAAATTTATCTCTAGTCTAATTTTGCCGGAACTTAAAAGAATATGTGCACCAATTCTAGTCAGTTGGGAATATAACATGTATAATAATGATTGCTGATTCCTTTCCAAAATATAGGTAAGATAGATGTATCCTAATTATACTGATGCAAATGCTAGTATCTTTGATAACACGTGGGTCTACATCAAGTCCCTTCATGTAATGGTAGCATCGCAGAGGACAAGTTGTTTTAACAGGTTTTCAGGCCATAGATTGAGGACAAAGTGATTGGGAAATGAGTATTCACAGGTGCCATGGTGGGTTTAGTTGCTGTGAAATCAAATTAGCATCAGGATTTTCAGTAGGTACAGGTGTGCCAGGTTAGATAATTGGGAGGTGGGTCTTCCCTAACTTCCTTCTTTCCTGGGTGCGTTTGCTGTCCTTTACCTCAAGAGAGTTGCTGTGGATTTCTCCCTTAGGTAGGTGTACATACAGTTTGTTTCTGTCTCTGTGGGGTCAGATGGATTGTTGTGTGGCTGGGTATCAGCAGTGAGTGCTGTAACATGGCTTGGGAATGGTAGGTTGGGGTGTCTTCCCCACCATGGTACATGTGGTTGGGAGTGCCAGCTGAAATTGTGAGATAAACAGGTACTCTGCTGATGGGAGATGGCTTTAGAGATGATGGGTCTCTCCTCACTTTATTCAGTGTTGACAAAAAGAAATGTTACTATTTCCAGAGGTGCTCTCACTGATGCCTCTGCTGATGCATCTGTTTTATGTTCCTTGTTTAAATAATAGAAGTACCCCAGTTCTAGGTTTACAAGCTTAAGTCAAGTGATGCATCTGCTGTAACATTTCTCAAAAGAAAGGCACATCAACTTCCTGCCCCTGAATCAGCACGGGGTGCTACTGGGATGTGTCATTAGGTGGTGAACCCCACGAGGCTCCCAGGGGAGCACACAGAGGCTGCCTGTCCCTGCAGACAGAGAGTCAGTCTGTCCCCAGCTCCGTGGGCTGTTTGAAAGGAAGAGGAAAACCTGAAAAGTTCAATGCTCAGTGGACTGGATTATTGTGGTAGTTGACCTTTTTTCCTTAGAGGAAGGAGCAGCAGGGTAGGCCGTGGTGGGTGCGTTCCCAGCGATGAGTGAGTGGCAGCCACCTCGTTGTGCCCCACGCTGTGCACCCACGCTGCTGCTCCCCCACGAGGGGCCGGGCCGGGGCATTTCAGGGACTTCTCGTATTTGCGCTGCCCTCTGCTGGCATTTCAGTTTTGTACGATTTTGACTAAAATGAGGGTAGACGGGTCTGAGTCTGACGGTAGATGAGCATCCTTCTTTCCTCCCTTTGCGTCACCAGCAGGCCAAAGTGTTATTATTTACGATGCTTCTCGTGGAAGCATGTTCGCTTTCCTAAACTGTGCCTGCTGCAGGTATGAGTGTTCCCTAGGGGGGAATCTGGAGCTTTCCAACTAAAGCATGATCTCATCATAAAACTTACAAAACCTTTTGGTTGTATGTAGCTTTGCCTTTTTCAGAGGGTTGATTGTATGGCAGGTTCAGTTCTGGTGGTGTGTTTGCAGCTCTGGTGTCTGTCTCGCCCAAAGTCTGAAAAGTTGCATATTATTTTAATGGGAAACCATTGAGTATCAATTTTGTTTAAAAATACAGGAAATTCTCATTGAAAAAATATTTTTCTTTAAGTACAATACGAGTATAAACATGAAATAGAGGTAGCACCTCTTATGTTTCTTTTCTGAGTGTAGTAGGAATTTAAATAATCAAGTTTCTGTTTCCTCTCAGTTAAGAAGTGGTGTGTGTAAAGGGATTTGGAGTATTTGTTTGTTTGTTTTTTCCCTTTAGTATGAGTAATAGCAGTTCAGAAAATAATAATAAAACTAGAGAAACACTTAACTTATTTCAGGAGCACTTAGCAGTCATTGGCAACACTAAAATCTATATGATGTAATTTTTAATTTGTTAAAATGGATTCTTCTTCTCCATTTCCATATTCTGGTGTGGGCTATATAAAATATCTAGCAATAGCATCAATACTCATAAGCAAAACTCTCTTTAGTTATAAAAGCACACGTTCCTTGATCTCAAGGGATCACTGCTTTTTTTTTTTTTTTTCCTACAAACATTCTGGTATTACTTTTGTGAAAATAAGCATCAATTTTTGAAAGGGTTATAATATTTGGTCTTCAGGGTTTGTTTTATTTTCTGTAAGGCAGGTCAGGTTTTTATTTTGTAATGGGGTTTGGTTTCTTTTGTTAAATGAACTTCTAGTTCTGATTCAGTTATTTGGCTGCAATAGCAATATGGAAGGATTCTTGAGAGTTTTGTTTGTTTTGTACCCAGCATCTTAACAGGCTGGGTTAGCAATTCCAAAAAACCTAAGATACATTCATTTAATTTTGCAAATGGAAAGCTACCAGAACTTGCTCTTATTCCCCCCCCCCCATAAGTATGGAGTATCATATCTGAAATTATGGAGAGTATAAATGTGGAAATGTTAAATCTTTTGTTAATGGCTTCGAATTAAGCACACATTGTTGCAGATGATTTGGAGGACTTATTTAAAGTAAATATACAATTTCAAGCTCAATTATCATTCATAGTTTAACTGAACATAGTGAGATATTAGGTCTGTGAATTTGATACAGTGTTGCTTCGTAATTATGATGCTTTTTTACAGTAAATTTGATATAGAACAGTTGCTAAAGGAAAGCTGCTGAATAGTGTGACCAACCGTTTTATGGGACACATCTGGTGCATTAGTTCAGGATGTGCAGTGCAGGAGAACAGAGCCTTTTGCCCAGAGTGAGAAGGAAGCTAACTCCACATGTATACGTTTTGTGGACATGCAGAGAGGTTGAACAATTATGAGTTAATTGTGTAAGCTAATAGGAGGGGTGTTTGTAATGTCATTTCAGAATAGCTAAGGAGGAAACGGAGGAGAATTATTGTTTTAAAATCTCAAATGAACGGTTTACACCTGTTAATGTTACATTTAGAACAGCTGTTTCTTTTATTATCAGTAAACAGATGCAGAAAGTAATGGAATGTTTTAAAGCAATATGTTAATCCTGTCTTCCACTACCTAACATTTCCCAATATCATGATTAACTGTAATGCTGCTGTCATCTGCAGCTAAAGATTATTTACTTATTATTTTAATCACATTTTTATCTGAAGTCATAAATGTTTATCTCAAGTTACTGTAATTTTTCATCAACCCAGGCTAAGTCTTTTTGCACATCAGTAATTTTATTGATGATTTCACTGGGCTGAATTACTCAGCAAAGCAACCCCCAACTTTGGTTTTGCCCAAAGGTTGTTCTTGTGTTTATAATTTCACCCCGAAATGAAACAAGCTATGTTTTTAAAGGGAGAAAAAAATTGCTCTTGAGGGCCCAGGGGAACGTGCATTTTAGATGAACTCCATATGAAGTTGATTACAGGTGAAGCTTTGCCAGAACATGCTCAGTTAGGTCAAGCATAGTAATTGGGATAGTGCCAATCAGGTGGTATAGAAGAGGTTCTTCTTTAGTGCACTTTGTGAGAAAGCAGTTTTAGTTCACTTATTTTCTTATGAGAAATGTGTTGTGCTACCAAGGCTTTGAAATAAAGAACAACTATGAGTCTGACAGCCTTGTGGAAAAAAAATCTCAAAACTGCAGATACAATCCCATGTGTGCTTAGGAAAAGACCCCAAAACTAGTATTTAAAGATATTTAAAAATTACTGCCTAAACAGACATGAAGTTTTCTAGAAACCTGTACCTGCCACTCAGATGCTCGAAGGTAGTTTTTCAACTGAGAAATATGTCTGCCTTAATTTTACAGTTAGAGTATTTGTAAATGTTATAAAACATGTAGCATTTCAGCGAGGTGACGTGCGATTCTGGAGCGTTACTGACTCACACTCCAGGAACGGAAGCGCAGAAGATTAATACTGTATAACTGGTTTGGCAGATTAGTTTTCAGGAAATGTAGAGACCAGTAAATATGGCAGCTGCATTATTAAAATACTGTATTCAAGCCCAGGTTAAATTGTTCAGTCATGCATGGAGTAACTCAGCATTAATTGAATCATTACATTTTTTAGATATTTTAGATCACCAATATTCTTTGCTTCAGCTCTTGAAATGCCTGATAAATTACAATATTCACAAGGAGCAAGCATTTTGACAGAGGAATGCTTTATAAAGTATTTATATATGAGTGTTCACTTGTCAGGTCAATGCAGTAATAAAATTGCACTGGTAGAACTAAGATCCTGTCTTAATTCTAATGTCAGGCAACCTGTTTGTGCAGGATTTTAAAGATGCTTAGTCAGGTAAAACTATCTAAAATGATATAAAATAATAAAGAGGTTATGTCTTTTTTTTGTTCTTGTTAGTCTGGTACTTCTTATGTTAGATAAATGAGAGATGTTCACAATGAAAGGTAAGAGAGTTTATTAAAAAGGAGGAAAGGGAGAAACCTGCTCATATCCATTAAGTAGCATTACAAGAGTCCCGTCATCTCAAGAGAAGGGAAATAATTTTTGAAATAATTTGAATTTTTCATACAAAATGGTTTTTGAAAGGCAAATAGTTCCAGCTGTGAGGAGGGAATTGAGGTGTGATTCTTGTTAGAGTTGGGCAAAACAGACTAGTAGTAAATTGATTATTTCAAAGGAATATGCTGTTGGATTTCTGTTCTTCACTTAAGCAGACAGAGTTTGACTATTTAGTGGGTTAACATTCCTGACATTCCCTGACACCTTAGGTGTGCATAATTTAGAAACCTGTTAATAATTACTAAGACAATGAAACTGCAGAAAACTGTTCCCTCATCAGAGAAATTCATATAGTTGCTTCTCCCACAAGGTAGCCTTCTCTGTTGCAGAACCTTTTCATAAAGCTTCACATTCAGCTTCAAAATGCCCTTTTCCAAAGTGGCTTGCCCCAGATCCCATTGCCATTTAGGAGAGCCATACCTCTATGCTTTATTTACAATGACCTTTGAACAACTGAAAATGCTGCCAACTCCTTTAGGAAGTGTGGCTTTGAAACTTCAGTTTTGATCTATGTCTGCAGATAAGTAAATGTGATTATGCATCAATTATAACAGCAATAAAATGGATACTGACCTTTTAGAATAATTGTGTTTTATACTCTTAGTGAGCTTCACTGTAGAACCTGAAAACTCACCACCTGAAAGTGCACCAGCCACTTGTAGATTATAGAAACTGAAGAAACAGCTCAATCAGCCTTAAACTGGATGCAGAGTTTACAGGGGGGAAAAACCCCAATTCTGCAATTCAGCTTACACTGTTGTATTTTTACTGTGATGAGCATGAATCTAATGGTTAATGGTTGTGTGCAGTTCATTCTTGTCTAATTGTGAACTTCTTGTGGAGTCCTCAGGACTGTATAATTTCTGACTGTATTACTCCAAATCATCAGCATTTCATTATTTTCATTATTGTTGTGTCCTGCTTCTTATGAGTTTATTTAGGTACCATGTAGCAACAAACTGTTGTGTTGAATTCTTTAGTCAGAGAAAGTAATGAGGGTTTCAAGCACAACTGGATTTTTTTTGTTGTTTTTTTTTTAAACCTGTGTGGATGCAGGTTTAAAATCAAGTCCATCTAAGGAAAGGCTTAAATGATAAAATATGTTGCAATAATGGTCTTGCCAGTCTTCTGGTTGCCTGTCTAAGTCTTTTCGCTGAAAAATCTGGAGCAAGTATTTTGGCATAGCAGTTTGTTGTAAGGAAGATTTAATAGCTTGTTATGTCCTATTTCTATAAACAGAAGTCATTTAGAGTTCAGCAGATATATTTAGAATCAGCATTTGTGCTGGTAGTTGCAAGCTAAATAAAATAATCTTTGAAAAGATCAATATACAAAAGGGAATATGCAGGTTCAATTTTACCTCACAGCTAATGCTCTTTTAAGAGACTTAGACATTTTCACAAATAGGAACCCACAATATTTGGTACAAATCTTTTTAATAATGAGTTTGTGTTGTGTGCAAATGTTAATAGGTTTAAGAGAACTCTGTGGTTACTGCTGTACAATAGGTCTGTTCCTGCTCTCTTTACTTTGGCAAAATTCCCTCATCTTCATGGAGGGAGATTTCACTGACTCAAGGAGTGCAATATAAGGCCCAATGAAATGGACAGCCAGAAGCTCTGGAGAGGTCTTCTCTACTTTCACCTGGTTGGAGACAAAATATCAGTAGAAGTTTACATTGAGTGATTTGTAATCTAATCTCTGATTTGTTGACTTCAAGGTATGTGTGATATCTGAGAAACATGCACCAAGTCAGTTTAAGTTATGAGTTTTATAGCAAATAGTAAATGAAAACCATAGTGACCTTTTAGTCTTGCTGATCATGTGTAACATCATGAAGATGTTCATCTGTTGACCTGTACTAATCACAGTAACAGGGCTTTTGCTCAGGGAATAGCAGGCACAAACTCTTGTATATTTGTTCTTCTACTCTGTCTTTTTATTGAAAAATATCTGCAATATAGTGCAATTTTTGCATATTCTGTTTTGGAAAAGATAAAAGTTCTTTTCTTACAAGAAAGGTTTTACTTAGTGGTACAAATAGACATCAGTACCCTAGTTCAAGTTTCAGTTGTTTTTGTGGCCCTGATCACTGGCTCTGACCATGTTTGGTGTGAAGTCTAATAATTTTTGTTATATGATATCTGGTATAGATTTTCCCAAACACTCAGGAGTTTGAAATCTACTAAATAAAACCATAGTAGATGTTGCACTTAAATATATTTTTCCTCCTGTAATTTAACTGTTGTAATTTCTTTTATATTGAGTGTCCATGCTTTCAGCATCACAAAAAAAAGTCATCCAATCACGTGATCACACCACCCTTAAAGAAGTATCTTGCAAAGATTGTTTTGCAAATGACTAAAACCTTTGTTTTCTCTTCTCATGTCTAACCAGATCATTATTCAGTTTTTACCATGTTTGAATTCTGATTGTTTCAGTGACCCTAAGAGAAGTTTCCATGTAGGTATGTTTTTTTAAAATGTCAGTAGTGAAAAGGGAAAACATGAGCACATTTTTTTTTCTCATTACTTACAGAGATCATAAAATCATACTTTACAGTGTTGGTACCTGTTCATCCAAGTGTGTGAAGCATGAAGTTTTATACACAAATGAGTCCTGTGATGCCCCTTTGTCCCCTCATCAAACTGGAGTGTTGAAAAGAGGGCTGGCCATGTGGCTGGCTGTTGGCAAATCTGGGAGCAGAACCGAACATGCTGATAGAGTTTCCCCACTTTAACTGCACTGGGACTCTACTTGTGGAGAAAATGATATGCTGGTACCAACTGATGCATATGATGTGCAACACAAAAGTTTTCCTGTTTTCATTTTATATGACATGACCTGTGGGCTAAGTGAAGAAAACATCTCTGAGAAAGTGCTACATCTACAGATACAAGTGTTCCTATTGATACGTTATTTTTCTAAGATTTTGCTGAGTAAAGCTATTTCCATACATAAGCTTGTTGGCCATCTGCAACTGCTTGTCAGTGAGCCTGGTTTGAGAACACTGGCCGTAATTGTAACCTCAGGAATGTGTGACCAGCTCGCGGCCAGCTGTGCATGCCCTGACTTTTCCCAGGTGTTAAGATACATGGCCACTTTTGTTCGCCTTAACCAAAGGGGAAAATACAGCCCTTGTTTTTCCCCACCTTGTATTAAGCACAAAAACTGCTGGGTTTTGTTATTTTTTAATAGGTCATAGCAAACAACTACGTCAAGTTGTCCATGCTGTTTAATTATTGGACATATGTGACGCAGGACGTTGCATCTGTATGATAGCATGTATTTAGAGAAATACAAAAAGGGTACTCAGAGCACCATGGCCTGGCTATAAATTAACAGGGCTGACCCTGCAAATCATGTAACTGCTCTTTTTTTTTATTGTTGTTGTTTGAAAAAGATTTTACTTCTGTTTCGATAGCATAGATATTTCTGCAGTTCTCACTCTTTGACCAGAGTGAGTTTTGCTGCGTTTTCTTATTGATTTTATTTTAATGTTCCATTTCATGTTCATAGGAACACTTACTAGCTGCCTTTGCATGGGAACTCCTCCTAAAACCAAAGCAGAGTTGTCTGCATAGGGTGTTCTGCATTTTGTCTTTATCTGTGAAGCACTTTCCTTACTTGTGTAGCATTTTCTGTATTCAAGGTGAGGAATGAATAGCTTGAAAGCAATATGTATGAGCACATACATAATGCTCTCCCACTCCTTAGAGGTGCTGGAGTGGGAAAGCATTTCTAGTAATCACGAGGACAAAATTTGCTCCATGGCCTGTGACACTTGTTTAATCAAGTAAAAAGCAAAAACATGGCAATAAGTTATGGACATGATTTGCGCAGTGTCAATGTTCTAGAGGAATAAATACATGTCTCAAGTCACTGGTGTTGGCTCTAATTTGCCAACAAGTTGACATGATCTCCACATGGTAGATATGGAAAAGGAGTTAGTTTTTAACTCAGACCAATTCTTTATATGGTCAAAATGACACAGGTTATCCCTAAAAGTAACCTACCTCTGGGGATCAGTTTCTATGTCCGTGGAATGAATTCAAGCCTCAGAGCAGGTCTGTCTTCTGCAACACATTCTAAGTTTTTGAAGTATGAATTTCTGCCTTTTATGGCTGTTCAAAGCCTGCACTATTGGATTTGATCATCTTTGAACAAAGGAAAGGTACACATATTCTAAACCAATGCTGGGCTTTTCCTAAATACTCAGAAGTCAGGAAGGAGCACGTGTGAAAACTTTGCATGTGCCTAAATGCTTTTAAGAATCTAGTTCTTTAGAGACTCAAAAACACTCGTTGCTTAAGCCTTGAGAAATGTGCCAGAACTGTTTGGGGAGGAGGTGAGGAACATGCCAATCCAGTGCTGGGACCTGCTTAAACGTGAACTTTTAACAAAGCAAGTTCTCCCTTACAAATGCAGTGCTGTGGATCAATCTTGTGTGATGGTCTTGCATGAAAGACTGAATTATGTGCTTTTTCAAGGGTGTTTTTGCAGTTAAAGTCCTGGTCTGTGAATCCTCTTTAGAAAGCAGAGACTGTCCACTCTTCCCCAGAGCACATGGAAGAGCTGATAAGTCCTGGAATAAAACTACATGATACAAATCACTCATGATTTGTGCCTCTGACTGACGTCTCTCCAGTGAGGACTCCCAGATATGTACCAGCATTGTGAGATTCCTGTAACCACTGGTCTTCGGTATTTCCTGTGAAACTTAAAACTAATGTTCAAAATCTGCATCAGCACTGAACTATTCTGTCCTTTGTTTTCTGTTCGTCAAGGTGGCTTTTCTCATTAGCATAAATCACAGAGCTCCTGCAGCAGGAGTGTTGTCCACTGCTGTGGCCAAGGAGTATTTACAGCCAAAAGATACTGCTTTGCTTCAATTGGTGAAGCCTTTCCTTGCTTCTCCTTTCAGTTTCTCATTATAAGATGAAAGAAACAAGGGGCTTTAAGAGAAAATAATGTACAATACCATGATACTTTTACTATAATGCATGTCAAAGGCAAATTAAATGCATCCCTATGGACATTCAGAAGTTAAAAAACAATGGAGGAACAATATCTCTGGTGCATTACATTAGACTATAATAAAGAGCCTAAATGACTCTAAATTGTGTGTAACCTAATTGAAGAAATAAGACAATTTTGTGGGGTATGGATAGATAAGGTAAACAATTTCAAAGAGTATTTGGCAGTCTCCTGGAATTTGCTCCAAATGCTTTTGGTTCAATGGGAGTGAAAAGCTATGCTCCACTATGGCCTCACTTGGTATTTTATTTTGGAGGAAGGAGACTTGGAAACAAGTCTACTTTTTTCTTTTTTAAGCTGCTTAAAGCTAACAGTGGAAAAAAAAAAAAGTAAGATGAGCTGCATGCTTATGTTTCTTCTTCCTACTCATCTTTCTTATATTCATTGTTGCCTTGAATTTGGTTTTACTTAAGCCAAAAGAATTAAAATGCACATGCATATATATATATATATATATCTACTATCATAAGATATATTAGTAAGAGTAATTGGTGACAACTGCTCACTTCATGAATGAAACAAGTGCTGTAGTTTCCTGCTCTTTCTCAGAGCCTGATGCTGGAGAAGCAATAGGTATTTCTGATGTCTTCCTGTCTGTGTATCCTTATAGTATTTATTGTTAGACTGGCTGAGATGACCTTGAGCACTTTTGTGTGAGGACTTTCCTACTCACTGGAGCAGGAAACATTTTCTTCCTCTGTGGCTTTTGAAAGATCAGTAAGAATTGCTCCGATTCTGTGCAGCTTTCAATCATGTTGCCTTGTGCAATGTTTTCATCAGAAGTTGCAGACTAAGTATTATTAATCTGCTTAGTAGTTGGGTGGAAGCAGGGAACAACTAGGAGCTGATTTTTCCCCTCTTCCCGCAGCAGCGTACAGGCCAGTTGAGTGGAGCAGTTAGCCTTGCTCCTCAGGGCTAATATAAATTAAAGGTCCTGAGCACTAGGGGTTGTTAAAATTCTCAGAGGGCTCTTTATAACATGTTAACCCCCGTGGTCTGGCCAGGCTCCAAATGGGGTAATTACATTCTTCCTACCTAAATTCCCCCTGCAATTGCAATTTGATGTGCTGGTATTCCTCACTTCCTCTCCTATGCCATGCCCCGTGGAACAGTTGTTGCATTTCATCCCAGAGGTACTTGCTTTCGGTGACTGATGGAGTGGATAGAGCCCATAAAGCATTTTAAAAGCCTTTTGGATGAAATGTAATTTATGATGCTTAATTTTTTTTTTTTAATTATCTGCTGTTTAAAATGAACTGGGTTAATCTGAGCCCTGAATGCGTGTGAACTGCGTGCAACAGACCTGGAATGAGAGAGTCTCAACAACTGTTCTCATTCCTTGTTGAAGTTCTTCCCAGGATTTTTTTAGCCTGAAGGAGTAACAGATCAAGCTAAAAATATAGGAAGGTTTTCTAAAGGGTTCATTACAAAGTAGGAAGAATATGAGCTATATAATAAGGTAATGTGATTTTTGCCTCAATTGAAGTACAAATTGAAGTGAATATATAACATCCCTTCTGCTTAGGGATTCTGTTGTAGGCTTAAGAGCAGTGTCTAAAAACTTATGTTTTAGAAGTTACTTTTTTTCTACCCCTTTTTGTACCAGAGAAGCTTTTTATTATAAAGACACTATAATTTTTACTAAGGTATTACATCCTAGTTTTAAGTAGAGTCACTGTGTATAAATTGAAATGTTGCCTATAAGGAGACAGACATGTAGTTAGCACTCAATGTTTAACAAAACAGTAGGGAATATCTGGATGTGCCAAATAGATGGAGACTTCAAATACAGTCTTCTCTAAATATGGGATCTACTTGTCGTGTATCTTCAATGTAAATAGGATAAAACCGTGCTGGGGGACATCTTTCTGTTTAATTTAACATTAAATCTCTTCACTCTTGGAGTGTTTCATGCTAAGCCTGACTGTACTACATAGGAAATCTTTGTACAGACACTAGTCTGAAGGAGCTAAACTCTTGTTTCATGAGGTCACTTAGTCTGGTCTGTTGTGTATGACAGGCCATAGCATTTCACATGGTATTAGTATCAAGCCTGAACAGTTGCTTATGTCAGATATTTCTCTCCTAGAACATCAACAAAGAAGCTACAGGTAGAAACAAAAGATCACTGTTGATCTGTGCCATAATGTCCTCACTAATTAAGGTGAGCTACTCATTGTACTGCAGGGGAAGTTGAAGATTTTGAAGGTGACTTGTCCCTAGCACAAGAAGTGTATTTCCAGTCCCAGATGGGAAAAATCAATGTATGACCCTGTGCAGGTGAATGTGATGCACTGAGCTCCTTGAGGGGATTCTTTGTGTTACCTTCTGAGTCAGTGCAGATCTCCAAGCATCCTGAGCCCTGTATCAGCTGGTCATTTTCTGGTGCTTCTGAGCAAAATTAAAAAAGTAAAAATAATCAATAAACAAACTGAAAAAAACTTTTTTACATTAAAGAAAAAAATATATGTCTAATACCTAATATATGTCTAATACAGGAAGTTTGAAAGCCTGAAGCTTAAAATGTCCTTGCAGGGTCTTCCATTGTGTGTCAGTGAAAAACTACACTATTACAAACATAAGGTATCTTTCTCTCTGATCTGTGATGGAAGCTGGAATAAATTTAAATATTTGACACCAAATTTAACTTGATGTGCTCTACTGTTTGTTGCTTATAAAGAAGCCTACACCACCTACATAGCCAGATGTTCATATGAGCTATACCTATATAATTCTGCTTAGTGTGGCTTTGGTGGATTTTAACTTGGAATGAGAAATTTTCTCTCACCTATGATCAATTCAGACATATTCTTACTTAAAAATGGTTTGCCATTTAGAATTGAAATAAACCACTTATATAGTTTTAGTACTGTAACCTTTAAGAATGCTCATTTTTAATTGCAATGCTTGATAGTAAATATCTGCATAAAATGCAGCTGGGCTCAGAAGCATTTCTCTTATGATCATTTACAGTTACCAGTACCAATGCAGTTTAAAAGTACATTTAATTTGTAATTGTATTGCAGAAGGAAACTTGTTATTTTTAATTAGTTTCTGTGTAAATAGGTAATCTGATAGAATAAAGCAGTAAAGACTTTATTTAAATGGAAGATGATTAATAGCTAGATATTGTAGAGATGCATACCCCGTAATTTTGTGCATCTGTGATCTTTCTAGCTCTTCTTGTTTGCATATTTTCTCCTTGCCTGACACAGTGATGTAACTTTTTAGGCATCTGTTTTCCATTAGTTTAAGTATCAAATTTAATTTTTCAGAAATTAATGTCAAAATCCAATGTATTAAATTTGTCTGTATTTTGAACTATTTTTATTCCTGATTTTCTCTTCTTTCAGCAGATAGTCTCTGCTGTTTGTGCTTTCCCCCCTCAAAGCTATCACACTTTATTCTTCTCCAGTAAATTCTCTCCTTTCCTTCCTTGCATCCTGCTTCTTGCATCTTCTCCCTCTGAAAAGGAGGAATGTGTTCTTTTCTTGTACTCATTCATAACTTTCTCACTGTCTCTTGCTCTTTCTTTTTGTTACCCACAACTGTTTGGGTGTTCTTTTTAATCTCTCGATTTACAGCTTCTTTCCCCTGTAGCACTCTCTGCTTTAATGTACTTTAATTAGAAATGCCTTTTGTTGGACTATGAATTCAATTTAGAAGAACTTTTTGTATGTAAGATTGAAAGAAAAAGGTTTTTTCCTATTTCACCAGTTTCCTACCTATTTCTTCTCTTTTTTTCCCTCATTGATACCATTTTCTTCCTCAACTTGTCTCTTTAGTACTCCAAACTCAAAGATAGCCTTCTATGGCTGTATGTAATTAAAGATATATTCTTAAAGATATATTCTAATGATAATATTCTAATAATATGTACAGAATTCAGTGAATTTATATTAAGTTTTTTTTAAATAATTTTCAGTACTAGTGTCCTGTTCATTGTGGGAAACATGCTCCAGAAATTTCAAAAAAAGCATTAAAGCGACTTTTCTCAGAGCCCCATCTCCTCATATATAGGAGATTGTGTTGTCTCTCCAGGATAATAAATTATTATTGCAATTCATTGGAGTGAAACTGTAGTAGTATCTGTACCTTCTCCAAAAATTGGTCATTATGGGATATTGTCTTTAATGACTGCTCTAAATTCCTTTTCTTTACAAGTATTTGTTTAACTTGGTTGTGGAGACAGGTGGATATTTACACAAAAATTTTGTTGTGCTCTATGGGAAACCAGCCATACCAGGAATAGTCACTTGAACTGAAATTGGGAGAAATAATTTGAGGGTGACTTACTTAAGGTTTGAAACAGTTAACGCTCTCTTAGGAGTAGATGAGGAGTAGATAAATGGTGAACAACTGGGAAGCTGGCTCTGAAGGACATGCTCGTGAATTTGGACACCGACTAATCTGTTTTGGCTGTTGCTGGCACAGCAAATAACAGCATAATGCAAAACCTTCCTGTTTCTTCCCACTCTTGTTTTAACTTTCCACCGAGGGCAAGCAGCGGCCACGGGCCGAGCCCTCAGCGGCAGAAGTGGGAGCAGCAGCCTCCCTCTCTTCCCTGTGGCTCTTCTGGCTCTTGTGCTGACTGATGCACAACAAGAACACAGATTTGGGAGGTTTTATCACCTCCTGGCCAGCCTGGGGTCAGTCTGTGACATCAGATGGAGCATATGACCCGTGAAGGGATGTAAGCTACAGCCACAGGGCTCGTGTGTGCCCAGGAGCAAAACCTGTAACTGTGTTAGGTTGTACCATCGTCCCTGTTTGCCTTGGCAGAGCTGTTGGACTAATAAAATTCCCTAAAGAGAATTGCTAATGTGGAGGTGTTACTATTCAGGATTGTCTCCTGCTCTTTTCCTACTAGCTTTTCACGCTATTAAGTGCTGTCAGATTTGGGGTTTTTTTTCCTACCTTTTGATTATGTATAAAGATGATGAGCTATATATGTGACTTCCTCAAAATGTTCTAAATGACCTTTAAATTACTTATGTTGGTTCTCTTAGAAACCTGACCCTTTGCTTTGTTTTGGAAAGAAACCACACTCCTCAGAACTTGCCATGAATTTAGTGATACCAAGTAAAACTTAGCCTACAGTTTCATCATCTGGTTCAAAAGTTATTCTAGCACTCTATCTCCTTTGAAGTATCTTTTTTTCTTAACTGATCTAAAGTGAGTTAAATGTAGCCTTGACTTCTTCTTTTTTTTTTTTTTTGAAGGCATCAATAAAGAGGAATTTATCCTCTACTTGCTCCTCTCAGATGTCCCAGTTGTCCATTTTACTGTAGGTTGTAAATATGTGGTAAATCACTCAGTTGCTGAAGTATTTTATTTGCTCTCTATTTGGTTCCTGAAACTAAAGTGTGGTTTGTTGTTGAGGTGTATATTTGAAAGGTAATACCACCCTGTTCCTTGCATCTTCTTGAGATTCCAGTTTATGTGTGGCTTCAAGGTGATGTGGCAAGTCTGTGACTCAAGAGTGTGTTGTGATGCTCTTGGAAAATATGAAATAAGTAAAAAATATGCAGAGAACTTAATAAATATAATGTATATAATATAACAACACACACTTCATCCTGGAAATATGGAATTTCTTGTGTTAGTGTATGTGCTAATATAATTTTGGGTGTGTGAGTCCTGCAGATGTAGGGTGTAATGCTGCCACCACCTGCCCTGTGGGTACCCTCTTCACTTCTGTAGCTGAAGAACTAAAGGTAAGTAGGATCAATGCCATCATCTTCCCCTCCTCCAAACCACTTTTGAGTATTTCATGTTCCAGACTAGAAAGAATATTATAGCTGCCTTGCCCTCAGGTCTGGTCATCTCCTTAACAGTCCCATTCTTGCATTCATCGGCTGTTCTGGCTCCAAATCCCTTTTTAGCATTTCTAACTCTCTTGGCTCTGTCCCACAAAGCATCTGAAGGAAATGTTCCCTCAACAGCATCTTGTCTTCCATTCAGCCTGATGTGGTGGGGTTTTTCCTGTTCTGTTCAGTGTAGGTATAGGACAGAGTCCCTGCTGTCCATGTCCTTTCTGGGTGCTTTGGCAGTGCACCATCCTGTGCTTCCCATGGCTACCCTCTGGGAAGCCACAGCTCCACCTGAGTGGAGCCTCTCTTGTCTGTTGTATCCTTGGACCCACAATGAGGAAACACCTGCTCAGTACTGGGAATTGTAAATCAATAAAGCCTTTTGTATGGCTATTGCTTCAACTGGAAGAGGTCATATGGAAAGGATCTTGTGGAGAGTACCTTGTATCCTATGTTGCAGTAAGATTTAGGTATGTTCTTGAGTTTCTGTAAAAGGTGATTTTAGACTTTCAGTGTAACCAAATGATTTATTTTGTTTTTCTCCTCAAAGCCCATGTTTTATTCTGAACCATGCTAAATTTCACACTGTATGGAAGGATATTTGTGGTTCAATGTAGAGAAAAATGAATTGTTTTCATTGTTTCCTAGAACTTTTTCATACCCTCCATGTCTTTGTGCCTGCTTCATAAAAGTTTTAGGTTTTAGCAATCCTGCCTTAATAAATTCAGCCTTCATCTATTTCAGACTCTTCTAACTATATTAAGACTAGCTATCAAATAACGAGGAACATGTTGAAGACCTGTTCCTCTGAGGCTCAGACAGTCTATGCTGCTTCCCTGGGACCTTTTAGCAGTTCCTTGGGGTTTTTTGGGTGTTGATATTTAGAGTTAGGTTTGTGCATCAGTTTTTTATGTCTTGATGCAGAACTGTAGAAGGGATTGGTAGTCTGCTTTCCTCAGTCTTCAAATAGCACTTTTCTATCTAAAGCTCAACACAGATTACTTTTGAATGCCACAGATGAGAGTTTTTGGGCAATTATTTGGGGAATAAAATTAATTTATGCTGAAACATGTATGTACCTTCTAAAGTAAATTTATGTATAGTTGCAATGATTGTTATTCTGTCACTCTTCCTGCTCCCCACCATCCCAATTAGCTGAAGAAATACAAATTAAAACTAAAGTCTAAAAAAAGTCTGTCTTGTTAAAAACCAACCAACCCTGCTGACACGCAGTTAAGGCTCTGCTACCCTTATAAAGTAATAAGGAGAGCAAACAATGTACAGTCACACCTAAAGGAACATACCTGCCAAGAAAATCCAGTTGCATATAGCAAATATGCAACTTACTCAGATGACTGTGGGCTAAACATTTTCAAGATATATTTCTCTGTAAGTATTTTTTTATCACATTCCCTAAGAACAGGAGACAGTCTGATAAGGGAAAATAGATTAACCATAGCTGGTAATTGGTCACTGAAATTAATCAGTCTTGGGCTGAAATTCATACATTTTCCTTATGGTCCTATTTGCTTCTCAAACAACCTCCTGTATTTTTTTGTTTTAGCAGTGATGTCCAAGATTCTGGCAAAGTTTAACGAAAGAACTGTAATAATTTTAAATTTTCCCAGTAGTTCCTTACATCATATTATGGCTCTAAAATAACTAAATATTGTCATCATGTTTGGTTTGTGCTTTTGATTTCAATTCCCATGTTGCATAACTCTCAAAATGGTTCAAGCCTGACTCAAACTCCTGGAGCAACTGGAATACAAAAAAATGACAAGAGGGATTGGTGAGTGTTTTCATAAATAAAAATGCCCTTTGCTTCCACTGCTGTACTTGGAAGGATGCTTGTGTAAGTTACTGAAGCTGAGGAGTAAGATCAGAAGCAAAAGACAGTCTTCAGTGATGAGGTGTCTGTTGGAAAGGGGCATCTAAGAGGAGTTTGCTTATGTCTGTTTGGTGCAGGTCAGCAGATGGGTGGCTTCAGAGATCTTCAAGGAAATGTTGAATGAAGGATTTCTTTAAATCACAGAAGATTTGGTTTGCATGGCAAGGTTTTGGTAGTGGGGGTGCTACAGGGGTGGCTTCTGTGAGAAGCTGGTGAGACCTTCCCCTGTGTCTGAGAAAGCCAAGATGGACCCACCGCTGGCCAAGGCTGAGCCCATCAGCAGAGGTGGTGGCACTGCTGGGATAAAGTATTTAAGAAAGGGAGGAAAAAAACCTGTGCAATTGTAGCTGGAGAAGAGCAGAGTGAGAATGTGTGAGAGAAACAACTCTGCAGACACCAGGTCAGTGAGGGAGGAGGAGGTGTTCCAGGTGCCTGAGCAGAGATTCCCTGCAGCCCATGGCGAAGACCATGGTGAGGCAGGATGTTGAAGTTGAGCCCTGGAAAGAAGGGAGGGCTGAGAAAAGGTGGTTTTAGGATTTGATTTTATTTCTCATTATCCTGCTCTGATGTGATTGGTAATAAATTAAACTCATTTCCCCAGGTCCAGCCTGTTTTGCTGGTTACAGTAATGGATGAGTGGTAGCTCCCTGTCCTTATTCCAACCCATGAACCTTTCATTACGTTTTCCCTCCCATGTCCAGTTGAGGGAGGGGAGTGATAGGGTGGCTTTGGTGGGCATCTGGCATCCAGCCAGGGTCAGCCTTCCACACTGATGCAGGAAGGCAAAATGGCAAGTGCCTTTGGAGTTCCCTGTCATTTACAAAGTAAAGACTTAGAGTGTAAGAGGGCACTGAAGCAGGCATAAAGTCTTGCATGAATGTATTTAGTCAGATGTAGAATCAAGGTAATGATGGATAATGACTAAATACATTTGTAAACAGGTGCAAAACACTTTTTTCCCCTGCCTGGAGAGCTGCCACTGTTATGTGATAGCTTAATATTTCAGCTAGAGCTGCAGCTGGAAAGGCAATGATATTGAATGATTTTCATTATCCATTCTGTGCTGCTGAAATGAGCATAGCCATGTAAAATAATACTAAAATAAACTCATCAAATAGACTTTGCAAAAAGCTTTACAAAACTGGATTTTTGTTTTTCTGTAAGTAACTGTATATTTGTGGAAACCCTTCGAAAGAGCTGTGGGCTGCTGACTGAATTTTCAGGTAGTTTTTTTAAACCTGTGTTACTTAAGACTGAGCTACAGCTATAAAAGACCTTACCCCTGACTTTGTCACTGCTGCTGCTCTCTCATGTGTTGAGTGATGTTTGAAAGCGGATCCCACTTGGACAGTCTGGTAGCAGCTTCTGATAGTGTTCCAGTATTACTGTTACAGCACTAGGACTCTGGAGATGCTGCATGAACTTGCAGCAGAGCTGCTATCCCTAATCCAGGACAGCTAGTGACAGTTGCTAGACTAACAGTAATTAGAAAACTAGCAGTAATTTGTTTTCAAACTGCATTTCTTGGCTTCACTGGGTTCATGCTATAGATGTTCGATTTTGGTGCAATCATAATGTGACTTGATTTTTTTAATGTACTGCCTTATATTCAGAGCATTTATGTTTATGCATCTAGCATCTATATGTCTTATAAAAACCTGCACAGCAAAGATTGTAATATTCCTTAGGCTACAAGGAGAGCAAGAAAGGAAAGGATCACTGGCTAACTGATGGTTGTTATTTTAAATTCAGTATGGCTTGCATAAGCAAACTCGAACAGGACCATTTGGCTTAAAAGTCTAAGTAAAGAAAGGTTCTTAGTAATAAACATTTCTTCTAGCCTTGGACTTTTGGACTTGCAAAAGAGATGAATGTGCAGCTGCTAAATACATAATGTAGTTTAACTTTCCACCAATTTTTTTGTTTCCTAGCTGTTTCTAAATGTTTGGCTCAACATGTTATAGTGTGAACATATCAAACGTAAACAGCATCTTTAAAGTGCAGTATATTATCTTGCCTTAACTGTGTTGTCTTTCTACTTGAGTAGTATAATAATACAGAGAAAGCAGGATACCAAAATGCAACTGACCAATTATCCAAGTATTTAGAAAGCTCTAAATTTTGTAACAAAAAATGTATCCAAAAAGCTTGTGTCAATAACAGCCATAATTTATTAGAAAACCCTAAATTTTGTAACAAAAAATGTATCCAAAAAGCTTGTGTCAATAACAGCCATAATTTATTAGAAAACCCTAAATTTTGTAACAAAAAATGTATCCAAAAAGCTTGTGTCAATAACAGCCATAATTTATTACCTTGGAAAATCCATTCTGTATTTTAAATGGGATTACCACTGGATTCAGAAGGATGAAAACCACTGCTGAAATGTATCACATTATTCATGGCCCATAAGAGAGCTGTGCACTATGGAAAAGCAGGTGTCTCCTTTCACTAGGAAGGCTTCCCATTACAGGAATAGGATTCAGAAGGACACATGGATGCCTGCAGAATCCTAAAAATTTCTGCTTCCTTCCTCAACAACCATTTGGCAAGATGAGGCAAATTTGTGTTTACCTGAGTTTTGTACTTGCATAGCAAAATTGCATTCTCTTTCAAGCAATTTTATTTGGGGAGGCTGCCCCTTACCATTGGCAACTTAAAAACTAATGCGTTTTGTTTTTTTTTTTACTATCACTTCATTAATGCACAGAGTGTAGTGATAAAACCAGGCAAATTCTTCCAAGTTAACCATATTCAAATAATTTCTGCAACCACTGTAGGTATTATATGAAAAAAAGCTAAAAGCAGCACATCACTGTTGAGTGCCCATCGGTGCTCAACATAAAACAAATTGCAGGTGTCTTTATGGAAAGGCAGGAATTACCAAAATCTGAAGGTCCTGGAGGAAGGCTAAGAACCTGGCAGCTGTCCAAATCATACCTCGTGTTGCACGGCTGCTCTTCGTGAAGGTCATGGGGGTCATGGCATATTATCCATCCTTGTCTCATCAAGGAATGATTCATATTTTCTAAATATTTTCCCCTTTCTTCTTTTTTTCTGTTTCAGAATTAACGTGCATTTTGCCCTAAATGCAAGTGTTCACCTGCAGAGCATAGCTCTTTGCTAATGTTTTGTTCTGAAGTGTTTGCAGTTGGTGTTCTTGATGAGCACCACTAAGTCTCTGCTATTAGTAGGCCACTGGTGACAGTGTCCTTCAAACAGTGGGTTGCTTTTTATCACCTGGTAGGTTTTTAGCTCTAGGGGTGGAAATTGAATTTCCAGTTGAATGTAGGATGGTGATCACCTGGTGACAAAGAGCTGCAGAAAACAGGATAGATTGTAAAATGTTTGGCACTCTGTGCTATAAGATTAGGTGTTGACAGCATTCTTTTGAGGTGATGTGGAGTCTCAGTGAAAACACCCTGGCAGCTTTTTATCCAGATCACAAAGGAGTGAAAATCCTGGAGGAATCTTTGCCACAGTATGCTCAGAGTAGATGTATCACTTCAAGGTATGGTATTGGGCTTGCCCCTGCTGTGATTTAGTTACTTGTTTTGGAAGTTGGACTTCCACAGCTGGGGTTCCTATTGCACACCAGTACATTGGCACTACAGAATAGGCTGTTGTAAACCATATTGATGGTGGAGAAAGGAGGGTGGGGGAAAAAAAAAAGAAAAAAAAAGAAATGTTTTAGAGTACTGCAGTTTCCTACTGCTTCTCGAGTCAGTTCACCTTCTGGAATAGTACTTTCAAAAGCAAACACTGTATTCCCATCACTGATGTATCCTCACTGAAACACTTAAGATATTCTAAGTTTCTCATTCAGTAGGGATTTTTTTTTCTCAAAGGCATTCAGTGATGTAGGATCCTTCTGCTATAGCAGTGTGTGCATCCAGTAGAATGAACCTAATTTAGTGAAGTAGAGAGCTAGTCAAAGCTCACAAATCTTAAATATTCTCGAAGTGCACATAGGAGTTGGAGAAATTATTTAATTTTTATTTCTCTAGAGTTGTATAAATTTTGTGGTATTATTAAGTTATACTGTGTGAGTGTGGTGGGTTGACCCTGGCTGGACACCAGGTGCCCATCAAAGCTGCTCTATCACTGCCCTCCTCAGCTGGATAGGGGAGAGAAAATATAACAAAAGGCTCGTGGACCAAGATAAGGACAGGGAGAGATCACTCACCTGTTATTGCAAACCAGATTGGACTTGAGGAAATGAGGTTTTAATTTATGACCAATCAAATCAAAGTAGGATAATGAGAAATTAGAATCAAATCCTACAAACACCTTCCCCCAGCCCTCCCTTCTTCCCAGGCTTAGCTTCTCTCATGATTTTATGTCCCTCCTCCCCCTGGCAGTGCAGGGAACGGGGGTTATAATCAGTTCATCACCTGTTGTCTCAGGGAAACACTGAGTGTGTTACCACAAAATGCGGGAAGATGAGAGGCTGCTTGTGTATGCCCAGTGTCACAGTCACCCAAAAAGAGCAAGTCTGGAGCATGGATTATCTTCTAACCTACCTTTCACCATCCTATGGTCACGACAATTTCAAATGTTTTTGTGATTTAGTCTTGAAGGAAGACTTTTGCATAGTTTTGTTTTAAAAGTTAGCTAGGAATCAAAGTGTGAATTAGGGTAACACAAAGGTTGCTGCTTCAAATTTCATAACTCCACTGGTGGGGTTAAGAACAGCTGCCATAGCCAGAGGTACATTTCCAGATCTCAGCATTTCGTGCTGGGTTTCCTGAAAAGAGTGATGGAAAAATCTGTCGGTGACTGTACCATTAGTATAGGGTTGTCCTAATTTCATTGTGAAATCTTCAGCTGGATACAGGAGCTCTTTTACACTTCACTTTTTCATTAAGGTTATTTTTGTTAGTGCCATCTTGTCATGGTGATGCATACTTGTATCTACAGTACACATTTAGTGAGGATGGACTTTCTAATTTCTGTATATGAACCAAAATCTATGTATCTAATATTTTTTGTTTTCAGCGGGGAAATGGATTATTATTGTCAAATCAACTCTTTTAAATTATGTTTATATTTCTTTGTACAGTACTTTGTGTGGCTCTACTGTCATTAGTACAAACCATCCTTTAGCATCTGGCAACAATCTGGAGCTTTTGAGCAGTGGCACAGAAGATAACAGGGTATCCCTTTGTCAGAGTGCATGTGTATCCCAGTCTGTGGCAGTCAGAGTTCATGCTCACAATGATCTGAAAAATATATCCTTGAAATACACAACTAATTATGGTTTTGATTAAGGAGTAATCATTCTGCTATGTGATAGACAGTTTTAGTGCAAACGAGAGTTGTGAGTGACAAATGCACATTATCCTAATTTTCTCACAATGTTTATTTAAGCTGATAAGATGTGTCTTTCTCATTTCTTTGTTTGTGTAGCACTAGTTAGGGTAACAGGAACATGGGTTTGTTGTGCTGCCCTTTTGAGAGCAAGCCTGCCCTGCACTGCTGAGTGAGGCCATGCATTAGCTGAGAAAAATCTGCTGTACTTCTCAAAGGTGCCAGGTCAACAGCCTCATGATAAGGTCACTTAGTGCATTGAACAACACAGGAGTAAAACTGTCAGAATTCTGTAGTCTTAAGTGTGATTTACTACAAATTATAGCCTGCTCTGTTGAACTCTTAAGCAGGAATGAGGCCATAGAATAATGCTGAAGTCAAAGTTTTATGTTAAAGCCACTTCCTCACCTAAAGGTTTATGCGCAGTCAGATTGTCCTTTAATCACAAATATGTGAAATATAAGAGTATTAAAAATTTCTAACTAAAAATTTGAACTTCGAGCAGCCAAATTCCACTCTCTTCCTAAGAGTGAGAGGGAAACTTCTGTTGTTAACACATATAGCCAAAGTCAAAGGAAAAATGGGTAAGAACATGTATACAAAGAACTCAAACCAGAAATCTAGACTTCAGGTTTCTGAATAGCAGTTCAAATAAATGTTTGTGTTTCCATCCATTTGCTCATGTAGGTTTCCTGGTATTCCTAACTAAATTCCTGGGATAAAATACATCTATTTGTAGTAATCTCTGTAGTGTGTTAAAGCAAACCATCATAATGGCAATATTCTCTTACATTCTTTCCACATGTATAGAATAAAGATGGCTTTGAGTATTTTAGCACAACTGAAATCTGGAATTGAAGACTTCTGTCTCACTTACAAAATAATGGTCATGAAATTCAGATTCCAGTCCAGGATTTTGTTATTGAGTCCAACGGGATTTTATTCATTGTTTTATTCTTTGCTTATATATGACCATCTGGGCAGAGGGGAAAAAAGATAATATTTCTGTGACTTTTTTTTAGAATAATAATGCCAATAATTCTTCCAGTTATTCATGCTGGTCAACCAGTATTGTAAAAGGTTAAATATTTTTTAAAAAACCAGCAACAACCAAAGAAAAAATGATTGAAGAACATAGTTAAGACTTCAAAAAATTCACTGAAACATTTCAGTGGGGTTTAAAAAAAAAAAATTACATAACTTTCTTTATTGTCTGAAGTCCACACAGCTCACAGAGTTGGGGGACTTGTTGGGAATCTCATGACTTGCATCACTGATGAATGGTGAGAGAAGACTTAAAAATTAACTTGAACAAAAGATGAAAATAAGATTCCTCCTGCTAGCTGGTGAATGAGGTTGTACCATTCTCTCATTACCCCAATTAGTATGTAATTATTTATTCATATTAGGTAGTAGTACTTTATCAGGAGAGTTATCCCATAGCTTGAGAGTGCATTCTTCCAGGAGAAAAGAAATACAGAATTTAGAAGGCTTCCCCATTTTTTTTTTTAAATAACAAAAATGCAAACACATGCAAAAGAAAAATCAATCAAACAAACAAAAGCCCCAAACCAAAACAAAAACCAGCAGTACAGCATAGTTAAGTAAAAGGGAAGAAGGACCAAGAGAATTTTGTGTTGGGTAGTTATTCCTTTGTAGAACAGATTTGATGTTGTGGTTTCTGACACAGAGATGTAGTTGCTTCTGACTGGCATCTATGTGTTAGACTTAACTATCTAAACTGTCTGTTTTCAGTTTATTCAACATTTGGGTTGAAGAGGGTGCTTTCATGGGTGCCTTTTTGAAAACATTAATGCACTGTACCTCTTTCCTGTAGTTTACAGTAGAGAGTATTAATGCCAGGAGAGTTTAAAAGATGCTGTTCCATCCATATGTCACCTTCTCAAGTCCCAGAGGAAAAGTTACCAAGTTATTGGTGTTAGTCTTCAAAATATCATCCTGTTGGAGATAGTATGTACCTGATTTTAGAGAAATAATAATTTTAGGTGCAAGGTGGAGATTGGTTTTCCCATTGATTGATTATACTTTTTTCATATGACCTTCTGGATATTATCTGTAGGATGCTTACAAACTTACATTTTGTGTAGAATGTAAAATGTATTTCTCTATTGAATACAAGTTTAAAGCCAGATGCTTCAGTGCAGTAGGAGAACCAGTGGAACAGGGGCTTTTCAGATCCAGTAAAAACTTATTTTTCTGTCATCATTGCAGTAATAATCAAAAACATTGGCAATTCAAGGTGCCTGATTCTGATTTCCATCTTAATGCTACATAACCTTGATTTTTGCCAAAGCTCTACAACCCTTTAGGAAAGCAAGGGTTGATTATGCTGTGCTTTGATTTGGGTGTTGATGTGGGTTGGGATTTTTTTTCCCCCTTGTTGTTATGGTGTTTTTCAATTACAGAAGAAAAATTCACCTTTATTTTTCCACAAAACTGGCTATAAGTGTCTACATACCTTGTGATTTGTGAAATAAAAGGTCTGATGGTGGTGAAGGTTATAAAGGCAATACTGTGAAGTTGAAGGGATGCTTTCATGGAATGAGAACTGTGGGATTTGGTGTTCTGATATCATCCTGTCATACTTGCATGGATGGATGGGAACTGCTCTAGACATGAAAACTTCATGCTTTGGCTCAAGGAAGGGACAGAAGGTTGTCCTTGAAATTATTCCCTTTGAACTTATCTGTTTCTAGCTGAATTTTCCAGTTTCATTCTTGTTTCAATTTGTATAGCACTCTTGAACAGGTGAAGCACATACAAAACAATACTCTAACAGAAAAGTTTTAAAATCATTTCACTGACTTCAAACATCAGTTTTGCCTCCTTGAGTTTGCAAGAAAGAACCCAGAAATTTTGCAACCAAAGAAACAGCTGTCAAAATATCAAGTTGCCTTGTTTGTTATGTGGTTAATTTCTGTTTTGCTGTCCAACACTGATAGTAGTAACTCTTACCTAATAGAAAATTCCCTTTGTGCAAACTAGGTGGGATAATTTGCAGGTTGTGCAGAGATTGTCCTCAGGGATCAGTGAGTTCTCTTGGGTCCCTTCCCCTATGAGGGCACCGTTACACCATGATCCCACCAGTCCATTGATGAAACAAGCCCAAAGCCCAGGGCTGCTTTTCTCTGTTATTTTGCTTCCCACATTCCCCTTGCCCTACTGTCTCATAGCCATAGGATCATAGAATGGTTTGGGTTAGAACAAAACAGTTATGCTGGGTCATCCCACTCCTATCCAGGTGTGAGTAGCAGAGCCAGCAAAAGTCTCTTATGTTGCACATCCCACCCCTGCCTCTGCCGTCGTCCAGAAATCTCTAGGATTGCTGGTGCCCTTCTAGCAGGTGCTGGGGGTGGTTAAAGTCCCCATAACAACCTGGAATTGTGAGGTTTCATCTAGTTCTTTAAACAAGGCTTCCTCATTTTTTGGTTCTCTGTTCCATAACAGATACCCACCATGATGACTCCCTTAGTGGGAGACATCAGTTTCATCCCAGTGGCTTTGCAAATGCCTGGAGAATCCTAATTCCTCCTGCATGTTTTGCACTAGATATGGCTTTGTGTTGAGGCACTTTTTATTGTGAAAATGCAGTATCAGGTATAGTTGCAAGAACTGTCCCAAGTGGCACAGCATCCCACCCTCCCTGACATTGTAAAGAGCAGGATCTAATATGGATAACTCGCAAACTGTGGTATAAGCAAGCTGTGGGTGAGCCAGAGACATTGGTGTTTGCTGTAAGCTGGTGGAGAATGTGTTGCTAAATCTCTGAGTGAGATCCATGGCAACACTGCCAAGGAACAATTGGCTTCCAAACCAGAATTAGGGTCCGTGGGAGCGGATCTGGAAAAGCCTCGCGAAGGCTGCGTAGCCAAAACTGAGTAATTGCATTTTGTTGTAACTAAGCTCCTTCTTAATCACAGTCAAGAGAAATTCGTGGAA
The DNA here is from genome assembly GCF_025592945.1 of Manacus candei. Lineage (NCBI taxonomy): Eukaryota > Metazoa > Chordata > Aves > Passeriformes > Pipridae > Manacus > Manacus candei. The sequence goes on along the minus strand of NW_026138071.1, from coordinate 23,199,430 downwards.
CCAATTTTTGGTTGTTTTTCAGCTAAAGGTCCGAAGTTTAGCCATATCTAATCCAGACAAAGGATGCTGAGGATTGTACTGTACCTTCTATAGGCATAATTTTTTTTGGAGATGCACTCAAAATGAGGGGGGGGAAAAAAAGATGATTGTCATCTGTGTTCATGTGGTAGTAACAATTACTGCAGCTCTAGTCAGATGAGATGTTGTACAAGTGCAGTGGGAGATGTAAAGAAGGGGGCAGTCAAGGACAGCTACAGATTTCTGAAGCGTTTTATAAGGACCAGTGGTCTTCACACAAGCCCACTAAAAGAAATGAGGTATGAGGAATCTCAGTGTGGTGAGAAGAAAGTTGTGGTAAAAGGCAGCAGTTGGTGTGGGATCTGTTCACAGACCAATACCTTGCTAAAAATTGTGGTTAAGATGGAAAAATTCTTTTACTGAAAAATACCTTTTCAGATTTTTTATAAAATGTTCCTAAGACTGCTATTTTAATATATGAATCAGTAAATCCCTTCAGAAGTTATTTTTTATGAGGATAAAGTACTAAAACACTATGTTTTTTTTCATGAATACTCTTTTCCTTGGAATCCAAAAATCTCTGTGCACTATTTTAACTTTATCGTCAAAGTTTTCATGAAAAAAAGTAGGAGCTTTTAAACTCTTTTTCCTTCTTTTTTTTTTCTTTTTTTTTTCTAAATAACAGAAGTAATTTCTGACAAGCACAGAAACCTAAGGTGATAGTCACCTTTGGGCTTAGTATTTGGTGGCAACTAGAGCTTGAGTCTGAGTTGATAAGGAAAGTTGAGACAGTTGTTTGGGAACAAGAAGAGTAAGATGCTCTTAGAAACCAAAGGAGTTCTGTGAGGATGCTTTAATAATATTTTCAGTTTTGATAAGGTATTGTAGAACTGAAAATACATCAGTATGAAATAGTGGATTAATAAATGAATAAACCATAAGATATACATTAAAGGTAACAAAGAAAAAGTGAGGTGAGTATCCTGAGATTATGTCAAAGACAACACAGTGGCCTCAGAAGAAAATATTTTGGGTAGCTGCCTTTTCTATCTCCCTAGGAAAATGGTGTAACTGTAAATGGGATGTGCTGTCTGAATGGGTGCCAGGTAGCAAAAACCAGGTTAAATAAATATTATTAGTTTGATGTATCAAGTTTGTTGGCAGCTGCTGATATATAGTGTTGTGAGGACTCAGATCTGTGAGATCTGACTGCAGGTATGTGTATAAAACTCCGATGCTGTGGCTGCAGGTTGTGATGTGGTGAGAGGGAGGCTTCTGCATTGGGGAAAAGCCCAGTTTTGATGTGTTCTGAGAATAATCTCTCTCTAGAAGACTCAACTATGATCAGTTTATGCTCCTGTCAGTTGGAATAACCCATGCTCTTGGTACCTCTGGGCACACAGTGGTATGAGATTGTTGTCCCGCCCTGTGATGGGTGAGCAGCACATCAAAACAGAAACCTGTGGCCAACCAGCAACAAACTGTGGTAGGTGTCACCTACAGCAGTGAAGCGATGGGCGTTTTTCCCTGGGCTAGTACCTAGACTGTGCCCTGCACATGCAGCACATCCAGTGGGCAGCTGAGCTCAGCCTGAAGGCATGTGTGTGACGTGCCTTCCGCTCCTCCGACCACCTGGCGCTGGGCGCGAGGCGAAGCTGCAACCTGATGCCATAATGTGTGACAGCCAGGTGTTCAGCTTTGCTCTTTCCTATGTCAGCGTGGCCAAATTGGATGAATAACAAAACATGAAAAGTCATGATGATGATGATGATGGAAATGCTAGTAGGAGAGCAGATTGCTGTTTGACTGAAATCAGAAAAATCTCTTAGTCGAGTGCACTGATGCTAAAGCCTAATGAAAGTCTTTGCTCTTTATGCTCTGGTGTGTGATCCTTAAGAAAGAGCATTATTTCAGGGTGCTTTATGGCATTGAATTGGCAGTGCTATCTCCCTAGTACTGTTGCTTGGTTGGGAAGATAATTGCTTCTCTCCTAGATGAAAAGTTGATAAGGATTTCTACAGAAGGAGTTCATGAATCATGAACCTTAACTGCAACCTATTAGCCAAATCATGAGCAATTATATTTTGGATTGCTACATATTCAGATTATGATGCAATATCTTATGCTTAAATTAGGTTTACTTTAAAACATCTTTTAATTTTGGCAAAGAGCAGAATTTTAAGTTTAAGCATTCTGAAGGTAGAGAAAGTAAAAGTTCAGCAAATGCCTCCAGTATCATCCTGGGTTTGGGAAGATAAAATCTTTCTTGCTGCCTTGGTTTCATCCTATCAATTATTTAACTCCTTTAAGTTTTAATTTTTATATTATACTGGTCTCCTTGGAACACATAGAAGCAGACCATCCTTTGCATAACTACTTTAAAATGAATGTTATACCTTACATGATTTCACTATATTTCACCCTCTTGAAGAGGGTTTGGCTTTACTTTTACAGGCTCATGGTAGTATGATAAATATAAAAGAAAAGCAACAGGTTTGAAATTAAACTTGGTTATTGACTTGTAAGTGAAAGACATTTCTAGAGGGAGAAAAGGTAATAGCTTTAAGGGTTGCTGGTTACTTTTGATGCATAATTAGATACAGAGCTTGGAGAGCCTCTAGGTTAAGAACTGATGCATCACAGGTTGACTCATGGACACTAAGCTATTTTACTTTCTCTGAAAAGTATTATATTGAAAGCATATGCAGTGTGAATTATGTTGACTTCTGAAGAAAAGGAACAGTCTTTTCTGTAGCCTCAGAAAGCCTTAGTGGCTAATGCTGGTGAAAATCACCCAGATTTACGCCAACTGTGAAGCTTGTTGCTGATCTTGACACCTCATCTACAGAGAGCTTCAAGGTTTGTTCTCATCTATACTTCTAGAGCACTGAGAACAGACAGTAGAATACCCCCTGTAGTAGTTCTTCATCCCTTAAGTTCACCCTGTCCAGCCACCGAAGAGATTGATTCTGCTTAATTTATCAGTACACCTAGTGATTAATTGGAGTAGTTCACTGTTGAATCAACTGCATGTTTGCACTTCTCCATTTCTTTTTTCTGGAAGATTGCTACAACAGATGTTAGCACTATCACTTGTTTTGATTATTTAGAAGGAGCCAAGAGTGAACAGAGCTGTACTTCTTGCCTATTCAAATTCAGAAGTTGGCCTGCAGACTTAAGTTTTTCTTTTGTATCTCATCAGGGCTTTTATAAACTAGATAGGAGAGAGAATTTGTGCTTTAGTGTTTCTAGAGCTTGTTAACATCTTATTTTTATGAATTTAAACGTGTTACACTTGCATTTCAAGGGAGAGTTATGGTCTTAGTTCTTACAGGGGAGGACTGCACAGAAAAGCAAATGCATTTGCATTATAATTTACTGAGTGACTCTTTGCCAAGATCAATGTATAGGTATCTACTTTCTGTAGATAACATAGTTGGGAGAAAGCTAAAGTGCAAACACGCAGCTAACTTAGGTCAATTAAAGCAGATAACTAAGGTTTTTCATTACATTTTTGCTGAATTACATAGGTAAATTGTTGTTTTGAAAGACACTTGTTATGTAAAGCTTCTAATTAGTGCCTTCTGTAATATGCTTATTATTAACTTTTTTTTTAATTAATATTCACTGAATTTATAAGTTGAGGTGGGATAATTTGGTTATTAAGTTTGTCCATCCAGCACTTCAGATTATACTACTCTGCTTTGTTTTGCTGTAGCTTTAACAAAATATCTCTGCCTGGACTGAACTGTCCAAGCCTAGTCTCAGGGAGATTTATTTTTTGAGACATTTAGCCAAAAGAGATCATTCAGATCCAAGAATGAGTCAATTCAATAACCCTTCTGATTAAAAAAGAAACCACCCGAAAAACCCTTCAAAAAAACCCCAAACCCCTGAAGAACAACCACAAACCCCAAACCTAGACTCTACAGAATTGAGGAAAAGCTACCTACAGCTATGAATGAATTTGGCCTTTGGTTCTTCCTTTTGAAATCTGTTCATGTTTAGCAAAGCAGTACATCTGTGAAAAATTGCAGTGCACTTAAGCTTAGTGGTGATGACTTCTGTGTTCTGCTGTTAAATTCCCCAAAGGCAGCATTGAGCATATTGGAAGGTTTCCCCTTTAACCACAGCATCCAGCAGAAGCAGGATGCTTTGGATCTAATTAAAGGGCAGGAGAGCAATGCTGCAGGGGGGCTGTGGGGCGGAGCATGGAGCGTGCTGGGGATGGACATTGGCTGGGATGGGGTGGGATGGGATGGGAAATGCTGTGAAAAATGGGAGGGAAATGCTGCTTGAACCACAGTGTAACTGGGACTGGGTAAGAGATAGGGGTAGAAGAGCACTGGAAAAGAATTGGCTTATGTTGGGAGGGAATGAACTGCGCAGTAGAGACAAGAGGAAGAGCATAAGCAAAATCGAGATGAGGGACTGCCCTGCTGCAGGTGTGCATATGCATCCTGGGGCAGTTGAACACTACCTTGAAAAGCTGGATTCTACCTGGTTCATTCCTGTGGGATTCTTAGGATGCCAGGCAGGGAAATGATGCTGTTTATTACTCAGAAATTATCCTTATTGCCTACTTTCATTATTCTGAATACAGAACCTAACAGTGAGATTTGAAAGCCAGATGCTGCTGAAGTCTCTGGGACCAGAGCCTTGGAAATATTAGGATGCAATCATAAGAGTAGGATGAATCATTGACATCTCAAATTGATTGTCAATAGGCACCTATGTAATTCAGCAAAAATGTAATGAAAAACCTTAGTTATCTGCTTTAATTGACCTAAGTTAGCTGCGTGTTTGCACTTTAGCTTTCTCCCAACTATGTTATCTACAGAAAGTAGATACCTATACACTGATCTTGGCACGTAAAATCAATAAGATCAAAGCCCAGTACGTGTTTTGTGAGTAGCCACTTGTATGTGAGGTCCATATTAAAAACATGGGAGCCAGGACTGCTATATGGTAATTTCAAATTTGGCAAAATATAAAGGACACATACTGCGTAAAATTTCCATGGAATAAAATTGGTCTGTACATCGTGATGGAATGCTGGTTGGAGTAGATGCTTTTTGGAATTCACACTACTTATTTTCTTGGGTTTGGTTTAATTTTTTTTTTTTCCCACTGATTCCAGAAAAAAAAATAATTCCATCTTTTATGCACTGCTTTTGTGTGGGGCACAGTTATTACTAGGCAGCCAGTGATGTCACTTATATGGGGGTAATTGAATTTGCATTAGCTTCACTTTAGCTATCATGAGTAAAAATAATCCTGCAGGTGTTGTAAGAGGACTGTGGTGCAGACTGGGAATACATTTTGTTCGCTATCAACTCCAAAATTCATGCTGCTGCACCTCTGCAGCTGTTGCTATATGAACTGACCCAATTAAAGCTAATGAATGTCCTGCTACAGGGTATACCATGGAAGTTAATTTGAAGTCTCTGAATGGTTGAAGAGCCTCGTGTAAGGAGATGCTATTGATAGTTCATGTGGCCAGGATGGGACTACTTGGTGCCTGAATGTCACGAGTTAAAAGTCAAAGGGTAAAATGCTGGTCTCCCTTTAAAGCCAGTGGAAGTTTTGCCATTAACTTCAGCAAACGTAGCATTTCTCCCTTAATTCTGTGACTTTGTCTTATGGAGAGGGGAATTGTGTTGTACTTTTACTTCTTGTGGCTTCACCAAGAGTGTTCATTCTACGAGTTTTTAGATTTTTGTTTAAATTGATGGTGTTTTGTGGGAAACTAAATTGAAAGTGTATTTAAGGGCCCCAGAGACCTGCTCTGATGAACTGCATCAGGAGAAGTTGAACATCTGCTTCATGCTCGGACACAGCTTTAGCAGAACTCCTAATCATTCAAAAGAAATTGCAGAAAATCTGTTTGCTTTCAAGTTTCAAACCTCATCGCTCAAACTTTGTTTTAATGTCCTTACATACAAATTAAAAAAAAGTAAAAAAAAAATCAATACAAAATATTTACGACCTAGGCAGAAAATATGTAAAAGAGGAAGGGAAAGAAAATCAAGCTTTTTTGCAACTTTAGGGTGGTTTTACACAAAGGAAAATTCAAAACTGAATTTTGGAATATAACAAAAACGTGCATCACACTAACATGAAGATGTTTTAACAGTGGTTGTGTTTTCTTAACAAACACCTGGTTTATCAGTTCTATTTCATATGTAAAATGAAATGGAATTTATGGGAAATAGATTTTTTTTTTTAATTTCAATTAACTATTTTTTACTATAAGGAAAATATACAGAATTTCTGTGGAAGTCCATATACTATTTTTAGTCAAATACAGAAAATACTTTGCTGCAAACTTTTAAATATAATAAAATGCATTTAATAGCAATCTTTTGTGGTATCATCATTATTTATGAACATAACATTCAAAGTATGGAAATTCAGTTGTGGATCAAAATGACCATAAAAACAGTAACCCAAAGAACCTTATAAACGTGTCAACACCCATCATTTATCACAGATGGCTCATACCAAAGTAAAAAAATTTATAAAATGTAGTAATTCTCAGCATATGGTTTACTTTACTGCATTGTTCCTACATATTATTTGTGTTAAAATCCAGAAAATTATATTATGAAAAGAATATTGGGTTTTTTATTAAACTAAAGTACAGGTTAAAGTCATTCTTTTCTTGTGATGAACATATACCAACAGTGATTAAAAAATAAAAATTTATTTACAAAATATTGATGCATACATATTACACAAGTCAGTTATATCAAAGTGGTTTTTTTAAACAATATCTGTAGCAACCAAATATTTGCATTGGTTTACCATAGTGCAAATGGTAATGTTGCAAAGGCAGGTTAAAATGTGGGATTGCAATTTGAATGTTGGACTTCTCTGCTGCCTTCTGTTTTACTACATCTAGAAAACTATTCCTTTTCATTTAAAAAATATCTATTTCTTGCGAATGTTGAGTAGTGTACCTGAGGATAGGGCAAATTCATTATTAAGCCTAAATCCTTTCAGTTGTATACCTATCTTTCTATTTACTCAGCCTGCTTATGTAGCACCATTGCCATTGATTACTAACATACTAATGAGAAAAAGGAATGGAAACACACTAAATACACTATGCCATCCCTAATTTCAGGATTTGTCCATTTATGTGGAATTTCATCTGATACATTTCACGAGTCTGCACTATATATTCAAGTGTTTAAGGATGATTCTGGTGGTATTGTGTAGTGGTGTATAGGTTACCAGTATATATTTTCCTGTAAATACGATATTAAGTGAAGCTGTGAAGAAATGAACTTAAAAGCCCACTCCTTCCGTCCTCAGATGAGAAGGAGCTTGCTTTTGATTACCAACGTGTACTGAAACCTGCATATAAATTTGCATCCGAATAACTGAATATTGATTCCCTCATAATGTAAGAACTTCCTGCATTAAATCCGGTGATTTTGATTGTAGCTTTTCTCTTTTGCTGGCTCAAAACCGGCCGTCAGGTAACTCTATAGTCCTTCAGTTCACGTTCTGTAGCTGGTGCTGCACTAAATCTGTACGATAGCCTATCATACAGCACGCAGGAGGTCGGCAATGCCTGGTGTACGTAACTTCACAGTTTGAAAGACTGCTGAGGGGGGGTATAACTTTTTTCCTTTTTTTCTTTCTTTCTTTCTTTCTTTTTTTTTTTTTTTTTTTTTTTTTGGGGGGTAGCTTCCACGATTTCTGAGGGTCTGACGAGGATCTCATGAGCACCCGCAGCGATCTACAACCATGGCCGGGATCTTGCCGTATATGATTTGTTCTTTCCCGTTGAAGTACAGCATGTTTATGGGGGACATCTTGGTGGGCGTGCAGCAAGGGCCTGCCGAACCTCTGGGGTTCGCTTGGTGTACCAGGTGGGTGTGGGGGTATTTTTGTAAAAACACAAATTCGCATTCTCCGGAGCAGTAATTCGCTTTGTATCTCTTAGGGGCAATAATCCAATCCCACCCGAAAGCTTCGAAATCCACGGTCAGCGGGTAGCGACAACATCGGGATTCCGTGGAGTGCTCATCACAGTCGAGACCGAAATCTCGGCGGGACCGTTTCGGTGTGTCTGTAACTCTGACCTCTAAAAATGGGTTCTGTGAGGAGAGGAGAAGGAATTGGAATCATTACCGAGGTAAACATGAGTTCAGTAAAAACACGCAAATAAATAGGATTTCAGGTGCAGGCGTATCAAATTAATATTCTGAAATCAAGTCTGCAAACAAAACTTGGACCTCCTGCAAATGTGTTACACTTATCTCTGCATTTTCCTGCTATTTCTTTATAAAGAACTTTAAGACATATTTGTTCCTGAAATCACTATTATCTCAGTACCAAATCACTTCTGTTACCTGCTGTAGGAACATTTCAGAAATTTGGAGGATGCTGGATTTTTTACATTTAATGCTGGTTTTGTTTGTTTGTTTTAAATTTCATAATAAGAGTTTTAGTGAGTCCTTCTGAAATTCTCTCCATTAAAATCATATTGAATTCAGGCTTTCTGGATATCAAGGAAGGTTTCTTGTTGAGATCACAGAAGACAAAGTTTACTCCTTAATTACTGGCATGCTTGAATGACTGAATGAATTTGGAGGGGCACCTAATATTTTGACTCCTGGAAGAGTCCTGTGGCCAGGAATGTGCTTTTGGCAGATCTCTATGCCACATGCTTCCTACTGGAGGTGTGTTTCCACAGGCACCAACTGAGACTATATGGAAATTGCAACCTTCACAATCACAAGTTTGAAAATTTTCCCAAAGTTCCTCCCTTCCACACACTGATTCCAGCCCCATGTGTTGGTTTGGCACGAACCAGGCCATCCCACGAAGACCATTCCTTAGTGGTACTTAATGGCCCAGCTAACTTTGTTACACAGGTTTCTCTCTTCCAAAATACCTGCCCTTACAGCTGCAAACTGTGAAACGGCTGGAGACACTCCTCCCAAAGGGAAATGATACGGGGAGGTGGTTGGTGAGAGGAACATCCCTGTAGCAGGACCTGGAGGAAGGAGAAGAAAAATTTCCTCTCCTGTTATCAGCTGTGCTTTTAACCCTGCTCTGCCACTGAAATGCTGTTTTATAGATGATGGTAGCCATGGGTTACCCACAGGTATCATCATTTGAATGGATGGACGTGGTGAGGACATTCCTCATCATGATATCCACCTGGTCTCTCTCTAGTGTAGGAGATCCACATCTATACTGGATGTACGATTAAGATATCACAGAATTTTTCTTTTAAGTTCTTTTTAATTGCATTATACTGCTGTGAAGTTAAACATTACACAGCTACATAAATACGGATGCAATGGTCTTAAAGGTCTTTTCCAACCTAAATAGTTTTATATTTCTGTGATCAACAGATTCATCCATTGCACAGAAGTAAAAGTAAAATAATATTCTTTATGTTTTATTCAAAAGGAGAAATTACTTGGTTGTGGTAAGTTTAGGAATTTTTATATGTTGTAGATGATTAGTGATTTGCAGGAACAAATAGCAAGGAAAATGCTGTAGTTTAACTGGCACACTTCAGGTTTAGTTTGTTCATCTGTACTTAGAAAAAGAAACCCACTTAGTTCTTTTAGGCTTTGTCATCACTGTTTATTATATCAAGCAGAATTTATCCATTCAAATATTTCTAATAGGTGGAATGATGCGATCTATCACGTACTGAAAGGTACAGAACTTAACATTATGAAGATCTATTCTCACCTTCAAAAACATATAGTTCTTGCTGTTATTAATATAAAATACAAGCATAGACAGTAGGGAGAAACTGCCTTGCTTTCTTAGCAGTATTGGAGGCATCTTTCTTATCAGTGAAAGAATACAATGACTGTTCTTTTAGCTTTATATAAAGTAACTGCTTATTAAGCAGTACTTGCTCTCAAATTTGAAAACAATGTTGTTTGTTAGTACCATCCACCAGTTATTACCAAAACC